>NC_060178.1:97606170-98206170 GCF_021184085.1 Oncorhynchus gorbuscha
TAGAAGCCTCCCTACCAAAAACTGAAGGGTCAAAAACCCGAATCATCTCCTCTTTAAAGTTCTGGTAATTGTTTGAACAATCAGCCCTTGCCTCCCAGATAGCTGTGCCCCACTCTCGAGCCCGGCCAGTAAGGAGTGAAATGACGTAAGCAACCCGAGCTCTCTCTCTAGAGTATGTGTTGGGTTGGAGAGAGAACACAATATCACACTGGGTGAGAAAGGAGCGGCACTCCGTGGGCTGCCCGGAGTAGCAAGGTGGGTTATTAACCCTAGGTTCCGGAGGCTCGGCAGGCCAGGAAGTAACAGGTGGCACGAGACGAAGACTCTGGAACTGTCCAGAGAGGTCGGAAACCTGAGCGGCCAGGTTCTCCACCGCATGGCGAGCAGCAGACAATTCCTGCTCGTGTCTGCCGAGCATGGCTCCTTGGATCTCGACGGCAGTGTTACGAGCGTCTGTAGTCGCTGGGTCCATTCTTTGGTTGGATCCTTCTGTCATGCAGGTGAATGAGGACCCAAAAGCGACTTGGCGAAAACAGAGTCTTTAATCCAGTAAAGTAAATCTACAATCATAAGACATAATTCCACTCGTAATGACGAGAACAGACTGGAGACTCGATCAAGAACTGCAGGTTGCCTCGGGAAGGCACTTGAACGTAGCAGACTCAGACACCTGCTCACCACGCAGCATCTGAGGGAAACACGACACGACAGGGCGATACACAGACACAGCACGGTGAACAATAGACAAGGATCCGACAGGGCAGAAACGGAAAACAAGGGGAGAAATAGGGACTCTAATCAGGGAAAAAGATAGGGAACAGGTGTGGGAAGACTAAATGATTGATTAGGGGAATAGGAACAGCTGGGAGCAGGAACGGAACGATAGAGAGAAGAGAGAGAGGAAGAGAGAGAGAAAAAGGGGAACGAACCTAAAAAGACCAGCAGGGGGAAAACGAACAGAGGGAAAAGCAAAATGACAAGACAATCTAAGACAAAACATGACACATACACTGTCAGCTGGCAGCCTATACTTCTTAAAAGCCAGGCAAGGAACTGTGCGAGTACATATTAGAACAAGGCAACAGTAAAAATGTCGTCCCCCACAAATGACCCAGCACCACTTTTTGGCCAATCAGTGTAATCTTGTAAATTCCGGATCTCCATGGCAAGACGCATCACCCAACATTGGTTCCAGTGGTGTCATACATCGCATTGGTCAGCTAGACTCACATTCCTAAACATATGAGCCAAATTTCACCACTCGAGTCAAACAGATCGAGACATAAACATGTGCACATTATAGCGCCACCGTGAGGTTGATATGAATGTTCTTGCATATGTTGAGTCTTACCAATGATTGCAACATGTATACTACATTTTGTTACCAATCCATGACTAGATATATATATAGATATAGTCCTTGGTTCACTCCAGACCTGTCTGCCCTTGACCAGCACAAAACATCCTGTGGCGTCCTGCATTAGCATCGAATAGCCCCCGTGATATGAAACTTTTCAGGGAAGTTAGGAACAAATATACACAGGCAGTTAGAAAAGCTAAGGCAAGTTTTTTCAAACATAAATTTGCGTCCTGTAGTCCTAACTCAAAAAACTTCTGGGACATTGTAAAGTCCATGGAGAATAAGAGCACCTCCTCCCAGCTGCCCACTGCTCTGAGGCTAGGAAACACTGTCACCACCGATAAATCCACTATAATTGAGAATTTCAATAAGCATTTCTCTACGGCTGTTCATGCTTTCCACATGGCTACCCCTACCCCGGTCAACTGACCGGCACCCTCCACAGCAACCCGCCAAAGCCCCCACCATTTCTCCTTTACCCAAATCCAGATAGCTGATGTTCTGAAAGAGCTGCAAAATCTGGACCCCTACAAATCAGCCGGGCTAGACAATCTGGACCCTCTCTTTCTAAAATGATCTGCCGAAATTGTTGCAACCCCTATTACTAGCCTGTTCAACCTCTCTTTCGTATCGTCTGAGATTCCCAAAGATTGGAAAGTTGCCGCGTTCATCCCCCTCTTCAAAGGGGGTGACACTTTAACCCAATCTGCTACAGACCTATATCTATCCCACCCTGTCTTTCTAAGATCTTCGAAAGCCAAGTTAACTTTATATGGAGAGGGGGCAGCATTTTCACTTTGGATGAATTGCGTGCCCATAGTGAACTGCCTCCTACTCTGTCCCAGATGCTAATATATGTATATTATTATTACTATTGGATATAAAACACTCCGAAGTTTCTAAAATTGTTTGACTGATGTCTGTGAGTATAACAGGACTCATATGGCAGGCAAAATTCCAAACAGGAATTCGAAATTCTGGGGCTGGTTGATTTTCAACTCATCGCCTATTCAAATCCCAGTAAGGTATGGATCTGTTCGCACTTCCACGAGATGACAACAGTCAGTAGAACGTGGAATGAAGCCTCTAGTGTGATGTGGGACCGGATGGCAGCCATTTGAGTCAGTGGTCTGGCAGAATGCCAGTTCCTGGTCAGGCGCTTGCAAAAGTAGCTAATTGGACACTAGTAATGGACATTATCGAAGAAACCAATGTTGTATTGCAGAACTAAGATTCCTGGCACTGCATTCTGATGAAAGATCATCAAAGGTAAGGGAATATTTATGATATAATTTCGTATTTCTGTTGACTCCAACATGGCGGAGCAATATTGTGTACCTCTGAGCGTCGTCTCAGATAATTGCATAGTATGCTTTTTCCGTAAAGTAAAAAAAAAATCTGACACAGCGGTTGCATTAAGAACAAGTGTATCTTTAATCATATGTAAAACATGTATCTTTCATCAAAGTTTATGATGAGTATTTCTGTTATATGACTTGGCGCCAATGTAAACCGAGATTTGTGGATATAAATAAATTATCGAACAAAACATAAATGTATTGTGTAACATGATGTCCTATGAGTGTCATCTGATGAAGATTATCAGTGGTTAATGTGTGGGTGTGTGTGTGTGCGTGTGTGTATATATATATATATATATATATATATGCACCAAGGAAAATAAATAGATTAAGAAAAATAAATGTTTTTATTTGACTTTATCATTCATTTTAATTGTATTTTCATTTTTTCAAATGTATTATTATATTATTATATATATATAGTATAGATATATTTTTTGACGTTTTATTTTTTAAGCCTGTCACATCTGTGAATGTGGAATGTGTTTTGTTGGTTGATTGAAAAACAAGAAAACTTAATAAAACTTTCAATTGAAAAAAAGGGTTAATGATTACTTTTATCTCTATTTCTGCTTTTGTGACTCTATCTTTGGCTGGGAAAAATGGCTGTGTGTTTTTTTGGATTTGGTGGTGATCTAACATAAATATATGTTGTGTTTTCGCTGTAAAACATTTTAAAAATCGGACACGATGGGTAGATTAACAAGATGCTGTATAGGACTTCTTCATGTGCGAAAGTTAAATATTTCAAAAAATATTTTGGAATATCCCGCGCTGCCTTTTCAGCGGAATGTTGGGAGGGTTCCGCTAGCGGGTTCCTGCCAGCTCCGTAGGCAAGCACCATGGTCTTGTAGCGGATGCGAGCTTCAACTGGAAGCCAGTGGAGAGAGCGGAGGAGCGGGGTGACGTGAGAGAACTTGGGAAGGTTGAACACCAGACGGGCTGCGGCGTTCTGGATGAGTTGTAGGGGTTTAATGGCACAGGCAGGGAGCCCAGCCAACAGCGAGTTGCAGTAATCCAGACGGGAGATGACAAGTGCCTGGATTAGGACCTGTGCCGCTTCCTGTGTGAGGCAGGGTCGTACTCTGCGGATGTTGTAGAGCATGAACCTACAGGAACGGGCCACCGCCTTGATGTTAGTTGAGAACGACAGGGTATTGTCCAGGATCACGCCAAGGTTCTTAGCGCTCTGGGAGGAGGACACAATGGAGTTGTCAACCGTGATGGCGAGATCATGGAACGGGCAGTCCTTCCCCGGGAGGAAGAGCAGCTCCATCTTGCCGAGGTTCAGCTTGAGGTGGTGATCCGTCATCCACACTGATATGTCTGCCAGACATGCAGAGATGCGATTCGCCACCTGGTCATCAGAAGGGGGAAAGGAGAAGATTAATTGTGTGTCGTCTGCATAGCAATGATAGGAGAGACCATGTGAGGTTATGACAGAGCCAAGTGACTTGGTGTATAGCGAGAATAGGAGAGGGCCTAGAACAGAGCCCTGGGGGACACCAGTGGTGAGAGCGCGTGGTGAGGAGACAGATTCTTGCCACGCCACCTGGTAGGAGCGACCTGTCAGGTAGGACGCAATCCAAGCGTGGGCCGCGCCGGAGATGCCCAACTCGGAGAGGGTGGAGAGGAGGATCTGATGGTTCACAGTATCGAAGGCAGCCGATAGGTCTAGAAGGATGAGAGCAGAGGAGAGAGAGTTAGCTTTAGCGGTGCGGAGCGCCTCCGTGATACAGAGAAGAGCAGTCTCAGTTGAATGACTAGTCTTGAAACCTGACTGATTTGGATCAAGAAGGTCATTCTGAGAGAGATAGCGGGAGAGCTGGCCAAGGACGGCACGTTCAAGAGTTTTGGAGAGAAAGGAAAGAAGGGATACTGGTCTGTAGTTGTTGACATCGGAGGGATCGAGTGTAGGTCTTTTCAGAAGGGGTGCAACTCTTGCTCTCTTGAAGACGGAAGGGACGTAGCCAGCGGTCAGGGATGAGTTGATGAGCGAGGTGAGGTAAGGGAGAAGGTCTCCGGAAATGGTCTGGAGAAGAGAGGAGGGGATAGGGTCAAGCGGGCAGGTTGTTGGGCGGCCGGCCGTCACAAGACGCGAGATTTCATTTGGAGAGAGAGGGGAGAAAGAGATCAGAGCACAGGGTAGGGCAGTGTGAGCAGAACCAGCGGTGTCGTTTGACTTAGCAAACGAGGATCGGATGTCGTCGACCTTCTTTTCAAAATGGTTGACGAAGTCATCTGCAGAGAGGGAGGAGGGGGGGGAGGGGGAGGAGGATTCCGGAGGGAGGAGAATGTGGCAACGAGCTTCCTAGGGTTAGAGGCAGAAGCTTGGAATTTAGAGTGGTAGAAAGTGGCTTTAGCAGCAGAGACAGAAGAGGAAAATGTAGAGAGGAGGGAGCGAAAGGATGCTAGGTCCGCAGGGAGGCGAGTTTTCCTCCATTTCCGCTCGGCTGCCCGGAGCCCTGTTCTGTGAGCTCGCAATGAGTCGTCGAGCCACGGAGCGGGAGGGGAGGACCGAGCCGGCCTGGAGGATAGGGGGCATAGAGAGTCAAAGGATGCAGAAAGGGAGGAGAGGAGGGTTGAGGAGGCAGAATCAGGAGATAGGTTGGAGAAGGTTTGAGCAGAGGGAAGAGATGATAGGATGGAAGAGGAGAGAGTAGCGGGGGAGAGAGAGCGAAGGTTGGGACGGCGCGATACCATCCGAGTAGGGGCAGTGTGGGAAGTGTTGGATGAGAGCGAGAGGGAAAAGGATACAAGGTAGTGGTCGGAGACTTGGAGGGGAGTTGCAATGATGTTAGTGGAAAAACAGCATCTAGTAAAGATGAGGTCGAGCGTATTGCCTGCCTTGTGAGTAGGGGGGGAAGGTGAGAGGGTGAGGTCAAAAGAGGAGAGGAGTGGAAAGAAGGAGGCAGAGAGGAATGAGTCAAAGGTAGACGTGGGGAGGCTAAAGTCGCCCAGAACTGTGAGAGGTGAGCCGTCCTCAGGAAAGGAGCTTATCAAGGCATCAAGCTCATTGATGAACTCCAGAGGGAACCTGGAGGGCGATAAATGATAAGGATGTTAAGCTTGAAAGGGCTGGTAACTGTGACAGCATGGAATTCAAAGGAGGCGATAGACAGATGGGTAAGGGGAGAAAGAGAGAATGACCACTTGGGAGAGATGAGGATCCCGGTGCCACCACCCCGCTGACCAGAAGCTCTTGGGTGTGCGAGAACACGTGGGCGGACGAAGAGAGAGCAGTAGGAGTGGAAGTGTTATCTGTGGTGATCCATGTTTCCGTCAGTGCCAAGAAGTCTAGGGACTGGAGGGAGGCATAGGCTGAGATGAACTCTACCTTGTTGGCCGCAGATCGGCAGTTCCAGAGGCTACCGGAGACCTGGAACTCCACGTGGGTCGTGCGCGCTGGGACAGCCAGATTAGTGTGGCCACGGCCACGCGGTGTGGAGCGTTTGTATGGTCTGTGCAGAGAGGAGAGAACAGGGATAGACAGACACATAGTTGACAGGCTACAGAAGAGGCTACGCTAATTCAAAGGAGATTGGAATGACAAGTGGACTACACGTCTCGAATGTTCAGAAAGTTAAGCTTACGTAGCAAGAATCTTATTAAAATGATTAAAATGACACAGTACTGCTGAAGTAGGCTAGCTGGCAGTGGCTGCGTTGTTGACTTTGTGGGCTAGCTGGCAGTGGCTGCGTTGTTGACACTACACTAATCAAGTCGTTCCGTTGAGTGTAATAGTTTCTACAGTGCTGCTATTCGGGGGCTAGCTGGCTAGCTAGCAATGTTGTTTACGTTACGTTGCGTTAAAAGAACGACAATAGCTGGCTAGAAAGTCGCTCTAGACTTCACAATTATCTTTGATACAAAGACGGCTATGTAGCTAGCTATGTAGCTAGCTACGATCAAACAAATCAAACTGTTGTACTGTAATGAAATGAAGTGAAAATGTGATACTACCTGTGGATCGAAGCGGAATGCGACCGGGTTGTTGAGTTCTATTCGGAAGACATTGCTAGCTGTTGGCTAGCTAGCAGTGTCTCCTACGTTAAGGACGACAAATAGCTGGCTAGCTAACCTCGGTAAATTAAGATAATAACTCTAAGACTACACACTCTAAACTACACAATTATCTTGGATACGAAGACAGCAAAGACAGCTATGTAGCTAGCTAACACTACACTAATCAAGTCGTTCAGTTGAGTGTAATAGTTTCTACAGTGCTGCTAATCGGTGGACGTTTGCTAGCTGGCTAGCTGCTGGGCAGAGCAGTGAAGACTACGTTAGGACAACGAAATACGATAATTACGCAATTATCTTTGATACAAAGATGGCTATGTAGCTAGCTAAGAAGAAATTGCTAAGATTAGACAAATCAAACCGTTGTACTATAATGAAATGTAATGAAATGTATTGAAAAAGTTATACTACCTGCGGAGCGAAATGAGGATACGACCGCTCGCTCCAACCGGGAAGTTGCGTTGTTACCTAGCCTACTGTGTCAATACAAAGACTACACAAAAAGCAATTATTAAATGTACGTAATTTATGTGGATGTTTCTCACACGCCATACCTCTGAAGATGATCCCTATGAATCCTCAGGGGGACGGGGGTCACCTCTGGACACACAGACAGTGGAGGGTGCCTATCCCCATTGGAAACCCAAGAGGTAAACGACTCGCTGTAGTCTAATAACCAATCAGATCATTAATCAGAACCACATGTGTTCTAGAACCATTATGGTATTCAGCAAAATGTGGTTCTAGAATCTGGATCAGTGACATTGAGGCCATGTGTCCCATTAAAAATGCAAGCGTGCTTCATTATTACATCTTACTCTTAATAGCATGATTAGGACCCCCATGTCAGACCAAATAAAACACATGATCATCCCAGTTCAATTGAGGGGAATATTCAGCAGGCTCAGCAAACAAATAAAAAAACACATATAAAGAAGGATATTTTCAAAAATGCTCTTCTTTGGAGAACGGTACAACTACAGGACTAAACATTATAATCACGCTTTCTTTACCCATAATGATTTATGTTGATGTTTTGCAGTTACAGCGAATTACCAGAAAGTGTGATTTGATATGGCTTTCATTTAGACAGCATTTGCATCAGTATAGCTGTCACGAATCCTGCCAAAGATGGTGCCTCTTCCTGTTCGGGCGGCGCTCGGCGGCCGTAGTCGCCGGCCTATTAGCTGCCATCAATTCCCTTTCCTTTTGTTTCTGTTAATTGGGTCTAATTGGTTACACCTGTTTTGAGTTAGTTTTGTTTGTAGCCTATTTAAGGGCACTAGGCCCGCTGGGTATTGTGCGGGCTTGTTCTCTGTTTTTTGGTGTTGGTGTATTAGTGTGATCTCTATTTTTCCGGACAGTTTTAGTCCTGTGTATTATGGACGGCTTGTTTCATGCACCCTTGTGTTTTGCATGTCCGTGTCTCCGCTGTCTTTGGAATAAAAGATCCAGGTATGGAATTACCTGCTCTCTGCGCTTGACTCCTCCACTCACCATTCATAGAAGTCATAACAATAGCTCTGTATATACTCTTACAGCCTAGACTCAAGTTAGAGGTGGGGTGCCCCAAGGGGGGTTTCAATGGGAATGTGCATTGTGCTTGTACTGGAATCAGTAGGTTGAAGATACTAATTGAGAAATGGTCACTGCTGTGCTTCTACTAATGACAAACGGGCTAATGAACAATGTTAAAATCTGACACTACTGTCTCTGTACTTTACCTGCTAACTACAAAGTGGGTAGCACCCCCGCAAAAGGGAACAAACTGCTGAAAGTAGAATAAGCAGTGTGCTTCAGAGAACTTCAGATGTTCAGCCATGATCCTTAAGCTGGTAGGAGCCCACAAAGAGGTGGTGGGAGCCGAGTTAGAGAAATAGAAACCAGAGTTACTGATGGAGCCCAGTACGAGATACAGAAGCCAGAGATATTGTAGAAGCCCAGTAAGATTAGTTACAGAAGCCAGAGTTACTGTAGGACCCAGTAAGATGAGTTACAGAAGCCAGAGTTAATGTAGGAGCCCAGTAAGTTACAGAATCCAGCGTTACTGTAGGAGCCAAGTAAGATTTACACAAGCCAGAGTTACTGTTCGAGCCAAGTAAGATTTACACAAGCCAGAGTTACTGTTGGAGCCCATTAAGAGTTACAGAATCCAGAGTTACTGTTGGAGCCCAGTAAGAGTTACACAAGCCAGAGTTACTGTTGGAGCCAAGTAAGAGCTACAGAAGCCAGAGTTACTGTTGGAGCCCAGTAAGAGTTACACAAGCCAGAGTTACTGTAGGAGCCCAGTAAGAGTTACAGAAGCCAGAGTTACTGTTGGAGCCCAGTAAGAGTTACAGAAGCCAGAGTTACTGTTGGAGCCCAGTAAGAATTACAGAAGCCAGAGTTACTGTTGGAGCCAAGTAAGATTTACACAAGCCAGAGTTACTGTTGGAGCCCAGTAAGAGTTACAGAAGCCAGAGTTACTGTTGGAGCCCAGTAAGAGTTACAGAAGCCAGAGTTACTGTTGGAGCCCAGTAAGAGTTACAGAAGCCAGAGTTACTGTTGGAGCCCAGTAAGACTTACAGAAGCCAGAGTTACTGTTGGAGCCAAGTAAGATTTACACAAGCCAGAGTTACTGTTGGAGCCCAGTAAGAGTTACAGAAGCCAGAGTTACTGTTGGAGCCCAGTAAGAGTTACACAAGCCAGAGTTACTGTTGGAGCCCAGTAAGAGTTACAGAAGCCAGAGTTACTGTTGGAGCCCAGTAAGCGTTACACAAGCCAGAGTTACTGTTGGAGCCCAGTAAGCGTTACACAAGCCAGAGTTACTGTTGGAGCCCAGTAAGCGTTACACAAGCCAGAGTTACTGTTGGAGCCCAGTAAGAGTTACACAAGCCAGAGTTACTGTTGGAGCCCAGTAAGCGTTACACAAGCCAGAGTTACTGTTGGAGCCCAGTAAGAGTTACACAAGCCAGAGTTACTGTTGGAGCCCAGTAAGAGTTACAGAAGCCAGAGTTACTGTTGGAGCCCAGTAAGCGTTACACAAGCCAGAGTTACTGTTGGAGCCCAGTAAGAGTTACAGAAGCCAGAGTTACTGTTGGAGCCCAATAACAGGAGTTACAGAAGCCAGAGTTACTGTTGGAGCCAAGTAAGAATTACAGAAGCCAGAGTTACTGTTGGAGCCAAGTAAGATTTACACAAGCCAGAGTTACTGTTGGAGCCCAGTAAGAGTTACAGAAGCCAGAGTTACTGTTGGAGCCCAGTAAGAGTTACAGAAGCCAGAGTTACTGTTGGAGCCCAGTAAGATTTACACAAGCCAGAGTTACTGTTGGAGCCCAGTAAGAGTTACACAAGCCAGAGTTACTGTTCGAGCCAAATAAGATTTACAAAAGCCAGAGTTACTGTTGGAGCCCATTAAGAGTTACAGAATCCAGAGTTACTGTTGGAGCCCAGTAAGGGTTACACAAGTCAGAGTTACTGTTCGAGCCAAGTAGGATTTACACAAGCCAGAGTTACTGTTGGAGCCCATTAAGAGTTACAGAATCCAGAGTTACTGTTGGAGCCCAGTAAGAGTTACGCAAGCCAGAGTTACTGTAGGAGCCCAGTAAGAGTTACACAAGCCAGAGTTACTGTAGGAGCCCAGTAAGAGTTACAGAAGCCAGAGTTACTGTAGGAGCCCAGTAAGAGTTACAGAAGCCAGAGTTACTGTTGGAGCCAAGTAAGAGTTACACAAGCCAGAGTTACTGTTGCAGCCCAGTAAGAGTTATGCAAGCCAGAGTTACTGTAGGAGCCCAGTAAAAGTTACAGAAGCCAGAGTTACTGTTGGAGCCAAGTAAGAGTTACAGAAGCCAGAGTTACTGTTGGAGCCCAGTAAGAGTTACAGAAGCCAGAGTTACTGTTGGAGCCCAGTAAGAATTACAGAAGCCAGAGTTACTGTTGGAGCCAAGTAAGATTTACACAAGCCAGAGTTACTGTTGGAGCCCAGTAAGAGTTACAGAAGCCAGAGTTACTGTTGGAGCCCAGTAAGAGTTACAGAAGCCAGAGTTACTGTTGGAGCCCAGTAAGAGTTACAGAAGCCAGAGTTACTGTTGGAGCCCAGTAAGAATTACAGAAGCCAGAGTTACTGTTGGAGCCAAGTAAGATTTACACAAGCCAGAGTTACTGTTGGAGCCCAGTAAGAGTTACAGAAGCCAGAGTTACTGTTGGAGCCCAGTAAGAGTTACACAAGCCAGAGTTACTGTTGGAGCCCAGTAAGAGTTACAGAAGCCAGAGTTACTGTTGGAGCCCAGTAAGCGTTACACAAGCCAGAGTTACTGTTGGAGCCCAGTAAGCGTTACACAAGCCAGAGTTACTGTTGGAGCCCAGTAAGCGTTACACAAGCCAGAGTTACTGTTGGAGCCCAGTAAGAGTTACACAAGCCAGAGTTACTGTTGGAGCCCAGTAAGCGTTACACAAGCCAGAGTTACTGTTGGAGCCCAGTAAGAGTTACACAAGCCAGAGTTACTGTTGGAGCCCAGTAAGAGTTACAGAAGCCAGAGTTACTGTTGGAGCCCAGTAAGCGTTACACAAGCCAGAGTTACTGTTGGAGCCCAGTAAGAGTTACAGAAGCCAGAGTTACTGTTGGAGCCCAATAACAGGAGTTACAGAAGCCAGAGTTACTGTTGGAGCCAAGTAAGAGTTACACAAGCCAGAGTTACTGTTGGAGCCCAGTAAGATTTACACAAGCCAGAGTTACTGTTGGAGCCCAGTAAGATTTACACAAGCCAGAGTTACTGTTGGAGCCCAGTAAGAGTTACACAAGCCAGAGTTACTGTTCGAGCCAAATAAGATTTACAAAAGCCAGAGTTACTGTTGGAGCCCATTAAGAGTTACAGAATCCAGAGTTACTGTTGGAGCCCAGTAAGGGTTACACAAGTCAGAGTTACTGTTCGAGCCAAGTAGGATTTACACAAGCCAGAGTTACTGTTGGAGCCCATTAAGAGTTACAGAATCCAGAGTTACTGTTGGAGCCCAGTAAGATTTACGCAAGCCAGAGTTACTGTAGGAGCCCAGTAAGAGTTACACAAGCCAGAGTTACTGTAGGAGCCCAGTAAGAGTTACAGAAGCCAGAGTTACTGTAGGAGCCCAGTAAGAGTTACGCAAGCCAGAGTTACTGTAGGAGCCCAGTAAGAGTTACAGAAGCCAGAGTTACTGTTGGAGCCAAGTAAGAGTTACACAAGCCAGAGTTACTGTTGCAGCCCAGTAAGAGTTATGCAAGCCAGAGTTACTGTAGGAGCCCAGTAAAAGTTACAGAAGCCAGAGTTACTGTTGGAGCCAAGTAAGAGTTACACAAGCCAGCGTTACTGTTGGAGCACAGTAAGAGTTACAGAAGCCAGAGTTACTGTTGGAGCCAAGTAAGAGTTACACAAGCCAGAGTTACTGTTGGAGCCCAGTAAGAGTTACAGAAGCCAGAGTTACTGTTGGAGCCAAGTAAGAGTTACACAAGCCAGAGTTACTGTTGGAGCCCAGTAAGAGTTACGCAAGCCAGAGTTACTGTAGGAGCACAGTAAGAGTTACAGAAGCCAGAGTTACTGTTGGAGCCAAGTAAGAGTTACACAAGCCAGAGTTACTGTTGGAGCACAGTAAGAGTTACACAAGCCAGAGTTACTGTTGGAGCCCAGTAAGAGTTACAGAAGCCAGAGTTACTGTTGGAGCCCAATAACAGGAGTTACAGAAGCCAGAGTTACTGTTGGAGCCAAGTAAGAGTTACACAAGCCAGAGTTACTGTTGGAGCCCAGTAAGATTTACACAAGCCAGAGTTACTGTTGGAGCCCAGTAAGATTTACACAAGCCAGAGTTACTGTTGGAGCCCAGTAAGAGTTACACAAGCCAGAGTTACTGTTCGAGCCAAATAAGATTTACAAAAGCCAGAGTTACTGTTGGAGCCCATTAAGAGTTACAGAATCCAGAGTTACTGTTGGAGCCCAGTAAGGGTTACACAAGTCAGAGTTACTGTTCGAGCCAAGTAGGATTTACACAAGCCAGAGTTACTGTTGGAGCCCATTAAGAGTTACAGAATCCAGAGTTACTGTTGGAGCCCAGTAAGAGTTACGCAAGCCAGAGTTACTGTAGGAGCCCAGTAAGAGTTACAGAAGCCAGAGTTACTGTAGGAGCCCAGTAAGAGTTACAGAAGCCAGAGTTACTGTAGGAGCCCAGTAAGAGTTACAGAAGCCAGAGTTACTGTTGGAGCCCAGTAAGAGTTACAGAAGCCAGAGTTACTGTTGCAGCCAAGTAAGAGTTACACAAGCCAGAGTTACTGTTGCAGCCCAGTAAAAGTTACAGAAGCCAGAGTTACTGTTGGAGCCCAGTAAGAGTTACAGAAGCCAGAGTTACTGTTGGAGCCCAGTAAGAGTTACAGAAGCCAGAGTTACTGTTGGAGCCCAGTAAGAATTACAGAAGCCAGAGTTACTGTTGGAGCCAAGTAAGATTTACACAAGCCAGAGTTACTGTTGGAGCCCAGTAAGAGTTACAGAAGCCAGAGTTACTGTTGGAGCCCAGTAAGAGTTACAGAAGCCAGAGTTACTGTTGGAGCCCAGTAAGAGTTACAGAAGCCAGAGTTACTGTTGGAGCCCAGTAAGAATTACAGAAGCCAGAGTTACTGTTGGAGCCAAGTAAGATTTACACAAGCCAGAGTTACTGTTGGAGCCCAGTAAGAGTTACAGAAGCCAGAGTTACTGTTGGAGCCCAGTAAGAGTTACACAAGCCAGAGTTACTGTTGGAGCCCAGTAAGAGTTACAGAAGCCAGAGTTACTGTTGGAGCCCAGTAAGAGTTACACAAGCCAGAGTTACTGTTGGAGCCCAGTAAGCGTTACACAAGCCAGAGTTACTGTTGGAGCCCAGTAAGCGTTACACAAGCCAGAGTTACTGTTGGAGCCCAGTAAGAGTTACACAAGCCAGAGTTACTGTTGGAGCCCAGTAAGCGTTACACAAGCCAGAGTTACTGTTGGAGCCCAGTAAGAGTTACACAAGCCAGAGTTACTGTTGGAGCCCAGTAAGAGTTACAGAAGCCAGAGTTACTGTTGGAGCCCAGTAAGCGTTACACAAGCCAGAGTTACTGTTGGAGCCCAGTAAGAGTTACAGAAGCCAGAGTTACTGTTGGAGCCCAATAACAGGAGTTACAGAAGCCAGAGTTACTGTTGGAGCCAAGTAAGAGTTACACAAGCCAGAGTTACTGTTGGAGCCCAGTAAGATTTACACAAGCCAGAGTTACTGTTGGAGCCCAGTAAGATTTACACAAGCCAGAGTTACTGTTGGAGCCCAGTAAGAGTTACACAAGCCAGAGTTACTGTTCGAGCCAAATAAGATTTACAAAAGCCAGAGTTACTGTTGGAGCCCATTAAGAGTTACAGAATCCAGAGTTACTGTTGGAGCCCAGTAAGGGTTACACAAGTCAGAGTTACTGTTCGAGCCAAGTAGGATTTACACAAGCCAGAGTTACTGTTGGAGCCCATTAAGAGTTACAGAATCCAGAGTTACTGTTGGAGCCCAGTAAGAGTTACGCAAGCCAGAGTTACTGTAGGAGCCCAGTAAGAGTTACACAAGCCAGAGTTACTGTAGGAGCCCAGTAAGAGTTACAGAAGCCAGAGTTACTGTAGGAGCCCAGTAAGAGTTACGCAAGCCAGAGTTACTGTAGGAGCCCAGTAAGAGTTACAGAAGCCAGAGTTACTGTTGGAGCCAAGTAAGAGTTACACAAGCCAGAGTTACTGTTGCAGCCCAGTAAGAGTTATGCAAGCCAGAGTTACTGTAGGAGCCCAGTAAAAGTTACAGAAGCCAGAGTTACTGTTGGAGCCAAGTAAGAGTTACACAAGCCAGCGTTACTGTTGGAGCACAGTAAGAGTTACAGAAGCCAGAGTTACTGTTGGAGCCAAGTAAGAGTTACACAAGCCAGAGTTACTGTTGGAGCCCAGTAAGAGTTACAGAAGCCAGAGTTACTGTTGGAGCCAAGTAAGAGTTACACAAGCCAGAGTTACTGTTGGAGCCCAGTAAGAGTTACGCAAGCCAGAGTTACTGTAGGAGCACAGTAAAAGTTACAGAAGCCAGAGTTACTGTTGGAGCCAAGTAAGAGTTACACAAGCCAGAGTTACTGTTGGAGCACAGTAAGAGTTACAGAAGCCAGAGTTACTGTTGGAGCCAAGTAAGAGTTACAGAAGCCAGAGTTACTGTTGGATCTCATTAAGAGTTACAGAAGCCAGAGTTACTGTTGGAGCCCAGTAAGAGTTACAGAAGCCAGAGTTACGGTTGGAGCCCAGTAAGAGCTACAGAAGCCAGAGTTACTGTTGGAGCCCAGTAAGAGTTACAGAAGCCAGAGTTACTGTTGGAGCCCAGTAAGAGTTACAGAAGCCAGAGTTACTGTTGGAGCCCAGTAAGAGTTACAGAAGCCAGAGTTACTGTTGGAGCCCAGTAAGAGTTAGAGAAGCCAGAGTTACTGTTGGAGCCCAGTAAGAGTTACAGAAGCCAGAGTTACTGTTGGAGCCCAGTATGAGTTACACAAGCCAGAGTTACTGTTGGAGCCAAGTAAGAGTTACACAAGCCAGAGTTACTGTTGGAGCCCAGTAAGAGTTACAGAATCCAGAGTTACTGTTGGAGCCCAGTAAGAGTTACAGAAGCCAGAGTTACTGTTGGATCCCAGTAAGAGTTGCAGAAGCCAGAGTTACTGTTGGAGCCAAGTAAGAGTTACAGAAGCCAGAGTTACTGTTGGAGCCCAGTAAGAGTTACACAAGCCAGAGTTACTGTTGGAGCCAAGTAAGAGTTACACAAGCCAGAGTTACTGTTGGAGCCCAGTAAGAGTTACACAAGCCAGATTTACTGTTGGAGCCCAGTAAGAGTTACAGAAGCCAGAGTTACTGTTGGAGCCAAGTAAGACTTACACAAGCCAGAGTTACTGTTGGAGCCAAGTAAGAGTTACACAAGCCAGAGTTACTGTTGGAGCCAAGTAAGAGTTACACAAGCCAGAGTTACTGTTGGAGACAAGTAAGAGTTACACAAGCCAGAGTTATTGTTGAAGCCAAGTAAGAGTTACACAAGCCAGAGTTACTGTTGGAGCCAAGTAAGAGTTACACAAGCCAGAGTTACTGTTGGAGCCCAGTAAGATTTACACAAGACAGAGTTACAGAAGGAGCCCAGTGAGAGTTTCAGAAGCCATAGTTACAGTAGGAGCCCAGTAAGATTTACACAAGCCAGAGTTACTGTTGGAGCCAAGTAAGAGTTACACAAGCCAGAGTTACTGTTGGAGACAAGTAAGAGTTACACAAGCCAGAGTTATTGTTGAAGCCAAGTAAGAGTTACACAAGCCAGAGTTACTGTTGGAGCCAAGTAAGAGTTACACAAGCCAGAGTTACTGTTGGAGCCCAGTAAGATTTACACAAGACAGAGTTACAGAAGGAGCCCAGTGAGAGTTTCAGAAGCCATAGTTACAGTAGGAGCCCAGTAAGATTTACACAAGCCAGAGTTACTGTTGGAGCCCAGTAAGAGTTACAGAATCCAAAGTTACTGTAAGAGCCCAGCAACAGGCAGCCTGTTTTCTCACTATGGTTTGTGGGTAGTTGTTTTCTGTGTCTGTGTTTCACCATACAGAACTGTTTCGATTTTCATTGTGTCACTTTGGTTATTTTTTATTCAGTGTTCAGTTATATTTCATTAAAATGGACACTTACCGTGCTGCGTTTTGGTCCGATCTTTCATACTCCTCCTCAGATGAAGAAGATCGTTACAAGAATAAATATATGTTTCTTCACACCAATCCACCCACACCTCGCCATAATGACAAAGTCAAAACAAGTTTTTAGAGATGTTATTAAATGTATTGAAAATGAAATACAGAAATATCTCATTCACTTAAGTATTCACACCCCGAGATAACTTTGTAAAAGCCCATTTGGCAATGATTACAGCTGTGATTCTTTCTGGGTAAGTCTCTAAGAGCTTTCCACACCTGGATAGTGCAACATTTGCCCATTATTATTTTCAAAATTATTCAAGCTCTGTCAAATTGGTTGTTGATCATTGCTAGACAAACATTTCAGGTCTTGCCATAGACTTTCAAGTAGATTTAAGTCAAAACTGTAACTCGACCACTCAGGAACATTCACTGTCTTATTGGTAAGCAACTCCAGTGTAAATTTGGTCTTGTGTCTTAGGTAATTGTCCTGTTGAAAGGTGAATTCCTCTTCCAGTGCCTGGTGGTAAGAGTACTGAACCAGGTTTTCCTCTAGGATGTTGCCTGTGCTTAGCTCCATTCTGTTTATTTTTTTATCCTGAAAAACTCCCCAGTCCTTTACGATTACAAGCATACCCATACCATGATGCAGCCACCACTATGTTTCAAAATATGTAGAGTGTGCTGTATTGGATTTGCCCCAAACTTAACACTTTGTATACAGGAAAAAAATGTTAATTTCTTTGCCACATTTATTGAGGTATTACTTTAGTGCCTTGTTGCATGTTTTGAAATATTTTTATTCTAGACATGCTTCCTTTTCACTCTGTCAATTAGGTTAGCATTGTGGAGTAACTACAACGTCCAGGTTTTCGCCTATCACAGCCATTCAAATCTAACTGAAATTACTGAGTGGTTTTCTTCCTCTCCTGCAACTGATTTAGGAAGGATGCCTGTATCTTTGTAGTGACTGTGTGTATTGATACACCACCCAAAGTGTAATTAATAATATCATCATGTTCAAAGGGATATTCAATGTCTGCCTTTTTATTTTTACCCATCTACCAATGGTTGCCCTTCTTTGCGAGGCATTGAAAAACCTCCCTGCTCTTTGAGGTTGAATCTGTGTTTGAAATTCACTGTTCGATGGAGGGACCTTACAGATTTGATTTATTTTACCTTTATTTAACTAGGCAAGTCAGTTAAGAACATATTCTTATTTTCAATGACGGCCTAGGAACAGTGTGTTAACTGCCTGTTCAGCGGCAGAACGACAGATTTGTACTTTGTCAGCTCGGGGATTTGAACTTGCAACATTCTGGTTACTAGTCCAACGCTCTAACCACTAGGATACCCTGCCGCCCCAAATAATTGTATGTGTGGGGCACAGAGATGAGGTAGTCATTCAAAATGTATATTAAAAACTATTATTGCACACAGATTGAGTACATGCAATTTATTGTGACTTGTTAAGAACATTTTTACTCCTGAATTTATTTAGGCTTGCCATAACAAAGGGGTTGAATACTTATTGACTCAAGACATTTTAGCTTTTAATTTTTAATTACTTTGTAAAAAAAATTCTAAAAACATAATTCCACATTGAAATTATGGGGTATTGTGTGAAGGCCAGTAACACAATCACAATTAAATCCGTTTTAAATTCAAGCTGTAACACAACATTTTCAAAAAGTCAAGGGGTGTGAATACTTTCTAAAGGCACTGTAAATTAGTCTTCATGCTCATTGCACATTTATAAAACCCATACTAAACAGCTAGTTTAACAGTCTGTGGCTAAAACGCTGCTAGCAGTACATGGTACCACAATTCTGCGCGCAACAGAAACTGAACATTCATTTTCTACAATCATGTTCATTGATACTTCCATTTTAGTAGTGTCAGTTCAAATATATATTTTATTTTACGTAAAAATTGATTGATTGATTCTGTAAGACCAAAATAAATGACCAAATACCGAGTTGAAACTGCTTGTTGTCAGAGAGGAAGAAGTGATCTTTAGTTTTTTTGATGTGAGTGGCATGGGCTTGGTGTTTGTGTGCGAGTGGGAAGGTGCACACAGCACAGAAGGAGATGGACCAAAAACACAAAAAAGACTATATTCTTGAGATACCGTCATCTGGAATATTACGCTGAAAAAATAAATTCAAATGAATTAGATGTGCACAGACCCCTATGGACCCTGGTGAAAATTAGTGCACTAAATAAGGAACAGGGTGCCATTTGGGCTAGACTGCACTTTTCCTCTTGGTTTCACAGTGGAGATCAGCCAGGTGCTTTTTGTTTAGCTGAGGACCTCCGGTTACAGCAGGGGTCTTTAGGACCTTCAGTCCTAGTTACCCAATTAGGTTTAATTAGAGCTGGAGAGTGAGGAGTCAGTAATGGGGGGGGGACTTCGGATGGCTGGAACACCGGGATGTTCTTCCCTGCTGTGACCCCCAGGGGCTTGGAAGGTTTGGAAGGCCAGACCACCGTCAGACCTCCAGAAGGCTCCAACAGCTAGGGCTCTGTCTCTAGACCCTTTACAGAGCTGTTAAACCATCCGGCAGGCTGGTAGAGACACAGGCCGCTCTGAGCGAAAACCACCACCTCAGTGGAGGCCATAGCTTCACATCATTCCCACAGACCACACCCACCAGGTGCTGTACTGCAGAGCACTACCACCCTGTCTGTCAAATCAGCCGGTGTGGTAGTCCGAAGGTTTGTGAACTATGTTAAATTGTGTCCACAAGGAAAGAATACAAACATACAAACGTGGAATCCAAATAGGGTTTAGAAAAGCTAGTGATCCAAATGCCAAGCTGAGCTGATCCAGCAAAAATAAAACAGCAAAACGCCATCATCCTTTTATCTGGCTCACAAACACGACAAGGTGAAATCAAATGGTCATGGTGTCTCTTCAGTGCAGTGAGAAAGTCCACACAGTGCCATGTCATTGTTACAGGACTCCAGGCACTTACACTTCCGCGTAAATTTCCCTAAATGAGGTTATGTTTAAGAAAAGAAACCTCAACATTTGTGTCTGTGTGCTTGCCTTCAGGCACTTCCCCAAGGAGAGGAACTGCAGCACTACTACTGAAGGTCTAGCCTCCTTTTGCTGACATCTCAGACAGGTTTCCTCCCAAATGACACCCAATTCAATAAAAATGGACTAAATGCGATCAGGGCCCATAGTGCTATGGTCAAAAGTAGTGCACTATATAGGGAATAGGGTGCTATTCGGGATGCACATTCCAGAGTCAGTCAGACATTCTTCTCCCCAAAGACATTTTCTTGTCTCTCTTTCCTGAAGGTAACCTTACCACAGTTGTCTGGTGTGGTCACACACTCACTCACTCGCACACACACACACACGGTCAGCTGCCACCAGCGACTCTTCAGCCTTCAGGGCCAAATACGTTAAAAGATTAAAGAGCGGTGGGGAAATTGTATCTACCTATATTCCCCCTTGCTTTGTTTTGGTTGTCATTCTCTTGTTTCATTGGTCAAATCAAGAAGAAAAAAAGTAGTTTGTGTTTTGATCAAGCAAAAGCACGGTACCGACAATGTGGCTGTCCTTTTAAAGATGGCCCAAGCACGGTACCGACAATGTGGCTGTCCTTTTAAAGATGGCCCAACCACAGTACTGACCGATACAGTGGCTCTCCTTTTAGAGATAGCCCAACCACAGTACTGACAATGTGGCTCTCCTATTAATGTTCGCCTAAGCACAGTACTGACAAAATGGCTCTCCTTTTAAAAATCGACCAACCAGAGTACTGCCAATGTGGCTCTCCTTGAAATATGGCCCAACCACATTACTGACATTGTTGATCTCCTTTTAAAGATGGCCCAAGCACAGTACTGACAATATGGCTCTTTTTTCAAAGATGGCCCAAGCACTGTACTGACAATGTGGCTATCTTTTTAAAGATGGCCGAACCACAGTACTGACAATGTGGCTCTCCTTTTTAAAGATGGCCAACCACAGTACTGACACTGTCACTCTCATTTTAAAGATGGCCCAACCACAGTAGTGACAATGTTGATCTCCTTTTAAAGATGTCCCAAAAACAGTACTGACCGACACAGTGGCTCTCCTTTTAAAGATGGCCCAAGCACAGTACTGACACTTTATCCCTACTTTTAAAGATGGCCAAACCACAGTACTGACGATGTGGCTCTCCTTTTGAAGATGGCCCAAGCAGAGTACTGACTGAAAACATGAATCTCCTTTTAAAGATGCCCCAATGAAAGAACTGAATGACAATGTGTCTCTCCTTTAAATATGTCCCAAGCACAGTACTGACATTGTGGCCCTACTTTTACAGATGGCCCAACCACAGTACTGACAACATGGCTCTCCTTTTAAAGATGGCCAAAGCACAGTACTGACAACATGGCACTCCTTTTAAAGATGGCCCAAGCACAGTACGGATAATGTGGCTCTCCTTTTAAAGATGGCCCAACCACAGTACGGATAATGTGGCTCTCCTTTAAAAGATGGCCAAACCACAGTACTGACAACATGGCTCTCCTTTTAAAGATGGCCAAAGCACAGTACTGATAACATGGCTCTCCTTTTAAAGATGGCCCAAGCACAGTACGGATAATGTGGCTCTCCTTTTAAAGATGGCTCAACCACAGTACTGACAATGTGGCTCTCCTTTAAAAGATGGCCCAGGCACAATACAGACAAAGTGGCTCTCCTTTTAAAGATGGTTAAACCACATTACTGACAATGTGGCTCTCCTATTAGAGATGGCTCAACCACAGTACTGACAATGTGGCACTCCTTGTAATGATGGCCCAACCACACTACTGACAATGTGGCTCTCCTTTTTAAAGATGGCCCAACCACACTACTGACAATGTGGCTCTCCTTTTTAAAGATGGCCCAACCACAGTACTGACAATGTGGCTCTACTTTTAATGATGGCTCAACTACAGTACTGACAATGTGGCTCTACTTTTAAAGATGTCCCAACCACAGTACTGACAATGTGGCTCTACTTTTAAAGATGTCCCAACCACAGTACTGACAATGTGGCTCTACTTTTAAGATGGCTCAACCACAGTACTGACAATGTGGCTCTACTTTTAAAGATGGCCCAACCACAGTACTGACAATGTGGCTCTACTTTTAATGATGTCCCAACCACAGTACTGACAATGTGGCTCTACTTTTAAAGATGAAACAAAAAGGACAAACTTGGCACCAGATCTAAAGTTGTCATTTATTTTCTGTCCTTCCACTCCTCCCTCTCATGTTTGAGGATTATGAACACCAAAAGGACGACCAAAGTGAAAAGATCAACTACGCCCAGGTGAGGGTTTGCCTCTCTTACGAGACGATCCCGTGACAGATGATATGGTGTGTGTCAAGCCGACACAGCGGAAGATCACATAGTTGCCAGCGAGGCGAAGTGTGTGTGTGTATGGCAATGCACCACAGTATTATTATGTGTCACAAGACAACCCCATGGGCCATTGTGTAATTACACAAAAACAAGTCGTATTCTTCTACAAACAAAGCAAAAACAACTACTTAACAGTCACATATATATATATACAGTCTTTATATAGACACAAGGAAGCAACTGCCAAATAGTAATTAATTAACTGGCTTTGTTATGTTTAAAAATTGTGTTACCCTATTAATTAGGGAAGCATAAATACTTTAAAAGCTCTGGGCTGATGGGAGAAAATAATTTCATGAAAGTATCACTGGCCAGCCGAAGTTTAATTGAGTAGGCATTAGTGATGGGGGAGAAATATATGTTTTTGTGATCGTTTGCTGTACCTGCAGAAAAATGCCAGTATTTTTCCTTCATTGCTTGTTATCCATCTTTTTAAATAGGCAGCCCATTTGTTTTCAGCACCTTTATTTACATGACTGATCAAAACTCGTTTTCTGATGACTCGTCTCTCTGCAGCAGCCATATGGTGAGCAATATCAAATCAAATCAAAGTTTATTTGTCACATGCACCGAATACAACAGGTTACAGTGAAATGCTTACAGTGAAATGCTTACAGTGAAATGCTTAATTACAGGCTCTAACCAATAGTGCAGAGAAAAAAACTGTGTGTGTGTAGGTAAGTAAAGAAATAAAACAACAGTAAAAACACATTTGAAAATAAGAGTAGCAAGGCTACATACAGACACCGGTTAGTCAGGCTGATTAAGGTAGTATGTACATGTAGGTATCGTTAAAGTGACTATGCATGTATGATGAACAGAGAGTAGCAGTAGCGTAAAAAGAGTGGTTGGCGGGTGGTGGGACACAATGCAGATAGCCTGGTTAGCCAATGTGCGGGAGCACTGTTTGGTCGGGTCAAGTGAGGTAGTATGTACAGGAATGAATAGTTAAAGTGACTATGCATATATGATAAACAGAGGGTAGCAGCAGTGTAAAAGAGGGGTTGGGGGGGCACACAATGCAAATAGTTCGGGTAACCATTTGGTTACCTGTTCAAGAGTCTTATGGTTTGGGGGTAAAAACTGTTGAGAAGCCTTTTTGTCCTAGACTTGGCACTCCTGTATCACTTGCCATGCGGTAGTAGAGAGAACAGTCTATGAAAGGGATGGCTGGGGTCTTTGACAATTTTGACACCGCCTGGTGTAGAGGTCCAGGATGGCAGGCAGCTTTGCCCCAGTGATGTACTGGGCCGTACGCACTTCCCTCTGAAGTGTCTTGCGGTCGGAGGCCGAGCAATTGCCGTACTAGGCAGTGATGCAACCGGTCAGTCTGCTCTCGATGTTGCAGCTGTAGAACCTTTTGAGGATTTCAGGACCCATGACACATCTTTTTAGTTTCCTGAGGGGGAATAGGCTTTGTTGAGCCCTCTTCATGATGGTCTCTTGGTGTGTTTTGACCATTCTAGTTTGTTGTAAGTCGCTCTGGATAAGAGCGTCTGCTAAATGACTTAAATGTAAATGTAAATGTTGTTGATGTGGACACCAAGGAATTTGAAGCTCTCAACCTGCTCCACTACAGCCCCGTCGATGAGAATGGGGACATGCTCGGTGCTCCTTTTCCTGTAGTCCACACTCATCTCACCTTAGTCTTGGTTATGTTGAGGGATAAGTTGTTATTCTGGCACCACCCGGCCAGGTCTTTGAACTCCTACCTATAGGCTGTCTCGCTGTTGTCGCTTGTGCAAACTTAACGATGGTGTTGGAGTCGTGCCTGTTCATGCAGTCGTGGGTGTACAGGGAGTACAGGAGGGGACTGATCACCTGTAATCCATGGCTTCTGGTTGGGGTATGTACTTACAGTCACTGTGGGGACGACGTCCTCAATGCACTTATTGATAAAGCCAGTGACTGATGTGATGTATTCCACAATGTCATCGGGTTAACGGCGTTCTTCGTTTTGTAGAAAGAGAGTCGGACCGAAATGCAGCGTGGTGGTTACTCATGTCTTTAATAAATGAAGAGCGATACATGAAATAACTTATACAAATACAAAAACAACAAAACGGAACGTGAAACCTAATACAGCCTATCTGGTGAAACTACACAGAGATAGGAACAATCACCCACGAAATACACAGTGCAGTGAAACCCAGGCTACCTAAATACGGTTCCCCATCAGAGACAACAAGAATCACCTGACTCTGATTGAGAACTGCCTCAGGCAGCCAAGCCTATACTAGACACACCCCAAATCAACCACAATCCCAATGCCTACAAAAAACCCAATACGACAATAAAATAAACCCATGTCACACCCTGGCCTGAACAAGTAATTAAAGAAAACACAAAATACTAAGACCAAGGCGTGACAATCGGAAGAATCCCGGAACATGTTCCAGTCTGTGATAGCAAAACAGTCCTGTAGTTTAGCATCTGCTTCATCTGACCATTTTTTATAGGCTGAGTCACTGGTGCTTCCTGCTTTCATTTTTTGCTTGTTAGCAGGAATCAGGAGGATAGAGTTGTGGCCTTATTATTATTGGACCATGCTGGTCATTTATGAACATTTGAACATCTTGGCCATGTTTTGTTATAATCTCTACCCGGCACAGCCAGAAGATGACTGGCCACCCCACATAGCGTGGTTCCTCTCTAGGATTTTTCCTAGGTTTTGGCCTTTCTAGAGAGTTTTTCCTAGCCACCATGCACTGCATTGCTTGCTGTTTGGGGTTTCAGGCAGGGTTTCTGTACAGCACTTTGAGATATCAGCTGATGTATGAAGGGCTATATAAATCAATTTGATTTGATTTGATCTAAACACCATACTCTGATTATCTTAAAATCGTCCGAGCGAGCCTCCCTCAAGTGAGTTCAGAACAACTGAATGTATGCGTGTCTTAGGAGTAGTTTTCACATACAAACTCTATATGTCAGAACTCAGAATCAAATATGCTTCCCAAAAATAACATGGTCGCTGTGGTAGAACGTTTAATTTGGTTTGAGATTTTCTGCATTTATCAGAGTGCCATCAGGTAGCCTGATTTCTGATGTGTCCATGTAAACATGATTATTAGGGAAATCATTACTTTTGCAAAGCATGAAAACGTTTTAATATAACTATTTTGTTTTGGTTTTGTTTTCCAATAAAACAATTCATTGTGGGCATGTAAAACATTCTCAATAAAACATGGATTAAACCACAGCAGGCCTTAACCACAGAGGACCATTGAAAAAGGGAAGGGACATGGGGGCAGATAGCCTTGTGTGGTGTGAAGCTGCTGCTGGCCACAAGAAGGAGAAGCCCTGGCCTTAAGATGTAATGCTCTCAGATTCCAGACAGAACGGTGTGGAGACTCAGGCTCTGCTGACGTAAGGTCTGAGGAAAACAAGGCCATCCATATTAAAAGGGAGGAAAACAACATTTTGAGGTTTGCAGAGTACAACAAGATATCTGTATTTACTTTCGAAGATCTCTGAGAAAGACGTCAGCTTGATGTTGAAACATCACCTGTTCGCATCCTGTACAGGGGAATAGTGAGCTAAAATAAATACATCTCTGCTTTTTTTGTGGAGCGCTTCAACTCCTTTCTACCTTGAATTAGTCCTTTTGCTGGTAAGCCCTTCTCACTTACAAAGACCATTTACAGTGATCCAATATCACCTCAGATTCAGTGGCATTTTTATCTCCACAATTTTCTTCCTGTGTGTGTCTCTTTGCCAGCATGAATAAATGGGTTTCAGTTGGCCAAGTGCACGCAACCACCCACCCTCAAGGCACTGGTCCGGCTGGCCCATTAGGACATCAAAGCAGAGGCACATCAAATGAAACAAATCTACAGGGTGCCCATTTGTCCTTCCCTACTGTAACACTACCTCACCAGTAGAGTCCCCTTCATGTCCGGTTGAGGGTAACACTACCTCACCAGTAGAGTCCCCTTCATGTCCGGTTGAGGGTAACACTACCTCACCAGTAGAGTCCCCTTCATGTCCGGTTGAGGGTAACACTACCTCACCAGTCTAGTACCCTTCATGTCCGGTTGAGGGTAACACTACCTCACCAGTCTAGTACCCTTCATGTCCGGTTGAGGGTAACACTACCGCACCAGTCTAGTACCCCTCATGTCCGGTTGAGGGTAACACTAACTCACCAGTCTAGTACCCCTCATGTCCGGTTGAGGGTAACACTAACTCACCAGTCTAGTACCCCTCATGTCCGGTTGAGGGTAGTCTACATGTTCTACACAGCCACTTCAGAACAGTGGCCAACCCGCTCCCAAAGCCTCCCAAACTACAGCCCCAAACCCCCACCTCCAACCTACACATAGCCTGACTGCAAGTCTCCCTAGCCCCAGGCTTCTGTTGTGACTAGGCCGGGAAGGTGACTGCTGTACAGGGAGATGATGAAAGGAGAGTGACCTAGTAAATGATAGATACAGTGGGGAGAACATGTATTTGATACACTGACGATTTTGCAGGTTTTCCTACTTACAAAGCAGAGGTCTGTAATGTTTCTCATAGGTACACTTCAACTGTGAGAGACGGAATCTAAAACAAAATTCCAGAAAATCACATTGTATGATGCAAATTAATTACTTAAAAATCATACAATGTGATTTGCTGGATTTTTGTTTTATATTCCGTCTCTCACAGTTGAAGTGTACCTATGAAAAATTACAAACCTCTACTGCTTTCAAGTAGGAAACAGTGTATCAAATACTTGTTCTCCCCATGTTAATGTCAAACACTGCCCCGAGCCATCTCTATAGAGAAAATACATATTGACAGGGGCTGAATTGAAGGTGGGCCCACAGAAACAGAAACGGGCATGAACACCCAGTCAGTGTAGCAACTGTAGCTTCCAACTCTCCCATCTCTCAACACTTTGAAGTCCTGAGGGCTGGAGCCCTGCAGCTGGGGCCCTGGAGACTGCCAACCTGCCTTTAGAGGAGACATAGTTGTCATACTTGGAGGACATTTACACACCTGCTGTAGTGTAAGGGACACAGGTAAAGAGGTAGGCTACATGGAAGAGGGAAGGCAGGCAGAGCATAGTTCCAAGAAGTCCTTGACGGGACAACTACGTTTTTTCCCTCTATGTATTTATGTTTGATGGATTGATGGTATTCATTCTCCCACCGCACATTCATATCCACAGACATAACCCTGACCATGACACACTAGGCTAGAGAAACCAATACGACATGCCTGCACTGAAAGGTCCAAGAGCTTTGGAGTGCTGGGACAAATCATAGGTTCAGTTCATTGTGCGTTTTGTTTGGTGACTAGTAAATATGACCTTGCTGTCTGGCCCCTAGCACAGGGAACCTGCAGTGTAATCAGGTCCTTGGCCAAATTACAGGCTGAGGACCGCAGCTAAATGGGGATCAACCCAGGGCTCAGGGAGAGGTCGTCCATTAAACTAATATTCTTAAGTCACGGAGCGTATTCCAGCACACAGCGTCAACACTCGGCAACCCAGCGCAGCCTGATTATTCCAGACCGTTTAAGTGTCCAGCGCAGCAGTCTCTTCTTTATCTTTCATTATCAAAAAGCTTTCAGCAGGCAAATAATAACAGTATTAGAGTGTGAGTCCCTGTTAATATGATACGCAGCGATAGAGCAATGAGACTATAGTCGAAAGGGCCATCATTGGCTCCTGAAATGTTTTCTAGAACAACAACAAGTGTGCGGTGAGGGACAGCACTGTGTGTACTAGTGTGTGTATGTGTATGTGCACGTCTTTCAGCCAGTGAGTTCGTGTTTGTGTAAAGTGCAATGAAAATCCATTATGCGTTGCAGAACCCAACTGTAATCCTGCCAGCCGTTGAAATGAGGCCTCATCCATCTTTCAGAGAAACAACTTAAGAGAAATAACAAAGAGACCAGTAGACCGATGACTAGAGCAGTGGAAGATGTTAAATGATGTTTTTCTGAGCCATTACCCACCCATAGGGTGACAGAACCCAAAGACGTGGGTTTTGTTTTCCATGTAAAACAATGGTCATCATGGAGGGGGGAAAACATTCTCAAGCAGGCCTTTACCTAATTGGGCTTTTCTTCAGTCGTTTATCGAGGTCATATCTCACTGCAATACCAAGACAATGTCTGACCCCAAACCTAGAGAGTCCAGGCACGCTAAACACAGCAATTCTGCACCACAATTTGGACACTCACACACACACACACATACACAAAGCTGTGACCCAACCCATAGAAGGTTCACTACCGATTCCGTCCAGCAAACAGTACAGGAGCGTCAGCTCTCGGACCAACAGGCTCTGAGACTACTTCAAACCCTAAGCCATAAGACTGATAAATAGTTAATGAAATGGTTACCCCGACTATTTGTACTGACTCCACACACACACACACATTGACACACACACACACACACACACACACACACACACACACACACACACACACACACACACACACACACACACACACACACACACACACACACACACACACACACACACACACACACACACACACACAAAGCAGCTGCTTTGGCCTGTGTGTATGTATCTGTCTGTCTGTCTGTCTGTCTGTCTGTCTGTCTGTCTGTCTGTCTGTCTGTCTGTCTGTCTGTCTGTCTGTCTGTCTGTCTGTCTGTCTGTCTGTCTGTCTGTCTATGTCTGTCTGTCTGTCTGTCTGTCTGTCTGTCTGTATATCTGTCTGTCTGTCTGTCTGTGTTGCTCAGCTGTGTTGTAATAGACTGAATGGATAGAGCTGGGCCCACACAGCTTTCCTCACAAACACAGCTTCTCACATTGTCTGGTACTGTGTTACTATTGCTCGTCATCTACATGTGTTCTCTCAGTGACATGGGTGCTCTATCCTGTTTTTTACTAAGTCATTATGTACTCTGGTCAAGTGACATCAACCAGACTCACAGACTAAGACACAATTGCACTGCAGTTACCTCCAGTCTCTGTGTTCTAATCGCCAGACATAAAAGATCTAGAAGACCCACAGTTTTCCATCACTATAAATCACAATGTGATAGAAAGCACACAGAGTTTCCTCTAATTGAACACAGGAAGCGGAAATGTACACACACATATACACACTCACACATTGACACAAATAAAGTACTTTAACCTGCCTTCAAGTACATATCTACCTCATTATTATCTATCCTTATGCCTAGTCACTTTACGCTGCCTTCAAGTACATATCTACCTCAAATACCTCATTATTATCTATCCTGATGTCTAGTCACTTAACCCCTTCATGTACATATCTACCTCAAATACCTTATTATTATCTGTCTTCATGTAAATATCTACCTACACCTATTACTTCTGCACATTGATCTGGTACTCCCTGTATATAGCTCCACATTGATCTGGTACTCCCTGCATATAGCTCCACATTGATCTGGTACTGTTATTCCCTGTATATAGCTCCACATTGATCTAGTACTGTTATTCCATGTATATAGTTCCACAAGGATCTAGTACTGGTACTCCCTGTATATAGCTCCACATTGATATGGTACTGGTACTCCTTGTATATAGTTACACAAGGATCTAGTACTGGTACTTCCTGTATATAGCTCCACATTGATGTGGTACTCCCTGTATATAGCTCCACATTGATATGGTACTAGTACTCTCTGTATATAGCTCCACAAGTATCTAGTACTGTTACTCCCTGTGTATAGCTCCACGTTGACCTGGTACTCCCTGAATATAGCTCCACGTTGACCTGGTACTCCCTGAATATAGCTCCACATTGTTATTGTACTCCCTGAACATAGCTCCACATTGACCTGGTACTCCCTGTATATAGCTCTACATTGATCTGGTACTCCCTATATATAGCTCTACATTGATCTGGTACTCCCTGTATATAACTCTACATTGATCTGGTAATCCCTATATATAGCTCTACATTGATCTGGTACTCCCTATATATAGCTCTATATTGATCTGGTACTCCCTGTATATAGCTCTACATTGATCTGGTACTCCCTATATATGGCTCTACATTGATCTGGTACTTCCTATATATAGCTCTACATTGATCTGGTACTCCCTGTATATAGCTCTACATTGATCTGGTACTCCCTGTATATAGCTCAACATTGATCTGGTACTCCCTGTATATAGCTCAACATTGATCTGGTACTCCCTGTATATAGCTCCACATTGATCTGGTACTCCCTGTATATAGCTCTACATTGATCTGGTACTCCTGTATATAAGCTCTACATTGATCTGGTACTCCCTGTATATAGCTCTACATTGATCTGGTACTCCCTGTATATAGCTCTACATTGATCTGGTACTCCCTGTATATAGCTCTACATTGATCTGGTACTCCCTATATATAGCTCTACATTGATCTGGTACTCCCTATATATAGCTCTACATTGATCTGGTACTCCCTGTATATAGCTCTACATTGATCTGGTACTCCCTATATATAGCTCTACATTGATCTGGTACTCCCTGTATATAACTCTACATTGATCTGGTACTCCCTGTATATAGCTCCACATTGATCTGGTACTCCCTGTATATAGCTCCACATTGATCTGATACTGTTACTCCCTATATATAGCTCTACATTTATCTGGTACTCCCTGTATATAGCTCTACATTGATCTGGTACTCCTGTATATAGCTCCATTGATTGACTCCCTGTATATAGCTCCACATTGATCTGGTACTCCCTGTATATAGCTCTACATTGATCTGGTACTCCCTATATATAGCTCTACATTGATCTGGTACTCCCTGTATATAGCTCCACATTGATCTGGTACTCCTGTATATAGCTCCACATTGATCTGGTACTCCCTGTATAAGCTCCACATTGATCTACTCCCTGTATATACTCCATTATATATAGCTCTACATTGATCTGGTACTCCCTGTATATACATTGATCTGGTACTCCTGTATATAGCTCCACATTGATCTGGTACTCCCTGTATATAGCTCCACATTGATCTGATACTGTTACTCCCTATATATAGCTCTACATTTATCTGGTACTCCCTGTATATAGCTCTACATTGATCTGGTACTGTTACTCCCTGTATATAGCTCTACATTGATCTGGTACTCCCTGTATATAGCTCCACATTGATCTGGTACTCCCTGTATATAGCTCCACATTGATCTGATACTGTTACTCCCTATATATAGCTCTACATTTATCTTGTACTCCCTGTATATAGCTCCACATTGATCTGATACTGTTACTCCCTGTATATAGCTCTACATTGATCTGGTACTCCCTGTATATAGCTCCACATTGATCTGATACTGTTACTCCCTGTATATTTACATTTACATTTAAGTCATTTAGCAGACGCTCTTATCCAGAGCGACTTACAAATTGGTGCATTCATAGCTCCACATTGATCTGATACTGTTACTCCCTGTATATAGCTCAATATTGATCTGGTACTCCCTGTATATAGCTCCATATTGATCTGATACTGTTACTCCCTGTATATAGCTCCACATTGATATGGTATTAGTACTCTAAGTATATAGCTCCACAAGGCTCTAGTACTGTTACTCCCTGTATATAGCTCCACATTGACCTGGTACTCCCTGAATATAGCTCCACATTGACCTGGTACTCCCTGAAAATAGCTCCACATTGATCTGGTACTCCCTGTATGTAGCTCCATATTGACCTGGTACTCCCTGTATATAGCTCTACATGGATCTGGTACTCCCTGTATATAGCTTCACATTGATCTGATACTGTTACTCCCTGTATGTAGCTCCATATTGACCTGGTACTCCCTGTATATAGCTCAACATTGATGTGGTACTCCCTGTATATAGCTCCATATTGATCTGATACTGTTACTCCCTGTATATAGCTCCACATTGACCTGGTACTCCCTGAATATAGCTCCACATTGACCTGGTACTCCCTGTATATAGCTCCACATTGATCTGGTACTCCCTGTATGTAGCTCCATATTGACCTGGTACTCCGTGTATATAGCTCTACATTGACCTGGTACTCCCTGTATATAGCTCCACATTGATCTGGTACTCCCTGTATATAACTCCACATTGATCTGGTACTCTCTGTATGTAGCTCCATATTGACCTGGTACTCCCTGTATATAGCTCTACATTGATCTGGTACTCCCTGTATATAGCTCTACATTGATCTGGTACTTCCTGTATATAGCTCCACATTGATCTGGTACTCCCTGTATGTAGCCCCACATTGACCTGGTACTCCCTGTATATAGCTCTAAATTGATCTGGTACTCCCTGTATATAGCTCTACATTGATCTGGTACTCCGTGTATATAGCTCCATATTGATCTGGTACTGGTACTCCCTGTATATAGCTCCACATTGATCTGGTACTGGTACTCCCTGTATATAGCTCCACATTGATCTGGTACTGGTACTCCCTGTATATAGCTCCACATTGATCTAGTACTGGTCTCCCTGTATATAGCTCCATATTGATCTGGTACTGGTACTCCCTGTATATAGCTCCACATTGATCTGGTACTGGTACTCCCTGTATATAGCTCCATATTGATCTGGTACTGGTACTCCCTGTATATAGCTCCACATTGATCTGGTACTGCTACGCCCTGTATATAGCTGCACATTGATCTAGTACTGGTACTCCCTGTATATAGCTCCATATTGATCTGGTACTGGTACTCCCTGTATATAGCTCCACATTGATCTGGTACTGCTACTCCCTGTATATAGCTCCACATTGATCTAGTACTGGTACTCCCTGTATATAGCTCCACATTGATCTGGTACTGGTACTCCCTGTATATAGCTCCACATTGATCTGGTACTCCACAATGATCTGGTATTCCCTGTATATAGCTCCACATTGATGTAGTACTGGTACTTCCTGTATATAGCTCCACGTCGATCTAGTACTAGAAACCCTGTATATAGCTCTACATTTATCTGGTACTTCCTGTATATAGCTACTGGTACTGCCTGTATATAACTCAACATTTATCTGGTACTTCCTGTATATAGCTCCACATTGATCTGGTACTGTTACTCTCTGTATATAGCTCCACATTGATCTGATACTGTTATTTCCTGTATATAGCTCCAATCTTGTCTATTTTAATACCTCGTGTTACTACTCTGTATTGTTGGGAAGGGCTCATAAGCAAGCATTTCACCCGTTGTATTCGGAGCATATGACAAATACAATTCTATTTGATTTTGATGTAACTGACCTGGTTGATGGAATTGGCGATGCAGAAGGCGAGCCCTGACCCAGTGGATGTCAGGAAGAAGGTGGCAGGGTCAAAGCGTAATGGAGCCATGGCAAAACAGCTGCTGTTGTCCACAGTACTAACTCTGAAACAACAACATTAATATCATACTGACACACAAGCAACATGCTTCATACTTCATTCCCCATCATAGTTTCCATACCAATTATATGCCCACAGATTTGGGCAATTACTGGCAGAGCAGTACATGCGAACGCTATAAGCAAATATTTTTATAACTAACCCCAGGTAGACCACAGCCTGTCGTTTCCAATGGGAGCAAATGAGTCATAGTGGGCAGAACAAGCAAGGAGGGGGGCAGAACCAAGCACGAGCTTGCGAGATCCTATTGGTGCGTTTTATAATATATTTGCATATTTCCATAAGGGAACGCCTACTCTGGAGTGCAGGTTTGAAATAACAAAATTTGCCCTTGCACTCCTCAACATAATTTTTTGAAACTTTGGCAAAAAAAGTAAAAAGGGGGAGGGGGAGAGGATAGAGTCTTCAGAACTTTTTCTACTCTGTTAGTTATAAACTAGATTTTAGTTTCAGGAACAGGAAAAAGTATTGCAATAGAACGTTTAATCGATGTGAAAATTTCCAGAATGTCAGTCAAAATCCATCTGGCTCCATCTTCTCCCACTGCCGGCCACTGGGCTTCCTCACATCACCATATTTGGTAGAGAATAAGAACGCCAAGCAGATGCTTAACATTTATACATCCAGTGAAACATCTGGCTCATTTTTCTCTCTGTGGTAAAAGTTCCCATCTTTGTGAAAGGTTGAAGCAATGCCCTAGGCCAAATATTTTCTTATCAAGGATATGCACAAACATTAAGAAACACTGATACATGTTCCTGGTCCATGTCATACCTGTGAGTTTGATTTTGACTGGAAGTTCAGCCATGTCCACCTTCAGCACCGTCCACTGCCTGTCCAGCCGAGCCTCCCTGGCTTCATCAGACTCCACCCGCAGATGGGGCACCTCTAACATCTCAGTCCCAGACTCTGCTGTGCTGGAAGACCGTGGTGGTGACACAGCTTTGCCGGATGTTGGTTTCAACAGAGCAAGTATCTCCTGTGCTGCCACAGTCGAGACAGGACTTGAGACAGGTGTTTTGGTCACATTTGTGGTTGCACTCTCTGGCTGTTGCGGAGGTGGTGTGACAACGGTGACCACAGGCATATGGTCAATGGTTGGGACCTGCTGGATCTGTCTGTCAACACCACCACGATGGTCCTCCAGGACGGTCAAGATGGCTGTCTGCTTAGGTTCAGCTCTCTGAGAGAAGACATTGTTACTCCTCATCACATACTGCAGAGGGAGAGGGCAGATAGTGAGTGACGATAAAGGCGGTCTGTCACTGGCACATTATGGCAGATATTCCTCCTTTGAACATACAGGCAGTGAAAATCATATGTTCACATTGGCACACAATATGGTTAGGTGGCACTGAACGTACACCTTTTTGTGTTTTGTAAACAGATGTCTATTTCCATTCATCAGAGTGGACGTGTAGAAGTCTATATCCATTCATGCAACTGAGACGCTAAAATGTCATATCTTGCTCGTTGTTTTTTTATCAATAAGAAGTGACTGCCCATGACTCGGGCTGCAATTATAGCTAATCCTGTGTATGTTATGTTTGGGCGATGTCTTGAGAACAGTCTCATTCTCCTGTCCAAACATCGTTGATATAGGATGGACAGAATGTGAATTACAATGTGGGTGGGTAGGGAGGGGGGGGGTGATTGCACTGCACGGAAAATGTTATGGGCAAGAGTTTAATGGTGAATTACCTTTTATAGTGGCAAGAACACAACCAGTCATGATGCTTTCATCTGATTGTCAAACAAATCACTTCAAAATGTATGTTACATGTGCATGACCGTCCATTCAAAAATCATCCAAACAGTGCAATGCATGTACACTCTGATGAACGGAAGCAGACATCTTTTTACAAAACACAAAAAGGTGTGCATTCACTGATTGCCATTCATTAGTCCTTCATTAATTGATGCGTCTTGATGACAAATTGACCTTTTTTGTATCCTGAAAAGTCAAGACACATGTAATGGGGCAGAAACTGTCCCGTGAAATGTTTATTTTATTATTTAATTTCACCTTTATTTAACCAGGTAGGCTAGTTGAGAACGAGTTCTCATTTGCAACTGCAACCTGGCCAAGATAAAGCATAGCAGTGTGAACAGACAACACAGCGTTACACATGGAGTAAACAATTAACAAGTCAATAACACAGTAGAAAAAAAGGGGAGTCTATATACATTGTGTGCAAAAGGCATGAGGAGATAGGCGAATAATTACAATTTTGCAGATTAACACTGGAGTGATAAATGATCAGATGGTCATGTACAGGTAGAGATGATGTTCACCCTAACACAGTCAACTTACTAGACTAGGCTACAATGTGTCTTACCATGAACATCAAATAGGCCTACCGGTAGTCAGTGATGTTGTGGTAAAAAATATTTGGTGGGAAAACTGATTGCCGGTCAAGGTGAAAAAGTAACGCCATGAAGTAGGCCTGGGCGATGTGGCCTAAAAGTCTTGTTTGGACGATTCACAATATATATATATATGTATATATATATTTATATATATATATAAAATTCGATTTCATGTTTTTCTGTAAACAAATTTAAAAAAGGCCAAGACGTAATTCTTAACTGAATTTTCTTTATTAAAATAAAGAAATATACAAGGCCTCAAGGCCTATTTGTGCAAAACAAATGAACAAACACCCACACGTCTACTCTATTGTTTAGGAATGTTTGACCACTAGCTGTTTGAATATGTCATTTAAATTGATTGGAAATTAATGAATTCAGATAATTTGTTGTTCTAATTAAAACAGCCTGTGGTTAGTTGTAATTGGATTTGCAGAATGACATTAGCCTACCAGCTCTGTCAGGAGGAATAGGTCAAAATTCACCCAACTTATTGTGGGAAACTTGTGGAAGACTACCCGAAATGTTTGACCCAAGTTAAACAAGTTAAAAGCAATGCTACCAAATACTAATTGAGTGTATGTAAACTTCTGACCCACTGGGAATGTTTTGAAATAAGTAAAAGCTGAAATAAATTATTCTCTCTACTATTATTCTGACAATTCATATGCTTAAAATAAAGTGGTGATCCTAACTGACCTAAGACAGGGAATTCTTACTAGGATTAAATGTCAGGAATTGTGAAAAACTAAGTATAAATGTATTTGGCTAAGGTGTATGTAAACGTCCAACTTCAACTGTAGCACATAAAATTGGGTCAGTATGATGAACAAATCAGCATGATGAACATATCAGCATGATGAACATATCAGCATGATGAACATATCAGCATGATGAACATATCAGCATGATGAACATATCAGCATGATGAACATATCAGCATGATGAACATATCAGCATGATGATGAACATATCAGCATGATCATATCAGCATGATGAACATATCAGCATGATGAACATATCAGCATGATGAACATATCAGCATGATGAACATATCAGCATGATGAACATATCAGCATGATGAACATATCAGCATGATGAACATATCAGCATGATGAACATATCAGCATGATGAACAAATCAGCATGATAAACATATCAGCATGATGAACATATCAGCATGATGAACATATCAGCATGATGAACATATCAGCATGATGAACATATCAGCATGATGAACATATCAGCATGATGAACATATCAGCATGATGAACATATCAGCATGATGAACATATCAGCATGATGAACATATCATGATGAACATATCAGCATGATGAACATATCAGCATGATGAACATATCAGCATGATGAACATATCAGCATGATGAACATATCAGCATGATGAACATATCAGCATGATGAACATATCAGCATGATGAACATATCAGCATGATGAACATATCAGCATGATGAACATATCAGCATGATGAACATATCAGCATGATGAACATATCAGCATGATGAACATATCAGCATGATGAACATATCAGCATGATGAACATATCAGCATGATGAACATATCAGCATGATGAACATATCAGCATGATGAACATATCAGCATGATGAACATATCAGCATGATGAACATATCAGCATGATGAACATATCAGTATGATGAACATATCAGCATGATGAACATATCAGCATGATGAACATATCAGCATGATGAACATATCAGCATGATGAACATATCAGCATGATGAACATATCAGCATGATGAACATATCAGCATGATGAACATATCAGTATGATGAACATATCAGCATGATGAACATATCAGTATGATGAACATATCAGCATGATGAACATATCAGCATGATGAACATATCAGCATGATGAACATATCAGCATGATGAACATATCAGCATGATGAACATATCAGCATGATGAACATATCAGCATGATGAACATATCAGCATGATGAACATATCAGTATGATGAACATATCAGCATGATGAACATATCAGCATGATGAACAATATCAGCATGATGAACATATCAGCATGATGAACATATCAGCATGATGAACATATCAGCATGGATCAGCATGATGAACATATCAGCATGATGAACATATCAGCATGATGAACATATCAGCATGATGAACATATCCATGATGAACATATCAGCATGATGAACATATCAGCATGATGAACATATCAGCATGATGAACATATCAGCATGATGAACATATCAGCATGATGAACATATCAGCATGATGAACATATCAGCATGATGAACATATCAGCATGATGAACATATCAGCATGATGAACATATCAGCATGATGAACATATCAGCATGATGAACATATCAGCATGATGAACATATCAGTATGATGAACATATCAGCATGATGAACATATCAGCATGATGAACATATCAGCATGATGAACATATCAGCATGATGAACATATCAGCATGATGAACATATCAGCATGATGAACATATCAGCATGATGAACATATCAGCATGATGAACATATCAGCATGATGAACATATCAGCATGATGAACATTTGCACAAACCTCAAACGTCGCAAATTCAGGTACAATTAATATGCCTGTCATGGGGGATTTTCTACACAGTATACAATTAATATGCCTGTCATGGGGGATTTTCTACACAGTATACAATTAATATGCCTGTCATGGGGGATTTTCTACACAGTATATAATTAATATGCCTGTCATGGGGGATTTTCTACACAGTATACAATTAATATGCCTGTCATGGGGATTTTCATGGGGGATTTTACACAGTATATAATTAATATGCCTGTCATGGGGGATTTTCTACACAGTATACAATTAATATGCCTGTCATGGGGGATTTTCTACACAGTATACAATTAATATGCCTGTCATGGGGGATTTTCTACACAGTATATAATTAATATGCCTGTCATGGGGGATTTTCTACACAGTATATAATTAATATGCCTGTCATGGGGGATTTTCTACACAGTATATAATTAATATGCCTGTCATGGGGGATTTTCTACACAGTATATAATTAATATGCCTGTCATGGGGGATTTTCTACACAGTATATAATTAATATGCCTGTCATGGGGGATTTTCTACACAGTATACAATTAATATGCCTGTCATGGGGGATTTTCTACACAGTATACAATTAATATGCCTGTCATGGGGGATTTTCTACACAGTATACAATTAGTATGCCTGTCATGGGGGATTTTCTACACAGTATATAATTAATATGCCTGTCATGGGGGATTTTCTACACAGTATATAATTAATATGCCTGTCATGGGGGATTTTTTACACAGTATATAATTAATATGCCTGTCATGGGGGATTTTCTACACAGTATATAATTAATATGCCTGTCATGGGGGATTTTCTACACAGTATATAATTAATATGCCTGTCATGGGGGATTTTCTACACAGTATATAATTAATATGCCTGTCATGGGGGATTTTCTACACAGTATATAATTAATATGCCTGTCATGGGGGATTTTCTACGCAGTATATAATTAATATGCCTGTCATGGGGGATTTTCTACGCAGTATATAATTAATATGCCTGTCATGGGGGATTTTCTACACAGTATATAATTAATATGCCTGTCATGGGGGATTTTCTACGCAGTATATAATTAATATGCCTGTCATGGGGGATTTTCTACACAGTATATAATTAATATGCCTGTCATGGGGGATTTTCTACACAGTATATAATTAATATGCCTGTCATGGGGGATTTTCTACACAGTATATAATTAATATGCCTGTCATTGGGGATTTTCTACACATTATACAATTGTCCATTCTATGTTTTTTTTGGCTGGCCCACTGAGCCCACTTATACCAGCCATTTTTTGTTACTTTTCAACATTTTGGGTCAATGTTTGATTCTGGGGTAGTTTCTTCACTGTACCTACCCCAGTTGGTAACAGATATCTGGATTTTCTGCATCAACCCACTTTCTTGTGGTTTTGCCATTGTCTTAGTTGGTGTACTAGTTCTAGCGGGAGGTGATTTTTTAAAATCTCTTCTAGGTTTGCCGCTTTTGCTGTCAAGGCCATTCTACCGTTCTTCATCTGTCCTGGTTTCCAATGTCTGTTAGAAAGACCATGTGATGGTAGAGAAGCCGATGGTAGGGAAGTCTCCTTCCCATTGTCCTGTCATTGTTTCTCTGTCCCCTTGGACAGTGCCTACATCAGGGGTATCTGCCAGAGGAGGTATGTCATCAGGAGCAACGTGTATGTCAGTCCTCCCCATCCCTGAGCTATCTGGATATTCAGGAGAGTGTTTGTTGGCTATTGGGAGTTGTACCTTGAATGAAATCTCCACACAGTACCTCAAATCTAAACCATGCTATCCAGGTCAACAACACTGACCACAGTATTACCTCTCCTTTTGCCCTCACGGCCAGCCAGGGAAATGGGGAGATCTGAATGCTGGAAAGAATTCCCCTGCGGTACTCTCCTCTGTCCAAGCCTTTGTATTGCATTGGATCAGGATGAATTATCCCGAAATTATATAAACAAATATTATTCCCATAATTAACCCCAACAGGCAGGGCAGCCAGCTCTGCTCCTCATGGTTATTAATAAGTCTGATTGTTAACGTGAGAGGCCCTATAATGTTATACTGGGGCTGTATGTCACTCATCTCAACTGCACTGGAAATAGGGGCGGGGACTGCTCCACTGAAACTCCAGGGCCAGAGGTAAGGTTCCAGCTACACTCACACACACACACACGCACGCACGCACGCACGCACGCACACACACACACACACGCACGCACACACACACACACACACACACACACACACACACACACACACACACACACACACACACACACACACACACACACACACACACACACACACACACACACACACACACACACACACACACACACACACACACACACACACACACACACACACACACACACACACACACACACACAGCATAAAGATAAGGTTATAACTTCAGCGGAATAGATTTGACCCTCCACAACTTTATTACATCATTACAGAGGTAACATGAAACAAGGGAGTGGTTTAAAACAAGGTGATAAAACATTGTATCACACATATCCACACTCAAACAAAAGAGTTTGAACGGGTCAGAGGGCAGCACATAATCATTGTCCTGTAATAAAGGTTCTGTGGAGCTGGCTCTGGGATGGCCTGGGTTGTGGCCCAAATGGCACACTATTCTCAATGTAGTGCACTACTTTTGACCAGAGCCCGTAGATGGCCCAGAGAATAGGGTGCCATTTGGAATTGCAATCCTTCTGTGTATTATTGCCATCAGTCCCCTGCAGGAAGCTGTAATGAATGAAATGAATCAGGGAAATGGGATGACTGGAATGGGATGGGATACCCAGATCTGATTGGATCACAGCACAGTGCCTTTTGTGCTCAATGAAACCAGTGGAGGCTGCTGAGGGGAGGACAGTTCACAATAATGTCTGGAACAGAGTAAATAGAATGGCATCAAATACATGGAAACCATGGAAACCGTAGGTTTGATAACATTCCACTTAATCCGCTCCAGGCATCACAATGAGCCCGTCCTCCCCAATGAAGGTGCTGCCAACCTCCTGTGAATGAAATTCATAAAAGAGATCCACTCCATGACGTGGGGTCTGCACCTCCTCCTCTCCATGATGTGGGGTCTCCTCCTCCACCCCATGATGTGTGGTATCCTCCTCCTCTCCATGACGTGGGGTCTGCACCTCCTCCTCTCCATGATGTTGGGTCTCCTCCTCCTCCTCTCAATGATGTGGGGTCTCTTCTCCTCCTCTCCATGATGTGGGGTCTCCTCCTCCTACTCTCCATGATGTGGGGTCTCCTAATCCCCTCCATGATGTTTGGGTCTCCTCCTCCTACTCTCCATGATGTGGGGTCTCCGCCTCCTACTCTCCATGATGTGGGGTCTCCGCCTCCTACTCTCCATGATGTGGGGTCTCCGCCTCCTATTCTCCATGATGTGGGGTCTCCGCCTCCTACTCTCCATGATGTGGGGTCTCTTCTCCTCCTCTCCATGATGTGGGGTCTCCGCCTCCTACTCTCCATGATGTGGGGTCTCCGCCTCCTACTCTCCATGATGTGGGGTCTCTTCTCCTCCTCTCCATGATGTGGGGTCTCCGCCTCCTACTCTCCATGATGTGGGGTCTCTTCTCCTCCTCTCCATGATGTGGGGTCTCCGCCTCCTACTCTCCATGATGTGGGGTCTCCTAATCCCCTCCATGATGTGGGGTCTCCTAATCCCCTCCATGATGTGGGGTCTCCTAATCCCCTCCATGATGTTTGGGTCTCCTCCTCCTACTCTCCATGATGTGGGGTCTCCTAATCCCCTCCATGATGTGGGGTCTCCTAATCCCCTCCATGATGTGGGGTCTCCTCCCCCTACTCTCCATGATGTGGGGTCTCCTAATCCCCTCCATGATGTTTGGGTCTCCTCCTCCTACTCTCCATGATGTGGGGTCTCCTAATCCCCTCCATGATGTGGGGTCTCCTAATCCCCTCCATGATGTTTGGGTCTCCTCCTCCTACTCTCCATGATGTGGGGTCTCCTAATCCCCTCCATGATGTATGGGTCTCCTAATCCTCTCCATGATGTATGGGTCTCCTCCCCCTACTCTCCATGATGTATGGGTCTCCTCCCCCTACTCTCCATGATGTTTGGGTCTCCTCCTCCTCCTCTCCATGATGTGAGGTCTCAACCTCCTCCTCTCCATGATGTGGGATCTCCTCTCCTCCTCCTCCTCATCTGCGTGATGTGGGGTCTCCTCTGCTCCTCCTCCTCTCCGTGATATGGGTCTCCTCTCCTCCTCCTCCTCTCCATGATGTGGGGTCTCCTCCTCCTCCTCTCAGTGATGTGGGGTCTCCTCTACCTACTCCTCATGATGTGGGGTCTCCTCTCCTTCTCCTCCTCCTCTCCGTGATGTGTGGTCTCTTCTCCTCCTCCTCCTCCTCTCTGTGATGCTGGGTCTCCTCTCCTCCTCCTCCTCTCCATGATGTGGGGTCTCCTCTCCTCCTCCTCTCCATGATGTGGGGTCTCCTCCTCCTCCTCCACTCCATGATGTGGGGTCTCCTCCTCCTCCTCTCCGTGATGTGGGGTCTCCTCCTCCTCCTACTCTCCATTTTGTGGGGGCTCCTCCTCCTCTCCATGATGTGGGGTTTCCTCCTCCTCCTCTCTGTGATGTGGGGTTTCCTCCTCCTCCTCTCTGTGATGTGGGGTTTCCTCCTCCTCCTCTCTGTGATGTGGGTTCTCCTTCTCCTACTCTCCGTGATGTGGGGTCTCCTCCTCCTCTCCATGATGTGGGTTCTTGTCTACTCCTCCTCCTCCTCTCAATCATCTGGGGTCTCCTCCTCTCCTCCTCTCCATGATGTGTGGACTCCTGTCCTCCTCTCCATGATGTGAGGGTTCTCCTCTTCACTACTTTTCCCCATCTCACCAAGTCATTGGGTCGACAGCGAGGCAGGTCCAGGACCTAAGGAACAGATGGTCACTTTGATGAAATGCATGACCCACAAGGCCCAAGAACAATGGGCTGATTTGGAAAGGTCTGCTCAACACAAGGAGCCTCTCAAAAGGCCTAGGCAATGATTTAATCCACACCCGACGGTGGTCTCAATGTGCAGCTCATTTATCTTGCCGCTTTAGCATCTTGACAAGACTGTAAACACCCTCTTTGAGGAACAAGAGGAGCCTGTTGAGGGTTATAGTGTGTATTGTGATTCAGACATTTGGAGTGGTGACAGATCAGTGTTTCACCACAGTCATTTAACAGGTTGCTGAGGGAATGTTCAGTAGTAGGCTATGTCAGTGAAAGGGGAAAATTCCTCTGGTGCAAGCAGAACATATTTTCGTTGCGAGATGGATTTGCCAGGTTGGCGTCTTTGAGGTAAACAAGACTGGAACACTACAGCTCTCAGAGAGTGTTCAGAAAGAAATGTTTACCCACTCACCTCGTGGCAACAAATGGGAACACTGAGATAGTTGAGTATTGGGAAAACAAAAACAATAGGCCTAAGCACATTTGGAAAACCTATTTAAAATGAAAAACAGTAATCCTCTATTGTTTACTGGAGAACCTATGATTACTTCTATGAATTCTTGATCAATTATCCACATGATTTATGTACAGAAATATAACTGCTAAGAATAGGCAGATAATTCATATGTTGGTTTATTGATTAATTAAAGTCCACAATTCTGGGCTACTCTGCATGCTATTGTTGAGACAGCTATAGACTAATATCTGGTTTAGTTTAGACTAATATCTGGTTTGAGTTTAGTTTAGACTAATATCTGGTTTGAGTTTAGTTAGACTAATGTCTGGTTTGAGTTTAGACTAATATCGGGTTTGAGTTTAGTTTAGACTAATATCTGGTTTGAGTTTAGTTTAGACTAATATCTGGTTTGAGTTTAGTTAGACTAATGCATGGTTTGAGTTTAGTTTAGACTAACATCTGGTTTCAGTTTAGTTTAGACTAACATCTGGTTTCAGTTTAGTTTAGACTAACATCTGGTTTCAGTTTAGTTTAGACAAACGTCTGGTTTGAGTTTAGATTTTTCGTCTTTTCTCTCTAGAGATAGACCAACCTTGCCCAAAGGTTTTCTCTCATTTGTAAAATGAAATGTGTGGGACCACTGAGATTAACGGTGAACAAACATGATCCGTTATACACGAGAAAGCAGCTGTTAAAGAAGATTGGTGGGCCAGGACAATGTTAGGGTCTCTCCAGTTGTCCGGGCTGCTGTTGAATCGGTGTGGCCAAGCGGCCAGCGGGAAAAAAGGGCTCTTTTTGCAAATTTCAAGTGGCCTAGGAATTTACTCAGCTTGCTAATTTAAACACAGAACCCTTGCGCTCGGCCATGAAAAAGGGGCATGTTGTATCAGTTGAAGGTAACATTGGCACCAGGGTGTGTAATCAAAGCGCTGAAAGGCCATTATTAATAGACTTCAATACTTAGGGGGCTCCAGTCCAGAGCAGAACCTCATATGTTATTCTCCAACTCCCATCAGCCTAACCATTTTTTACATTTTGTTTAACACGTTCAATGCAGCAGAGAGCACAAAGCACAGATAATGAGGAGCCCCCCTCTCGCTATCTCTCTCTGTTTGTCTGTGTCTGTGTGTGAGTGTGTGAGTGTGTGTGTGTGTGTGTGTGTGTGTGTGTGTGTGTGTGTGTGTGTGTGTGTGTGTGTGTGTGTGTGTGTGTGTGTGTGTGTGTGTGTGTGTGTGTGTGTGTGTGTGTGTGTGTGTGTGTGTGTGTGTGTGTGTGTGTAAAACCCACCACTAAATGCCCTAGTCAGGTAACCGTGGCCTCCTGGACCTGTCATCACCCCAGTTCATTGTGGCTGAATCACAAGCAATGTCCCACATGCTTAAGATCCATCACTAATCCCTTGGGGATGGTGATTTCAACTGCTATGTTGAGTCAGAAAAAAAACAGACAGAGAGAGAGAGAGAGAGACATACAGCCAGAATGACAGAGAGAAACAGACAGCCAGAATGACAGAGACAGCCAGAATGACACAGACAGACAGACAGACAGACAGACAGACAGACAGACAGACAGACAGACAGACAGACAGACAGACAGACAGACAGACAGACAGACAGACAGACAGACAGACAGACAGACAGACAGACAGACAGACAGACAGACAGACAGACAGACAGACAGACAGACAGACAGACAGACAGTTAGAATTCCAGAGAATAAAAAGACAAAAAGAGACAGACAGACAGAGACAGAATGAAAGAGACAACATGAGACAAACAGAAAGAGACAGACAGAGCGATAGACACAGACACAGAATGAAAGAGAGAGACTGACAGAGGCGGACAGACTGTTACGTTCCCCAGTTTCTGTAATGTTGTGGCAGACAGAGAGATCGACAGACAAACAGATGGAGACAGAATGATGGAGACAGACAGAGACATACCGAATGACAGAGACAGAGGGAGGCAGACAGAATGACAGAGACAGACAGAGGGAGTCAGAAGGAATGACAGACAGACAGACAGACAGACAGACAGACAGACAGACAGACAGACAGACAGACAGACAGACAGACAGACAGACAGACAGACAGACAGACAGACAGACAGACAGACAGACAGACAGACAGACAGACAGACAGACAGGGGGAAGCAGACAGAAAAACAGACAGACAGAATGACAGACAGAAAAACAGAGACAGACGGACAGAGACAGACGAACGTCGGAGACAGGCAGATGGACGCAGACAGCGATTTACAGACAGACAGTGGCAGACAGAGAGATCGACAGACAGACAGATGGAGACAGAATGATGGAGACAGACATACAGAATGATGGAGACAGACATACAGAATGACAGACAGAGACATGCAGAATGACAGAGACATACAGAATGACAGACAGAGACATACCGAATGACAGAGACAGAGGGAGGCAGACAGAATAACAGAGACAGACAGAGGGAGTCAGACAGAATGACAGAGACATACCGAATGACAGAGACAGAGGGAGGCAGATAGAATGACAGAGACAGACAGAATGACAGACAGACAAACAGAGACAGACGGACAGAGACAGGCAGACGGAAGCAGACAGCGATTTACAGACAGACAGTGGCAGACAGAGAGATCGACAGACAGACAGATGGAGACAGAATGATGGAGACAGACATACAGAATGATGGAGACAGACATACAGAATGACAGACAGAGACATACAGAATGACAGAGACATACAGAATGACAGACAGAGACATACAGAATGACGGAGACAGACAGAGACATACCGAATGACAGAGACAGAGGGAGGCAGACAGAATAAGAGACAGACAGAGGGAGGCAGACAGAATAACAGAGACAGACAGAGGGAGTCAGACAGAATGACAGAGACATACAGAATGACGGAGACAGAGACATACCGAATGACAGAGACAGAGGGAGGCAGACAGAATAACAGAGACAGACAGAGGGAGTCAGACAGAATGACAGAGACATACAGAATGACGGAGACAGAGACATACCGAATGACAGAGACAGAGGGAGGCAGATAGAATGACAGAGACAGACAGAATGACAGACAGACAAACAGAGCCAGACGGACAGAGACAGGCAGACGGACGCAGACAGCGATTTACAGACAGACAGTGACAGACAGAGAGATCGGAAGACAGACAGATGGAGACAGAATGATGTAGACAGAAATACAGAATGATGGAGACAGACATACAGAATGACAGACAGAGACATACAGAATGACAGAGACATACAGACAGATAAAGAGACAGAAGCAGACAGAGACATACAGACAGATAAAGAGACAGAAGCAGACAGAAACATACAGACAGATAAAGAGACAGAAGCAGACAGAGACATACAGACAGATAAAGAGACAGAAGCAGACAGAGACATACAGACAGATAAAGAGACAGAAGCAGACAGAGACATACAGACAGATAAAGAGACAGAAGCAGACAGACATACAGACAGATAAAGAGGCAGACATAGGCAGACAGAGACATACAGACAGATGAAGAGACAGACATAGGCAGACAGAGACATACAGACAGATAAAGAGACAGACATAGGCAGACAGAGACATACAGACAGATAAAGAGACAGACATAGGCAGACAGAGAGAGACATAGGCAGACAGAGACAGACATAGGCAGACAGACTGGCATACAGTAAGAAAGACAGACAGACAGACAGACAGACAGACAGACAGACAGACAGACAGACAGACAGACAGACAGACAGACAGACAGACAGACAGACAGACAGACAGACAGACAGACAGACAGACAGACAGACAGACAGACAGACAGACAGACAGACAGACAGACAGACAGACAGACAGACAGACAGACAGACAGACAGACAGAGATAAACTGTGAGAATTACAGAGAAAGACAGAGACGGATGGACGGCTACTAAAGTCCCAAGCATCTTTTTTTATGCAGGCAGGGAGGGAAGCTCACTCTTTAGAATTGTTTTTCAAGGGCAGAGTCTTGACAGAGTTTGTCTAACAAACAAACTCTGTGGCTCCTGGAGCTCATCAACTACAGGGTGTCAAATGGAATGACTATCCCTCCTTCCCGCAACCCGCCCTCCCTCTGTCAGAGATGATGGCACCATACCGGAATACAGGGATCAGCCAAGAAATTAGTCTGAGGCTGGCAATGTCTCTTGCCTTGTTTTCATCTTATTGAGGAGGGAAAAATGACTTTAGTCAAAAGTACTTTGAGCCAATGAAGTATTTGAAACCTCTCAAACAGGGCTTGTGTTGTTTTAGAAAGAAGATATAGTGTGTCTTGTCTCCCAGTGTTATTGTCTGAGATCATCAGGCTGTCTCCGTGTGTCTCTGAGGCTAAGCTCCTAATTGGCTATGGATCATCAATCCAGTAGAGCAACACGCACACACAGACACACACAGTCCCCATCCCAACGGCAGGAAGTGGAACGAGACAACATGGAATGGATGCTAGTTTGTAAGTCTCTTGAAGGCCCTAAAAGGATCAGGTCTCGGGCTGGATTGACAGAGTAGTTTTGGGAGGAAACCAAATGTACGCACGAAGCTGAATCATCCGACATGTCCATCTGTTCTCTCTCTCCTGACAGCCATCTTCTTTTTTAGTGAATTTTCTTCATATATGTAGAAGACATGTTGCCTCTAGAGGAAGAGTGGCAGACAGAAATGCAGAGTCTGAGGGCGGACCACAGCCTCATTACCCTCCCTATTACACAGTCTGAGGGCAGACCACAGCCTCATTACCCTCCCTATTACACAGTCTGAGACTGGAACACAGCCTCATTATCCTCCCTATTACACAGTCTGAGACTGGAACACAGCCTCATTACCCTCCCTATTACACAGTCTGAGACTGGAACACAGCCTCATTACCCTCCCTATTACACAGTCTGAGGGCGGACCACAGCCTCATTATCCTCCCTATTACACAGTCTGAGGACAGACCACAGCCTCATTATCCTCCCTATTACACAGTCTGAGGGCGGACCACAGCCTCATTATCCTCCCTATTACACAGTCTGAGGGCGGACCACAGCCTCATTATCCTCCCTATTACACAGTCTGAGGGCTGACCACAGCCTCATTACCCTCCCTATTACCCAGTCAGAGCGGACCACAACCTCATTACCCTCCCTATTACACAGTCTGAGGGCGGACCACAGCCTCATTATCCTCCCTATTACAGTCTGAGGGCAGACCACAGCCTCATTATGCTCCCTATTACACAGTCTGAGGGCGGACCACAGCCTCATTACCCTCTCTATTACACAGTCTGAGACTGGACCACAGCCTCATTACCCTCCCTATTACACAGTCTGAGGGCGGACCACAGCCTCATTACCCTCCCTATTACACAGTCTGAGGGCAGACCACAGCCTCATTATCATCCATATTACACAGTCTGAGGGCGGACCACAGCCTCATTACCCTCCTATTACACAGTCAGAGCGGACCACATCCTCATTACCCTCCCTATTACACAGTCAGAGCGGACCACAGCCTCATTACCCTCACTATTACACAGTCTGAGGGCGGACCACAGCCTCATTACCCTCCCTATTACACAGTCTGAGAGCGGACCACAGCCTCATTATCCTCCCTTTTACACAGTCTGAGGGCAGACCACAGCCTCATTATCCTCCCTATTACACAGTCTGAGGGTGGACCACATCCTCATTACCCTCCCTATTACACAGTCAGAGTGGACCACATCCTCATTACCTTCCCTATTACACAGTCAGAGCGGACCACAGCCTCATTACCCTCTCTATTACACAGTCTGAGAGCGGACCACAGCCTCATTATCCTCCCTTTTACACAGTCTGAGGGCAGACCACAGCCTCATTACCCTCCCTAATACACAGTCTGAGTGCAGACCACAGCCTCATTACCCTCCCTATTACACAGTCTGAGACTGGACCACAGCCTTATTATCCTCCCTATTACACAGTCTGAGGGCGGACCACAGCCTCATTACCCTCCCTATTACACAGTCTGAGGGCGGACCACAGCCTCATTACCCTCCCAATTACACAGTCTGAGGGCGGACCACAGCCTCATTACCCTCCCTATTACACAGTCTGAGGGCGGACCACAGCCTCATTACCCTCCCTATTACACAGTCTGAGACTGGACCACAGCCTCATTACCCTCCCTATTATACAGTCTGAGGGCGGACCACAGCCTCATTATCCTCCCTATTACACAGTCTGAGAGCGGACCACAGCCTTATTATCCTCCCTATTACACAGTCTGAGGGCGGACCACAGCCTCATTATCCTCCCTATTACACAGTCTGAGACTGGACCACAGCCTCTTTAGGCTCCCTATTACACAGTCTGAGGGTGGACCACAGCCTCATTATCCTCCCTATTACACAGTCTGAGACTGGACAACAGCCTCATTACCCTCCCTATTACACAGTCTGGCGGACCATAGCCTCATTACCCTCCCAATTACACAGTCTGAGGGCAGACCACAGCCTCATTACCCTCCCTATTACACAGTCTGAGGGCAGACCACAGCCTCATTACCCTCCCTATTACACCATCTGAGGGCGGACCACAGCCTCATTCTCATTAACCTCCATATTACACAGTCTGAGACTGGACCACAGCCTCATTATCATCCCTATTACACAGTCTGAGACTGGACCACAGCCTCATTATTCTCCCTATTACACAGTAAGAGACTGGACCACAGCCTCATTATCCACCCTATTACACAGTCTGAGGGCGGACCACAGCCTCATTACCCTCCCTATTACACAGTCAGAGTGGACCACATCCTCATTACCCTCCCTATTACACAGTCAGAGCGGACCACAGCCTCATTACCCTCCCTATTACACAGTCAGAGTGGACCACATCCTCATTACCCTCCCTATTACACAGTCAGAGCGGACCACAGCCTCATTACCCTCCCTATTACACAGTCTGAGAGCGGACCACAGCCTCATTATCCTCCCTTTTACACAGTCTGAGGGCAGACCACTGCCTCATTAACCTCCATATTACACAGTCTGAGACTGGACCACAGCCTCATTACCCTCCCTATTACACAGTCTGAGAGCGGACCACAGCCTCATTATCCTCCCTTTTACACAGTCTGAGGGCAGACCACTGCCTCATTATCCTCCCTATTACACAGTCTGAGGGTGGACCACAGCCTCATCATCCTCCCTATTACACAGTCTGAGACTGGACCACAGCCTCATTACCCTCCCTATTACACAGTCTGGCGGACCATAGCCTCATTACCCTCCCGATTACACAGTCTGAGGGCAGACCACAGCCTCATTACCCTCCCTATTACACAGTCTGATGGCAGACCACAGCCTCATTCTCATTAACCTCCATATTACACAGTCTGAGACTGGACCACAGCCTCATTATCACCCCTATTACACAGTCTGAGGGCGGACCACAGCCTCATTACCCTCCCTATTACACAGTCAGAGTGGACCACAGCCTCATTACCCTCACTATTACACAGTCAGAGCAGACCACAGCCTCATTACCCTCCCTATTACACAGTCTGAGGGCGGCCCACAGCCTCATTACCCTCCCTATTACACAGTCTGAGACTGGACCACAGCCTCATTACCCTCCCTATTACACAGTCAGAGCGGACCACATCCTCATTACCCTCCCTATTACACAGTCAGAGCGGACCACAGCCTCATTACCCTCCCTATTACACAGTCAGAGCGGACCACAGCCTCATTACCCTCCCTATTACACAGTCTGAGAGCGTACCACAGCCTCATTATCCTCTCTTTTACACAGTCTGAGGGCAGACCACAGCCTCATTACCCTCCCTCATTACATCCTCATTACCCTCCCTATTACACAGTCAGAGCGGAACACAGCCTCATTACCCTCCCTATTACACAGTCTGAGAGCGGACCACAGCCTCATTACCCTCCCTATTACACAGTCTGAGGGCAGACCACAGCCTCATTACCCTCCCTAATACACAGTCTGAGTGCAGACCACAGCCTCATTACCCTCCCTATTACACAGTCTGAGACTGGACCACAGCCTCATTACCCTCCCTATTACACAGTCTGAGACTGGACCACAGCCTCATTACCCTCCCTATTACACAGTCTGAGGGCGGACCACAGCCAAATTACCCTCCCTATTACACAGTCTGAGGGCGGACCACAGCCTCATTACCCTCCCTATTACACAGTCTGAGAGCGGACCACAGCCTCATTACCCTCCCTATTACACAGTCTGAGGGCGTACCACAGCCTCATTACCCTCCCTATTACACAGTCTGAGGGCGGCCCACAGCCTCATTACCCTCCCTATTACACAGTCTGAGACTGGACCACAGCCTCATTACCCTCCCTATTATACAGTCTGAGGGCGGACCACAGCCTCATTATCCTCCCTATTACACAGTCTGAGAGCGGACCACAGCCTTATTATCCTCCCTATTACACAGTCTGAGGGCGGACCACAGCCTCATTATCCTCCTATTACACAGTCTGAGACTGGACCACAGCCTCTTTAGGCTCCCTATTACACAGTCTGAGGGTGGACCACAGCCTCATTATCCTCCCTATTACACCGTCTGAGGGCGGACCACAGCCTCATTACCCTCCTTATTACACAGATCCCAAAAATTATTTTAGTTTCCATATTGAATTTCATAATAATGCCTCCGAAATTGTTGTTCAGAAGGAAAGGATTTGTCAATCTGACTCCAATCCTATAGTATTTTAATTGGCTGTTTTCACTTAAAGTCGTTCCCCATCTGATTTATGAAGTCGGTGACAACGAGAGTGTTTTATTTCATTTCACTTTATCATCTTGATTTGTATGCTGGCTGGACCTGGGGCTGTAAGTGGGTGGAGGGCCTTGAGGGCAGTTTATCGTCTTGGTTTGTATGCTCGCTGGACCTGGGGCTGTAAGTGGGTGGAGGGCCTTGAGGGCAGTTTATCATCTTGGTTTGGATGCTCACTGGACCTGGGGCTGTAAGTGGGTGGAGGGCCTTGAGGGCAGTTTATCATCTTGGTTTGGATGCTCGCTGGACCTGGGGCTGTAAGTGGGTGGAGGGCCTTGAGGGCAGTTTATCATCTTGGTTTGGATGCTCGCTGGACCTGGGGCTGTAAGTGGGTGGAGGGCCTTGAGGGCAGTTTATCATCTTGGTTTGGATGCTCGCTGGACCTGGGACTGTAAGTGGGTGGAGGGCCTTGAGGGCAGTTTATCATCTTGGTTTGGATGCTCGCTGGACCTGGGGCTGTAAGTGGGTGGAGGGCCTCGAGGGCCTTTCCATCTTCTGGTGCTGGACAAGGAGACAGCCTGTGGACTTATAGGGTCAACGAGTCCAGCCCATAAGCAGAACCAAATTACTGGGTTTAGAGGGGTTACCCCACAGCCACTCTTCAGTTCTGGATCTATTTGGTTTAGCTGAACTCTCACTGTCAGTCTAGGGTTTAAGACCACGCTCAGTGAAACATTGCAACGAAGGGCTTACACATTTGCACAGCACATGAGGTTTCTGCTGGGGTCGCAGCAAGCTCTCCACATTTCTCCACATCCATCCAGAGAGAGACTTCCTGCATATGTACTGTGAGCCCTGGCTTGCCTCAATATGGCTTTCCCATCAGTCTGTAAACATGTTATTTATTGACCCTAACGAGTTGGCCTGTATTTGTCCAACAACGCAGACTTGGTACTCCAGGGGGTGTGGTGGGGGTTGGGTGGAGGGGGTGGGTTTTAGGTGGAGGTAGGGTGGGGGAGTGGGGGGGGGGGAGACAACTCTCTCTGGAGGATAATGTTAGGATGTGGGGAGGACAAGGGCAGGATGAGAGGAGAGCACATTCTGCAGCTCGGCTAACCTTGGTCCAGTCGTCCTGTTAAAAAACAAAAACACTAGTTCTCCATGTCATAAATCCACAACCATCTTTAACAGAATCAGTTCTCTCTGCTGTGTATTTTCTCTGAACGAACGGAGGAGGAGCAAGCAAGGATATTGCTTCTGAAAGAGTCCATTTGCAATATGGAATATGTCTATATTCTCCTGGTAACTGCTGAAATAAAATAGGATTTTTGAGACAATGTTGGCGTGCGATTGAATGCAGATTTCGAGGCTGGGGGCTTGTACTGTAACTTGAATCACAACAAAAGAAAATGATGAGAACAACATGCATGCTTTCAATTATTGCATACGGTACATTTCATTCTGAAGCTTACTTTTTTCAATTGAATGAGTTTTGGTCTATAAACATAGCTAAATGCTTCTGATTATAGGACTCAACCAATGTCTCTACCACCATAGTAAACATAATGACAACCAGCAGATGGAAAACATATCTGTCAAACTGCTTGTCACTTTGTTAACCCTCGTAGGTAAAACAAATGGAATTCACAGACATTCAGAATCGACGAAACACAAAAACATCCCGTAGTAAAATGGTGCTTTTATAGAAGAGTCTGTCCCTAGTTTCTCTGATGTTTATTGGTTCAAGAGGGAGATCCTTTCCCATCAATAAAACCATACATCTTAACCCAATCCTCTTTTCAGTTTAGATTTCAGAAACAGCTGTTGACATCTCCATAATCACATTTTACATCCCGGGGCAATCTAAATGTCTGTACGATAAATGCTAAATGTAGGCTACATGAAACCAAGCTCTTCTGTATCATATCAATATTAAGCATATTGTTAGCAGAATATTCCTCTGGACAATAAATATGTGAGGTTTGGCTCTATTTGATAGTTGGAAAAATATGTGGGCTTCATCTTTCAGTATTGATGCAATCCACTTGGTCCTACATGCTGGTCCTGTATGAAAAGGTTTTGACCATAGCTGTTGGATGCATCCCGAATTGCACTGTATTCCCTTTAAAGTGCACTAGTTTTGACCAGCATCAATAGAGCTCAGGTCAAAAGCAGTGCACTATATAGGTAATAGGGAGCCATTTGGGACTCAACCACCACTATGGCCCCAGGTCAGTGTGCATGGTTAGCCTTTTGAAGGATGAATCTGAGCAGCTGTGGTCCATGGAGTTCTGTATGTCAGAGTGCGACAGCTAGGGAACATTCCTGGATTCTGCTCTCATTCAACAGGGACCAAGCTGTTTCACACATTACATATATTGACTGCACCCCACTCCACTCCCTGTACTGGTGGTCTACAGACTGTAGTCTACATCATGTTTCACCGACTCCACTCCACCCTGATCCACTGGTGTTCTACAGACTGTAGTCTACATCATGTTTCACCGACTCCACTCCACCCAGATCCACTGGTGTTCTACTGACTGTAGTCTACATCATGTTTCACCGAATCCACTCCACCCTGATCCACTGGTGTTCTACTGACTGTAGTCTACATCATGTTTCACCGACTCCACTCCACCCTGATCCACTGGTAGTCTACAGACTGTAGTCTACATCATGTTTCACCGACTCCACTCCACCCAGATCCACTGGTGTTCTACTGACTGTAGTCTACATCATGTTTCACCGAATCCACTCCACCCTGATCCACTGGTGTTCTACTGACTGTAGTCTACATCATGTTTCACCGACTCCACTCCAACCTGATCCACTGGTGTTCCACTGACTGTAGTCTACATCATGTTTGACCGACTCCACTCCACCCTGATCCACTGGTGTTCTACTGACTGTAGTCTACATCATGTTTCACCGACTCCACTCCACCCTGATCCACTGGTGTTCTACTGACTGTAGTCTACATCATGTTTCACCGACTCCACTCCACCCTGATCCACTGGTGTTCTACTGACTGTAGTCTACATCATGTTTCACCGACTCCACTCCACCCTGATCCACTGGTGTTCTACTGACTGTAGTCTACAGGACTTCATTTCCCACGACCCTCACCAGTCCTCCTGCTTGTGAAGGAAGTGCCAGAATGACAGAGAGCACCAGAGAGGCAAGGTGGCAGAAGACGAGAGGATCCTATCAGTGCATGAATGGAATTACCTCTCTGCTGGTTTGGGATAATGAGGAAAAGGCGGATATGCCATAGGCTCTCTTATAATTAATTCATTGCACTTTTTCTCATTTAAACTTCTCTATGAAAAACCTCTCCTTCCATCTTCCGCCTCCCTCCCTCCTCCTTTTTCCTTTCTTTTTCATATGGCACGACATTTCTCTGAACAATGGTCAGTAATTCATTTTTAACAGAAAACATTTGCATAGTGGGAATGATGTGTGCCGTGTGTGTCACTGAAAAGGAATGTGCAGGCCTCTGCCCGGGAGGAGCACAGCGCAGGTGGTTGGAATCTGCTTCTATGCTGTTTTCTATCCCTCAACACCTACAATAGTTGTTATCTTCTTCTGCTGTAATGGATGGAAGAGTGGCACTACACTGTGGTTAGTTTCCTGTCCTTCCTACAAAGTCATTTCCTGTAGACTGTGGTCTCGAGCCCAGCGTTGCTAATGTCCTTTTTTAAGAGGGCCAGGGACATACAGTTATGGATAAATTGTAGAATTAAACTGAAATGTGGTGTTAGATTAAAGCACCAACAAATGTTCTCACATTTTTATCTCTAAGGTTATCTCTTATGTTATATCCAATTGTATCTTTAATGTTATCTCTCATGTTGTTTCTAATGTTATCTCTTTTGTCATCTCTAACATTATCTCAAATGTTGTCTCTAATGTTGTTTCTATTGTTGTTTCCAATGTTATCTGTAATCTCTAATGTTGTTTTTAATGGTATCTCTAATGTTACTTCTAATGTTGTTTCTAATGTTGTTTCTAATGTTGTTTCTAATGTTATCTCTCATGTTTTTTCTAATGTTGTTTCTAATGTTGTTTCTAATGTTATCTCTCATGTTTTTTCTAATGCTGTTTCTAGTGTTTTTTCCATTGTTGTAAGGGTTTTCCTGTGGTGAAGGAGAAGCGGACCAAAAAGCAGCATGGTGGTTATTCATGTTCTTTAATTTATAAAGAAACTACACATGAGATAACTAACAAAAACAACAAACGTGAAAACCTAAAACAGTCCCATCTGGTGTAAACACAAAGACAGGAACAATCACCCACAAACACACAGTGAAACCCAGGCTACCTAAGTATGATTCTCAATCAGAGACAACTAATGACAACTGCCTCTGATTGAGAACCATACTAGGCCGAAACATAGAAATACCCAAATCATAGAAAAACAAACATAGAATGCCCACCCAACTCACGCCCTGACCATACTAACTAAATACAAAACACAGGAAATAAAGGTCAGAACGTGACAATTGTTATCTCTGTCATCTCTAATGTTGTTTTTAATGTTCTCTAATATTACCTCTAAGGTTGTTTCTCATGTTGTTTCAAATGTTATGTCTCATGTTGTTTCTCATGTTATCTCTAATGTTATCTGTAATGTTGTTTCTTTTCACCCTAACAGTGTGTGTTGCTTGATCTGTTTTATTTCCTGAGAAGCATTGGTCATCTGACAGGATTTCACATTTCTCGAGAAGTGTTGGTGATCTGACAGGATTTCACATTTCTCGAGAAGTGTTAGTGATCTGACAGGATTTCACATTTCTAGAGAAGTGTTGGTGATCTGACAGGATTTCACATTTCTCGAGAAGTGTTAGTGATCTGACAGGATTTCACATTTCTAGAGAAGTGTTGGTGATCTGACAGGATTTCACATTTCTAGAGAAGTGTTGGTGATCTGACAGGATTTCACATTTCTAGAGAAGTGTTGGTGATCTGACAGGATTTCACATTTCTAGAGAAGTGTTGGTGATCTGACAGGATTTCACATTTCTAGAGAAGTGTTGGTGATCTGACAGAATTTCACATTTCAAGAGAAGTGTTGGTGATCTGACAGGATTTCAAATTTCTAGAGAAGTGTTGGTGATCTGACAGGATTTCACATTTCTAGAGAAGTGTTGGTGATCTGACAGGATTTCACATTTCTAGAGAAGTGTTGGTGATCTGACAGGATTTCACATTTCTAGAGAAGTGTTGGTGATCTGACAGAATTTCACATTTCTAGAGAAGTGTTGGTGATCTGACAGGATTTCATATTTCTAGAGAAGCGTTGGTGATCTGACAGGATTTCATATTTCTAGAGAAGTGTTGGTGATCTGACAGGATTTCACATTTCTAGAGAAGTGTTGGTGATCTGACAGGATTTCATATTTCTAGAGAAGTGTTGGTGATCTGACAGGATTTCACATTTCTTGAGAAGTGTTGGTGATCTGACAGGATTTCATATTTCTAGAGAAATGTTGGTGATCTGACAGGATTTCACATTTCTCGAGAAGTGTTGGTGATCTGACAGGATTTCACATTTCTCGAGAAGTGTTGGTGATCTGACAGGATTTCACATTTCTCGAGAAGTGTTGTTGATCTGACAGGATTTCACATTTCTCGAGAAGTGTTGGTGATCTGACAGGATTTCACATTTCTTGATGATAGTTTCTTTTAATGAAAAGTAGCTTTTTTACTTTGTGGTTTCAAAGTATATTTTAGCCAGTGATCCATCTCTGTCTTCCTAAGTGTCTTTCTAAAGAACTCTGTGTTTATTTGACCTCCTTTACAGAGTTCATTTAAATGTTTCATTATGCTCAATTCCTCTGCTTGATACAGAAACTGATCATGGTCTAACTGACGTCTACATGTCCACTTTGCAACACACTTCATTTGATATATGAATGGTGTGTGTGTCTCTGTGTGTGTGTCCCTGCATGACTGTGTATGTGCATATCTGATGAGATAGAGGTTAGAAGTGTGTGTTTGAAACGTGACACTGCAGGGGCCAATTGGATCCTTCTTAAGGCACTCTTTCATGTGCTGTACCCATCCAGACTACCTCCCAAATAGAACCCTCTGTAGTGCACTCATTTTGACCATGAACTATAGGGCTCTGGTCAAAAGTAGTGCACTATATACAGAATAGGGTACTATTTGGAGTCTTGCTTGACTTGTTCAGCCTGAATTAAGTGCATCCTTATTCCAAAGTGTTCACCTGTTACTTTAAGAAAATGTAACAAGCCTTTCAGCCAGTCATCCACCCTGTCATTGCTGGGTGAAAACATTGATAGTGTGTGACTGAGAAAATACAGATGTGGGATCTTAGTTTACAGTGGGAAAATAGTCCTGCAGCAACAGGACATGTGAGTTATTATGTGGAATGTAATTTATGGAAATATTTTTTTGGGGTTAACACATTAGGACAAATCAAGTCTGAAATTTCAAAGTGAAAATTTCAAACTTTAGAAGCTTTTTTAAAACTCAAATACACTACACATTTGCATTTCCTGCTTTGCAGAAACATTTGTGGGCAACAAAATAGTGATCAAATTAAGATTCTACATCTGTAATCGCAGTGTCATGATGTTTTTATCCTTGCTACCTAAATCACCTTCTCTCTGACTGCATTGCACTTTCCTTTTCTTCACTGAAGACCATTTCATCATGGCTGAAGTAGAGAGACCCATGAGGAGATATCTTCAGGCGTAGATGACAGCAGAACAAATTAGATTCATTTTGTTTTCAAACATGTTTTTGTTTATAACAAAATGCGCCAGGTGGAATTGTCATTATGTGGAGGCTCGGTACACTACACAGATATTTGGAAGGGAGGAAGACGAGAGGGATACCAACGGACATTCCATGTACTCGGGAATGCTGGGATATTTTATAGGGATGTGGTTATTCTGTGTCCCAGACGGTCAGTGAATAAGAGCAGCAACACCCCGTGTTTGGGTCTGGGTCAGATGCTCCCCACAAGGGCACATCAAGCTGAGAAGATGTATAAAAACCTACTGTGAGGCAGAGCCATTACTGATGTGTCCCAAATGGCCCTCTATTCTCTATATTGCACTACTTCTGGCCAGAGCCCTGGTAAAAGGAATGCACTATTTAGGGAATAGGGTGCCATTCGGGATGTAATCTCTGGGCTCTGGTAGGAGGTGATGTAAGTACAGTACTGTAGCCTATCTGATCTACTGTATTTTATTTGTTTTTTTCTTATGATCCCCATTAGTCGACGCCAATGGTGACATTCCTCCAGGCACTTTATGTAATGTTCAGTATGTGAGTGTCTATAGGATATGTTTTGGATGTATCCTGGACAAGCCCATGTGTGAGCACAAACAGTGAGAAGCCACCTAGAAATAGTGATTGATTTCAACTGAAATGGAAACATGTTTTGACCTGTGTACTGGGCCTGGTAGCCAGGTTGAGTACTGTCGGGTTTTTACTGCAGTGGTCCATCATGTCCAGCTGCTTTGCTTTTAGCAGGATACAGAAGGCTCTTTGATAGTCTGGCCCTTTTGCCACACTTGCTGCTCATCAGGCTTCAGTTTGGAGTTGGAGAAATTGTTAGCAGGTTTGGAACACCTGTGTTCTGTTCCCCTCAGCTCCACGTCGCTTCAGTGTTCTCTGTTATTTAATGAATTTAAAAATCATTACCCCCTCCCTTCCTTACAGAGTGATTGTACCACACTTCACCCTCTGTACTGGTGGTATATTTTGTTTATTTATTTTCATACTGTATTATTTATTTGTATAAGTAGCCAAATGATATATTAGTTTATCATGACAGAGATATAAATAATGTTGCTTGCAAGAATGTTCCGGAGAGGTTGTGCCAGGACACACTGGAGGGTGTGCTCAATTGTTCTTCTTACTCATTTTGCTCAGAAGGAAACCCCACTTCTCAGACCCTCTCTGTGGTCTATTGAGACACATCACCAGGGAGGAAGGTAGACCTCTCTCTAAGAACCCCCTCTCTTGCCCTCTGCACCAATCCCAGGGGGTTGCGCCTCATGAGACGTGAGGGAATTGGAGAGGATTGTTCATGTTTTGCCACCTTAGCGTTTCGACCTCTAATTACCGTGTGAGGGGCCTCCGTCAACAGCCTGTTTCTCTGGTTGATTTATCAGCTTGGAGGAATGGTGTTCTCATGACACTTGTGTGTTTGTGTGTGTGTGTCTGTGTGTGTGTGTGTGTGTGTGTGTGTGTGTGTGTGTGTGTGTGTGTGTGTGTGCGTGCGTGCGTGCGCGCGTGCGTGCGTGCGTGCGTGTGTGTGTGTGTCGCTCACCGCTCTCACCTGCTCAGAGTATCATCACTCTTCTTCAGGGCTATTCAACCTATTCAACTGCTGAACAAGAATCAAAAATCACTGATTGAGGTTTTCATCTAGAGCCATTTTTCTTCCAACTTCACAAAAGGGCTTGGTGAGGCTTGTTCCTGACAATGTGAAATGTTGTTTTTACTGTGACGCTCCAAGGCAAGACAACATTATTGTATTATTAATTGTTTACAAAGTGACTGAATGATGTCAGACTGTTTGAACTGCTCAATAAGACATTCTGGTTCCCATGGTCAAACGTCGTCGTAGATATCCATATACAAATACAATGTTTACTGGCAGTGTTTCAAGCTTTACCCCTTCATGGAAAACCTACTCCCAAGGTCTGAGAACAGAACAGAGCTGAGTGTGATTACATGTTGTAGGCCTCAGACAGAACACAAATGCATTGAAACAAAACAGTCCCATAAAAGCATTGATTACCATCCAGCCATCCAGCGTCGGACATGCCGTATCTGCCAAAAGAAAATCTGTTTGGTGGAGCTCAGTAATGGATGAGGTGCATGAATGGAACCAAGAGACGGGTCCAACCAAAGGAAACCTTCCTCTCCTTTACCCATGAATGGCTTTCTTTATCTCTGAACAAGCTTAGATATTTTAATTGGCCAATATGGTTCTTTGGAGCATGATTGGGATTCTGGAATTCCACAGGGTTCCGGGATTCGTCCATCATTACGCATTACAGGAGGCTGTGCCAGTGGGTGGAGCCTGTTCAAATGGGGACTAATAGAGTTTTATGAACAATCAATGGGCTGGGGTTTGGGGAGGCGAAGAGAGAGCTTTGTCTCAGAACGGAGTGGGATTGTGTTAGGGCGACTGGTACAGGTCAACAATATGACTGTTACTAGGCATCTTAGCATCAATCAAGCCCTCTCATCTCTCCTCTCAGAGACAGGCTATTATGATGCTATATTGGAGAGTGTCATTTTAACTAGACCTGAGAGCCTCCATTCAATGGACAGCTATTCAAGAAAAGTAAAGGGCTTGGCAGGATCAATGATGGCCTTGTACCCAACCAGGGCTCTGATGACCATTTTGGTTCAAATGTTTCTAAATTTTGAAACGTTTTATTTGGGAGTACCAGTGTGCCTTGAAATTGTTGTTGTTGTTGTAATGATAATGCTTGGCTGTACTGTTGTTTCCAGAGTAGTTCCTGTCATGCTTGCACCATTAATACATTTAAAACTTCTTGTTTCGAGCCCAAACAGTTCAAAAGATCTGACCCAGTATTTTCTTAATGTGGCAGATGTTTTCTCTAAAAATACTCACAGTCATGGGGTGTTAACTGTTTTACATCTTGTTCAGTCATGTTTGTGACTTAAGTAGCTAGCTAACAACCTGGTAACTTTACCAATATTCAGGCCCGGCTAGAGGGTGACATGCCTGAGGGGGCACATTAAATCCATGGTGGGTGGGAGTATTTCTTTAGAGACCTAATAAAACAAGGTAGATTGGTCCTCCTGCTGTTCAAATATACAAAAATCTGAAATGTCGCTGTACACGTTAACAACCGTTGTTTTATATAATAACACAAGAACATAGGGATGTATCTGAAATGCAGCTGTAGCTGCCGTAGGCCTATATATCATTTGCACGTACCAACATGCACAGATCAGTATTGCTATTTATCAATTCATCCAGCAGACTAGATGCCACGGTGTTGCTATTTATCCATTCATCCAGCAGACTAGATGCCACGGTGTTGCTATTTATCCATTCATCCAGCAGACTAGATGCCACGGTGTTGCTATTTATCCATTCATCCAGCAGACTAGAGGCCACTGTGTTGCTATTTATCCATTCATCCAGCAGACTAGATGCCACTGTGTTGCTATTTACCCATTCATCCAGCAGACTAGATGCCACTGTGTTGCTATTTATCCATTCATCCAGCAGACTAGATGCCACTGTGTTGCTATTTATCAATTCATCCAGCAGACTAGATGCCACTGTGTTGCTATTTACCCATTCATCCAGCAGACTAGATGCCACGGTGTTGCTATTTACCCATTCATCCAGCAGACTAGATGCCACGGTGTTGCTATTTATCAATTCATCCAGCAGACTAGATGCCACGGTGTTGCTATTTACCCATTCATCCAGCAGACTAGATGCCACGGTGTTGCTATTTATCAATTCATCCAGCAGACTAGATGCCACGGTGTTGCTATTTATCCATTCATCCAGCAGACTAGATGCCACTGTGTTGCTATTTACCCATTCATCCAGCAGACTAGATGCCACGGTGTTGCTATTTATCCATTCATCCAGCAGACTAGATGCCACGGTGTTGCTATTTATCAATTCATCCAGCAGACTAGATGCCACGGTGTTGCTATTTATCCATTCATCCAGCAGACTAGATGCCACGGTGTTGCTATTTATCCATTCATCCAGCAGACTAGATGCCACGGTGTTGCTATTTATCCATTCATCCAGCAGAATTCATATCCATTCATCCAGCAGACTAGATGCCACGGTGTTGCTATTTATCCATTCATCCAGCAGACTAGATGCCACGGTGTTGCTATTTATCCATTCATCCAGCAGACTAGATGCCACGGTGTTGCTATTTATCCATTCATCCAGCAGACTAGATGCCACGGTGTTGCTATTTATCAATTCATCCAGCAGACTAGATGCCACGTGTTGTTGCTATTTATCCATTCATCCAGCAGACTAGATGCCACGGTGTTGCTATTTATCCATTCATCCAGCAGACTAGATGCCACGGTGTTGCTATTTATCCATTCATCCAGCAGACTAGATGCCACGGTGTTGCTATTTATCAATTCATCCAGCAGACTAGATGCCACGGTGTTGCTATTTATCCATTCATCCAGCAGACTAGATGCCACGGTGTTGCTATTTATCCATTCATCCAGCAGACTAGATGCCACGGTGTTGCTATTTATCCATTCATCCAGCAGACTAGATGCCACGGTGTTGCTATTTACCCATTCATCCAGCAGACTAGATGCCACGGTGTTGCTATTTATCGATTCATCCAGCAGACTAGATGCCACGGTGTTGCTATTTATCCATTCATCCAGCAGACTAGATGCCACGGTGTTGCTATTTATCAATTCATCCAGCAGACTAGATGCCACGGTGTTGCTATTTATCAATTCATCCAGCAGACTAGATGCCACGGTGTTGCTATTTATCAATTCATCCAGCAGACTAGATGCCACGGTGTTGCTATTTACCCATTCATCCAGCAGACTAGATGCCACGGTGTTGCTATTTATCAATTCATCCAGCAGACTAGATGCCACGGTGTTGCTATTTACCCATTCATCCAGCAGACTAGATGCCACGGTGTTGCTATTTATCCATTCATCCAGCAGACTAGATGCCACGGTGTTGCTATTTATCCATTCATCCAGCAGACTAGATGCCACGGTGTTGCTATTTATCCATTCATCCAGCAGACTAGATGCCACGGTGTTGCTATTTATCCATTCATCCAGCAGACTAGATGCCACGGTGTTGCTATTTATCCATTCATCCAGCAGACTAGATGCCACGGTGTTGCTATTTATCAATTCATCCAGCAGACTAGATGCCACGGTGTTGCTATTTATCCATTCATCCAGCAGACTAGATGCCACGGTGTTGCTATTTATCCATTCATCCAGCAGACTAGATGCCACGGTGTTGCTATTTATCCATTCATCCAGCAGACTAGATGCCACGGTGTTGCTATTTACCCATTCATCCAGCAGACTAGATGCCACGGTGTTGCTATTTATCCATTCATCCAGCAGACTAGATGCCACGGTGTTGCTATTTATCCATTCATCCAGCAGACTAGATGCCACGGTGTTGCTATTTATCCATTCATCCAGCAGACTAGATGCCACGGTGTTGCTATTTATCCATTCATCCAGCAGACTAGATGCCACTGTGTTGCTATTTATCCATTCATCCAGCAGACTAGATGCCACGGTGTTGCTATTTATCCATTCATCCAGCAGACTAGATGCCACGGTGTTGCTATTTATCCATTCATCCAGCAGACTAGATGCCACGGTGTTGCTATTTATCAATTCATCCAGCAGACTAGATGCCACGGTGTTGCTATTTATCCATTCATCCAGCAGACTAGATGCCACGGTGTTGCTATTTATCCATTCATCCAGCAGACTAGATGCCACGGTGTTGCTATTTATCCATTCATCCAGCAGACTAGATGCCACGGTGTTGCTATTTACCCATTCATCCAGCAGACTAGATGCCAAGGTGTTGCTATTTATCCATTCATCCAGCTATTTATCCATTCATCCAGACTAGATGCCACGGTGTTGCTATTTATCCATTCATCCAGCAGACTAGATGCCACGGTGTTGCTATTTATCAATTCATCCAGCAGACTAGATGCCACGGTGTTGCTATTTATCAATTCATCCAGCAGACTAGATGCCACGGTGTTGCTATTTATCAATTCATCCAGCAGACTAGATGCCACGGTGTTGCTATTTACCCATTCATCCAGCAGACTAGATGCCACGGTGTTGCTATTTATCAATTCATCCAGCAGACTAGATGCCACGGTGTTGCTATTTACCCATTCATCCAGCAGACTAGATGCCACGGTGTTGCTATTTATCCATTCATCCAGCAGACTAGATGCCACGGTGTTGCTATTTATCAATTCATCCAGCAGACTAGATGCCACGGTGTTGCTATTTATCCATTCATCCAGCAGACTAGATGCCACGGTGTTGCTATTTATCCATTCATCCAGCAGACTAGATGCCACGGTGTTGCTATTTATCCATTCATCCAGCAGACTAGATGCCACGGTGTTGCTATTTATCCATTCATCCAGCAGACTAGATGCCACGGTGTTGCTATTTATCCATTCATCCAGCAGACTAGATGCCACGGTGTTGCTATTTATCCATTCATCCAGCAGACTAGATGCCACGGTGTTGCTATTTATCCATTCATCCAGCAGACTAGATGCCACGGTGTTGCTATTTATCCATTCATCCAGCAGACTAGATGCCACGGTGTTGCTATTTATCCATTCATCCAGCAGACTAGATGCCACGGTGTTGCTATTTATCCATTCATCCAGCAGACTAGATGCCACGGTGTTGCTATTTATCCATTCATCCAGCAGACTAGATGCCACGGTGTTGCTATTTATCCATTCATCCAGCAGACTAGATGCCACTGTGTTGCTATTTATCCATTCATCCAGCAGACTAGATGCCACGGTGTTGCTATTTATCCATTCATCCAGCAGACTAGATGCCACGGTGTTGCTATTTATCCATTCATCCAGCAGACTAGATGCCACGGTGTTGCTATTTATCCATCCATCTAACAGTCAGATTATTCATACACATATAACAGACGGAATAATCAGCCACATTTAACAGATGGAATAATCAGCCACATCTAACAGACAGATTAATATACCACATCTAACAGATGGAATAATCAGCCACATCTAACAGTCAGATTAATATACCACATCCAACAGTCTGATTAATATACCACATCCAACAGTCAGAATGGAATACCACATCTAACAGATGGAATAATCAGCCACATCTAACAGTCAGATTAATATACCACATCTAACAGATGGAATAATCATACCACATCTAACAGTCAGATTAATATATCTAACATCTAACAGATCTAACAGATGGAATAATAATCTAACAGTCAGATTAATATACCACATCTAACAGATGGATTAATATACCACATCTAACAGTCAGATTAATATACCACATCTAACAGATGGAATAATCAGCCACATCTAACAGTCAGATTAATATATCACATCTAACAGATGGAATAATCAGCCACATCTAACAGTCAGATTAATATACCACATCTAACAGATGGAATAATCAGCCACATCTAACAGTCAGATTAATATATCACATCTAACAGATGGAATAATCAGCCACATCTAACAGTCAGATTAATATACCACATCTAACAGATGGAATAATCAGCCACATCTAACAATCAGATTAATATACCACATCTAACAGTCAGATTAATATACCACATCTAACAGATGGAATAATCAGCCACATCTAACAATCAGATTAATATACCACATCTAACAGTCAGATTAATATACCACATCTAACAGATGGAATAATCAGCCACATCTAACAGTCAGATTAATATACCACATCTAACAGATGGAATAATCAGCCACATCTAACAATCAGATAAATATACCACATCTAACAGTCAGATTAATATACCACATCTAACAGATGGAATAATCAGCCACATATAACAATCAGATTAATATACCACATCTAACAGATGGAATAATCAGCCACATCTAACAATCAGATTAATATATCACATCCAACAGATGGATTAATCAGCCACATCTAACAGATGGAATAATCAGCCACATCTAACAATCAGATTAATATACCACATCTAACAGATGGATTAATCAGCCACATCTAACAATCAGATTAATATACCACATCTAACAGATGGAATAATCAGCCACATCTAACAATCAGATTAATATACCACATCTAACAGATGGAATACTCATCCACATCTAACAATCAGATTAATATACCACATCTAACAGATGGAATACTCAGCCACATCTAACAATCAGATTAATATACCACATCTAACAGATGGATTACTCAGCCACATCTAACAGATGGAATAATCAGATTAGAAATAATACCACATCTAACAGATGGATTAATCAGCCACATCTAACAGATGGAATAATCAGCCACATCTAACAGATGGAATAATCAGCCACATCTAACAGATGGATTAACCACATCCAGATGGATTAACATCTAACAGATGGAATAATCAGCCACATCTAACAGATGGAATAATCAGCCACATCTAACAGATGGATTAACCAGCCACATCTAACAGATGGAATAATCAGCCACATCTAACATATGGATTAATCAGCCACATCTAACAGATGGAATAATCAGCCACATCTAACAGAAATATCAGATTAATATACCACATCTAACAGTCAGATTAATATACCACATCTAACAGATGGAATAATCAGCCACATCTAACAGATGGAATAATCAGCCACATCTAACAGACATATCAGATTAATATACCACATCTAACAGTCAGATTAATATACCACATCTAACAGATGGAATAATCAGCCACATCTAACAGATGGAATAATCGGCCACATCTAACAGATGGAATAATCAGCCACATCTAACAGATAATAATCAGCCACATTTAACAGATGGAATACTCAGCCACATCTAACAATCAGATTAAAATATACCACATCTAACAGATGGATTAATCAGCCACATCTAACAGATGAAATAATCAGCCACATCTAACAATCAGATTAATATACCACATCTAACAGATGGAATAATCAGCCACATCTAACAATCAGATTAATATACCACATCTAACAGATGGAATACTCATCCACATCTAACAATCAGATTAATATACCACATCTAACAGATGGAATACTCAGCCACATCTAACAATCAGATTAATATACCACATCTAACAGATGGAATACTCAGCCACATCTAACAATCAGATTAAAATATACCACATCTAACAGATGGATTAATCAGCCACATCTAACAGATGGAATAATCAGCCACGTCGAACAGATGGAATAATCAGCCACATCTAACAGATGGATTAACCAGCCACATCTAACAGATGGAATAATCAGCCACATCTAACAGATGGAATAATCAGCCACATCTAACAGATGGATTAACCAGCCACATCTAACAGATGGAATAATCAGCCACATCTAACAGATGGAATAATCAGCCACATCTAACAGATGGATTAACCAGCCACATCTAACAGATGGATTAACCAGCCACATCTAACAGATGGAATAATCAGCCACATCTAACAGATGGAATAATCAGCCACATCTAACAGACGGAATAATCAGCCACATCTAACAGACATATCAGATTAATATACCACATCTAACAGTCAGATTAATATACCACATCTAACAGATGGAATAATCAGCCACATCTAACAGATGGATTAATCAGCCACATCTAACATATGGATTAATCAGCCACATCTAACAGATGGAATAATCAGCCACATCTAACAGAAATATCAGATTAATATACCACATCTAACAGTCAGATTAATATACCACATCTAACAGATGGAATAATCAGCCACATCTAACAGATGGAATAATCAGCCACATCTAACAGACATATCAGATTAATATACCACATCTAACAGTCAGATTAATATACCACATCTAACAGATGGAATAATCAGCCACATCTAACAGATGGAATAATCGGCCACATCTAACAGATGGAATAATCAGCCACATCTAACAGATAATAATCAGCCACATTTAACAGATGGAATAATCAGCTACATCTAACAGATGGAATAATCAGCCACATCTAACAGACATATCAGATTAATATACCACATCTAACAGATGGAATAATCAGCCACATTTAACAGATGGATTAATCAGCCACATCTAACAGATGGATTAATCAGCCACATCTAACAGATGGAATAATCAGCCACATCTAACAGATGGAATAATCAGCCACATCTAACAGATGGAATAATCAGCCACATCTAACAGATGGATTAATCAGCCACATCTAACAGATGGATTAATCAGCCACATCTAACAGATGGAATAATCAGCCACATCTAACAGATGGAATAATCAGCCACATCGAACAGATGGAATAATCAGCCACATCTAACAGATGGAATAATCAGCCACATCTAACAGATGGAATAATCAGCCACATCTGACAGATGGATTAATCAGCCACGTCTAACAGATGGAATAATCAGCCACATCTAACAGATGGAATAATCAGCCACATCTGACAGATGGATTAATCAGCCACATCTAACAGACGTATTTATCAGCCACATCTAACAGATGGAATAATCAGCCACATCTAACAGACATATCAGATTAATATACCACATCTAACAGTCAGATTAATATACCACATCTAACAGATGGATTAATCAGCCACATCTAACAGATGGAATAATCAGCCACATCTAACAGATGGATTAATCAGCCACATCTAACAGATGGATTAATCAGCCACATCTAACAGATGGAATAATCAGCCACATCTAACAGATGGAATAATCAGCCACATCGAACAGATGGAATAATCAGCCACATCTAACAGATGGAATAATCAGCCACATCTGACAGATGGAATAATAAGCCACATCTGACAGATGGATTAATCAGCCACATCTAACAGATGGAATAATCAGCCACATCTAACAGATGGAATAATCAGCCACATCTGACAGATGGATTAATCAGCCACATCTAACAGACGTATTTATCAGCCACATCTAACAGATGGAATAATCAGCCACATCTAACAGATGGAATAATCAGCCACATCTGACAGATGGAATAATCAGCCACATCTAACAGATGGAATAATCAACCACATCTAACAAACTGATTAATTAGCCTCATCTAACAGATGGAATAATCAGCCACATCTAACAGATGGAATAATCAGCCACATCTGACAGATGGAATAATCAGCCACATCTGACAGATGGATTAATCAGCCACATCTAACAGACGTATTTATCAGCCACATCTAACAAACTGATTAATTAGCCTCATCTAACAGACTGATTAATCAGCCACATCTGACATATGGATTAATCAGACACATCTAACAGATGGATTAATTAGCCACATCTAAGAGACATGAAAAATCAGCCACCACTAACAGAGACGATCAATCAGACACATCTAACAGTCAGACTAATCAACCACATCTAACAGATGGAATAATCAACCACATCTAACAGATGGAATAATCAACCACATCTAACAAACTGATTAATTAGCCTCATCTAACAGACGGATTAATCAGACACATCTAACAGACTGATTAATCAGCCACATCTGACATATGGATTAATCAGACACATCTAACAGATGGATTAATTAGCCACATCTAAGAGACATGAAAAATCAGCCACCACTAACAGAGACGATCAATCAGACACATCTAACAGTCAGACTAATCAACCACATCTAACAGATGGAATAATCAACCACATCTAACAGATGGAATAATCAACCACATCTAACAAACTGATTAATTAGCCTCATCTAACAGACGGATTAATCAGACACATCTAACAGACTGATTAATCAGCCACATCTGACATATGGATTAATCAGACACATCTAACAGATGGATTAATCAGACACATCTGACATATGGATTAATCAAACACATCTAACAGACGGATTAATCAGACACATCTAACAGATGGATTAATCAGACACATCTAACAGACATAGACTAATCAACCACATCTAACAAACTGATTAATTAGCCTCATCTAACAGACGGATTAATCAGACACATCTAACAGATGGATTAATCAGACACATCTAACAAACTGATTAATTAGCCACATCTGACATATGGATTAATCAGACACATCTAACAGATGGATTAATCAGACACATCTGACATATGGATTAATCAGACACATCTAACAGACGGATTAATCAGACACATCTAACAGATGGATTAATCAGACACATCTAACAGACATAGACTAATCAACCACATCTAACAAACTGATTAATTAGCCTCATCTAACAGATGGATTAATCAGACACATCTAACAGACATAGACTAATCAACCACATCTAACAGACATAGACTAATCAACCACATCTAACAAACTGATTAATCAGACACATCTAACAGACATAGACTAATCAACCACATCTAACAAACTGATTAATTAGCCTCATCTAACAGACGGATTAATCAGACACATCTAACAGATGGATTAATCAGACACATCTAACAGATGGATTAATCAGACACATCTGACATATGGATTAATCAGACACATCTAACAGATGGATTAATCAGACACATCTAACAGACATAGACTAATCAACCACATCTAACAAACTGATTAATTAGCCTCATCTAACAGACGGATTAATCAGACACATCTAACAGATGGATTAATCAGACACATCTGACATATGGATTAATCAGACACATCTAACAGATGGATTAATCAGACACATCTAACAGACATAGACTAATCAACCACATCTAACAAACTGATTAATTAGCCTCATCTAACAGACGGATTAATCAGACACATCTAACAGATGGATTAATCAGACACATCTAACAGATGGATTAATCAGACACATCTGACATATGGATTAATCAGACACATCTAACAGATGGATTAATCAGACACATCTAACAGACGGATTAATCAGACACATCTGACATATGGATTAATCAGACACATCTAACAGATGGATTAATTAGCCTCATCTAACAGACGGATTAATCAGACACATCTGACATATGGATTAATCAGACACATCTAACAGACGGATTAATCAGACACATCTGACATATGGATTAATCAGACACATCTAACAGACGGATTAATTAGCCACATCTAAGAGACATGAAAAATCAGCCACCACTAACAGAGACGATCAATCAGACACATCTAACAGATATTAGAGACCTGATTACCAACAATGATGAGACAGCTTACAGGGAAGAAGTGTAGATCCTTGGAGTATGGTGCCAAAATAACCTCTCATCCAATGTCAACAAAACAAAGGAGCTGATTGTGGACTTCAGGAAACAGCAGAGGGAACACCCCCCACCCACATCGACAGGAACGCAGTGGAGAAGGTGGAAAGCTTCAAGTTTCTCAGCGTACACATCACTGAAACACTGAAATGGTCCACCCACACAGACAATGTGGTGAAGAAGGCGCAACAGAGCGTCTTCAAACTCAGGAGGCTGAAGAAATTTGGCTAAAACCCTCACAAACTTTTACAGATGCACAATTGGGAGCATTCTGTCGGGCTGTATCACCACCTGGTACAGAAACGGAACCCCTCACAACTGCAGGGCTTTCCAGAGGGTCTGCTTCTATCTCAAGGCCATCATACTGTTAAATAGCCATCCTAGAATATTCGAGGCTGCTGCCCTATATAGACTTGAAATCACTGGCCACTTTAATAATGGAACACTTGTCAATTTAATAATGTCATATTTTGCAGTCGAAAGTTTAGATACACTTATGTTGGAGACATTACATCTCGTTTTTCAATCACTCCCCAAATTTCTTGTTAACAAACTACAGTTTTGGCAAGTCAGTTAGGAATTCTACTTCGTGCATGACACAAGTCATTTTTCCAACAATTGTTTACAGACAGATTATTTCACTGTATCACAATTCCAGTGAGTCAGAAGTTTACGTACACTAACGTGAATGTTCCTTTAAACTGCTTGGAAAATTCCAGAGAATGATGCCATGGCTTTAGAACCTTCTGATAGGCTAATTTACATAATTTGATTCAATTGGAGGTGTACCTGTGGATGTTTTCAAAGCCTACCTTCAAACTCGGTGACTCTTTCCTTGACATCATGGGAAAATCATGGGAAAATCAAAATAAATCAGCCAAGACCTCCGAAAAAAAACTGTAGACCTCCACAAGTCCTGTTCATCATTGGGAGCAATTTCCAAATGCCTGAAGGTACCATGTTTATCTGGTATGCAAGGTATAATTACCATGGGCCACACAGCCATCATACTGCTCAGGAAGGAGATGCATTCTGTCTCCTAGAGATGACCATACTTTGGTGCGAAAAGTGCAAATCAATCCCAGAAAAACAGCAAAGGACCTTGTGAAGATGCTGGAGGAAACATGTACAAAGGTATCTATATCCACAGTAAAACAAGTATAATATCTGTAACGGCGTTCGTCTGTTGAAGGAAGAGAGTCGGACCGAAATGCAGCGTGTTGGTTACTCATGACTTTAATGAATGAAAAACGCGGTACATGAAATAACTGAAACTAAATACAAAAACAACAGAACGGAACGTGAAACTAATTACAGCCTATCTGGTGACTACAACACAGAGACAGGTACAATCACCCACGAATACAAAGCGAAACTATGGCTCCCTAAATACGGTTCCCAATCAGAGACAACAATAAGCACCTGACTCTGATTGAGAATCGCCTCAGGCAGCCAAGCCTAACAACACCCCTAATCAGCCGCGATCCCAAATAATACAAACCCCAATACGAAAACAACATATAAACCCATGTCACACCCTGGCCTACCCAAACATATAACAAAAACACAAAATACAATGACCAAGGTGTGACAATATCGACATAACCTGAAAGGCCGCTAAGCAAGGAAGAAGATGTTACTCCAAAACCGCCATAAAAAACAGACTATGGTTTGCGACTACACACGGGGACAAATATTGTAGTTTTTGGAGAAATATTCTCTGGACTGATGAAACAAAAATATAACTGTTTGTCCATAATTGTAACGGTTTTCTTCTGGTGAAAGAGAGGCGGACCAAAATGCAGCGTGGTTAGTTTTGTACATCTTTAATAAAGATGAAAATACAACAATCTAAAAAACAAGAAACGTGAAAAAACTGAAACTGTCCTATCTGGTGCCACAAACACAAAGACAGGAACAATCACCCACAAAACCCAACACAAAACAGGCTACCTAAATATGGTTCCCAATCAGAGACAATGACTAACACCTGCCTCTGATTGGGAATCATATCAGGCCAAACATAGAAATAGACAAACCAGATACACAACATAGAATGCCCACCCAGCTCACGTCCTGACCAACACTAAAACAAGGAAAACACAAAAGAATGATGCTCAGAACATGACAATAATGACCATCGTTAGGGGGACTCTTGCAAGCCGAAGAAAACCATCCCAACTGTGAAGCATGGGGGTGGCAGCCTCATGTTGTGGGTGCGCTTTGCTGCAGGAGGAACAGGTGCACTTCACGAACTAGATGGCATCATGAGGATTGAAAATTATGTGGAAATATTGAAGCTACATCTCATGACATCAGTCAGGAAGTTAAAGCTTGGATGCAACCGGGTCTTCCAAATGGACAATGGCGTAAGGACAACAAAGTCGAGGTATTGGAGAGGCCATCACAAAGCCCTGACCTCAATCCTATAGAAATGTTGTGGGCAGAACTTAAAAAGTCTATGCGAGCAAGGAGGCCTACAAACCTGACTGTCAGGAGGAATGGGCCAAAATTCACCCAACTTATTGTGTGAAGCTTGTGGAAGGCTTCCCGAAACATTTGACCCAAGTTATACAAGTTAAAAGCAATGCTACCAAATACTAATTGAGGGTATGTAAATATCAGACCCACTGGGATTGTGATGAAAGAATTAAAATAAATAAATGAGTCTCTCTACTATTATTCTGACATGACGTGCCCAAAGTAAACTGCCTATTACTCAGGCCCAGAAGCCAGGATATGCATATAATTGGTAACGTTGCATAGAAAAGACTTTGAGGTTTCTAAAACTGTTCAAATACAGTCTGAGACTATAACAGAATTGATATGGCAGGTGAAAACCTGAAGAAAAACCAACCAGAATGTTGTTTTTTATGTCCCAGGCTCTTACAATGGAAAGCTATGGATCCTATGTAATTCTGTCTCCCAGGTTGCAATTCCTATGGCTTCCACTAGATGTCAACAGTCTTTATTTAAGGTTCAGGCTTGTTGTTTTAAAAACAAGCAAGTATTTGGAGTTTTGGTGAGGAGAGCACCGGAACAATATCAGTCTGTCGGTGCGCGAGGGAGAGGACGCACACCTACTAGTTTTGATTTCCTATTGAACATACTACTTTCCGTATAAAATATTATAGTTTATTTACATTACAGAGTACCTGAGGATTACATAGAAACGTTTTTTGACTTGTTTGGATGAAGTTTAGCAGTAGCTTTTTGGACTCCTTTGTCTGTATGTTGAATTTGTGGATTACTGGAATCGATGGCGCCAACTAAACAGATTTAAAGAAGAATTTGGGGGATTTAAAGAATAATTTTATCTAACCAAACGGCCATTCATGTTGTAGCTGGGACCCTTGGGATTGTAAATAGAAGATCTTCAAAAGTAAGTGATTTATTAAATCACTATTTGTGATTATATGAAGCCTGTGCTGGTTGAAAAATATGTTAATTTGGGGCGCCGTCCTCAGACAATTGCATGGTATACTTTCGCCGTAAAGCCTATTGTAAATTGGACAATGCAGTTATATTAACCATAATTTAAGCTTTTAAATTATATAAGATACTTGCATGTTCATGAATGTTTAATATTACAATTATTTATTTGAGTTGTGCGCCCTCCAATTTCACCGACTGTTGTCGGCTGGTGTCCCACTAACGCCTATCCCTTTACCCTGGAGAAGAGTCCACTAAGCAAGATGCTCCTGAGCCTCTGTTCACCAACACAAACAGGCCCCATATAGCCCCAGGACAGCAACACAGTTAGACCCAACCAGATCATGAGAAAACAAAAAGATAATTTCTTGACACATTGGAAAGAATTAACAAAAAAACTGAGCAAACAAGAATTCTAATTGGCCCTAAACAAAGAGTACACAGCGGCAGAATACCTAAAACACTGTGACTGACCCAAAATTAAGGACAGGTTTGACTACTTACAGACTCAGTGAGCATAGCCTTGCTATTGAGAGAGGCGGCCGTAGGCAGACCTGGCTCTCAAGAGAAGACAGGCTATGTGCACACTGTCCACAAAATGAGGTGGAAACGGAGCTGGCCTTCCTAACCTCCTGTCCAATGTATGACCATATTAGAGACATATATTTCCATAAGATTACACAGACTCACAAAGAATTTGAAAACAAATCCAATTTTGATAAACTCCCATATCTTTTGGGTGAAATACTAAAGTGTGCCATCACAGCAGCAAGATTTGTGACCTATTGCCACAAGAAAAGGGCAACCAGTGAAGAACAAACATCATTGTGAATTACAACCCATTATTCTTTATTCAACCCATAAATACCCATTTATTTATTTTTTATTTTGTACTTGAACTATTTGCACATCGTTATAACACAATAATACATAGCAATAATATGACGTCTGAAATGTGTATATTCCTTTGAGCGTAATGTTTACTGTTCATTTTGATTGTATATTTCACTTTTGTTTATTATCTATCTCACTTGCTTTGACAATGTAAACATATGTTTCCTTTACTCTCTGAATTAAATTGAGTTGAAAAGTAGGAGGAGGTTAGATGAGCGGGTTGGAGATGTAGGGGGAGCTGGTAGAGGATATGTATCCATTCTAGCCTCTAACACCTAATGGAAGACTCTCATTTTCTTTGTCTGAGTCTCTCTCTCTCTCTCTCTCGCTCTCTCTTTCTCTCTCTCTCATCTCTCTCTCTCTTCCCATCTCTCTCTCTCTCTCCTAACTAACTTTCTTGATTATTTTCTTTACATGTTATTTTCTATGGTGGAGGGTTAATGCAATCTTTGTTTTAACGGTATCCACAGCTTTTTCAAAGTTAGTGTGGAAGAGGACAGAGTAACTTTCCTGGGGTTTGGAAGGTGTGGTGTGTGCGATGGCTTCTCAGCCTGTCGATACGGCATGGAGTCAGGTGTGTTCCTGAGAATGGAGTTAAAGTGGAGGAGGTTCTGCTCGCGGTTGGTGAACAGGAAGAGCTGAGTTTATACATTCTGCTTCTAGAATGAACAAAGCTGTGGTTGTGTTCATGAAAAGGGATCATTTGGTTGGTAGCGGTTTTCGTGTACTGTCAGCAGGCTTTCAGGCAGATGCCGTTAACTTCTTGCGTCGAGCCATCCCGGATCTGGGATCGTGAATACAGCCTCAAGCTCATTACCATAACGCAACTTTAACTATTCATGAAAATCGCAAATGAAATTAAATAAATATGCTAGATCTCAAGCTTAGCCTTTTGTTAACAACACTGTCATCTCAGATTTTCAAAAATATGCTTCTCAACCATAGCAAAATAAGCATTTGTGTAACAGTATTGATACCTATTGATAGCTAGCGTTAGCATTTAGCGTTAGCATTCAGCAGGCAACATTTTCACAAAAACCAGAAAACCATTCAAATAAAATAATTTTTGAAGAACTTCTGATGTTTTCAATGAGACTCTCAGTTAGATAGCAAATGTTCAGTTTTTCCTGAAAGATTATTTGTGCAGGAGAAATCGGTCCGTTTTCTGCGTCATGTTTGGCTACCAAAAAAAAACGAAAGTTCAGTCATTACAACGCAAACTTTTTTCCAAATTAACTCCATAATATCGACAGAAACATGGCAAACGTTGTTTAGAATCAATCCTCAAGGTGTTTTTCACATATCTATTCGATAAGTCACTCGTGGCAGTTTGGTTTCTCCTCTGTTCAAAATGGAAAAATGCACGCACCTGGAGATCACGCAATAGTCTCGACGGAGGACACCGAGCGGACACCTGGTAAATGTAGTCTCTTATGGTCAATTTTCCAATGATATGCCTATAAATACGTCACAATGCTGCAAAGCACCTTGGGGAAACGACAGAAAGTGTAGGCTCATTCCATGCGCATTCAGAGCCATATAAGGAGACATTGGAACACAGCGCCTCAAAAATCTGGCTCACTTCCTGTATGAAATTTCATCTTGGTTTCGCCTGTAGCATTGGTTCTGTGGCACTCACAGACAATATCTTTGCAGTTTTGGAAACGTCAGAGTGTTTTCTTTCCACAGCTGTCAATTATATGCATATTCGAGCATCTTTTTGTGACAAAATATTGCGCTTAAAACGGGCACGTTTTTTTTAATCCAATAATGAAATAGTGCCCCCATAGGTTGAAGAGGTTAAGCACGTTGTTTTGTTCCAGAGGCAAGTGTTTATGTTTCTGAACAACAATGAGCAACAACTAAATGTGCATTTTAAAGTGAGGCACAGGGAGGGGCTCTATGCAGGTTTTGCCAGCACAGATAGTCTACGGTGTTTTGAGTGTGGGGATATGGGGCATAAGAGCTTTGCGTGTCCACATAAAGCCCGTAGACAAGGTGAGGGTAACAGCGCCAGTGGGGGAAATCAAGGTCAAAGTGCAGGGGGTAAGGAGATGCAGACAGCAGGAGCTGGGCCTAGTCATGTCAGGCAATGTTGTGTAGTTGAGGCTGGGCCTAGTCAGGCTGGAGATGGTGGGGTAGCTGAGGCTGGGCCTAGTCAGGCTGTGGATGGTGGGGTAACGGAGCCCGGGTATAGTCAGGCTAGAGATGGTGGGGTAGCTGAGGCTGGGTCTAGTCAGGCTAGAGATGGTGGGGTAGGTGAGGCTGGGTCTAGTCAGGCTAGAGGTAGTGGGGTAGCTGAGACTAGGTCTAGTCAGGCTAGAGATGGTGGGATAGCTGAGGCTGGGCATAGTTATGCTAGGGAGGGTGGTGTAGATGATTCTGAGCCTAGTCATGCTATGGAGGGTGGTGTAGATGATTATGGGCCTAGTTATGCTAGGGAGGGTGGTGTAGATGATTCTGGGCCTAGTCATGCTATGGAGGGTGGTGTAGATGATGCTGGGTCTAATCAGGTTATTCTACTGGATGAGGAATGTATAGTGGGGAAGTGTAATAAATTAGGGGGGAGGGGAGGGTGTCAAGCAGAAAAGGAAAAAGGGTGTGGACAAAGGCACCATGGAAATGTTGCCTGTTGCTGTGGGTGATGCCCTGACCAGAGAGGAAGGGCAGGTGGTCAGGTTGGGAGATTGAGATTAGGAAAAAAGTGAGTCTGAGGAAGAGGATGAGGAGTTATTTTTTTCAGACTCCTCTTCAATGGGCCTGGAGCTGACAGCCAGTCAAGCAGAGGGGTCTAAGTACACGTTGAGAGAATTGACAAGGATCCTGAATGAGACTAAGGGGAAAAAAGTTCATCTTGAGGCTTTTTTTCTGATCCTAGAAAGTTTGTAAGATCAGTACAACATGCTATGAAAAATGAGAGCATGGTGTCCTCTCACCCAGGAAACAGTTTAGGTTGAGGAAGTGGATCACAACAGTGCTTAAGGGTCTACCTTCAGACACTGTTTAGATGTATATTTTCTTTCTGACACTGGGGCTTTTTGAGCTTTGCTCTTGGTCTCTTTCTCTGCTGGCTTTTCTCCCACTTCTTATGGAGACTCGTCGGGTAGGCTCCCTCAATATAAATGGCGCCAGAGAGGAGAGAGGAGTGTGTTGGGTGAATGTATAAAACAAAAAAAGTACAGGTGTTGTTTCTGCAGGAGACGCATAGTGATGTGTTGAATGAAGTCGATTGGGGGCTCTGGTGGAAAGGGGCAAGTGTGTTGAGCCATGGGACAGATCTTAGTGCAGGGCTGGCAGTCCTTTTTGCACCGGGGCTGTCTGTGTGTTGATCCATGGGACAGATCTTATTGCAGGGCTGGCAGTCCTTTTTGCACCGGGGCTGTCTGTGTGTTGAGGCATGGGACAGATCTTAGTGCAGGGGTGGCAGTCCTTTTTGCACCGGGGCTGTCTGTAAAACGTTGCTCCTCAAAGGAGGTGTGTAAATGTAGGCTGCTTGTTGTTAAAGCAGAAATTAACAACATGGGTTTTGTCTTTATAAATGTGTATGCGCCTAACACAGGGAGAGAAAGAGGGGTTCTATTTGGGAGTCTTGGACAGGAACTCTCACAGGTAACACCTGAGGAGACGCTGGTGGTCGGAGGGGACTTGAACTGTACAATGGATTTTACAAAGGACAGGAATGGGGAAGAGCCTCATTCAGTGTCAGTGGAAGTGTTAAGGGACATCATTAATCAGTTCGACCTAGTGGATGTTTGGAGAACTAAACATCCAAACACAAGACAGTATACATGGGTGAAGGTTTTTGGGGCTAGGGTGAGTGCAGCCCTACTTGATCGGTTTTACATGTCTAGGAATCAGAACAATAGGCTGCTGGGCGCTACCATTCTCCCGGTGGGGTTTTCGGATCATCACATAACCATGGCTCGGCTGTCTATTTCACCAGGGCCCCGGCAGGCATCTTATTGGAAGTTCAATGTAAAGCTCTTACAAGATGCCACTTTCTGCTCAGATTTCCAGGCCTTTTGGGAAAGGTGGGGGCAGCGAATAGAGGAGTCTGAGTCAATGGTGGGATGTAGGGAAAGTCCGAATTCGGCTTTTCTGTCAACAGTACACAGCTCTCTCGTCCTCAGAGGCTAGGAGAGTATTGGGGGAACTAGAGGGTTACAATAGAGATAGAGGTAGAGATGGTGGGGCAAGGCAATGTAGGCCTCCAGGCTAATTTAGCCGAATTACGTAGGGACCTGGGCAGTTTTTTCCAGGTTAAAGCAAAGGGAGCACTTGTAAGAGCTAGGTTCTCCATGCTCAAGGAGATGGACGCTCCCAGCTCCTTCTTCTTTGGTTTGGAAAGACAGAGCGGCGAAGTCAAGGGTATGCATTGTCTACGGCTGTCTGATGGGCGGGTGACCTCTGTGGTGGGTGAGATGCGGGAAGGGACTGTGGAATTTTATACTGTATTGTATAGGGCCCAAGTGTGTGATCCTATGTGTGCTAAAGTCTTGTTCGCAGGACTCCCTAAGTTCTCTCTGGCACAGAGGAATGAAATGGACATTCCTCTGTTGTCGCATGAACTGGCAGAGGCCGTAACCCAGATGTCCCCCGGCCGGGCAACGGGGGTCGATGGACTCCCAGTGGAGTTTTATAAAAAATTCTGGGGAATAATTGGACAGGACTTATTTTGCGTGTTGCGTGAATGCGTCGGGGTAGGAGAGTTGCCGATGAGCTGCCGTCGGGCGGCTCTGACTCTCCTGCCCAAAAAAGGGGACTTGTGTGAACTTAAGAACTGGAGGCCTGTGGCATTACTCTGTGCGCACTACAAGATATTTGCCAAAGTCCTCTCTAACAGACTGAAGTCCCATTTGTACTCGATAGTACATAGGACCAAACATATTGTGTACCGGGACGCTCAATCACGGACAACTTGTTCTTAATTAGAGACATGTTGGACTTGTCGAGAGGTTCTAATGTGAACTTTGGACTGGTCTCTTTAGATCAAGAAAAGGCTTTTGATAGAGTGGACCATGAGTATCTGTTTAATGTGATGTCTGTGTTTGGGTTTGGGAAGAGTTTTTGACATGTGTGAAGCTGTTGTATGCTGGGGCGTCATGTATGGTCAAGGTGGGAGGGGGGCTCTGTAGGCCAGTCTTGGTGAGACGGGGTATGAGACAAGGATGCCCTCTATCTGGGCAGTTATATATGTTAACCATTGAGCCTTTTTTTAGGACTGCTACGCAGGAGACTGCAGGGAGTCTGCTGGACAGGAATGGATGTGGTGACAGGCATAGCAGTGTCAGAATATGCAGATGATGTTTCTGTGATGGTCAGGGATGATCAGGATATGCAGGCACTAGAGACCAGTCTGAAGGTGTACGAGGGAGCTTCATCAGCTAAGGTAAACTGTGGCAAGAGCAAAGCTCTGTTATCAAATCAAATCAAATGTATTTATATAGCCCTTCGTACATCAGCTGATATCTCAAAGTGCTGTACAGAAACCCAGCCTAAAACCCCAAACAGCAAGCAATGCAGGTGTAGAAGCACGGTGGCTAGGAAAAACTCCCTAGAAAGGCCAAAACCTAGGAAGAAACCTAGAGAGGAACCAGGCTATGTGGGGTGGCCATCCTCTTCTGGCTGTGCCGGGTGGAGATTATAACAGAACATGGCCAAGATGTTCAAATGTTCATAAATGACCAGCATGGTCGAATAATAATCAGGCAGAACAGTTGAAACTGGAGCAGCAGCACAGTCAGGTGGACTGGGGACAGCAAGGAGTCATCATGTCAGGTAGTCCTGGGGCATGGTCCTAGGGCTCAGGTCAGTTGAAACTGGAGCAGCAGCATGTGGGGCATGGGGGGATAAGGCTCCTCCTCTGCTTCCAGGGGGTTTGCAGTGGGGTTGTGAAGGGCTTAAAGTGTTGGGGGTGTACCTGGGCTCGGAGAAGTGGGTACGGAAGAACTGGGAGTGGCTGTCACAGGCAGTGGTGTCAAGACTGGCCAGGTGGAGGTGGCTCCTGTCCCAAGTGTCATATAGAGGGAGGGTGCTGATAATGAACAACCTGGTAGCATCTTCCCTGTGGCATAAACTGGCTGTCCTCAATCCCACTGCAACCTGTGGAATAAACTGGCTGTCCTCAGTCTGCTCGCAGGCCTGCAACTCAAGCTGGTGGACTTCTTCTGGTCGGGCCATTACTGGCTGAAGGCCGCAGTATTGTACATGACCATTCATGAAGGAGGACAGGGCCTTGTGGAACTTGAGCACAGGATGGCTGCTTTCAAGCTATAGGCGGTGAAGAGACTGCTGTACCATGCTGATGTTGGCTGGAGGGAGCCAGCATGTGTGCTGCTGAGGAGAGCTGGCGGATTAGGGTTGGATCGGCAGCTGTTCTTCATGGAGAGGCTGAGTACAGCAGGTCTCTCAGATTTTTACTCTGCAATGCTGAGGGCCTGGCAGCTGCTAAGGCCAATATGAGAAGGAGGTGTGGAGCCTGGGCTATGGGTATGGGAGGAGCTTATCTTCCACAACCAAGCCATGCCTTTGAGATCGATTCAGTCGGCCACCCTGCAGTGGCAACTGATGGCAGGGGGGTTACAAAGGCTGGGTGACCTGAGACTGCTGGGAGAGGAGGGGTGGAAAACCCCAGAAATCTTGCCACAACAAACAGGAATAATGTCTCTTAGGCTGCTGGAGAGAATCCTGGAGGATGTCCAGGAGGCACTGTCTGAGCCGGTAAGGGGGATATTTGAGCGGCCAAAGGGAGAGGGGCCACCAATGTTTCCGCCACTGCAGGTGATGGCAGAGACTAGAGACTGGCAAGGGGGTCTGGAGGACTTGTTAGGTTTTAACACTCCGAGCCTGGGGGAATTTGAGGATGTGGGAGGTAAAGCCCTCTACAACCTCTGCATTAAGGTTAGGAACATTAGAAGCCTAACAGGAGTGAAAGCACATCAGTGGCAGGAGGTAAGTGGGGCAGAGAGTATGGTGGGTTTTAGGTGGAGGGGGCTCTACAAACCCCCAGTACCAAAGAGGTCAGGGGACCTCCAGTGGAGGGTTCCTCGTGGAGCCCTGGCCACGAACAGCTGGTTGGAACGGGTTGAACCGGGAATCAGGCAGGGGTGTCTTTTCTGTAAAATGGAAGAAACTGTAATTCATGTGTTTTCTGTGTGCACCAGGTTAATGCCATTAATGTCTCTGTTGGAATGTCTGTGTGAGGGGTTGGGGATGGTTTTTACTGTTGGGATGTTCATAATGGGATCCAGGTATTCAAGTAAGGAGAAAGCCAAATGTGTTTTGTTGAACTCTCTGTTTGCTCAGGCAAAGTTAGCTATTTGGCTAACAAGGAGGAACATGGTCAAAGGTGGGGGGATAACAGACTCTTTACTATTTAATGGGGTGGTCTTTGTGCGCCTAAGGGTTGAGTTTGAGTTCTATAAAATTATAAAATGTGTAGAGATGTTTGAGGAGATCTGGTGTGTTGGGGGGGCTGTCTGTACAGCTGGGGAAGATGTTTTGGATATACAGTTATAGGAGTGGGTATTGTGATGTTGGTTTGTATCATGTAGTAGATAGAAAGGTGAGTATGGTAAATGTATGCAGTACAGGATATATTTTTGTGTTTTTGTTTTTATGGGGGTGGGGGGGGGTGAGTTACATGAAATGATTGTTAAAGTAAAAAAAGAAAAAAAGTATTCTCTCTCTCCCTCTCTTCCCATCTCTCTCTTCCCATCTCTCTCTTTCATCCCTCTCTTCCCATCTCTCTCTACCCATCTCTCTCTCTCTCCCTCTCTTCCCATCTCTCTCTTCCCATCCCTCTCTTCCCATCTCTCTCTACCCATCTCTCTCTCTCCCTCTCTTCCCATCTCTCTCTTCCCATCTCTCTCTCCCTCTCTTCCCATCTCTCTCTTCCCATCTCTCTCTTTCATCCCTCTCTTCCCATCTCTCTCTACCCATCTCTCTCTCTCTCCCTCTCTTCCCATCTCTCTCTACCCATCTCTCTCTCCCTCTCTTCCCATCTCTCTCTTCCCATCTCTCTCTTTCATCCCTCTCTTCCCATCTCTCTCTACCCATCTCTCTCTCTCTCCCTCTCTTCCCATCTCTCTCTTCCCATCCCTCTCTTCCCATCTCTCTCTACCCATCTCTCTCTCTCTCCCTCTCTTCCCATCTCTCTCTACCCATCTCTCTCTCTCCCTCTCTTCCCATCTCTCTCTTCCCATCTCTCTCTTTCATCCCTCTCTTCCCATCTCTCTCTACCCATCTCTCTCTCTCTCCCTCTCTTCCCATCTCTCTCTACCCATCTCTCTCTCTCCCTCTCTTCCCATCTCTCTCTTCCCATCTCTCTTTCATCCCTCTCTTCCCATCTCTCTCTACCCATCTCTCTCTCTCTCCCTCTCTTCCCATCTCTCTTCCATCTCTCTCTACCCATCTATCTCTCTCCCTCTCTTCCCATCTCTCTCTTCCCATCTCTCTCTTCCCATCTCTCTCTCTCTCCCTCTCTTCCCATCTCTCTCTTCCCATCTCTCTCTCTCCCTCTCTTCCCATCTCTCTCTTCCCATCCCTCTCTTCCCATCTCTCTCTACCCATCTCTCTCTTCCCATCTCTCTCTTCCCATCTGTCTCTTCCCATCTCTCTCTACCCATCTGTCTCTTCCCATCTCTCTCTACCCATCTGTCTCTTCCCATCTCTCTCTACCCATCTGTCTCTTCCCATCTCTCTCCCTCTCTTCCCATCTCTCTCTACCCATCTCTCTCTTCCCATCTCTCTCTTCCCATCTCTCTCTTCCCATCTCTCTCTATCCATCATTCTCTACCCATCTCTCTCTTACCATCTCTCTCTTACCATCTCTCTCTTCCCATCTCTCTCTTCCCATCTCTCTTCCATCTCTCTCTACCCATCTCTCTCTACCCATCTCTCTCTTCCCATCTCTCTCTTTCATCTCCCTCTTCCCATCTCTCTCTTCCCATCTCTCTCTTCCATCTCTCTCACCCATCTCTCTCTACCCATCTCTCTCCCATCTCTTCCCATCTTCTCTTCCCATCTCTCTTCCCATCTCTCTCCCTCTCTCTCTTCCCATCTCTCTCTTCCCATCTCTCTCTCCCATCACTCTCTTCCCATCTCTCTCTCACCCACCCATCTCTCTCTACCCATCTCTCCCTCTCTTCCCATCTCTCTCTTCCCATCTCTCTTCCATCTCTCTCTACCCATCTCTCTCTACCCATCCCTCTTTTCCCATCTCTCTTCCCATCTCTTCCATCTCTTCCCATCTCTCTACCCATCTCTCCCTCTCCCTCTATCCCATCTCTCTTCCCATCTCTCTCTCTCTCTCTACCCATCTCTACCCTCTCTCCCATCTCTCTCTATCCCATCTCGACCCTCTCTCTACCCTCTCTCTCTTCCATCTCTCTCTCTCTCTCTCCCTCTCTTCCCATCTCTCTCTTCCCATCTCTCTTCCATCTCTCTCTACCCATCTCTCTCTACCCATCTCTCTCTCTCCCTCTTTTCCCATCTCTCTCTTCCCATCTCTCTCTTCCATCTCTCTCTTCCCATCTCTCTCTACCCATCTCTCTCTCTCTCCCTCTATTCCCATCTCTCTCTTCCCATCTCTCTTCCATCTCTCTCTACCCATCTCTCTCTACCCATCTCTCTCTTGCCATCTCTCTCTATCCATCACTCTCGACCCATCTCTCTCTACCCATCTCTCTGCCTCTTCTATCCATCTCTCGACCCATCTCTTCCCATCTCTCTCTTCCCATCTCTCTCTTCCCATCTCTCTCTACCCATCTCTCTCTTCCCATCTCTCTCTCCCCATCTCTCTCCCCATCTCTCTCTCTCTCTCTCTCTCTCTCTCTCTCTCTCTTCCATCTCTCTCCCTCTCTTCCCATCTCTCTCTCTCTCCCTCTCTTCCCATCTCTCTCTTCCCATCTCTCTTCCATCTCTCTCTACCAATCTCTCTCTACCCATCTCTCTCTCTCTCTCTCTTCCCATCTCTCTCTTCCCATCTCTCTCTTCCCATCTCTCTTCCCATCTCTCTCTCTCCCATCTCTCTCTCTCTCCCATCTCTCTCTTCCCATCTCTCCACCCATCTCTCTCCCTTCCCTCTCTCTCTCTCCCTCTCTCTCTTACCATCTCTCTTCCCATCTCTCTCTTCCCATCTCTCTCTCCCATCTCTCTCCCCCCATCTCTCTCTTCTCCATCTCTCTCTCTCCTCTCTCTCTCTCTCTCTTCCCCCATCTCTCTCTTCCCATCTCTCTCTTCCCATCTCTCTCTTCCCATCTCTCTCTCTACCCATCTCTCTCTACCCATCTCCTCTCTCTTTCCCATCTCTCTCTTCCCATCTCTCTTCCATCTCTCTCTTCCCATCTCTCTCTTCCCATCTCTCTCTACCCATCTCTCTCTCTCTCTCCCATCTCTCTCTCTCTCTCTTCCATCTCTCTCATCTCTCTCTCATCTCTCTTCCCATCTCTCTTCCCATCTCTCTCTTCCCATCTCTCTCCCATCTCTCTCTCTCTCTCTTCCCCTCTCTTCCCATCTCTCTCTACCCATCTCTCTCTTCCCATCTCTCTCTTCCCATCTCTCTCTCCCATCTCTCTTCCCATCTCTCTCTTCCCATCTCTCTACCCTATCTCCTCTCTCTCCTCTCTCTCTCTCTCTTCCCATCTCTCTCTCTTCCCATCTCTCTCTTCCCATCTCTACCCATCTCTCTCCCATCTCTCTCTTCCCATCTCTCTCTCTCCCATCTCTCTTCCCATCTCTCTCTTCCCATCTCTCTCTACCCATCTCTCTCTCCCTCTCTTCCCTCTCTTCCACCCATCTCTCTCTACCCATCCTCTCTCTCTCTCTTCCCATCTCTCTCTTCCCATCTCTCTCTTCCATCCCTCTCTCTCCCATCTCTCTCTTCCCATCTCTCTCTCTCTCTCTTCCCATCTCTCTCTTCCCATCTCTCTCTTCCCATCTCTCTCTTCTTCCCATCTCTCTCTCCCATCCCATCTCTCTCTCCCATCTCTCTCTTCCCATCTCTTCCCATCTCTTCCCATCTCTCTCTTCCCATCTCTCTCTTCCCATCTCTCTCTTCCCATCTCTCTCTACCCATATCTCTCTACCCATCTCTCTCTCCCATCTCTCTCTTCCATCTCTCTCTCTCTTCCCATCTCTCTCTCAACCTCTCTTCCCCATCTCTCTCTCTCTCCCATCTCTCTCCCATCTCTCTCTACCCATCTCTCTCTACCCATCTCTCTCTCTCTCTTCCCATCTCTCTCTTCCCATCTCTCTCTTCCCTCTCTCCCATCTCTCTCTACCCATCTCTCTCTCTCTTCCCATCTCTTCCATCTCTACCCATCTCTCTCTCATCTCCATCTCTCTCTTCCCATCTCTCTCTTCCCATCTCTCTCTTCCATCTCTTCCTCTCTCTCTTCCCATCTCTCTCTCCCTCTCTTCCCATCTCTCTTCCCATCTCTCTCTACCCATCTCTCTTCCCATCTCTCTCCCCATCTCTCTTCCCATCTCTCTCTTCCCATCTCTCTCTCCCATCTCTCTCTTCCCATCTCTCTCTTCCCATCTCTCTCCCATCTCTCTTTCCCATCTCTCTTCCCATCTCTCTCTACCCATCTCTCTCTCTCCCTCTCTTCCCATCTCTCCCATCTTTCCCTCTCTCTCTTCCCATCTCTCTCCTCCCCTCTCTTCCCATCTCTCTCTTCCCATCTCTCTACCCATCTCTCTCTACCCATCTCTCTCTCTTTTCCCATCTCTCTTCCCATCATCTCTCTTCCCATCTCTCTCTACCCATCTCTCTCTTCCCATCTCTCTCTTCCCATCTCTCTACCCATCTCTCTCTCTCTCCCATCTCTCTCTTCCCTCTTCCCATCTCTCCCATCTCTCTCTTCCCATCTCTCTCTACCCATCTCTCTCTTCCCATCTCTCTCTTCCCATCTCTCTCTTCCCATCTCTCTCTACCCATCTCTCTCTACCCATCTCTCTCTTCCCATCTCTCTCTTCCCATCTCTCTCTACCATCTCTCTCTTCCCATCTCTCTCTTCCCATCTCTCTCTACCCATCCCTCTCTTCCCATCTATCTCTTTCTTCCCATATCTCTCTCTCTCATCCCATCTCTCTCTCCCTCTCTTCCCATCTCTCTCTACCCATCTCTTTCTTTCTTCATATCTTTCTCTCTCTCTCTCATCCCATCTCTCTCTCTCTCTTCCCATTTCTCTCCCTACCCATATCTTTCTCTCTTCCCATTTCTCTCTCTCACTCTCTCTCTCTCTACTCTCCCCTCCCCCATCTCTCCTTTCCTCCCAGTGGTGGACATCATGATGAGTGGGTGTGGGAAAGGACCAGAATGGGAAGATCTGTATGGCCATCTCAACACTCTCCCTGTTCTAGAAAAAAAATCGCCAAAACTACTCACAGTGACTTCCTCAGGCACAAAGTGCTCCTCGGGGACTCATCGTTTAAGGCAATCTCTGGCACGATGTACGGGGAGAGAGGCTGCAGATGCTTTCCATAGTGAGAGGAGAGCCATAGAAGGTCAAAGGAATGGGAAGTGGTGTTGTGCATCTCAAATGGAACCCTGTTCTCAATATGGTGCACTACAAGAATGTATAGGTCCTGATCAAAAGTTGGGCACTAAGTAGAGAATAGGGTCTCATTTGAGACGCACCGTGTTCTGTCGCGAATCCTTCCGACTGAGCAAACAGTCTGGGTGATGAGGGGAATGAAGGAAATCCCTGAGGGAAATAAAGGACGGAGAGTGTTTTTATCAGCCCCTCCAGTCTGTTACATGAGAGAGTTATGAGGCTGCAGACAGTGGTGCACAGTTCAGGGTTTATTTCCCACATAGCATACTATTACCTATGTAATGCCCTACTTTTGTCCAGGGCCAGTAGTGCATACGAAAGTAGTGCATACGTAGGGAATATGGTTCCATTTGGCACACATGCCAGTTCAGACTGCCAGGGTAAAGCACATATTTCCCTCAGATTACACAGATCCACAAAGAATTCGAAATCAAATCCAAATTTGAAAAACTCCCATATCTACTGGGTGAAATTCCACAGTGTGCCATCACAGCAGCAAGATTTGTGACCTGTTGCCACGAGAAAAGGGCAACCAGTGAAGAACAAACACCATTGTAAATACAACCCATATTTATGCTTATTTATTTTATCTTGTGTCCTTTAACCATTTGTACATTGTTAAAACACTGTATATACTATGGCATTTGTAATGTCTTTACTGTTTTGAAACTTCTGTATGTGTAATGTTTACTGTTAATTTTTGTTGTTTTTCACTTTATATATTCACTTTGTATGTTGTCTACCTCACTTGCTTTGGCAATGTTAACACATGTTTCCCATGCCAATAAAGCCCTTGAATTGAATTGAATTGAATTAAAGCCCATTGGAGAGTCCACTTCAACTCATTCACTTTGGGACTTTAATGTATCTCCAAGACATGCAGTTAGAAATAGTTTTGTTTGTATATAGTTGAGGGAAATTGGAGTAGAATAGTTGGGGTCTGTTTAGTAAAGAGATAGTTCTGATGTTGGCAGTGTTTCCTTACCATTTACTTGCTTCATTCTTTCCCCTGTCCCAGTCTCTGTCTTTATTTCCCTCATCTCTCTCTCTCTTTCTTTCCTTGTCTCTGTTTCTCTCTTTCTTTCCCCTGGCTCTCTCTTTCTTTCCCCTGGCTCTCTCTTTCTTTCCCCTGTTTCTCTCTTTCTTTCCCTGGCTCTCTCTTTCTTTCCCCTGTTTCTGTTTCTCTCTTTCTTTCCCCTGGCTCTCTTTCTTTCCCCTGGCTCTCTCTTTCTTTCCCCTGTTTCTGTTTCTCTCTTTCTTTCCCCTGTTTCTCTCTTTCTTTCCCCTGGCTCTCTCTTTCTTTCCCCTGGCTCTCTCTTTCTTTCCAATGGCTCTCTCTTTCTTTCCCCTGGCTCTCTCTTTCTTTCCCCTGGCTCTCTCATTCTTTCCCCTGTTTCTGTTTCTCTCTTTCTTTCCCCTGTTTCTGTTTCTCTCTTTCTTTCCCCTGGCTCTCTCTTTCTTTCCCCTGGCTCTCTCTTTCTTTCCCCTGGCTCTCTCTTTCTTCCCCTGGCTCTCTTTCCCCTGGCTCTCTCTTTCTTCCCCTGGCTCTCTCTTTCTTTCCCCTGGCTCTCTCTTTCTTTCCCCTGGCTCTCTCTTTCTTCCCCTGGCTCTCTCTTTCTTTCCCCTGGCTCTCTCTTTCTTTCCCCTGGCTCTCTCTTTCTTTGCCCTGGCTCTCTCTTTCTTTCCCCTGGCTCTCTCTTTCTTTCCCCTGGCTCTCTCTTTCTTTCCCCTGGCTCTCTCTTTCTTTCCCTGGCTCTCTCTTTCTTTCCCTGGCTCTCTCTTTCTTTCCCTGGCTCTCTCTTTCTTTCCCCTCTTTCCCCTGTTTCTGTTTCTTTCTTTTCCCCTGTTTCTGTTTCTCTCTTTATTTTTTCCCTTTCTTTCTCTCTCTTTCTTTCCCCTGTTTCTCTCTTTCTTTCCCCTGTTTCTCTCTTTCTTTCCCCTGGCTCTCTCTTTCTTTCCCCTGTTTCTCTCTTTCTTTCCCCTGGCTCTCTCTTTCTTTCCCTGGCTCTCTTTCTTTCTCTCTTTCTGGCTCTCTCTTTCTTTCCCCTGTTTCTCTCTTTCTTTCCCCTGGCTCTCTCTTTCTTTCCCCTGTTTCTGTTTCTCTCTTTCTTTCCCCTGGCTCTCTCTTTCTTTCCCCTGTTTCTGATTTTCTTTTCCCCTGGCTCTCTCTTTCTTTCCCCTGTTTCTCTCTTTCTTTCCCCTGGCTCTCTCTTTCTTCCCCTGTTTCTATCTTTATTTCCCTGGCTGTCTCTTTCTTTCCCCTGTTTCTGTTTCTCTCTTTCTTTCCCCTGGCTCTCTCTTTCTTTCCCCTGGCTCTCTCTTTCTTTCCCCTGTTTCTCTCTTTCTTTCCGCTGGCTCTCTCTTTCTTTCCCCTGTTTCTCTCTTTCTTTCCCCTGGCTCTCTCTTTCTTTCCCCTGTTTCTGTTTCTCTCTTTCTTTCCCCTGGCTCTCTCTTTCTTTCCCCTGTTTCTGATTCTCTCTTTCTCTCCCCTGGCTCTCTCTTTCTTTCCCCTGTTTCTCTCTTTCTTTCCCCTGGCTCTCTCTTTCTTTCCCCTGTTTCTATCTTTATTTCCCCTGGCTCTCTCTTTCTTTCCCCTGTTTCTGTTTCTCTCTTTCTTTCCCCTGGCTCTCTCTTTCTTTCCCCTGGCTCTCTCTTTCTTTCCCTGGCTCTCTCTTTCTTTCCCCTGTTTCTCTCTTTCTTTCCCCTGGCTCTCTCTTTCTTTCCCCTGGCTCTCTCTTTCTTTCCCCTGTTTCTCGCTTTCTTTCCCCTGGCTCTCTCTTTCTTTCCCCTGGCTCTCTTTCTTTCCCTGGCTCTCTCTTTCTTTCCCCTGTTTCTGTTTCTCTCTTTCTTTCCCCTGGCTCTCTCTTTCTTTCCCCTGTTTCTGATTCTCTCTTTCTCTCCCCTGGCTCTCTCTTTCTTTCCCCTGTTTCTCTCTTTCTTTCCCCTGGCTCTCTCTTTCTTTCCCCTGTTTCTATCTTTATTTCCCCTCTCTCTTTCTTTCCCCTGTTTCTGTTTCTCTCTTTCTTTCCCCTGGCTCTCTCTTTCTTTCCCCTCTCTCTTTCTTTCCCCTGGCTCTCTCTTTCTTTCCCTGGCTCTCTCTTTCTTTCCCCTGGTTTCTCTCTTTCTTTTCCCTGGCTCTCTCTTTCTCTTCCCCTGGCTCTCTCTTTCTTTCCCCTGTTTCTCTCTTTCTTTCCCCTGGCTCTCTCTTTCTTTCCCCTGTTTCTCTCTTTCTTTCCCCTGGCTCTCTCTTTCTTCCCTGTTTCTGGCTCTCTCTTTCTTTCCCCTGGCTCTCTCTTTCTTTCCCCTGTTTCTCTCTTCTTTCCCCTGGCTCTCTTTCTTTCCCCTGGCTCTCTCTTTCTTTCCCCTGGCTCTCTTTCTTTCTTTCCCCTGGCTCTTTATTTCCCTGGCTCTCTCTTTCTTTCCCTGTTTCTGTTTCTCTCTTTCTTTCCCCTGGCTCTCTCTTTCTTTCCCTGGCTCTCTTTCTTTCCCCTGTTTCTCTTTCTTTCCCCTGGCTCTCTCTTTCTTTCCCTGGCTCTCTCTTTCTTTGCCCTGGCTCTCTCTTTCTTTCTGTTTCTCTCTTTCTTTCCCCTGGCTCTCTCTTTCTTTCCCCTGGCTCTCTCTTTCTTTCCTCTTTTCTCTTTCTTTCCCCTGGCTCTCTCTTTCTTTCCCCTGGCTCTCTCTTTCTTTCTGTTTCTCTTTCTTTCCCCTGTTTCTCTCTTTCTTTCCCCTGGTTCTCTCTTTCTTTCCCCTGGCTCTCTCTTTCCCCTGTTTCTTTCTTTACCCTCTTTCTTTCCCCTGGCTCTCTCTTTCTTTCCCCTGGCTCTCTCTTTCTTTCCCCTGCTCTCTCTTTCTTTCCCCTGGCTCTCTCTTTCTTTCCCCTGGTTTCTCTCTTTCTTTCCCTGGCTCTCTCTTTCTTTCCCCTGTTTCTCTCTTTCTTTCCCCTGGCTCTCTCTTTCTTTCCCATGTTTCTCTCTTTCTTTCCTCTCTTTCTCTCTTTCTTTCCCCTGGCTCTCTCTTTCTTTCCCTGGCTCTCTCTTTCTTTCCCCTGTTTCTCTATTTCTTTCCCCTGGCTCTGTCTTTCTTTCCCCTGTTTCTCTCTTTCTTTCCCCTGTTTCTCTCTTTCTTTCCCCTGTTTCTCTCTTTCTTTCCCCTGGCTCTCTCTTTCTTTCCCCTGTTTCTCTCTTTCTTTCCCCTGTTTCTCTCTTTCTTTCCCCTGTTTATCTCTTTCTTTCCCCTGTCTCTCTCTTTCTTTCCCCTGGCTCTCGCTTTCTTTCCCCTGGCTCTCTCTTTCTTTCCCCTGTTTCTCTCTTTCTTTCCCCTGTCTCTCTCTTTCTTTCCCCTGGCTCTCTCTTTCTTCCCCTGGCTCTCTCTTTCTTTCCCTGGCTCTCTCTTTCTTTCCCCTGGCTCTCTCTTTATTTCCCCTGGCTCTCTCTTTCTTCCCCTGGCTCTCTCTTTCTTTCCCCCGGCTCTCTCTTTCTTTCCCCTGGCTCTCTCTTTCTTTCCCCTGGCTCTCTCTTTCTTTCCCCTGGCTCTCTCTTTCTTTCCCCTGGCTCTCTCTTTCTTTCCCCTGGCTCTCTCTTTCTTTGCCCTGGCTCTCTCTTTCTTTCCCCTGGCTCTCTCTTTCTTTCCCCTGGCTCTCTCTTTCTTTCCCCTGGCTCTCTCTTTCTTTCCCCTGGCTCTCTCTTTCTTTCCCCTGGCTCTCTCTTTCTTTCCCCTGTTTCTGTTTCTCTCTTTCTTTCCCCTGTTTCTGTTTCTCTCTTTATTTTCCCTGGCTCTCTCTTTCTTTCCCCTGGCTCTCTTTCTTTCCCCTGTTTCTCTCTTTCTTTCCCCTGTTTCTCTTTTTCTTTCCCCTGGCTCTCTCTTTCTTTCCCCTGTTTCTCTCTTTCTTTCCCCTGGCTCTCTCTTTCTTTCCCCTGTTTCTCTCTTTCTTTCTTTCTTTCTTTCCCTGTTTCTCTCCCTGGCTCTTCTTTCTTTCCCCTGTTTCTCTCTTTCTTTCCCCTGGCTCTCTCTTTCTTTCCACTGTTTCTATCTTTATTTCCCCTGGCTCTCTCTTTCTTTCCCTGTTTCTGTTTCTCTCTTTCTTTCCCCTGTTTCTCTTTTTCTTTCCCTGGCTCTCTCTTTCTTTCCCTGTTTCTCTCTTTCTTTCCCTGGCTCTCTCTTTCTTTTCTTTCTTTGCCCTGGCTCTCTCTTTCTTTCCCCTGTTTCTCTCTTTCTTTCCCCTGTTTCTCTCTTTCTTTCCCCTGTTTCTTCTTTCTTTCCCCTGGCTCTCTCTTTCTTTCCCCTGTTTTTCTGTTTCTCTTTCTTTCCCCTGTTTCTCTCTTTCTTTCCCCTGGCTCTCTCTTTCTTTCCCCTTTTCTCTCTCTTTCTTTCCCCTTTTCTTTCTTTCCCCTGGCTCTCTCTTTCTTTCCCTCTCTTCTTTCCCCTGGTTTCTTTCCCCTCTCTTTCTTTCTTTCCCCTGTTTCTCTCTTTCTTTCCCCTGGCTCTCTCTTTCTTTCCCCTGGCTCTCTCTTTCTTTCCCCTGTTTTCTCTTTCTTTCTTTCCCTGTTTCTCTCTTTCTTTCCCCTGGCTTCCCCTGTTTCTCTCTTTCTTTCCCCTGTTCTCTCTCTTTCTTTCCCCTGGCTCTCTCTTTCTTTTCCCTGTTTTCTCTTTCTTTCCCTGTTTTATTTCCCCTGGCTCTCTTCTTTCCTTTCCCTGGCTCTCTCTTTCTTTCCCCTCTCTCTTTCTTTTGGCCCTGTTTCTTTCCCCTGGCTCTCTCTTTCTTTCCCTGTCTCTCTCTCTCTTTTTCCCTGTTTCTCTCTTTCTTTCCCCTGGCTCTCTCTTTCTTTCCCCTGGCTCTCTCTTTCTTTCCCCTGGCTCTCTCTTTCTTTCTCTCTCTTTCTTTCCCCTGGCTCTCTTTCTTTCCCCTCTCTCTCTTTCTTTCCCTGTTTCTCTCTTTCTTTCCCCCTTCTTTCTTTTCCCTGGCTTCTTTCTTTCCCTGGCTCTCTCTTTCTTTCCCTGCTTTCTCTTCTCTTTCTTTCCTGTTTCTCTCTTTCTTTCCCCTGGCTCTTTTCTCTTTCCCCTCTCTCTCTGGCTCTCTTTCTTTCCCTGGCTCTCTTTCTTTCCCCTGGCTCTCTCTTTCTTTCCCCTGTTTCTTTCTCTCTTTCTTTCCCCTGTTTCTGTTTCTCTTCTTTTCCCTGGCTCCCTTTCTTTCCCCTGGCTCTTCTCTTCTTTCCCTTCTCTCTTTCTTTCCCCTGGCTCTCTCTTTCTTTCCCCTGGCTCTCTCTTTCTTTCCCCTGCTCTCTCTTTCTTTCCCCTGGCTCTCTCTTTCTTTGCCCCTTGCTCTCTCTTTCTTTCCCTTGCTCTCTCTTTCTTTCCCCTGTTTCTGTTTCTCTCTTTCTTTCCCCTGTTTCCCCTTGCCCCTGGCTCTCTCTTTTCTCTTTCTTTCCCCTGGCTCTCTCTTTCTTTCCCTGGCTCTCTCTTCTCTTTTTTCCCTGGCTCTCTCTTTCTTTCTTTCCCCTGGCTCTTCTTTCTTTCCCCTGGCTCTCTCTGGCTTCTTTCCCCTGTTTGCTTCTCTTTCTTTCCCCTGGCTCTCTCTTTCCTCTTTATTTCCCTGGCTCTCTTTCTTTCTTTTCTTTTCCCCTGGCTCTCTCTTTCTTTCCCCTCTCTCTTTCTTCCCCTGGCTCTCTCTTTCTTTCCCCTGGCTCTCTTTCTTTCCCCTGGCTCTCTCTTTTTCCCTGGCTCTCTTTTCTTCCCTGGCTCTCTCTTCTTTCCCCTGGCTCTCTCTTTCTTTCCCTGGCTCTTCTTTTTCTTTCTCTTTCTTTCTCCCTGTTTCTGCCCCTGGCTCTCTCTTTCTTTCCTGGCTCTTCTTTCTTCCCTGGCTCTCTCTTTCTTTCCCCTTCTCTTTCTTTCCCCTGTTTCTGTTTCTCTTTCTTTCCCTGGCTCTCTCTTTCTTTCCCTGGCTTCTCTTTCTTTTCCCCTGTTCTCTCTTTCTTTTCCCTTTCCCCTGTTTCTCTTTCTTTTCTCTCTCTTTCTTTCCTGTTTCTCTCTTTCTTTCCCCTTTCTTCCCTCTCTCTTTCTTTCCCTGGCTCTTCTTTCTTTCCCCCTCTTTCTCTTTCTTTCCCCTGGCTCTCTCTTTCTTTTTCTTTCCCCTGTTTCTCTTTTCTTTCTTTCCCCTTTCTTTTCTGGCTCTCTTTCTCTTTTCCCCTCTTTCTTTCCCTGGCTCTCTTTTTCTTTCTTTCTGGCTCTCTTTCTTTCCCCCCTGGCTCTCTCTTTCTTTCCTGGCTCTGTTCTTTCTGGCTCTCTTTCTCCTTTCCCCTGGCTCTCTCTTTCTTTCCCCTGGTTTCTCTTTATTTCCCTGGCTCTCTCTTTTTGGCTTTCTTTCCCTCTCTCTTTCTTCCCCTGGCTCTCTCTTTCTTTCCCCCTGGCTTTCTTTATTTCCCCTGGCTCTCTCTTTCTTCCCCTGGCTCTCTCTTTCTTTTCCTCTCTTTCTTTCCCCTGGCTCTCTCTTTCTTTCTCTTTCTTTCCCCCTCTCTTCTCTCTTTTCTTTCCCCTGGCTCTTTCCCTTTCTTTCTGGCTCTCTTTCTTTCCCCTGGCTCTCTCTTTCTTTCCCCTGGCTTCTTTCTCTCTTTCTTTTCTTCTTTCCCCTGGCTCTCTCTTTCTTTTTGGCTTCTCTTTCTTTTTGGCTCTCTTTCTTTCCCCTGGCTCTCTCTTTCTTTCCCCTGTTTCTTCTTTCTCTTTCTTTCTTTCCTGTTTCTCTCTTTCTTTCCCCTGGCTCTCTCTTTCTTTCCCCTGTTTCTTCTCTTTCTTTCCCTGGCTCTCTCTTTCTTTCTCTGTTTCTTTCTTTTTCCCTGTTTCTCTCTCTCTTTCTTTCCCTGTTTCTGTTTTCTTCTTTCTTTCTCTTTCTTTCCCTGGCTCTCTCTTTCTTTCCCCTGTTTCTCTCTTTCTTTCCCCTGGCTCTCTTTTTTCCTTTTTCTTTCTTTCTCTCTCTCTTTCTTTTTCCCCTGGCTCTCTCTTTCTTTCCCTGTTTCTGTTTCTTCTTTTTTCCCCTGGCTCTTTCCCTTTCTCTTTCTTTCCCTGGCTCTCTTTTTTTTCCCCTGGCTTTCTCTCTTTCTTTCCCTGGCTCTTTCTTTCTTTCCCTGCTCTCTCTTCTTTGCCCTGGCTCTTCTTTTTTCCCTGGCTCTCTCTTTCTTTCCCCTGGCTCTCTTTTTTCTTTCCCTGGCTCTCTTTCTTTCTGTTTCTCTCTTTCTTTCCCTGGCTCTCTTTTCTTTCCCTGGCTCTCTCTTTCTTTCCCCTGGCTCTCTTTCTTTCCCCTTTCTTTCTTTTTCTCTCTTTCTTTCTTTCTTTCTTTCCCCTGGCTTCTCTTTCTTTCCCTGTTTCTCTCTTTCTTTCCCTGGCTCTCTCTCTTTCCCTGTCCCCTGGCTCTCTCTTTCTTTCCCCTTTTCTCTTCCCTGGCTCTCTCTCTTTCTTTCCCCTGGCTCTTTCTCCCTTTTCTTTCCTTTCCCCTGGCTCTTTCTTTCCCTTCTCTCTCTTTCTTTCCCCTTTCCTTTCTTTCCCTGCTCTTTCCCCCTTTCTTTCCCCTTTTCTCTCTTTCTTTCCCCTCTTTTTCTTTCCCCTCTTTTCTTCCTCTTTCCCCTGTTTCTCTCTCTTCTTTCCCCTGGCTCTCTCTTTTTCCCCCCTCTCTCTTTCTTTCTCTCTTTTTCTTTCCCCTTCTCTCTCTTTCTTTCCCTGGCTCTCTTTCTTTCCCCCTGGCTCTCTCTTTCTTTCCCTGGCTCTCTCTTTCTTTCCCCTGGCTCTCTCTTTCTTTCCCCTGTTTCTCTCTTTCTTTCCCCTGGCTCTCTCTTTCTTTCCCTTTCTGTTTCTCTCTCTTTCTTTCCCTGGCTCTCTCTTTCTTTCCCCTGTTTCTCTCTTTCTTTCCCCTGGCTCTCTCTTTCTTTCCCTGGCTCTCTCTTTCTTTCCCCTTTCTCTTTCTTTCCCCTGTTTCTCTCTTTCTTTCCCCTGGCTCTTTTCTTTCTTTTCTTTCCCTGTTTCTCTCTTTCTTTCCCTGTTTCTCTCTTTCTTTCCCTGGCTCTCTCTTTCTTTCCCCTGGCTCTCTCTTTCTTTCCCCTGGCTCTCTCTTTCTTTCCCCTGTTCTCTCTTTCTTTCCCTGGCTCTCTCTTTCTTTCCCTGTCTCTCTTTCTTTCCCCTGGCTCTCTCTCTTTCCCCTTCTTTCTTTCCCTGGCTCTCTCTTTCTTTCCCCTGGCTCTCTCTTTCTTTCCCCTGGCTCTCTCTTTCTTTCCCCTGGCTCTCTCTTTCTTTTTTCTTTCCCCTGGCTCTCTCTTTCTTTCCCCTGCTCTCTCTTTCTTTCCCTGTTTCTTTCCCCTTTCTTTCTCTCTTTCTTTCCCCTGCTCTTCTTTCTTCCCCTGGCTTTCTTTCTTTCCCCTGGCTCTCTCTTTCTTTCCCCTTTCTCTCTTTCTTTCTTTTTCTTTCTTTCCCTGGCTCTCTCTTTCTTTCCCCTGGCTCTCTCTTTCTTTCCCCTGGCTCTCTCTTTCTTTCCCCTGTTTCTCTCTTTCTTTCCCCTGGCTCTCTCTTTCTTTCCCCTGGCTCTCTCTTTCTTTCCCCTGGCCCTCTTTCTCCCCTCTCTTTCTTTCCCCTGGCTCTCTCTTTCTTTCTGTTTCTCTCTTTCTTTCCCTGGCTCTCTTTCTTTCTTTCCCCTGGCTCTCTCTTTCTTTCCCCTGGCTCTCTCTTTCTTTCCCCTGTTTCTCTCTCTTTCTTTCCCCTGGCTCTCTCTTTCTTTCCCCTGTTTCTCTCTTTCTTTCCCCTGGCTCTCTCTTTCTTTCCCCTGGCTCTCTCTTTCTTTCCCCTGGCTCTCTCTTTCTTTCCCCTGGCTCTCTTTCTTTCCCCTGGCTCTCTCTTTCTTTCCCCTGGCTGTTTCTCTCTTTCTTTCTCTCCTTTCCCCTTCTCTCTTTCTTTCCCCTGTTTCTCTCTTTCTTTCCCCTGTTTCTCTTTCTTTCCCCTTTCCCCTTTTCTCTCTTTCTTTCCCCTGGCTCTCTCTTTCTTTCCCCTGTTTCTCTCTCTTTCTTTCCCCTGGCTCTCTCTTTCTTCCCCTTCTCTCTTTCTTTCTTTCCCCTGTTTCTCTCTTTCTTTCCCTGGCTCTCTCTTTCTTTCCCTGTTTCTATCTTTATTTTCTCTCTTTCTTTCCCCTGGCTCTTCTTTCTTTCCCTGTTTCTCTCTTTCTTTCCCCTGGCTCTCTCTTTCTTTCCCCTGTTTCTCTCTTTCTTTCCCCTGTTTCTCTCTTTCTTTCCCTGGCTCTCTCTTTCTTTCCCCTGTTTCTCTCTTTCTTTCCCTGGCTCTCTCTTTCCCCTGGCTCTCTCTTTCTTTCCCCTGTTTCTCTCTTTCTCTCTCTTTCTTTCCCCTGTTTTTCTTTCTTTCCCCTGTTTCTCTCTTTCTTTCCCCTGTTTCTCTCTTTCTTTCCCTGGCTCTCTCTTTCTTTCCCCTGGCTCTCTCTTTCTTTCCCTGGTTTCTCTCTTTCTTTCCCCTGGCTCTCTTTCTTTTCTTTCCCTGGCTCTCTCTTTCTTTCCCCTGGCTCTCTCTTTCTTTCTCTCTTTCTTTCCCCTGTCTCTCTCTTTCTTTCCCCTGCTCTCTCTTTTTCCCCTGGCTCTCTCTTTCTTTCCCCTGGCTCTCTTTCTTTCCCCTGGCTTCTCTTTCTTCCCTTTCTTTTTCCCCTGGCTCTCTCTTTCTTTCCCTGGCTCTCTTTCTTTCCCCTGGCTCTCTCTTTCTTTCCCTGGCTCTTTCTTTTTTTCCCTGCCCTGGCTCTCTTTTTCTTTCTTTCCCTGGCTCTCTCTTTCTTTCCCCTGGCTCTCTTTCTTTCCCCTCTTTCTTTCCCCTGGCTTCTCTTTCTTTCCCCTGGCTCTCTCTTTCTTTCCCCTGTTTCTGTTTCTCTCTTTCTTTCCCCTGTTTCTGTTTCTCTCTTTATTTTCCCTGGCTCTCTCTTTCTTTCCCCTGGCTCTCTTTCTTTCCCCTGTTTCTCTCTTTCTTTCCCCTGTTTCTCTTTTTCTTTCCCCTGGCTCTCTCTTTCTTTCCCCTGTTTCTCTCTTTCTTTCCCCTGGCTCTCTCTTTCTTTCCCCTGTTTCTGTTTCTCTCTTTCTTTCCCCTGGCTCTCTCTTTCTTTCCCCTGTTTCTGATTCTCTCTTTCTCTCCCCTGGCTCTCTCTTTCTTTCCCCTGTTTCTCTCTTTCTTTCCCCTGGCTCTCTCTTTCTTTCCACTGTTTCTATCTTTATTTCCCCTGGCTGTCTCTTTCTTTCCCCTGTTTCTGTTTCTCTCTTTCTTTCCCCTGTTTCTCTTTTTCTTTCCCCTGGCTCTCTCTTTCTTTCCCCTGTTTCTCTCTTTCTTTCCCCTGGCTCTCTCTTTCTTTCCCCTGGCTCTCTCTTTCTTTGCCCTGGCTCTCTCTTTCTTTCCCCTGTTTCTCTCTTTCTTTCCCCTGGCTCTCTCTTTCTTTCCCCTGGCTCTCTCTTTCTTTCCCCTGTTTCTCTCTTTCTTTCCGCTGGCTCTCTCTTTCTTTCCCCTGTTTCTCTCTTTCTTTCCCCTGGCTCTCTCTTTCTTTCCCCTGTTTCTGTTTCTCTCTTTCTTTCCCCTGGCTCTCTCTTTCTTTCCCCTGTTTCTGATTCTCTCTTTCTCTCCCCTGGCTCTCTCTTTCTTTCCCCTGTTTCTCTCTTTCTTTCCCCTGGCTCTCTCTTTCTTTCCCCTGTTTCTATCTTTATTTCCCCTGGCTCTCTCTTTCTTTCCCCTGTTTCTGTTTCTCTCTTTCTTTCCCCTGGCTCTCTCTTTCTCTCCCCTGGCTCTCTCTTTCTTTCCCCTGTTTCTCTCTTTCTTTCCCCTGGCTCTCTCTTTCTTTCCACTGTTTCTATCTTTATTTCCCCTGGCTGTCTCTTTCTTTCCCCTGTTTCTGTTTCTCTCTTTCTTTCCCCTGGCTCTCTCTTTCTTTCCCCTGGCTCTCTCTTTCTTTCCCCTGTTTCTCTCTTTCTTTCCCCTGGCTCTCTCTTTCTTTCCCCTGGCTCTCTCTTTCTTTGCCCTGGCTCTCTCTTTCTTTCCCCTGTTTCTCTCTTTCTTTCCCCTGGCTCTCTCTTTCTTTCCCCTGGCTCTCTCTTTCTTTCCCCTGTTTCTCTCTTTCTTTCCGCTGGCTCTCTCTTTCTTTCCCCTGTTTCTCTCTTTCTTTCCCCTGGCTCTCTCTTTCTTTCCCCTGTTTCTGTTTCTCTCTTTCTTTCCCCTGGCTCTCTCTTTCTTTCCCCTGTTTCTGATTCTCTCTTTCTCTCCCCTGGCTCTCTCTTTCTTTTCCCTGGCTCTCTCTTTCTTTGCCCTGGCTCTCTCTTTCTTTCCCCTGTTTCTCTCTTTCTTTCCCCTGGCTCTCTCTTTCTTTCCCCTGGCTCTCTCTTTCTTTCCTCTGTTTCTCTCTTTCTTTCCCCTGGCTCTCTCTTTCTTTCCCCTGGCTCTCTCTTTCTTTCCCCTGTTTCTCTCTTTCTTTCCCCTGTTTCTCTCTTTCTTTCCCCTGGTTCTCTCTTTCTTTCCCCTGGCTCTCTCTTTCTTTCCTCCGTTTCTCTCTTTCTTTCCCCTGTTTCTCTCTTTCTTTCCCCTGGCTCTCTCTTTCTTTCCCCTGGCTCTCTCTTTCTTTCCCCTGTTTCTCTCTTTCTTTCCCCTGGCTCTCTCTTTCTTTCCCCTGGCTCTCTCTTTCTTTCCCCTGGCTCTCTCTTTCTTTCCCCTGTTTCTCTCTTTCTTTCCCCTGGCTCTCGCTTTCTTTCCCATGTTTCTCTCTTTCTTTCCCCTCTTTCTCTCTTTCTTTCCCCTGGCTCTCTCTTTCTTTCCCCTGTTTCTCTCTTTCTTTCCCCTGGCTCTGTCTTTCTTTCCCCTGTTTCTCTCTTTCTTTCCCCTGTTTCTCTCTTTCTTTCCCCTGTTTCTCTCTTTCTTTCCCCTGGCTCTCTCTTTATTTCCCCTGTTTCTCTCTTTCTTTCCCCTGTTTCTCTCTTTCTTTCCCCTGTTTATCTCTTTCTTTCCCCTGTCTCTCTCTTTCTTTCCCCTGGCTCTCGCTTTCTTTCCCCTGGCTCTCTCTTTCTTTCCCCTGTTTCTCTCTTTCTTTCCCCTGTTTCTCTCTTTCTTTCCCCTGGCTCTCTCTTTCTTTCCCCTGGCTCTCTCTTTCTTTCCCCTGTTTCTCTCTTTCTTTCCCCTGGCTCTCTCTTTCTTTCCCTGGCTCTCTCTTTCTTTCCCCTGTTTCTCTCTTTCTTTCCCCTGTTTCTCTCTTTCTTTCCCCTGGCTCTCTCTTTCTTTCCCCTGGCTCTCTCTTTCTTTCCCCCGTTTCTCTCTTTCTTTCCCCTGTTTCTCTCTTTCTTTCCCCTGGCTCTCTCTTTCTTTCCCCTGGCTCTCTCTTTCTTTCCCCTGTTTCTCTCTTTCTTTCCCCTGTTTCTGTCTCTCTCTTTCTTTCCCCTGTTTCTCTCTTTCTTTCCCCTGGCTCTCTCTTTCTTTCCCCTGGCTCTCTCTTTCTTTCCCCTGTTTCTGTTTCTCTCTTTCTTTCCCCTGGCTCTCTCTTTCTTTCCCCTGTTTCTGTCTCTCTCTTTCTTTCCCGTCTCTCTTTCTGTATCTGATAGTCCATTTTTATTCTCTTTGTGTGTTTCATTTCCAAACTTGGAAACCCTGCTCCATATATTTTGTAATATATATTTAACCTTTTTTTTAAACTAGGCAGTCTATAGTATTACTTCACCCCGCCTCTACCATAAAGTGCATTCAGAGAAGTATTCAGACCTCTTGACCTTTTACACATATAAAAAACTGAAAATAAAAAACAGAAATATCTCATTTACCTCAGACCCTTTGCTATGATACTCGAAATTGAGCTCAGGTGCATCCTGTTACCATTGATCATCCTTGAGATGACATGATTTGGAAAGGCACACACCTGTCTATACAAGGTCTCACAGTTGACAGTGCATGTCAGAGCAAAAACCAAGCCATGAGGTCGAAGGAATTGTCCGTAGAGCTCCGAGACAGGATTGCGTCGAAGCACAGATTTGCGAAAAGGGTACCAAGAAATTTCTGCAGCATTGACGGTCCCCAATAACACAGTGCCCTCCATCAATCTTAAATGGAAAAAGTTTGGAACCACCAAGACTCTTCCTTGAGCGAAACTGAGCAATCGGGGGAGAAGTGACTTGGTCAGGGATGTGACCAAGAACCCGATGGTCACTCTGACAGAGCTCTACAGTTCCTCTGTGGCGATGGGAGAACATTCCAGAAAGACAGCCACCTCTGCAGTACTCCACCAATCAGGCCGTTGTGGAAGAGTGGGCAGACGAAAGCCCCTCTTCAATAAAAGGCACGTAAAAACACGCTTGGAGTTTGCCAAAAGGCATATAAAGGACTCAAGATTCTCTGGTCTGATGAAACCAAGATTGAACTCTTTGGCCTCAATGCCAAGCATCATGTCTTTAGGAAACTTGGCACCATCCCTACGGCGAAGCATGGTGGTGTCACCATCATGGTGTGGGTATGTTCTTCAGTGGCAGGGACTGGGAGACTAGTCAGGATTGAGGGAAAATTAACAGAGAAAAGAACAGAGAGCCTTGATGAAAACCTGCTCCAGAGCACCCAGCACCTCAGACTGGGGCAATGGGTCACCCTCCAACAGGACAACGACGCTAAGCACACAGCCAAGACTATGCAGGAGTGGCTTCCGGACAAGTCTCTGAATGGCCTTGAGTGGCTCAGCCAGAGCCTAGAATTTAAACCCAATCTAACATTTTTGGAAAGACCTGAAAATTGCTGTGCAACGACGCTCCCCATCCAACCTGACAACGTGTGCCAAGCTTGTAGCATCACACCCAAGAAGAACTGAGGCTGTAATCGCTGACAAAGGTGCATCAACAAAATACTGAGTAAGGGGTCTGAATACTTATGTAAAAGTGATATTTCATCTTTACATTTTTTATACATTTGTGAAAATGTATTAAAAACAGTTTTTGCTTTGTCGTTATGGGGTATTGTGTGTAGATTGATGAGGAAAAAAACAATTTCATACATTTTTGAATTAGGCTGTAACGTAACAAAATGTGCAAAAAGTCAAGCGGTCTGAATACTTTCCGAATGCACTGTATGCAAATAGGGGCATGGCTTTCAGCTATTTATGTGTCGCCACCGTGAGTGTTAATATCCTTTGTTTTCATCTGTTCTGTTATATATATAACAAGTGTATGAGTTCCAGAAAATCCTATTCAAATCCCATTGTTGGGATAGATACCACTTTTTTATAATATATACAAAATAATTGTAATATTCTAGAAGAATGTGTAAAATGCAAAAAGAGAATTTGTATTTGTCATACAGAAACGTAACATGATGAACAGGAATGACATTTACTCTCACGTGTGGCAGATAAGATCCATCTCAAAGTAATTCATTTAATAAGCCACAGCTCCTGAAAATAACCTAAGGATTGCATTCAAAAAGACCCAGCTGCTAGGTCAACCCAGAATGAGAATAAAAAATACCCAAATGGTTAAACTAACCCATGTTTGGCTAGTCCCAAAAACTCAACTTGTTGGGTCGAAATATCCCAGCGTGTAGAACACACTTGTCCAATATTTACCCAGCTTTGTTTTACCGAAGAACACAACTTGGGTTGTTTTTAATCCATTCATTTTTAGAGTGGAGGTTTCACCCAGCCTATAGGTCACATACACTATATATACTAAAGTATGTGGACAACCATTTAAATTAGTGAATTCGGGTATTTCGGACATACCTGTTGCTGACAGGTGTATAGAATCGAGCACAAAGCCATGCATTCCCCATAGACAAACATTGCCGTAGAATGGTTTTACTGAAGAGCCAGTGACTTTCAATGTTATACCTTCATAGGATGCCACCTTTCCAACAAGTCCGTTTGTCCAATTTCTGCAAAGCTGTACACAAGCCTAAGATAACCATGCACAAGGCCAAGCTTCAGCTGGAGAGGAGTAAAGCTCACCGGCATCAAATGTTATTTATCACATGCGCCGAATACAACCTGTGTGACTTTACCGTGAAATGCTTACTTATACACCCTTAACCAACAATCCAATTTTAAGAAAATAGAGTTCAATATTTACCTATCATTTTGGAATGAGATGTTCTACAGGCAGGTGTCCACATACTCTTGGTCATATAGTGTATAACCTACCTTGAAACTGACTGTGGCTCACTGTATGAAATAACAAGGCACAGGCAAAACAGCAGATTCAAGAGGCCAGTGAAGTGGGAAATTCCTTCTAAAAACAACCACCCTGGTCTTAATGGCAATCATTATGTTACTACTGGGGACAAGCAAATAATTGTGTTTTGGACCTCCAGTACTTAGTCCTCTTTGACAATGCCTGGTATTATGGCCAGCTTTTCCCTAACACGAACTATGTACGACTGGACTATTTTTGCATCACAAATAGAACTCTATTCCTGTCATAGTGCATTACTTTTGCCCAGAGCCTCACAAGCCTTTATCAAAAGAAGTGTACTACAATGGGAATAGGATGCCATTTGGTACACATCCTATGTAAAACTGGGCATCTGAGCACCTGCTGCCCCCCTGAGCCCACCAGGCTACTCCTTATTGACTGAGTGCATCCTCCTTGGTGCCTTTCCCAGGCCCCTGTCAAGCACAAAATAATATATCACTTTGGGGGAGACATTTTTTAAATAACAGAGTAATTTTGATGCATCCCCATGCATCGAACAGTCATTACACTTAGGGCATCCAGCATGGAGTTTTCTAGAACACCATTATGGGTAATTTCACATCAATTTCCTCCTGAGTGGAATGAATCTGTTAATTTCTTATTAAGTCTATTTTCATATGTTGGTGATTGTTTCAGGTGCCTGAGGAGATCGCCAGTGGTGCTGGGCTGGACAGTGAGCCACTTAGTGGATTACTTCTGAGTTAACAGGTGGCATATCATCAAAGGTGGTCTGTAGTGGTAACTGTAGTACAAGAGCTTGTCAGTGGCGAACATTGTAGGATAGCATTTAGTTTCAGTTTGAAAGTGCTGCACCAGTGGTGAAAAAGTACCCAATGGTCATACTTGAGTAAAAATAAAGATTCCTTAATAGAAAGTTACTCTAATTCTTTATATTAAGCAAAACAGAGGGCACCATTTTCTTGTTTTTGAAATGTACAGATAGCCAGGGGCGCACTCCAACATTCAGACATCATTTACAAGCATGTGTTCAGTAGGTTAGATCAGAGACATTTTCCTGTCCCGTTAAGCATTCAAATGTAACAGGAACTTTTGGGTGTCAGGGAAAATGTGTGGCGTAAAAGGTACATTATTTTCCTTAGGAATGTAGTGAAGTAAAAGTAAAAGTTTTCAAAAATATAAATAGCAACGTAAAATAAAACTACATAAGTATTTTTTCATAAGTGTCAGGGTTTTCCTATGGTGAAGTAGAGGAGGACCAAAACGCAGCGTGGTTATATTGACTCATGTTTAATAAAAACGGATAAACATGAACACTACAAAACAATAAACGTGGAAAACCAAAAACAGCCCAATCTGGTGCCAAACACAGAGACAGGAACAATCACCCACAAAACCCAACACAAAACAGGCTACCTAAATATGGTTCCCAATCAGAGACAATGACTAACACCTGCCTCTGATTGAGAACCATATCAGGCCAAACATAGAAATAGACAAACCAGACACACAACATAGAATGCCCACCCAGCTCACGTCCTGACCAACACTAAAACAAGGAAAACACATACGAACGATGGACAGAACGTGACAATAAGTACCTTACACGACTGACTATACAGGTGTATGTGTGTGTTCCTTCTCCTGAAATCCTCCCTTCACTCTGTCATCCTTCTCCTGAAATCCTCCCTTTACCTTGTCAACCCTCCTGAAATCATCCCTTCACTCTGTCAAACGTCCTGAAATCATCCCTTCACTCTGTCAAATGTCCTGAAATCATCCCTTCACTCTGTCAAATGTCCTGAAATCTTCCCTTCACCCTGTCAATCCTTCTGAAATCATCCCTTCACTCTGTCAAATGTCCTGAAATCTTCCCTTCACCCTGTCAATCCTTCTGAAATCATCCCTTCACTCTGTCAAACCTTCTAAAATCCTCCCTTCAACCTGTCAGTCCTTCTCCTGAAATCCTCAATTCACTCTGTCATAAGTTCTCCTGAAATCACCCCTTCAGCCTGTCAAACCTCCTCATATCCGCCCTTCACTCTGTCAATCCTTCTCCTGAAATCCTGCCTTGCCTTACAAGCCAGCCCAGCACAGCCTAGCACAGCCCAGCACAGCCCAGCCAACATCTCTCACTAAACGGCAATGACATCTGCTGGCACGTACAGTGCCTTGCAAAAGTATTCATCCCCCTTGACGTTATTCCTATTTTGGTGGATTACAACCTGTAATTTAAATGTATGTTTTATTTGGATGTCATGTAATGAACATACACAAAATAGTCCACATTGGTAAAGTGAAATTAAAAAAATAACTTGTTTCAAAAAAATAAAAAAAACGGAAAAGTGGTGAGTGCATATGTATTCTGAGAATAAGATCTGGTGCAACCAATTACCTTCAGAAGTCACATAATTAGTTATTAAATAAAGTCCACCTGTGTGCAATCTAAGTATCACATGATCTGTCACATGATCTCAGTATACAGTGGGGAGAACAAGTATTTGAAACACTGCCGATTCTGCAGGTTTTCCTACTTACAAAGCATGTAGATGTCTGTAATTTTTATCATAGGTACACTTCAACTATGAGGGACGGAATCTAAAACAAAAATTCAGAAAATCACATTATACTTCAGTATTCCATAGTAACATCTGACAAAAAATATCTAAAGACACCGACGCAGCAAACTGTGAAAATTAATATTTGTGTCATTCTCAACTTTTGGCCATGACTGTATTGTAACGTCCCTGGCTGGGAGGGAGATCTCATAGAGACATCGTAGTTTCTTTTAGCACAGATGGTTGTCATATGTATGTAAATAAGGAGTGAATCACACAGTCTCCTTCAGCACCAGACACACACTCACTGTATGCACCTGTAAACGGTGTGAAATGACTAGCTAGTTGGCGGTGCACGCTAGTTGTGACGTCACTCGCTCTTAGACATTGAAGTAGTTGTTGCCATGGCTTTTTTGGAGCGATTGGTGCTTCGAGGGTGACTGTTGATGATGTGCTCAGAGGGTCCCTGTTTCGAGCCCAGGTTAAGGCGAGGAGATGGGCGGAAGCAATTCTGTTACACACACATGCACAAACATGCACATACACACATGCATGCACAGACACACACACACTCCTCCCTTCCAAACGCCTGTTCATGGAAAAAATCGTAAAACCCTATTTCTAATCTAGTGGATACATATTAATATAAATAAACATATTGAACATAATTTGTTCTGTTTGAAGAGCAGAACAGAGAGCGAGAGAGAGAGTGAGATTGGAGGAGAGGGAGATAGATAGAGATGGATAGAAGAGCGCAAGGGAGGAGAGGGAGATAGATAGAGATGGATAGAAGAGCGCAAGGGAGGAGAGGGAGATAGATAGAGATGGATAGAAGAGCGCAAGGGAGGAGAGGGAGATAGATAGAGATGGATAGAAGAGCGCAAGGGAGGAGAGGGAGATAGATAGAGATGGATAGAAGAGCGCAAGGGAGGAGAGGGAGATAGATAGAGATGGATAGAAGAGCGCAAGGGAGGAGAGGGAGATAGATAGAGATGGATAGAAGAGCGCAAGGGAGGAGAGGGAGATAGATAGAGATGGATAGAAGAGCGCAAGGAGGAGAGGGAGATAGATAGAGATGGATAGAAAGCGGAGGAGAGGGAGATAGATAGAGATGGATAGAAGAGCGCAAGGGAGGAGAGGGAGATAGATAGAGATGGATAGAAGAGCGCAAGGGAGGAGAGGGAGATAGATAGAGATGGATAGAAGAGCGCAAGGGAGGAGAGGGAGATAGATAGAGATGGATAGAAGAGCGCAAGGGAGGAGAGGGAGATAGAGATGGATAGAAGAGCGCAAGGGAGGAGAGGGAGATAGATAGAGATGGATAGAAGAGCGCAAGGGAGGAGAGGGAGATAGATAGAGATGGATAGAAGAGCGCAAGGGAGGAGAGGGAGATAGATAGAGATGGATAGAAGAGCGCAAGGGAGGAGAGGGAGATAGAGATGGATAGAAGAGCGCAATGGGGAGGAGAGGGAGATAGATAGAGATGGATAGAAGAGCGCAAGGGGGAGGAGAGGGAGATAGATAGAGATGGATAGAAGAGCGCAAGGGAGGAGAGGGAGATAGATAGAGATGGATAGAAGAGCGCAAGGGAGGAGAGGGAGATAGATAGAGATGGATAGAAGAGCGCAAGGGAGGAGAGGGAGATAGATAGAGATGGATAGAAGAGCGCAAGGGAGGAGAGGGAGATAGATAGAGATGGATAGAAGAGCGCAAGGGAGGAGAGGGAGATAGATAGAGATGGATAGAAGAGCGCAAGGGAGGAGAGGGAGATAGATAGAGATGGATAGAAGAGCGCAAGGGAGGAGAGGGAGATAGATAGAGATGGATAGAAGAGCGCAAGGGAGGAGAGGGAGATAGATAGAGATGGATAGAAGAGCGCAAGGGAGGAGAGGGAGATAGATAGAGATGGATAGAAGAGCGCAAGGGAGGAGAGGGAGATAGATAGAGATGGATAGAAGAGCGCAAGGGAGGAGAGGGAGATAGATAGAGATGGATAGAAGAGCGCAAGGGAGGAGAGGGAGATAGATAGAGATGGATAGAAGAGCGCAAGGGAGGAGAGGGAGATAGGGAGATAGATAGAGATGGATAGAAGAGCGCAAGGGAGGAGAGGGAGATAGATAGAGATGGATAGAAGAGCGCAAGGGAGGAGAGGGAGATAGATAGAGATGGATAGAAGAGCGCAAGGGAGGAGAGGGAGATAGATAGAGATGGATAGAAGAGCGCAAGGGAGGAGAGGGAGATAGATAGAGATGGATAGAAGAGCGCAAGGGAGGAGAGGGAGATAGATAGAGATGGATAGAAGAGCGCAAGGGAGGAGAGGGAGATAGATAGAGATGGATAGAAGAGCGCAAGGGAGGAGAGGGAGATAGATAGAGATGGATAGAAGAGCGCAAGGGAGGAGAGGTTGTCAGGTCTCCTTTTTTCTCTCCTGTTTTGTCTACTACTAGGGTGAGGTGTAAGTGTTCCTGTATGATGGTTATGATGTGGAATTGTCACTAGCACATATATTACCATCTAGTGCCAGTGTAATGGATAATGTTGTGGATGTGATGTGGATTAGTAGTGAGTGAACATAATCCCATAGAGCATTGTTTTCATAACACCAATTAGCTGCTTTTTCTAAAGAATGTCACAGAGGCGTTGTTAGCAGCTGCCCTAGAATAATATTTAGAATGTGGTCGCTTTACTCCGGCACAGCAAAGTCTATTTCTGCTGACATGGTAAAACGGTTCGTTTTTGGAAAGTCTTCACATCAATCCCTCTTTGTTTCCAAGCATTCTTGAATTCTATTGACCTCTCTGTGTTGTGGGACAGCCAGGATTCTATGGTGAGACCTTGAAACAGGAAGAATTTCCTACTTGACCCAAAAATTATTACAGACAGCAAAAGCTTTTGAATGTGAGTTATTTAGATGTTTTATTTTTATTTTTATTGATTAAAACCCTTATTTTACCAGGTAAATTGACTGAAAACACATTCTCATTTACATCAACAACCTGGGGAATAGTTACAGGGGAGAGGAGGGGGGTGAATGAGACAATTCTAAACTGGGAATGATTAGGGGACCATGATGGTATGAGGGACAGAATTTAGCCGGGACACCAGGGTTAACACCCATACTCTTACAATAAGTGCCATGGTATCTTTAGTGACCACAGAGAGTCAGGACACCCATTTAACATCCCATCCAAAAGACAGCACTCTACACAGGGCAATGTTCCCAATCACTGCCAATGGATATTTTTAGACCAGTGGAAAGAGTGCCTCCTACTGGCACCACTTCCTGCAGCATCTGGTCTCTCATCTAGGGACTGACCAGGACCAATCCTGCTTTAGCTTCAGAAGCAAGTCAGCAGTGGGATGAATGGTGGTATGCTGCCAACGTTTTCAAACGTGTACCTAATTCTTCATTGGGGGTCTTCCATGAAAGTGGACTGTGATTCCTGGTATGTGTTGTGTCATCTGTTGTAAAACAATAGAATAATGGAACCATTTCAGCAGTGAAAAACAGAATCCAAAACATTGAATATTTTCCTTTTGTCGCAAAGAGGATATGGATTGTGTGTTCCTTTTGACAAGTCAAAATAATTATACTACTTATATTAGAAACTCCAAGTATACAGTATATATTTGGAACATATTTTCATTATCAGATATCTACTGACTACGTAGTTGTAACATATTACTTAGATATGAGTAAATACAAATTAAACAAGGAGTTAGTGTCGTTGGTTTCCCTCAGGCAGAGGTTAATTCTCTTTAAAGTCTTTTACACTCTTACATTCACCCCTCAGATCTTTTTACAAAAGTCAAACCCATTATCCACATTGCACATCATTGAGAATGAAATCCAGAGCATCTCACAACTTCACACCTACTATAATCCCATGGTGAACTAACCAGTGGTCTCCTTCACAACTACTATAATCCCATGGCAAACTAAATATTGGTCTCCTTCACACCTACTATAATCCCATGGCAAACTAAATAGTGGTCTCCTTCACACCTACTATAATCCCATGGCAAACTAACCAGTGGTCTCCTTCACAACTACTATAATCCCATGGCAAACTAAATAGTGGTCTCCTTCACACCTACTATAATCCCATGGCAAACTAAATAGTGGTCTCCTTCACACCTACTATAATCCCATGGCAAACTAAATAGTGGTCTCCTTCACACCTACTATAATCCCATGGCAAACTAAACAGTGGTCTCCTTCACACCTACTATACTCCCATGGTAAACTAAATAGTGGTCTCCTTCACACCTACTATAATCCCATGGCAAACTAACCAGTGGTCTCCTTCACACCTACTATAATCCCATGGTGAACTAACCAGTGGTCTCCTTCACACCTACTATACTCCCATGGTGAACTAACCAGTGGTCTCCTTCACACCTACTATAATCCCATGGCAAACTAAATAGTGGTCTCCTTCACACCTACTATAATCCCATGGCAAACTAAATAGTGGTCTCCTTCACACCTACTATAATCCCATGGCAAACTAAACAGTGGTCTCCTTCACACCTACTATACTCCCATGGTAAACTAAATAGTGGTCTCCTTCACACCTACTATAATCCCATGGCAAACTAACCAGTGGTCTCCTTCACACCTACTATAATCCCATGGTGAACTAACCAGTGGTCTCCTTCACACCTACTATACTCCCATGGTGAACTAACCAGTGGTCTCCTTCACACCTACTATAATCCCATGGCAAACTAACCAGTGGTCTCCTTCACACCTACTATAATCCCATGGTGAACTAACCAGTGGTCTCCTTCACACCTACTATAGTCCCATGGTGGACTAACTAGTGGTCTCCTTCACACCTACTATATTCCCATGGTGGACTAACTAGTGGGCTCCTTCACACCTACTATACTACCATGGTGAACTAAACAGTGGTCTCCTTCACACCTACTATAATCCCATGGCAAACTAACCAGTGGTCTCCTTCACACCTACTATAGTCCCATGGTGGACTAAGTAGTGGTCTCCTTCACACCTACTATAATCCCATGGTGAACTAACCAGTGGTCTCCTTCACACCTACTATACTCCCATGGTGAACTAAACAGTGGTCTCCTTCACACCTACTATAATCCCATGGTGAACTAACCAGTGGACTCCTTCACACCTACTATACTCCCATGGTGAACTAAACAGTGGTCTCCTTCACACCTACTATAATCCCATGGTGAACTAACCAGTGGTCTCCTTCACACCTACTATAATCCCATGGTGAACTAACCAGTGGTCTCCTTCACACCTACTATAGTCCCATGGTGGACTAACTAGTGGTCTCCTTCACACCTACTATAATCCCATGGCGAACTAACCAGTGGTCTCCTTCACACCTACTATAGTCCCATGGTGGACTAACTAGTGGTCTCCTTCACACCTACTATACTACCATGGTGAACTAAACAGTGTTCTCCTTCACACCTACTATAATCCCATGGCAAACTAACCAGTGGTCTCCTTCACACCTACTATAATCCTATGGTGAACTAACCAGTGGTCTCCTTCACACCTACTATAGTCCCATGGTGGACTAACTAGTGGTCTCCTTCACACCTACTATAATCCCATGGTGAACTAACCAGTGGTCTCCTTCACACCTACTATACTCCCATGGTGAACTAACCAGTGGTCTCCTTCACACCTACTATACTCCCATGGTGAACTAAACAGTGGTCTCCTTCACACCTACTATAATCTCATGGTGAACTAACCAGTGGTCTCCTTCACACCTACTATAGTCCCATGGTGGACTAACTAGTGGTCTCCTTCACACCTACTATAATCCCATGGTGAACTAACCAGTGGTCTCCTTCACACCTACTATAATCCCATGGTGAACTAACCAGTGGTCTCCTTCACACCTACTATACTCCCATGGTGAACTAAACAGTGGTCTCCTTCACACCTACTATAATCTCATGGTGAACTAACCAGTGGTCTCCTTCACACCTACTATAATCCCATGGTGAACTAACCAGTGTTCTCCTTCACACCTACTATAATCCCATGGTAAACTAACCAGTGGTCTCCTTCACACCTACTATAATCCCATGGCAAACTAACCAGTGGTCTCCTTCACAACTACTATAATCCCATGGCAAACTAAATAGTGGTCTCCTTCACACCTACTATAATCCCATGGCAAACTAAATAGTGGTCTCCTTCACACCTACTATAATCCCATGGTAAAATAAATAGTGGTCTCCTTCACACCTACTATAATCCCATGGCAAACTAAACAGTGGTCTCCTTCACACCTACTATAATCCCATGGTAAACTAACCAGTGGCCTCCTTCACACCTACTATAATCCCATTGCAAACTAAACAGTGGTCTCCGTAACACCTACTATAATCCCATGGAAAACTAACCAGTGGCCTCCTTCACACCTACTATAATCCCATGGAAAACTAAACAGTGGTCTCCGTAACACCCATGTCCCTCTTTGTGGCACCTGACCACACTACTGAACAGTAGTCTAGTTGCGGCAAAAATAGGGGCTCTAGGTCTTGCCTTGTTGAAAGTGTTGTTTAGAAGACTTCACCCCATTTTAGCTACTGTTGTATAAATACGTTTTGACCATGACAGTTTACAATCCAGGGTTACTCCAAGCAGTTTAGTCACCTCAACTTGCTCATTTTCCACATTATTCATAGCGAGATATAGTTGAGGTTTAAGGTTTAGTGAATGATTTGTCACAAATACAATGCTTTAAGTTTGTGAAATATTTAGGACTAACTTATTCCTTGCCATCCATTCCGAAACTAAATGCAGCTCTTTGTTAAGTGTTGCAGTCATTTCAGTTGCTGTAGTAGGTGATGTCTATAGTATTGAGCCTTCCACATGCAGAATGACATGTCAATGTAATACATTAATATAACATTAATGCATTCCATCGACTGTTCGCTCAACTGATTGATTAGTCAAAAGGTTACTAAGTGTCTGTTTTAATTGTTTTAATTGTTTTACTGGCTTTACTCAAAGACAAAAAAATGGAGGGGCCTAAACAGATACCCTGGGGAATCCCTGATTCAATCTGAATTATGTTTGAGAGGCTTCCATTACAGAAAACCCTTATGTTAGACAAGTAACTCTTTATCCACATTATAGCAGGGGGTGTAAAGCCATAAAATTAATTTTCCAGCAGCAGAGTATGATCAATAATGTCAAAGCTGCACTGAAGTCTAGCAAGACAGCCCCCACAATCATTTATTCATCAATTTCTCTCAGCCAATCATCAGTCGTTAGTGTAAGTGCTCTGCTTGTTGAGTGTCCTTCCCTATAAGCATGCTGAATGTCTCTTGTCAATTACTTTACTTTGAAATAGCATTGTATCTGGCATTTCAGCGAAAGCAAACGATGCTATTGTCTGTGGATAACACCTCCGTAAACAAAGAGAGAAACCATATTTCAACCCTGCAGGTGCGACGCAAAACGCAGAAATAAAAATATAATTCATGCCTTACCTTTGACAAGCTTCTTTTGTTGGCACTCCAATATATCCCATAAACATCACAAATGGTCCTTTTGTTCGATTAATACCGTCGATATATATCCAAAATGTCAATTTATTTGGCTCGTTTGATGCAGAAAAACACTGGTTCCAAATTGCGCAACGTGACTACAAAATACCTCAAACGTTACCTGTAAACTTTGCCAAAACATTTCAAACAATTTTTGTAGTACAGCTTTAGGTATTTTGTAACGTAAATAATCGATAAAATTGAAGACGGGATGATCTGTGTTCAATACAGGAGGAAACAAACTGTAGATAGCTTTCTGGTCACGCGCCTCTATCTAACAGTACACTTCAAGTTACCTTCGTTCAAGATGGCCGTACTTCTTCATTACACAAAGGAAAAACCTCAACCAATTTCTAAAGACTGTTTGACACCCAGTGGAAGCGATAGGAACTGCAAGAAGGTCCCTTAGAAATCTGGATTCGCAATGAAACCCATTGAAAAGAGAGTGACCTCAAAAAAATAAATCTGAATGGTTTGTCCTCAGGGTTTTGCCTGCTAAATAAGTTATTTCATACTCACAGATATGACTCAAACAGTTTTAGAAACTTCAGAGTGTTTTCTATCCAAATATACTAATAATATGCATATCTTATCTTCTGGGGATGAGTAGCAGGCAGTTGAATTTGCGCATGCATTTCATCAGGATGTGAAAGTATTGCCCCGTCACCAAGAAGTTAAACACTGTTTCCCATGTTTGTTCAATGAACTGTGAACAATTAATGAACATGCACATATGAAAAAATCGTTAAGACACTAACAGCTTACAGACAATAGGCAATTAAGGTCACTGTTATGAAAACGTAGTACACTAAGAATGCCTTTCTACTGACTCTGAAAAAAAAAAAGAAAGATGCCCAGGGTCCCTGTTCACCATCGTGAACATGCCTTAGGCATACTAGAAGGAGGCGTGTGGACTGCAGATGTGTCCAGGGCAGTAAATTGCAATGTCCGTACTGTGAGATGCCTAAGACAGCACTACAGGGAGACATGAAGGACAGCTGATCCTCCTCACAGTGGCAGTCCACGTTTAACAACACCTGCACAGGATTGCTACATCCGAACATCATACCTGCGGGACAGGTACAGGATGGCAACAGCAACTGTCCAAGTTACACCAGGAACGCACAATCCCTCAAACAGTGCTCAGACTGTCCGCAATAGGCTGAGAGAGGCTGGAATGAGGGCTTGTAGGCCTGTTGTAAGGGAGGTCCTCACCAGACATCACAGGCAACAACGTTGCCTTTGACACAAACCCACCGTCGCTGGACCAGAAAGGACTGGCAAATCGTGCTCTTCACTGACGAGTTGCGGTTTTGTCTCACCAGTTCTAATGATCAGTTTCGCATTTAATGATGAAGGAATAAGCATTACATTGAGGAATGTACTCTGGAGAGGGATCGATTTGGAGGTGGAGGGTCCGTCATGGTCTGGGACGGTGTGTCAAAGCAGCATCGGACTGAGCTTGTTGTCATTGAAGGGAATCTCAACGCTGTGCTTTACAGGGAAGACATCCTCCCCCCTCATGTGGTACCCTTCCTGCAGGCTCATCCTGACATGACCCTCCAGCATGACAATGCCTCCAGCCATACTGCTCATTCTGTGCGTGATTTCCCGCAAGCCAGGAATGTCAGTGTTCTGCCATGGCCAGTGAAGAGCCCGGATCTCAATCCCATTGAGCACGTCTGGGACCTGTTGGATCGGAGGCTGAGGGCTTTGGTCATTCCCCCCAGAAATGTCCGGGAACTTGCAGGTGCCTTGGTGGAAGAGTGGGGTAAAATCTCAGAGCAAGAACTGGCAAATCTGGTGCAGTTCATGAGGAGGAGATGCACTGCAGTACTTAATTCAGCTGGTGGCCACACCAGATACTGATTGTAACTTTATCTGTATCTAACACATTATCTAATTTCTGTTAGTCACATGTCTGTGGAAATTTTTCAGTTCATGTCTCAGATGTTGAATCTTATGTTCATTCAAATATTTACACATGTTAAGCTTGATGAAAATGAAAACATTTGACAGTGAGAGGACATTTCAGTGGGGCATTAAAAGTATTTAGTCAGCAACCAATTGTGCAAGTTATCCCACTTAAAAAGATGAGAGGCCTGTAATTTTCATCCTAGGTACACTTCAACTATGACAGACCAAATGAGAAAAAATGAGGAAAAAAAATCCAGAAAATCACATTGTAGGATTTTTTATGATTTTATTTGCAAATTATGGTGGAAAATAAGTATTTGGTCACCTACAAGCAAGCAAGATTTCTGGCTCTCACAGACCTGTAACTTCTTCTTTAAGAGGCTCCTCTGTCCTCCACGCGTTACCTGTATTAATGGCACCTGTTTGAACTTGTTATCAGTATAAAAGACACCTGTCCACAACCTCAAACAGTCACACTCCAAACTCCACTATGGCCAAGACCAAAGAGCTGTCAAAGGACACCAGAAACAACATTGTAGACCTGCACCAGGCTGGGAAGACTGAATCTGCAATAGGTAAGCAGCTTGGTTTGAAGAAATCAACTGTGGGAGCAATTATTAGGAAATGGAAGACATACAAGAGAACTGATAATCTCCCTCGATCTGGGGCTCCACGCAAGATCTCACACCGTGGGGTCAAATTGATCACAAGAACGGTGAGCAAAAATCCCAGAACCACACAGAGGGACCTAGTGAATGGCCTGCAGAGAGCTGGGACCAAAGTAACAAAGCCTACCATCAGTAACACACTACGCCGCCAGGGACTCAAATCCTGCAGTGCCAGATGTGTCACCCTGCTTAAGCCCGTACATGTCCTGGCCCGTCTGAAGTTTGCTAGAGAGCATTTGGATGATCCAGAAGAAGATTGGGAGAATGTCATATGGCCAGATGAAACCAAAATATAACTTTTTGGTAAAAACTCAACTCGTCGTGTTTGGAGGACAAAGAATGCTGAGTTGCATCCAAATAACACCATACCTACTGTGAAGCATGGGGGTGGAAACATCATGCTTTGGGGCTGTTTTTCTGCAAAGGGACCAGGACGACTGATCTGTGTAAAGGAAAGAATGAATGGGGCCATGTATTGTGAGATTTTGAGTGAAAACCTCCTTCCATCAGAAAGGGCATTGAAGATGAAACATGGCTGAGTCTTTCAGCATGACAATGATCCCAAACACACCGCCCGGGCAATGAAGGAGTGGCTTTGTAAGAAGCATTTCAAAGTGCTGGAGTGGCCTAGCCAGTCTCCAGATCTCAACCCCGTAGAAAATATTTGGAGGGAGTTGAAAGTCCGTGTTGCCCAGCAACAGCCCCAAAACATCAATGCTCTAGAGGAGATCTGCATGGAGGAATGGGCAAAAATACCATCAACAGTGTGTGAAAACCTTGTGAAGACTTACAGAAAAACGTTTAACCTCTGTCATTGCCAACAAAGGGTATATAACAAAGTATTGAAAAACGTTTGTTATTGACCAAATACTTATTTTCCACCATGATTTGCAAATAAATTCATGAAAAATCCTACAATGTGATTTTCTGGATTTTTTTTCTCATTTTGTCTGTCATAGTTGAAGTGTACCTATGATGAAAATTTAAGTGGGAAAACTTGCACAATTGGTGGCTGACTAAATACTTTTTTTTCCCTACTGTATGTATCTAACACTATTCAGCCAGCGCTCTCTATATCTATATCTATCTAATACTGTTCAGCCAACGCTCCATATGTTTATATGTATCTAACACTATTCAGCCAGCGCTCTCTATATCTATATCTATCTAATACTGTTCAGCCAACGCTCCATATGTTTATATGTATTTAACACTATTCAGCCAGCGCTCTCTATATCTATATCTATCTAATACTGTTCAGCCAACGCTCCATATGTTTACATGTATTTAACACTATTCAGCAAGCGCTCTCTATATCTATATCTATCTAATACTGTTCAGCCAACGCTCCATATGTTTATATGTATTTAACACTATTCAGCAAGCGCTCTCTATATCTATATCTATCTAATACTGTTCAGCCAACGCTCCATATATTTATATGTATTTAACACTATTCAGCCAGCGCTCTCTATATCTATATCTATCTAATACTGTTCAGCCAACGCTCCATATGTTTATATGTATTTAACACTATTCAGCCAGCGCTCTCTATATCTATTTCTATCTAATACTGTTCAGCCAACGCTCCATATGTTTATATGTATTTAACACTGTTCAGCCAACGCTCCATATGTTTATATGTATTTAACACTATTCAGCAAGCGCTCTCTATATCTATATCTATCTAATACTGTTCAGCCAACGCTCCATATGTTTATATGTATTTAACACTATTCAGCCAGCGCTCTCTATATCTATATCTATCTAATACTGTTCAGCCAACGCTCCATATGTTTATATGTATTTAACACTATTCAGCAAGCGCTCTCTATATCTATATCTATCTAATACTGTTCAGCCAACGCTCCATATGTTTATATGTATTTAACACTATTCAGCCAGCGCTCTCTATATCTATATCTATCTAATACTGTTCAGCCAACGCTCCATATGTTTATATGTATTTAACACTATTCAGCCAGCGCTCTCTATATCTATATCTATCTAATACTGTTCAGCCAACGCTCCATATGTTTATATGTATTTAACACTATTCAGCAAGCGCTCTCTATATCTATATCTATCTAATACTGTTCAGCCAACGCTCCATATGTTTATATGTATTTAACACTATTCAGCCAGCGCTCTCTATATCTATATCTATCTAATACTGTTCAGCCAGCGCTCTCTATATCTATATCTATCTAATACTGTTCAGCCAACGCTCCATATGTTTATATGTATTTAACACTATTCAGCCAGCGCTCTCTATATCTATATCTATCTAATACTGTTCAGCCAACGCTCCATATGTTTATATGTATTTAACACTATTCAGCCAGCGCTCTCTATATCTATATCTATCTAATACTGTTCAGCCAGCGCTCTCTATATCTATATCTATCTAATACTGTTCAGCCAACGCTCCATATGTTTATATGTATTTAACACTATTCAGCCAGCGCTCTCTATATCTATATCTATCTAATACTGTTCAGCCAACGCTCCATATGTTTATATGTATTTAACACTATTCAGCAAGCGCTCTCTATATCTATATCTATCTAATACTGTTCAGCCAACGCTCCATATGTTTATATGTATTTAACACTATTCAGCCAGCGCTCTCTATATCTATATCTATCTAATACTGTTCAGCCAACGCTCCATATGTTTATATGTATTTAACACTATTCAGCCAACGCTCCATATATCTATATCTATCTAATACTGTTCAGCCAGCGCTCTCTATATCTATATCTATCTAATACTGTTCAGCCAACGCTCCATATGTTTATATGTATTTAACACTATTCAGCCAGCGCTCTCTATATCTATATCTATCTAATACTGTTCAGCCAACGCTCCATATGTTTATATGTATTTAACACTATTCAGCAAGCGCTCTCTATATCTATATCTATCTAATACTGTTCAGCCAACGCTCCATATGTTTATATGTATTTAACACTATTCAGCCAGCGCTCTCTATATCTATATCTATCTAATACTGTTCAGCCAACGCTCCATATGTTTATATGTATTTAACACTATTCAGCCAGCGCTCTCTATATCTATATCTATCTAATACTGTTCAGCCAACGCTCCATATGTTTATATGTATTTAACACTATTCAGCCAGCGCTCTCTATATCTATATCTATCTAATACTGTTCAGCCAACGCTCCATATGTTTATATGTATTTAACACTATTCAGCCAGCGCTCTCTATATCTATATCTATCTAATACTGTTCAGCCAACGCTCCATATGTTTATATGTATTTAACACTATTCAGCCAGCGCTCTCTATATCTATATCTATCTAATACTGTTCAGCCAACGCTCCATATGTTTATATGTATTTAACACTATTCAGCCAGCGCTCTCTATATCTATATCTATCTAATACTGTTCAGCCAACGCTCCATATGTTTATATGTATTTAACACTATTCAGCCAGCGCTCTCTATATCTATATCTATCTAATACTGTTCAGCCAACGCTCCATATGTTTATATGTATTTAACACTATTCAGCCAGCGCTCTCTATATCTATATCTATCTAATACTGTTCAGCCAACGCTCCATATGTTTATATGTATTTAACACTATTCAGCCAGCGCTCTCTATATCTATATCTATCTAATACTGTTCAGCCAACGCTCCATATGTTTATATGTATTTAACACTATTCAGCCAGCGCTCTCTATATCTATATCTATCTAATACTGTTCAGCCAACGCTCCATATGTTTATATGTATTTAACACTATTCAGCCAGCGCTCTCTATATCTATATCTATCTAATACTGTTCAGCCAACGCTCCATATGTTTATATGTATTTAACACTATTCAGCAAGCGCTCTCTATATCTATATCTATCTAATACTGTTCAGCCAACGCTCCATATGTTTATATGTATTTAACACTATTCAGCAAGCGCTCTCTATATCTATATCTATCTAATACTGTTCAGCCAACGCTCCATATGTTTATATGTATTTAACACTATTCAGCAAGCGCTCTCTATATCTATATATCTAATACTGTTCAGCCAACGCTCCATATGTTTATATGTATTTAACACTATTCAGCAAGCGCTCTCTATATCTATATATATCAAATACTGTTCAGCCAGCGCTCTCTATATCTATATCTATCTAATACTGTTCAGCCAACGCTCCATATGTTTATATGTATTTAACACTATTCAGCAAGAGCTCTCTATATCTATATATATCTAATACTGTTCAGCCAACGCTCCATATGTTTATATGTATTTAACACTATTCAGCCAGCGCTCTCTATATCTATATCTATCTAATACTGTTCAGCCAACGCTCCATATGTTTATATGTATTTAACACTATTCAGCCAGCGCTCTCTATATCTATATCTATCTAATACTGTTCAGCCAACGCTCCATATGTTTATATGTATTTAACACTATTCAGCCAGCGCTCTCTATATCTATATCTATCTAATACTGTTCAGCCAACGCTCCATATGTTTATATGTATTTAACACTATTCAGCAAGCGCTCTCTATATCTATATCTATCTAATACTGTTCAGCCAACGCTCCATATGTTTATATGTATTTAACACTATTCAACCAGGGCTCTCTATATCTATATCTATCTAATACTGTTCAGCCAGCGCTCTCTATATCTATATCTATCTAATACTGTTCAGCCAACGCTCCATATGTTTATATGTATTTAACACTATTCAGCCAGCGCTCTCTATATCTATATCTATCTAATACTGTTCAGCCAACGCTCCATATGTTTATATGTATTTAACACTATTCAGCCAGCGCTCTCTATATCTATATCTATCTAATACTGTTCAGCCAACGCTCCATATGTTTATATGTATTTAACACTATTCAGCCAGCGCTCTCTATATCTATATCTATCTAATACTGTTCAGCCAACGCTCCATATGTTTATATGTATTTAACACTATTCAGCAAGCGCTCTCTATATCTATATCTATCTAATACTGTTCAGCCAACGCTCCATATGTTTATATGTATTTAACACTATTCAGCCAGCGCTCTCTATATCTATATCTATCTAATACTGTTCAGCCAGCGCTCTCTATATCTATATCTATCTAATACTGTTCAGCCAACGCTCCATATGTTTATATGTATTTAACACTATTCAGCCAGCGCTCTCTATATCTATATCTATCTAATACTGTTCAGCCAACGCTCCATATGTTTATATGTATTTAACACTATTCAGCCAGCGCTCTCTATATCTATATCTATCTAATACTGTTCAGCCAACGCTCCATATGTTTATATGTATTTAACACTATTCAGCCAGCGCTCTCTATATCTATATCTATCTAATACTGTTCAGCCAACGCTCCATATGTTTATATGTATTTAACACTATTCAGCAAGCGCTCTCTATATCTATATATATCTAATACTGTTCAGCCAACGCTCCATATGTTTATATGTATTTAACACTATTCAGCAAGCGCTCTCTATATCTATATATATCTAATACTGTTCAGCCAACGCTCCATATGTTTATATGTATTTAACACTATTCAGCAAGCGCTCTCTATATCTATATATATCTAATACTGTTCAGCCAACGCTCCATATGTTTATATGTATTTAACACTATTCAGCAAGCGCTCTCTATATCTATATATATCAAATACTGTTCAGCCAGCGCTCTCTATATCTATATCTATCTAATACTGTTCAGCCAACGCTCCATATGTTTATATGTATTTAACACTATTCAGCAAGAGCTCTCTATATCTATATATATCTAATACTGTTCAGCCAACGCTCCATATGTTTATATGTATTTAACACTATTCAGCCAGCGCTCTCTATATCTATATCTATCTAATACTGTTCAGCCAACGCTCCATATGTTTATATGTATTTAACACTATTCAGCCAGCGCTCTCTATATCTATATCAATCTAATACTGTTCAGCCAACGCTCCATATGTTTATATGTATTTAACACTATTCAGCAAGCGCTCTCTATATCTATATATATCTAATACTGTTCAGCCAACGCTCCATATGTTTATATGTATTTAACACTATTCAGCCAGCGCTCTCTATATCTATATCTATCTAATACTGTTCAGCCAACGCTCCATATGTTTATATGTATTTAACACTATTCAGCCAGCGCTCTCTATATCTATATCTATCTAATACTGTTCAGCCAACGCTCCATATGTTTATATGTATTTAACACTATTCAGCCAGCGCTCTCTATATCTATATCTATCTAATACTGTTCAGCCAATGCTCCATATGTTTATATGTATTTAACACTATTCAGCAAGCGCTCTCTATATCTATATCTATCTAATACTGTTCAGCCAACGCTCCATATGTTTATATGTATTTAACACTATTCAGCCAGCGCTCTCTATATCTATATCTATCTAATACTGTTCAGCCAACGCTCCATATGTTTATATGTATTTAACACTATTCAGCAAGCGCTCTCTATATCTATATATATCTAATACTGTTCAGCCAATCCATATGTTTATATGTATTTAACACTATTCAGCCAGCGCTCTCTATATCTATATCTATCTAATACTGTTCAGCCAACGCTCCATATGTTTATATGTATTTAACACTATTCAGCCAGCGCTCTCTCTATATCTATATCTATCTAATACTGTTCAGCCAACGCTCCATATGTTTATATGTATTTAACACTATTCAGCCAGCTCTCTATATCTATATCTATCTAATACTGTTCAGCCAACGCTCCATATGTTTATATGTATTTAACACTATTCAGCAAGCGCTCTCTATATCTATATCTATCTAATACTGTTCAGCCAACGCTCCATATGTTTATATGTATTTAACACTATTCAGCCAGCGCTCTCTATATCTATATCTATCTAATACTGTTCAGCCAGCGCTCTCTATATCTATATCTATCTAATACTGTTCAGCCAACGCTCCATATGTTTATATGTATTTAACACTATTCAGCCAGCGCTCTCTATATCTATATCTATCTAATACTGTTCAGCCAACGCTCCATATGTTTATATGTATTTAACACTATTCAGCCAGCGCTCTCTATATCTATATCTATCTAATACTGTTCAGCCAACGCTCCATATGTTTATATGTATTTAACACTATTCAGCCAGCGCTCTCTATATCTATATCTATCTAATACTGTTCAGCCAACGCTCCATATGTTTATATGTATTTAACACTATTCAGCAAGCGCTCTCTATATCTATATATATCTAATACTGTTCAGCCAACGCTCCATATGTTTATATGTATTTAACACTATTCAGCAAGCGCTCTCTATATCTATATATATCTAATACTGTTCAGCCAACGCTCCATATGTTTATATGTATTTAACACTATTCAGCAAGCGCTCTCTATATCTATATATATCTAATACTGTTCAGCCAACGCTCCATATGTTTATATGTATTTAACACTACCAGCGCTCTCTATATCTATATATATCTAATACTGTTCAGCCAGCGCTCTCTATATCTATATCTATCTAATACTGTTCAGCCAACGCTCCATATGTTTATATGTATTTAACACTATTCAGCAAGAGCTCTCTATATCTATATATCTAATACTGTTCAGCCAACGCTCCATATGTTTATATGTATTTAACACTATTCAGCCAGCGCTCTCTATATCTATATCTATCTAATACTGTTCAGCCAACGCTCCATATGTTTATATGTATTTAACACTATTCAGCCATGCTCTCTATATCTATATCAATCTAATACTGTTCAGCCAACGCTCCATATGTTTATATGTATTTAACACTATTCAGCAAGCGCTCTCTATATCTATATCTATCTAATACTGTTCAGCCAACGCTCCATATGTTTATATGTATTTAACACTATTCAGCCAGCGCTCTCTATATCTATATCTATCTAATACTGTTCAGCCAACGCTCCATATGTTTATATGTATTTAACACTATTCAGCCAGCGCTCTCTATATCTATATCTATCTAATACTGTTCAGCCAACGCTCCATATGTTTATATGTATTTAACACTATTCAGCCAGCGCTCTCTATATCTATATCTATCTAATACTGTTCAGCCAATGCTCCATATGTTTATATGTATTTAACACTATTCAGCAAGCGCTCTCTATATCTATATCTATCTAATACTGTTCAGCCAACGCTCCATATGTTTATATGTATTTAACACTATTCAGCCAGCGCTCTCTATATCTATATCTATCTAATACTGTTCAGCCAACGCTCCATATGTTTATATGTATTTAACACTATTCAGCAAGCGCTCTCTATATCTATATATATCTAATACTGTTCAGCCAACGCTCCATATGTTTATATGTATTTAACACTATTCAGCCAGCGCTCTCTATATCTATATCTATCTAATACTGTTCAGCCAACGCTCCATATGTTTATATGTATTTAACACTATTCAGCCAGCGCTCTCTATATCTATATCTATCTAATACTGTTCAGCCAACGCTCCATATGTTTATATGTATTTAACACTATTCAGCCAGCGCTCTCTATATCTATATCTATCTAATACTGTTCAGCCAACGCTCCATATGTTTATATGTATTTAACACTATTCAGCAAGCGCTCTCTATATCTATATATATCTAATACTGTTCAGCCAACGCTCCATATGTTTATATGTATTTAACACTATTCAGCCAGCGCTCTCTATATCTATATCTATCTAATACTGTTCAGCCAACGCTCCATATGTTTATATGTATTTAACACTATTCAGCAAGCGCTCTCTATATCTATATGTACCTTGCATTTTTCAGGGAGCCTCTGTCACGCCTTGGTCATTGTATTTTGTGTTTTCGTTATATATTTGTTCAGGCCAGGGTGTGACGCGTTTATTGTGTTGTCGTATTGGGGTTTTTGTAGGCATTGGGATTGTGGTTGATTAGGGGTGTGTCTAGTTTAGGCTTGGCTGCCTGAGGCGGTTCTCAATCAGAGTCAGGTGATTCTTGTTGTCTCTGATAGGGAACCGTATTTAGGTAGCCTGGGTTTCACTGTGTATTTCGTGGGTGATTGTTCCTGTCTCTGTGTAGTGTTCACCAGATAGGCTGTAATAGGTTTCACGTTCCGTTTGTTGTTTTTGTATTTATTAAGTTATTTCATGTATTGTCATTTGTTTCATTAAAGACATGAGTAACCACCACACTGAATTTCGGTCCGACTCTCTTTCGACGAACGAACGCCGTTACAGCCTCTCTATATCTATATGTGTCTAACAATATTCATCCAGTGCTCTCCACATGTATATGCATCTTAAACTAGTCAGGGAGCCTCCCTATATCTATATGTATCTAACACTATTCAGCTAGTGCTCTCTATATGTATATGCATCTAGCACTATTCAACCAGGGCTCTCTATATCTATATCTACATGTCTATAGCACTATTCAACCAGGGCTCTCTATATGTATATGCATCTAGCACTATTCAACCAGGGCTCTCTATATCTATATCTACATGTCTATAGCACTATTCAACCAGGGCTCTCTATATCTATATCTACATGTCTATAGCACTATTCAACCAGGGCTCTCTATATGTATATGCATCTAGCACTATTCAGCCAGTGCTCTCTATATGTATATGCATCTAACACTATTCAGCCAGTGCTCTCTATATCTATATCTACATGTCTATAGCACTATTCAACCAGGGCTCTCTATATGTATATGCATCTAGCACTATTCAGCCAGTGCTCTCTATATCTATATCTACATGTCTATAGCACTATTCAACCAGGGCTCTCTATATGTATATGCATCTAACACTATTCAGCCAGTGCTCTCTATATGTATATGCATCTAACACTATTCAGCCAGTGCTCTCTATATGTATATGCATCTAACACTATTCAGCCAGTGCTCTCTATATGTATATGCATCTAACACTATTCAGCCAGTGCTCTCTATATGTATATGCATCTAGCACTATTCAACCAGGGCTCTCTATATCTATATCTACATGTCTATAGCACTATTCAACCAGGGCTCTCTATATCTATGTCTACATGTCTATAGCACTATTCAACCAGGGCTCTCTATATGTATATGCATCTAACACTATTCAGCCAGTGCTCTCTATATGTATATGCATCTAACACTATTCAGCCAGTGCTCTCTATATGTATATGCATCTAACACTATTCAGCCAGTGCTCTCTATATGTATATGCATCTAACACTATTCAGCCAGTGCTCTCTATATGTATATGCATCTAGCACTATTCAACCAGGGCTCTCTATATCTATATCTACATGTCTATAGCACTATTCAACCAGGGCTCTCTATATCTATGTCTACATGTCTATAGCACTATTCAACCAGGGCTCTCTATATCTATGTCTACATGTCTATAGCACTATTCAACCAGGGCTCTCTATATCTATGTCTACATGTCTATAGCACTATTCAACCAGTGCTCTCTATATCTATGTCTACATGTCTATAGCACTATTCAACCAGTGCTCTCTATATCTATGTCTACATGTCTATAGCACTATTCAACCAGTGCTCTCTATATCTATGTCTACATGTCTATAGCACTATTCAACCAGGCTCTCTATATCTATATCTACATGTCTATAGCACTATTCAACCAGGGCTCTCTATATCTATGTCTACATGTCTATAGCACTATTCAACCAGTGCTCTCTATATCTATGTCTACATGTCTATAGCACTATTCAACCAGTGCTCTCTATATCTATGTCTACATGTCTATAGCACTATTCAACCAGGGCTCTCTATATCTATGTCTACATGTCTATAGCACTATTCAACCAGTGCTCTCTATATGTATATGCATCTAGCACTATTCAACCAGGGCTCTCTATATCTATGTCTACATGTCTATAGCACTATTCAACCAGGGCTCTCTATATCTATGTCTACATGTCTATAGCACTATTCAACCAGGGCTCTCTATATCTATGTCTACATGTCTCTAACACTATTCAACCAGGGCTCTCTATATCTATGTCTACATGTCTCTAGCACTATTCAACCAGGGCTCTCTATATGTATATGCATCTAGCACTATTCAACCAGGGCTCTCTATATCTATATCTACATGTCTATAGCACTATTCAACCAGGGCTCTCTATATCTATATCTACATGTCTATAGCACTATTCAACCAGGGCTCTCTATATCTATGTCTACATGTCTATAGCACTATTCAACCAGGGCTCTCTATATCTATATCTACATGTCTATAGCACTATTCAACCAGGGCTCTCTATATCTATATCTACATGTCTATAGCACTATTCAACCAGGGCTCTCTATATCCATGTCTACATGTCTCTAACACTATTCAACCAGGGCTCTCTATATCTATATCTACATGTCTATAGCACTATTCAACCAGGGCTCTCTATATGTATATACATGTCTATAGCACTATTCAACCAGGCTCTCTATATCTATATCTACATGTCTATAGCACTATTCAACCAGGCTCTCTATATCTATGTCTACATGTCTATAGCACTATTCAACCAGGGCTCTCTATATCCATGTCTACATGTCTCTAACACTATTCAACCAGGGCTCTCTATATCTATATCTACATGTCTCTAACACTATTCAACCAGTGCTCTCTATATCCATGTCTACATGTCTCTAACACTATTCAACCAGGGCTCTCTATATCTATGTCTACATGTCTCTAACACTATTCAACCAGGGCTCTCTATATCTATGTCTACATGTCTCTAACACTATTCAACCAGGGCTCTCTATATCTATGTCTACATGTCTCTAACACTATTCAACCAGGGCTCTCTATATCTATATCTACATGTCTCTAACACTATTCAACCAGGGCTCTCTATATCTATATCTACATGTCTCTAACACTATTCAACCAGTGCTCTCTATATCTATGTCTACATGTCTCTAACACTATTCAACCAGGGCTCTCTATATCTATATCTACATGTCTCTAGCACTATTCAACCAGGGCTCTCTATATCTATATCTACATGTCTCTAACACTATTCAACCAGGGCTCTCTATATCTATGTCTACATGTCTCTAGCACTATTCAACCAGGGCTCTCTATATCTATGTCTACATGTCTCTAACACTATTCAACCAGGGCTCTCTATATCTATATCTACATGTCTATAGCACTATTCAACCAGGGCTCTCTATATGTATATGCATCTAGCACTATTCAGCCAGTGCTCTCTATATGTATATGCATCTAACACTATTCAGCCAGTGCTCTCTATATCTATATCTACATGTCTATAGCACTATTCAACCAGGGCTCTCTATATGTATATGCATCTAGCACTATTCAGCCAGTGCTCTCTATATCTATATCTACATGTCTATAGCACTATTCAACCAGGGCTCTCTATATGTATATGCATCTAACACTATTCAGCCAGTGCTCTCTATATGTATATGCATCTAACACTATTCAGCCAGTGCTCTCTATATGTATATGCATCTAACACTATTCAGCCAGTGCTCTCTATATGTATATGCATCTAACACTATTCAACCAGTGCTCTCTATATGTATATGCATCTAGCACTATTCAGCCAGGGCTCTCTATATCTATATCTACATGTCTATAGCACTATTCAACCAGGGCTCTCTATATCTATGTCTACATGTCTATAGCACTATTCAACCAGTGCTCTCTATATCTATGTCTACATGTCTATAGCACTATTCAACCAGTGCTCTCTATATCTATGTCTACATGTCTATAGCACTATTCAACCAGTGCTCTCTATATCTATGTCTACATGTCTATAGCACTATTCAACCAGGGCTCTCTATATCTATGTCTACATGTCTATAGCACTATTCAACCAGGGCTCTCTATATCTATGTCTACATGTCTATAGCACTATTCAACCAGTGCTCTCTATATCTATGTCTACATGTCTATAGCACTATTCAACCAGTGCTCTCTATATCTATGTCTACATGTCTATAGCACTATTCAACCAGGGCTCTCTATATCTATGTCTACATGTCTATAGCACTATTCAACCAGTGCTCTCTATATGTATATGCATCTAGCACTATTCAACCAGGGCTCTCTATATCTATGTCTACATGTCTATAGCACTATTCAACCAGGGCTCTCTATATCTATGTCTACATGTCTATAGCACTATTCAACCAGGGCTCTCTATATCTATGTCTACATGTCTCTAACACTATTCAACCAGGGCTCTCTATATCTATGTCTACATGTATTCAACCAGGGCTCTCTATATGTATATGTCTCTAGCACTATTCAACCAGGTGCTCTCTATATCTATGTACATGTCTATAGCACTATTCAACCAGGGCTCTCTATATCTATATCTACATGTCTATAGCACTATTCAACCAGGGCTCTCTATATCTATGCATCTCTACATGCTCTGCATAGCACTATTCAGCCAGTGCTCTCTATACTATATCAACACTATTCAACCAGGGCTCTCTATATCTATATCTACATGTCTATAGCACTATTCAACCAGGGCTCTCTATATCTATATCTACATGTCTATAGCACTATTCAACCAGGGCTCTCTATATCCATGTCTACATGTCTCTAACACTATTCAACCAGGGCTCTCTATATCTATATCTACATGTCTATAGCACTATTCAACCAGGGCTCTCTATATGTATATCTACATGTCTATAGCACTATTCAACCAGGGCTCTCTATATCTATATCTACATGTCTATAGCACTATTCAACCAGGGCTCTCTATATCTATGTCTACATGTCTATAGCACTATTCAACCAGGGCTCTCTATATCCATGTCTACATGTCTCTAACACTATTCAACCAGGGCTCTCTATATCTATATCTACATGTCTCTAACACTATTCAACCAGTGCTCTCTATATCCATGTCATGTCTCTAACACTATTCAACCAGGCTCTCTATATCTATGTCTACATGTCTATAACACTATTCAACCATGCTCTCTATATCTATGTCTACATGTCTCTAGCACTATTCAACCAGGGCTCTCTATATCTATGTCTACATGTCTCTAGCACTATTCAACCAGGGCTCTCTATATCTATATCTACATGTCTCTAGCACTATTCAACCAGGGCTCTCTATATCTATATCTACATGTCTCTAGCACTATTCAACCAGGGCTCTCTATATCTATGTCTACATGTCTCTAACACTATTCAACCAGGGCTCTCTATATCTATATCTACATGTCTCTAACACTATTCAACCAGGGCTCTCTATATCTATATCTACATGTCTCTAACACTATTCAACCAGGGCTCTCTATATCTATGTCTACATGTCTCTAGCACTATTCAACCAGGGCTCTCTATATCTATGTCTACATGTCTCTAACACTATTCAACCAGGGCTCTCTATATCTATATCTACATGTCTCTAACACTATTCAACCAGGGCTCTCTATATCTATGTCTACATGTCTCTAACACTATTCAACCAGGGCTCTCTATATCTATGTCTACATGACTCTAACACTATTTAACCAGGGCTCTCTATATGTATATGCATCTAGCACTATTCAGCCAGTGCTCTCTATATCTATGTCTACATGTCTCTAACACTATTCAACCAGGGCTCTCTATATCTATATCTACATGTATCTACATTATTCAGCCAGCATTCTCTATATCTATATCTACATGTATCTACACTATTCAGCCAGCATTCTCTATATCTATATCTACATGTATCTACACTATTCAGCCAGCATTCTCTATATCTATATCTACATGTATCTACATTATTCAGCCAGCATTCTCTATATCTACATGTATCTACATTATTCAGCCAGCATTCTCTATATCTACATGTATCTAAAACTATTCAGCCAGCATTCTCTATATCTACATGTATCTAAAACTATTCAGCCAGCATTCTCTATATCTACATGTATCTACATTATTCAGCCAGTATTCTCTATATGTACATGTATCTACATTATTCAGCCAGTATTCTCTATATCTACATGTATCTACATTATTCAGCCAGCATTCTCTATATCTACATGTATCGAAACACTATTCAGCGAGCATTCTCTATATCTACATGTATCTAAAACTATTCAGCCAGTATTCTCTATATCTACATGTATCGAAACACTATTCAGCGAGCATTCTCTATATCTACATGTATCTAAAACTATTCAGCCAGCATTCTCTATATCTACATGTATCGAAACACTATTCAGCGAGTATTCTCTATATCTACATGTATCTACATTATTCAGCCAGTATTCTCTATATCTACATGTATCTACATTATTCAGCCAGTATTCTCTATATCTACATGTATCTACATTATTCAGCCAGTATTCTCTATATCTACAAGTATCTACATTATTCAGCCAGCATTCTCTATATCTACAAGTATCTACATTATTCAGCCAGCATTCTCTATATCTACAAGTATCTACATTATTCAGCCAGCATTCTCTATATCTACAAGTATCTACATTATTCAGCCAGCATTCTCTCTATCTACATGTATCTAACATTATTCAGCCAGCATTCTCTATATCTACAAGTATCTACATTATTCAGCCAGCATTCTCTATATCTACAAGTATCTAACATTATTCAGCCAGCATTCTCTCTATCTACATGTATCTAACACTATTCAGCCAGCATTCTCTATATCTACATGTATCTACATTATTCAGCCAGCATTCTCTATATCTACAAGTATCTACATTATTCAGCCAGCATTCTCTATATCTACAAGTATCTACATTATTCAGCCAGCATTCTCTATATCTACAAGTATCTACATTATTCAGCCAGCATTCTCTATATCTACAAGTATCTAACACTATTCAGCCAGCATTCTCTCTATCTACATGTATCTAACACTATTCAGCCAGCATTCTCTCTATCTACATGTATCTAACATTATTCAGCCAGCATTCTCTATATCTACATGTATCTAACACTATTCAGCCAGCATTCTCTATATCTATATCTACATGTATCTACATTATTCAGCCAGCATTCTCTATATCTATATCTACATGTATCTACACTATTCCAAGATGGCGTAGCAGTCGGACGTGTGTTTTGTCTTGTCCCGTCCTGTCTAGTGTAAATATAGTTTTCCTCATTTTTTTCTGTATATATTTTGTACATATTTTAATCTCACTTTCCAACTATAGGCTGAATATATTCTCCTGCAACCCGCATCACCCAAAATGTGGTACGGATCTGCTTTTTCTATACTTTAGAACCGGAACCCCCATCAGAAGCTAGCCAGCTAACTAGCTACTAGCTAGTACTCAGTTAGCCACTGCTAGCGGTCTTCAAAGCTAACTAGGACACCAGCGCGACATCAACCCAGAGCATATCAGACTGCTTTTTCTCTACCACATCTCCGGATTCCTACCGCAAGCTCTGAACCTTTACACCGGATCATCGCAACTAGCTAGCTGCAATCCGTGTGGCTACTCCTGGCTAATATCTCTGCCCCAAAGCAAGCACCAGTTAGCCTTGAGCTAGCCTCGAGCTAAGCCCATCTCCCGACTAGCCGAAGAGGTCCAACATTACCTCTCTTGCCAATTGGCCTCCATCACGACTGGTCCGCCGACATAATCGTCCGAGGTGGTTTCAACAAGCTTTTCCGTTGCGACATCGCCAAAGATCCATCTGCTGGCCAAGGCCCGCGAGCTTTCTGAAACACTGTGTCTCCAGCTCACCTAGCGTACTAGAGCACCTGTAGCATACTCCTGGGCTACAATTACCCGGGCCCACGACCGGTCTGTCGATGTCACCGCATGAAGAGGAATAAACAGACTCACCCCATCGCGACATCCCCCAAAGGTTAACTCTCTAGCCCTCGCTATCTCCCTGCTTGCTAATTCGGCCTGCTAACGGCTAGCTTGTCTTGCCCGGGCCTACGAACTGTTAGCCTGATAGCACAGGCCTGCTAACCGTCTGAAACACCGCGTCCCAAACACTCTCTGAACCCATTTACTTTCTATCTCTTTTTTATTTTTATTTTGTTTATACCTTCCGGAAACCTGCCTCACCCACTGTGATACGGAATCGCTATTACTTTTAATTTTATTTTTTTCATTTTTATGACTCACTCAATAACCTCCAGACGCTAACCAGCTAACTAGCTACAAGCTATTTAGTCATTGTTAGTTTCTTTTTAAACCTGGATAACACTCGCCAGTCCAGCTTCCCTGCCCATCCAGCGCTTCCCCCTGGACACTGATCTCTTGGCTACATAGCTGACACACACTGGACTGTCCATTAATCACGGTACTCCATTCTGCTTGTTTGTTTTATCTGTCGGCCCAGATGCCTAGTCAACGCCATTTTACCTGCTCTTTGTTGTGCTAGCTGATTAGCCTCGCCTACTGTTTTTAGCTAGCTTTCCCAATTCAACACCTGTGATTACTGTATGCCTCGCTGTATGTTCTCTCAAATGTCAATATGCCTTGTATACTGTTGTTCAGGTTAGTTATCATTGTTTTAGTTCACAATGGAGCCCCTAGCTCCACTCTGCATACCCCTGTTACCTCCTTTGTCCCACCTCCCACACATGCGGTGACCTCACCCATTACAACCAGCATGTCCAGAGATACAACCTCTCTCATCATCACCCAGTGCCTGGGCTTACCTGCGCTGTACCCGCACCCCACCATACCCCTGTCTGCGCATTATGCCCTGAATATATTCTACCATGCCCAGAAACCTGCTCCTCTTATCCTCTGCCCCCAACGCTCTAGGCAACCAGTTTTGATAGCCTTTAGCCGCACCCTCATACTACTCCTTCTCTGTTCCGCGGGTGATGTGGAGGTAAACCCAGGCCCTGCATGTCCCCAGGTACCCTCATTTGTTGACTTCTGTGATCGAAAAAGCCTTGGTTTTATGCATGTCAACATCAGAAGCCTCCTCCCTAAGTTTGTTTTACTCACTGCTTTAGCACACTCTGCTAACCCTGATGTCCTTGCCGTGTCTGAATCCTGGCTCAGGAAGGCCACCAAAAATTCAGAGATTTCCATACCCAACAACTATAACATCTTACATTTACATTTTACATTTAAGTCATTTAGATTTAGAAGATAGAACTGCCAAAGGGGGCGGAGTCGCAGTCTACTGCAGAGATAGCCTGCAAAGTAATGTCATACTTTCCAGGTCCATACCCAAACAGTTTGAACTACTAATTTTGAAAATTACTCTCTCCAGAAATAAGTCTCTCACTGTTGCCGCCTGCTACCGACCACCCTCAGCTCCCAGCTGTGCCCTGGACACCATTTGTGAATTGATCGCCCCCCATATAGCTTCAGAGTTTGTTCTGTTAGGTGACCTAAACTGGGATATGCTTAACACCCCGGCAGTCCTACAATCTAAGCTAGATGCCCTCAATCTCACTCAAATCATCAAGGAACCCACCAGGTACAACCCTAACTCTGTAAACAAGGGCACCCTCATAGACGTCATCCTGACCAACTGGCCCTCCAAATACACCTCCGCTGTCTTCAACCAGGATCTCAGCGATCACTGCCTCATTGCCTGTATCCGCCACGGAGCCGCAGTCAAACGACCACCCCTCATCACTGTCAAACGCTCCCTAAAACACTTCTGTGAGCAGGCCTTTCTAATCGACCTGGCCCGGGTATCCTGGAAGGACATTGACCTCATCCCGTCAGTTGAGGATGCCTGGTCATTCTTTAAAAGTAACTTCCTCACCATTTTAGATAAGCATGCTCCGTTCAAAAAATGCAGAACCAAGAACAGATACAGCCCTTGGTTCATTCCAGACCTGACTGCCCTCGACCAGCACAAAAACATCCTGTGGCGGACTGCAATAGCATCGAATAGCCCCCGTGATATGCAACTGTTCAAGGAAGTCAGGAACCAATACACGCAGTCAGTCAGGAAAGCTAAGGCCAGCTTCTTCAGGCAGAAGTTTGCATCCTGTAGCTCCAACTCCAAAAAGTTCTGGGACACTGTGAGGTCCATGGAGAACAAGAGCACCTCCTCCCAGCTGCCCACTGCACTGAGGCTAGGTAACACGGTCTCCACCGATAAATCCATGATTACCGAAAACTTCAATAAGCACTTCTCAACGGCTGGCCATGCCTTCCGCCTGGCTACTCCAACCTCGGCCAACAGCTCTACCCCGCCCGCAGCTCCTCGCCCAAGCCTCTCCAGGTTCTCCTTTACCCAAATCCAGATAGCAGATGTTCTGAAAGAGCTGCAAAACCTAGACCCGTACAAATCAGCTGGGCTTGACAATCTGGACCCGCTATTTCTGAAACTATCTGCCGCCATTGTCGCAACCCCTATTACCAGCCTGTTCAACCTCTCTTTCATATCGTCTGAGATCCCCAAGGATTGGAAAGCTGCCGCAGTCATCCCCCTCTTCAAAGGGGGAGACACCCTGGACCCAAACTGTTATAGACCTATATCCATCCTGCCCTGCCTATCTAAGGTCTTCGAAAGCCAAGTCAACAAACAGGTCACTGACCATCTCGAATCCCACCGTACCTTCTCCGCTGTGCAATCTGGTTTCCGAGCCGGTCACGGGTGCACCTGAGCTACACTCAAGGTACTAAACGATATCATAACCGCCATCGATAAAAGACAGTACTGTGCAGCCGTCTTCATCGACCTCGCCAAGGCTTTCGACTCTGTCAATCACCATATTCTTATCGGCAGACTCAATAGCCTCGGTTTTTCGGATGACTGCCTTGCCTGGTTCACCAATTACTTTGCAGACAGAGTTCAGTGTGTCAAATCGGAGGGCATGCTGTCCGGTCCTCTGGCAGTCTCTATGGGGGTGCCACAGGGTTCAATTCTCGGGCCGACTCTTTTCTCTGTATATATCAATGATGTTGCTCTTGCTGCGGGCGATTCCCTGATCCACCTCTACGCAGACGACACCATTCTATATACTCATTGGACACTGTGCTATCTAACCTCCAAACGAGCTTCAATGCCATACAGCACTCCTTCCGTGGCCTCCAACTGCTCTTAAACGCGAGTAAAACCAAATGCATGCTTTTCAACCGATCGCTGCCTGCACCCGCATGCCCGACTAGCATCACCACCCTGGATGGTTCCGACCTTGAATATGTGGACACCTATAAGTACCTAGGTGTCTGGCTAGACTGCAAACTCTCCTTCTAGACTCACATCAAACATCTCCAAACGAAAATCAAATCAAGAGTCGGCTTTCTATTCCGCAACAAAGCCTCCTTCACTCACGCCGCCAAGCTTACCCTAGTAAAACTGACTATCCTACCGATCCTCGACTTCGGCGATGTCATCTACAAAATGGCTTCCAACACTCTACTCAGCAAACTGGATGCAGTCTATCACAGTGCCATCCGTTTTGTCACTAAAGCACCTTATACCACCCACCACTGCGACTTGTATGCTCTAGTCGGCTGGCCCTCACTACATATTCGTCGCCAGACCCACTGGCTCCAGGTCATCTACAAGTCCATGCTAGGTAAAGCTCCGCCTTATCTCAGTTCACTGGTCACGATGGCAACACCCATCCGTAGCACGCGCTCCAGCAGGTGTATCTCACTGATCATCCCTAAAGCCAACACCTCATTTGACCGCCTTTCGTTCCAGTACTCTGCTGCCTGTGACTGGAACGAACTGCAAAAATCGCTGAAGTTGGAGACTTTTATCTCCCTCACCAACTTCAAACATCAGCTATCCGAGCAGCTAACCGATCGCTGCAGCTGTACATAGTCTATTGGTAAATAGCCCACCCATTTTCACCTACCTCATCCCCATACTGTTTTTATACTGTTTTTTATTTATTTACTTTTCTGCTCTTTTGCACACCAATATCTCTACCTGTACATGACCATCTGATCATTTATCACTCCAGTGTTAATCTGCAAAATTGTATTATTCGTCTACCTCCTCATGCCTTTTGCACACATTGTATATAGACTGCCCATTTTTTTTCTACTGTGTTATTGACTTGTTAATTGTTTACTCCATGTGTAACTCTGTGTTGTCTGTTCACACTGCTATGCTTTATTTTGGCCAGGTCGCAGTTGCAAATGAGAACTTGTTCTCAACTAGCCTACCTGGTTAAATAAAGGTGAAATAAAAATAAAATAAAAAATTCAGCCAGCATTCTCTATATCTATATCTACATGTATCTACACTATTCAGCCAGCATTCTCTCTATCTAGATCTACATGTATCTACATCATTCAGCAAGCATTCTCTATATCTACATGTATCGAACACTATTCAGCCAGCATTCTCTATATCTACAAGTATCTACATTATTCAGCCAGCATTCTCTATATCTATATCTACATGTATGTACACTATTCAGCCAGCATTCTCTATATCTATATCTACATGTATCTACATTATTCAGCCAGCATTCTCTCTATCTACATGTATCTAACACCATTCAGCCAGCATTCTCTATATCTACATGTATCTAACACCATTCAGCCAGCATTCTCTATATCTACATGAATCTACATTATTCAGCCAGTATTCTCTATATCTACATCTACATGAATCTACATTATTCAGCCAGTATTCTCTATATCTACATGTATCTAATACTATTCAGCCAGCATTCACTTTATCTATACGTATCTAATACTATTCAGCCAGCATTCACTTTATCTATACGTATCTAATACTATTCAGCCAGCATTCACTTTATCTATACGTATCTAATACTATTCAGCCAGCATTCACTTTATCTATACGTATCTAACACTATTCAGCCAGCATTCACTATATCTATATCTACATGTATCTAATACTATTCAGCCAGCATTCTCTATATCTATATCTACATGTATCTAATACTATTCAGCCAGCATTCACTTTATCTATACGTATCTAATACTATTCAGCCAGCATTCACTTTATCTACATGTATCTAACACTATTCAGCCAGCATTCCCTTTATCTATACGTATCTAATACTATTCATGTTATGCAGGTGAATGAGGACCCAAAAGCGACTTGGCGAAAACAGTCTTTAATCCAGTTTAAGGAAATAGCAATACTCCTAGACAAATCGGAGCGGTAAATAAAGCATAAAAAACAATTCCACTCGTAATCACGAGAACTGACTGGAGACTCGATAATAAACTGCAGGTTGCCTCGGGAAGGCACTTGACCGTAGCAGACTCAGACACCTGCTCACCACACAGCATCTGAGGGAAACACGACACGACAGGGCGATACAAAGACACAGCACGGTGAACAATATACAAGGATCCGACAGGACAGAAACGGAAAACAAGGGGAGAAATAGGGACTCTAATCAGGGGAAAAGATAGGGAACAGGTGTGGGAAGACTAAATGATTGATTAGGGGAATAGGAACAGCTGGGAGCAGAAACGGAACGATAGAGAGAAGAGAGAGAGGAAGGGAGAGAGAAAAAGGGGAACGAACCTAAAAAGACCAGCAGGGGGAAAACGAACAGAAGGAAAAGCAAAATGACAAGACAATATAAGACAAAACATGACAGTACCCCCCCACTCACCGAGCGCCTCCTGGCGCACTCGAGGAGGAATCCTGGCGGCAACGGAGGAAATCATCAATCAGTGAACGGTCCAGCACGTCCCGAGACGGAACCCAACTCCTCTCCTCAGGAACGTAACCCTCCCAATCCACTAAGTATTGGTGACCCCGTCCCCGAGAACGCATGTCCATGATCCTACGTACCTTGTAAATAGGTGCGCTCTCGACAAGGACGGGAGGGGGAGGGAAGACGAACGGGGGTGCGAAGAAAGGGCTTGACACAGGAGACATGGAAGACAGGATGGACGCGACGAAGATGTCGCGGAAGAAGCAGTCGCACAGCGACAGGATTGACGACCTGGGAGACACGGAACGGACCAATGAACCGCGGAGTCAACTTACGAGAAGCTGTCGTAAGAGGAAGGTTGCGAGTGGAAAGCCACACTCTCTGGCCGCAACAATACCTTGGACTCTTAATCCTACGTTTATTGGCGGCTCTCACAGTCTGTGCCCTGTAACGGCAAAGTGCAGACCTCACCCTCCTCCAGGTGCGCTCACAACGTTGGACAAACGCTTGAGCGGAGGGAACGCTGGACTCGGCAAGCTGGGATGAGAACAGAGGAGGCTGGTAACCCAGACTACTCTGAAACGGAGATAACCCGGTAGCAGACGAAGGAAGCGAGTTGTGAGCGTATTCTGCCCAGGGGAGCTGTTCTGCCCAAGACGCAGGGTTTCTGAAAGAAAGGCTGCGTAGTATGCGACCAATCGTCTGATTGGCCCTCTCTGCTTGACCGTTAGACTGGGGATGAAACCCGGAAGAGAGACTGACGGACGCACCAATCAAACGACAGAACTCCCTCCAAAACTGACGTGAATTGCGGACCTCTGTCTGAAACGGCGTCTAACGGGAGGCCATGAATTCTGAACACATTCTCGATGATGATTTGTGCCGTCTCCTTAGCGGAAGGAAGTTTAGCGAGAGGAATGAAATGTGCCGCCTTAGAGAACCTATCGACAACCGTAAGAATCACAGTCTTCCCCGCAGACAAAGGCAGACCGGTAATGAAGTCTAGGGCGATGTGAGACCATGGTCGAGAAGGAATGGGGAGCGGTCTGAGACGACCGGCAGGAGGAGAGTTACCTGACTTAGTCTGCGCGCAGTCCGAACAAGCAGCCACGAAACGGCGCGTGTCACGCTCCTGAGTCGGCCACCAAAAGCGCTGGCGAATAGAAGCAAGAGTGCCTCGAACACCGGGATGACCAGCTAACTTGGCAGAGTGAGCCCACTGAAGAACAGCCAGACGAGTGGAAACAGGAACGAAAAGAAGGTTACTAGGACAAGCGCGCGGCGACGCAGTGTGCGTGAGTGCTTGCTTAACCTGTCTTTCAATTCCCAGACTGTCAACCCGACAACACGCCCATAAGGAAGAATCCCCTCGGGATCAGTAGAAGCCACAGAAGAACTAAAAAGACGGGATAAGGCATCAGGCTTGGTGTTCTTGCTACCCGGACAGTAAGAAATCACAAACTCGAAACGAGCGAAAAATAACGCCCAACGAGCTTGACGAGCATTAAGTCGTTTGGCAGAACGGATGTACTCAAGGTTCTTATGGTCTGTCCAAACGACAAAAGGAACGGTCGCCCCCTCCAACCACTGTCGCCATTCGCCTAGGGCTAAGCGGATGGCGAGCAGTTCGCGGTTACCCACATCATAGTTGCGTTCAGATGGCGACAGGCGATGAGAAAAATAAGCGCAAGGATGAACCTTATCGTCAGACTGGAAGCGCTGGGATAGAATGGCTCCCACGCCTACCTCTGAAGCGTCAACCTCGACAATGAATTGTCTAGTGACGTCAGGAGTAACGAGGATAGGGGCGGACGTAAAACGTTCTTTTAGAAGATCAAAAGCTCCCTGGGCGGAACCGGACCACTTAAAACACGTCTTGACAGAAGTAAGAGCTGTGAGAGGGGCAGCAACTTGACCGAAATTACGAATGAAACGCCGATAGAAATTAGCGAAACCTAGAAAGCGCTGCAACTCGACACGTGACCTTGGAACGGGCCACTCACTGACAGCTTGGACCTTAGCGGAATCCATCTGAATGCCTTCAGCGGAAATAACGGAACCGAGAAAAGTAACGGAGGAGACATGAAAAGAGCACTTCTCAGCCTTCACGTAGAGACAATTCTCTAAAAGGCGCTGGAGAACACGTCGAACGTGCTGAACATGAATCTCGAGTGACGGTGAAAAAATCAGGATATCGTCAAGGTAGACAAAAACAAAGATGTTCAGCATGTCTCTCAGAACATCATTAACTAATGCCTGAAAAACAGCTGGCGCATTGGCGAGACCAAACGGCAGAACCCGGTACTCAAAATGCCCTAACGGAGTGTTAAACGCCGTTTTCCACTCGTCCCCCTCTCTGATGCGCACGAGATGGTAAGCGTTACGAAGGTCCAACTTAGTAAAGCACCTGGCTCCCTGCAGAATCTCGAAGGCTGATGACATAAGGGGAAGCGGATAACGATTCTTAACCGTTATGTCATTCAGCCCTCGATAATCCACGCAGGGGCGCAGAGTACCGTCCTTTTTCTTAACAAAAAAAAACCCCGCCCGGCCGGAGAGGAAGAAGGCACTATGGTACCGGCGTCAAGAGACACAGACAAATAATCCTCGAGAGCCTTACGTTCGGGAGCCGACAGAGAGTATAGTCTACCCCGAGGAGGAGTGGTCCCCGGAAGGAGATCAATACTACAATCATACGACCGGTGAGGAGGAAGGGAGTTGGCTCGGGACCGACTGAAGACCGTGCGCAGATCATGATATTCCTCCGGCACTCCTGTCAAATCGCCAGGTTCCTCCTGAGAAGTGGGGACAGAAGAAATGGGAGGGATGGCAGACATTAAACACTTCACATGACAAGAAACGTTCCAGGATAGGATAGAATTACTAGACCAATTAATAGAAGGATTATGACATACTAGCCAGGGATGACCCAAAACAACAGGTGTAAAAGGTGAACGAAAAATCAAAAAAGAAATAGTCTCACTGTGGTTACCAGATACTGTGAGGGTTAAAGGTAGTGTCTCAAATCTGATACTGGGAAGATGACTACCATCTAAGGCGAACATGGGCGTAGGCTTGTCTAACTGTCTGAAAGGAATGTCATGTTTCCGAGCCCATGCTTCGTCCATGAAACAACCCTCAGCCCCAGAGTCTATCAAGGCACTGCATGTAGCACCCGAACCGGTCCAGCGTAGATGGACCGACATAGTAGTACAGGATCTAGATGGAGAGACCTGAGTAGTAGCGCTCACCAGTAGCCCTCCGCTTACTGATGAGCTCTGGCTTTTACTGGACATGAATTGACAAAATGTCCATCAAATCCGCAATAGAGGCACAGGCGGTTGGTGATCCTCCGTTCCCTCTCCTTAGTCGAGATGCGAATACCTCCCAGCTGCATGGGCTCAGTCTCTGAGCCAGAGGAGGGAGATGGTTGCGATGCGAAGCAGGGAAACACCGTTGACGCGAGCTCTCTTCCACGAGCTTGGTGACGAAGATCTACCCGTCGTTCTATGCGGATGGCGAGAGCAATCAAAGAGTCCACACTGGAAGGAACCTCCCGGGAGAGAATCTCATCTTTGACCACTGCGTGGAGTCCCTCCAGAAAACGAGCGAGCAGCGCCGGCTCGTTCCAGTCACTAGAGGCAGCAAGAGTGCGAAACTCTATAGAGTAATCCGTTATGGATCGATCACCTTGGCATAGGGAAGCCAGGGCCCTAGAAGCCTCCCTACCAAAAACTGAACGGTCAAAAACCCGAATCATCTCCTCTTTAAAGTTCTGGTAATTGTTTGAACAATCAGCCCTTGCCTCCCAGATAGCTGTGCCCCACTCTCGAGCCCGGCCAGTAAGGAGTGAAATGACGTAAGCAACCCGAGCTCTCTCTCTAGAGTATGTGTTGGGTTGGAGAGAGAACACAATATCACACTGGGTGAGAAAGGAGCGGCACTCCTTGGGCTGCCCGGAGTAGCAAGGTGGGTTATTAACCCTAGGTTCCGGAGGCTCGGCAGACCAGGAAGTAACAGGTGGCACGAGACGAAGACTCTGGAACTGTCCAGAGAGGTCGGAAACCTGAGCGGCCAGGTTCTCCACGGCATGACGAGCAGCAGACAATTCCTGCTCGTGTCTGCCGAGCATGGCTCCTTGGATCTCGACGGCAGTGTTACGAGCGTCTGTAGTCGCTGGGTCCATTCTTTGGTCGGATCCTTCTGTTATGCAGGTGAATGAGGACCCAAAAGCGACTTGGCGAAAACAGAGTCTTTAATCCAGTTTAAGGAAATAGCAATACTCCTAGACAAATCGGAGCGGTAAATAAAGCATAAAAAACAATTCCACTCGTAATCACGAGAACTGACTGGAGACTCGATAATAAACTGCAGGTTGCCTCGGGAAGGCACTTGACCGTAGCAGACTCAGACACCTGCTCACCACGCAGCATCTGAGGGAAACACGACACGACAGGGCGATACAAAGACACAGCACGGTGAACAATATACAAGGATCCGACAGGACAGAAACGGAAAACAAGGGGAGAAATAGGGACTCTAATCAGGGAAAAGATAGGGAACAGGTGTGGGAAGACTAAATGATTGATTAGGGGAATAGGAACAGCTGGGAGCAGAAACAGAACGATAGAGAGAAGAGAGAGAGGAAGGGAGAGAGAAAAAGGGGAACGAACCTAAAAAGACCAGCAGGGGGAAAACGAACAGAAGGAAAAGCAAAATGACAAGACAATATAAGACAAAACATGACAATTCAGCCAGCATTCTCTATATCTATATCTACATGTATCTAATACTATTCAGCCAGCATTCTCTATATCTATATCTACATGTATCTAATACTATTCAGTCAGCATTCTCTATATCTACATCTATCTAACACTATTTGCCAGCATTTTCTATATCTATATCTACATGTATCTAATACTATTCAGCCAGCATTCTCTATATCTATATCTACATGTATCTAATACTATTCAGCCAGCATTCTCTATATCTACATGTATCTAACGCTATTCAGCCAGCATTCTCTATATCTACATGTATCTAATACTATTCAGCCAGCATTCACTTTATCTATACGTATCTAATACTATTCAGCCAGCATTCTCTATATCTATATCTACATGTATCTAATACTATTCAGCCAGCATTCACTATATCTATACGTATCTAATACGATTCAGCCAGCATTCTCTATATGTACATGTATCTAATACTATTCAGCCAGCATTCACTATATCTATACGTATCTAATACTATTCAGCCAGCATTCTCTATATCTATATCTACATGTATCTAATACTATTCAGCCAGCATTCACTTTATCTATACGTATCTAATACTATTCAGCCAGCATTCACTTTATCTATACGTATCTAATATTATTCAGCCAGCATTCACTTTATCTATACGTATCTAATACTATTCAGCCAGCATTCTCTATATCTATATCTACATGTATCTAATACTATTCAGCCTGCATTCTCTATATCTATATCTACATGTATCTAATACTATTCAGCCAGCATTCACTATATCTATATCTACATGTATCTAATACTATTCAGCCAGCATTCACTATATCTATATCTACATGTATCTAATACTATTCAGCCAGCATTCTCTATATCTATATCTACATGTATCTAACACCATTCAGCCAGCATTCACTATATCTATATCTACATGTATCTAATACTATTCAGCCAGCATTCACTATATCTATATCTACATGTATCTAATACTATTCAGCCACGATTCACAATATATATATCTACATGTATCTAACACCATTCAGCCAGTATTCTCTATATCTACATGTATCTAACACTATTCAGCCAGCATTCACTATATCTATATCTACATGTATCTAATACTATTCAGCCACCATTCACTATATATATATCTACATGTATCTAACACCATTCAGCCAGTATTCTCTATATCTACATGTATCTAACACCATTCAGCCACCATTCACTATATATATATATCTACATGTATCTAATACTATTCAGCCACCATTCACTATATCTATATCTACATGTATCTAACACTATTCAGCCAGCATTCACTATATCTATATCTACATGTATCTAATACTATTCAGCCACCATTCACTATATATATATCTACATGTATCTAACACCATTCAGCCAGTATTCTCTATATCTACATGTATCTAACACTATTCAGCCAGTATTCTCTATATCTACATGTATCTAACACCATTCAGCCAGTATTCTCTATATCTACATGTATCTAACACCATTCAGCCAGTATTCTCTATATCTACATGTATCTAACACTATTCAGCCAGTATTCTCTATATCTACATGTATCTAACACCATTCAGCCAGTATTCTCTATATCTACATGTATCTAACACCATTCAGCCAGTATTCTCTATATCTACATGTATCTACATTATTCAGCCAGTATTCTCTATATCTATATCTACATGTATCTAACACTATTCAGCCAGTATTCTCTATATCTACATGTATCTAACACCATTCAGCCAGTATTCTCTATATCTATATCTACATGTATCTAACACCATTCAGCCAGCATTCTCTATATCTACATGTATCTACATTATTCAGCCAGCATTCTCTATATCTATATCTACATGTATCTAACACTATTCAGCCACCATTCACTATATATATACGTATCTAATACTATTCAGCCAGTATTCTCTATATCTACATGTATCTAACACTATTCAGCCAGCATTCACTATATCTATACGTATCTAATACTATTCAGCCAGCATTCTCTATATCTATACGTATCTAATACTATTCAGCAAGCGCTCTCTATATCTATATGTACCTAGTACTTTTTAGGGAGCCTCTCTATATCTATCTAACACTATTCAGCAAACTCTTCCTATATTTACAGTTAAAGTCAGAAGTTTACATACACCTTAGCCAAATACATTTAATCTCAGTTTTTCACAATTCCTGACATTTAATCCTAGTAAAAATTCCCTGTCTTAGGTCAGTTAGGATCACCACTTTATTTTAAGAATGTGAAATGTCAGAATAATAGTAGAGATAATTATTTATTTCAGCTTTTATTTCTTTCATCACATTCCCAGTGGATCTGAAGTTTACAAACACTCAATTAATATTTGGTAGCATCGCCTTTAAATTGTTTATCTTGGGTCAAACATTTTGGGTAGCCTTCCACAAGCTTCCCACAATAAGTAATTTTGGCTCATTCTTCCTGACAGAGCTGGTGTAACTGAATCAGGTTTGTAGGCCTCCTTGCCTGCACACACCTTTTCAGTTCTGCCCACTAATTTTCCGTAGGATTTAGGTCAGGGCTTTGTGTTGGCCAATCCAATACCTTGACTTTGTTGTCCTTATGCCATTTTGCCACAACTTTGGAAGTATGCTTCTTCATTTGGAAAACATTTTCCCATGATGTCAAGCAGGAGGCACTGAGTTTGAAGGTAGGCCTTGAAATACATCTACAGGTACACCTCCAATTGACTCAAAGTATGTCAATTAGCCTATCAGAATCTTCTAATGCCATCACATAATTTTCTTCCATTTTCCAAGCTGTTTAAAGGCACAGTCAACTTTGTGTATGTAAACTTCTGAGCTACTGGAATTGTGATACAGTGAGTTATAAGTGAAATCATCTGTCTGTAAACAATTGTTGGAAAGATTACTTGTATCATGTGTAACAGTATAACTTTACGTCCGTCCCCTCGCCCATACCCGGGCGCGAACCAGGGACCTTCTGCACACATCAACAACAGTCACCCACGAAGCATCGTTACCCATCGATCCACAAAAGCCGCAGCCCTTGCAGAGCAAGGGGAACTACTACTTCAAGGTCTCAGAGCTAGTGACGTAACAGATTGAAACGCTATTTGGCGCGCACCGCTAACTAAGCTAGCCGTTTCACATCCGTTACACATGCACAAAGTAGATGTCCTAACAGACTTTCCAAAACTATAGTTTGTTGACAAGACATTTGTGGAGTGGTTGAAAAACGAGTTTTAATGACTCCAACCTAAGTGTTTGTAAACTTCGAACATCAACTGTATATCTACAGTATATGTATCTAACACTATTCAGCCAGCGCTCTCTATATATTTATCTGTATGTATCTAACACTATTCAGCCAGCGCTCTCTATATATTTATCTGTATGTATCTAACACTTTTCAGCCAGCGCTCCCTATGACTATATGTATCTGACACTATTCAGCCAGCGCTCCCTATGACTATATGCACAGGTGGGACTCGGCTCGGCTGACAGGCTGCTCTATAGAAATGTTCTGTTCTGGCAAGGACACACCTGTAACAACACATCACATATTTAACTCATCTGGTGTTTCACACTCCATTGAAACAGTCTAATGGGTAGGTTATCAACTATGGCACTTTAGATTAGCCCAGGGGTGTAAGGCCTAGGTTAGATTCTAGATTAAACCAGGGGTGTAAAAACTAGGTTAGATTCTAGATTAAACCAGGGGAGTAGGCCTAGGTTAGATTCTAGATTAAACCAGGGGTGTATGCCTAGGTTAGATTCTAGATTAAACCAGGGGAGTAGGCCTAGGTTAGATTCTAGATTAAACCAGGGGAGTAGGCCTAGGTTAGACTCTAGATTAACCCAGGAGAGTAGACCTAGGTCAGACTCTAGATTAACCCAGGGGAGTAGGTCTAGGTTAGACTCTAGATTAACCCAGGGGAGTAGGCCTAGGTTAGATTCTAGATTAAACCAGGGGAGTAGGCCTAGGTTAGATTCTAGATTAAACCAGGGGAGTAGGCCTAGGTTAGTTTCAGATTAAACCAGGGGAGTAGGCCTATCCCTCTAGTTGAATCAGTCTTTGAATCCAATGGTTATCCATAATTTCAGTCATGCATCAAGATTGTTGGCCTACTTTAACTTGAGGTGCATAAGAAATCAGTCTTGTGTAGAAGCGTCAAAGTCACATAATGTTGAAATACCTGTCTAGTCTCGCTCTCCTTGCAACCCCTGACCAGCGAGCTCGTCCTACCATAGAGGTTGGTGGGTCGAGAGGGCTGAGTGAGAGAGTGGGCACTGGGTGAGAGAAAGACGCTACACAAAAAGCTATTTGAAATTAAAAACCTGGTCCCTGAAACTCTAATTTACCTAATAGCAAGAAATTCCAATCTAACACGTAAAACCTACGAAAAGAGAAAGAAACACTTAAATTAATTTTCTAGTGAATTGCTATGTGGGTGCTGAAATTCTGAGACATTACAGACCTTGTCATTCTACGTTTTGCTAATTGCCATTTCTAATTTTATCCATGCAATGCTCACTATTCAAACCAAAACGTTGCAATAATATGGATACAGCACAAATTCACCCGTTGATTTTGAAGGATGTGTCCTTTATAAGTGCCTTGGCAGTTGTTTGGCGTTAAGAGTTGAGATGGAAATTGATTAGTCTCATGCCTCTGTCGGTGACGCCTCCAACATTAAGACGACAATTCCTGAAATACATTGTGTGTGTGTTGTGTGTTGAGTGTGTGCATGTGTGTGTGTGTGTGTGTGTGTGTGTATATGTGTTGTGTGTGAGAGAGAGAGAGCTGGGAGCCTTCAGTTTTAGCAGCCCGGAGGATGAAAAACATAGTCCTGCTATAATGGGGCCTTTGTGAGGCCAATGCAGCAACACGAACCTCATTTCTCCGACAAGTCTACCAGGGCCAAACTAAATTTGTCATCCAGTCTTTGTAAGGCGCCTGTCATATGAATCACTTAATGCCAGACACTGTATGTACATACATCTGGTGTGTGTGTGTGTGTGTGTGTGTGTGTGTGTGTGTGTGTGTGTGTGTGTGTGTGTGTGTGTGTGTGTGTGTGTGTGTGTGTGTGTGTGTGTGTGTGTGTGTGTGTGTGTGTGTGTGTGTGTGTGTGTGTGTGTGTGTGTGTGTGTGTGTGTGTGTGTGTGTGTGTGTGTGTGTGTGTGTGTTACGACATTAACTACCAACTGCAATTTATGCTGCCCATCAAAAAGGGAGAAGCAGAATACGATTTTCACTGTCAGTCTATAATTGTTGCATCTCTGTTGAGTTTAGTTTTCAAGTCAGAAGTCTGTCTACTGCCATTTAAAAAGATGTCCAACATCCTTCAGCTGATATCCGACTTCTGCCTAAACATTACAATATGCATTCCAGTAATTGCATTGTGTCAGGCTTTCCTGTAGAGGTACGTGAAGTCTTTCCTCTGATTTGAAAGAGGGGAAATTACAAGGAGATAGGTCTGGAACTGCTTAGTGACAGAGTCAAGGGTACATCCCAAATGCCAACCTATTCCCTACATAGTGTACTATTTTTGACCCTGGGGATCTTGGACAAAAGTGGTGCACTATATACGGAATAGGGTGCCATTTGAGACGTAACCGTTCAGTCATTCACTGTTACACCATGAGTAATAGATATATCCTCCAGTTATTGACATTAACACACATTTCTCTCTTGTTTGACACGCTCCTTTATCCTGTTGTCTCTTTAATGAAAAATGACAATTGTGCACGTCCCTATAGATTAGCTTATACAATTACTGTCTTGGACGTATGACGGGTATGAAAAACAATCCTTGGTTGTCGGGCGGTCGCCTCCTCCACTGCTCTGCGTGACACATTCATCTCCCCTCAGATTAATGTGAGGCTGGCAGAGTGGAAGAATATTCCTATATTGATATATCTGAGAATGGCAGAGTGGAAGAAAATTCCTCTTATGACAAATGTGAGGCTGTCATAGTCAAAGAGTATTCCTCTATTGGTTAATGTGAGGCTGGCAGAGTGGAATAATATTCCTATATTGATTTATGTGAGGCTGGCAGAGTGGAATAATATTACTATATTGATTTATGTGAGGCTGGCAGAGTGGAATAATATTCCTTTTTAGCCTCCTGAGTGGCACAGCGGTCTAAGGCACTTTGTGACGCTACTGATAGTAGTGTCACAAAGACCCGTGTTCGATCCCAGGCTGTGTCGCAGCCAGCCGTGTCTGGGAGACCCATGAGGTGGCGTACAATTGGCCCATAGTCTTCCGGGTTATGGGAGGGTTTGGCCGTCTGGGATGTCCTTGTCCCATTGCGCTCTAGTGACTCCTTGTGGCAGGCCGGGCGCATGCATGCTGACTACTTGCATTGCCACCCTCTTTTACACTGATGCTGCTCTCTGTTATTATCTATGCATTCTCACTTTAATACACTACCTACATGTACATATTACCTCAATTACCTCAACTAACCGGTGCCCCTGCACATTGATTCTGTATCGGTACCCCCTGTATATAGCCTGCACATTGATTCTGTATCGGTACCCCCTGTATATAGCCTCCACATTGACTCTGTATCGGTACCCCCTGTATATAGCCTGCACATTGATTCTGTATCGGTACCCCCTGTATATAGCCTCCACATTGACTCTGTATCGGTACCCCCTGCATATAGCCTGCACATTGATTCTGTATCGGTACCCCCTGTATATAGCCTCCACATTGACTCTGTATCGGTACCCCCTGTATATAGCCTGCACATTGATTCTGTATCGGTACCCCCTGTATATAGCCTCCACATTGACTCTGTATCGGTACCCCCTGTATATAGCCTGCACATTGATTCTGTATCGGTACCCCCTGTATATAGCCTGCACATTGATTCTGTATCGGTACCCCCTGTATATAGCCTGCACATTGATTCTGTATCGGTACCCCCTGTATATAGCCTCCACATTGACTCTGTATCGGTAACCCCTGTATATAGCCTGCACATTGATTCTGTATCGGTACCCCCTGTATATAGCCTCCACATTGACTCTGTATCGGTACCCCCTGTATATAGCCTCCACATTGACTCTGTATCGGTACCCCCTGCATATAGCCTGCACTGCTTTTAATCAGGGCAAGGTGTCTGGCAACATGACTGAATACAAACAGTGCAGCTATTCCCTCCGTAAGGCTATTAAACAAGCTAAGCGTCAGTACAGAGACAAAGTGGAATCTCAATTCAATGGCTCAGACACAAGAGGCATGTGGCAGGGTCTACAGTCAATCACGGACTACAAGATGAAATCCAGCCCAGTCACGGACCAGGATGTCTTGCTCCCAGGCAGACTAAATAACTTTTTTGCCCGCTTTGAGGACAATACAGTGCCACTGACACGGCCTGCAACGGAAACATGCGGTCTCTCCTTCACTGCAGCCGAGGTGAGTAAGACATTTAAACGTGTTAACCCTCGCAAGGCTGCAGGCCCAGACGGCATCCCCAGCCGCGCCCTCAGAGCATGCGCAGACCAGCTGGCCGGTGTGTTTACGGACATATTCAATCAATCCCTATACCAGTCTGCTGTTCCCACATGCTTCAAGAGGGCCACCATTGTTCCTGTTCCCAAGAAAGCTAAGGTAACTGAGCTAAACGACTACCGCCCCGTAGCACTCACTTCCGTCATCATGAAGTGCTTTGAGAGACTAGTCAAGGACCATATCACCTCCACCCTACCTGACACCCTAGACCCACTCCAATTTGCTTACCGCCCAAATAGGTCCACAGACGATGCAATCTCAACCACACTGCACACTGCCCTAACCCACCTGGACAAGAGGAATACCTATGTGAGAATGCTGTTCATCGACTACAGCTCGGCATTCAACACCATAGTACCCTCCAAGCTCGTCATCAAGCTCGAGACCCTGGGTCTCGACCCCGCCCTGTGCAACTGGGTACTGGACTTCCTGACGGGCCGCCCCCAGGTGGTGAGGGTAGGCAACAACATCTCCTCCCCGCTGATCCTCAACACGGGGGCCCCACAAGGGTGCGTTCTGAGCCCTCTCCTGTACTCCCTGTTCACCCACGACTGCGTGGCCACGCACGCCTCCAACTCAATCATCAAGTTTGCGGACGACACAACAGTGGTAGGCTTGATTACCAACAACGACGAGACGGCCTACAGGGAGGAGGTGAGGGCCCTCGGAGTGTGGTGTCAGGAAAATAACCTCACACTCAACGTCAACAAAACTAAGGAGATGATTGTGGACTTCAGGAAACAGCAGAGGGAACACCCCCCTATCCACATCGATGGAACAGTAGTGGAGAGGGTAGCTAGTTTTAAGATCCTCGGCATACACATCACAGACAAACTGAATTGGTCCACTCACACTGACAGCGTCGTGAAGAAGGCGCAGCAGCGCCTATTCAACCTCAGGAGGCTGAAGAAATTCGGCTTGTCACCAAAAGCACTCACAAACTTCTACAGATGCACAATCGAGAGCATCCTGGCGGGCTGTATCACCGCCTGGTACGGCAACTGCTCCGCCCTCAACCGTAAGGCTCTCCAGAGGGTAGTGAGGACTGCACAACGCATCACCGGGGGCAAACTACCTGCCCTCCAGGACACCTACACCACCCGTTGTTACAGGAAGGCCATAAAGATCATCAAGGACATCAACCACCCGAACCACTGCCTGTTCACCCCGCTATCATCCAGAAGGCGAGGTCAGTACAGGTGCATCAAAGCTGGGACCGAGAGACTGAAAAACAGCTTCTATCTCAAGGCCATCAGACTGTTAAACAGCCACCACTAACACTGAGTGGCTGCTGCCAACACACTGTCATTGACACTGACCCAACTCCAGCCATTTTAATAATGGGAATTGATGGGAAATGATGTAAATATATCACTAGCCACTTTAAACAATGCTACCTTATATAATGTTACTTACCCTACATTATTCATCTCATATGCATATGTATATACTGTACTCTACATCATCGACTGCATCCTTATGTAACACATGTATCACTAGCCACTTTAACTATGCCACTTTGTTTACTTTGTCTACACACTCATCTCATATGTATATACTGTACTCGATACCATCTACTGTATGCTGCTCTGTACCATCACTCATTCATATATCCTTATGTACATGTTCCTTATCCCCTTACACTGTGTATAAGACAGTAGTTTTGGAATTGTTAGTTAGATTACTTGTTGGTTATCACTGCATTGTCGGAACTAGAAGCACAAGCATTTCGCTACACTCGCATTAACATCTGCTAACCATGTGTATGTGACAAATAAAATTTGATTTGATTTGATTTGATTCTGTATCGGTACCCCCTGTATATAGCCTGCACATTGATTCTGTATCGGTACCCCCTGTATATAGTCTCCACATTGACTCTGTATCGGTACCCCCTGTATATAGTCTCCACATTGACTCTGTATCGGTACCCCCTGCATATAGCCTGTACATTGATTCTGTATCGGTACCCCCTGTATATAGCCTGCACATTGATTCTGTATCGGTACCCCCTGTATATAGCCTCCACATTGATTCTGTATCGGTACCCCCTGCATATAGCCTCCACATTGATTCTGTATCGGTACCCCCTGTATATAGCCTGCACATTGATTCTGTATCGGTACCCCCTGCATATCGCCTCCACATTGATTCTGTATCGGTACCCCCTGCATATAGCCTGCGCATTGATTCTGTATCGGTACCCCCTGTATATAGCCTGCACATTGATTCTGTATCGGTACCCCCTGTATATAGTCTCCACATTGACTCTGTATCGGTACCCCCTGTATATAGTCTCCACATTGACTCTGTATCGGTACCCCCTGCATATAGCCTGCACATTGATTCTGTATCGGTACTCCCTGTATATAGTCTCCACATTGACTCTGTATCGGTACCCCCTGCATATAGCCTGCACATTGATTCTGTATCGGTACCCCCTGTATATAGCCTGCACATTGATTCTGTATCGGTACCCCCTGTATATAGCCTCCACATTGATTCTGTATCGGTACCCCCTGCATATAGCCTCCACATTGATTCTGTATCGGTACCCCCTGTATATAGCCTGCACATTGATTCTGTATCGGTACCCCCTGCATATAACCTCCACATTGATTCTGTATCGGTACCCCCTGTATATAGCCTCCACATTGATTCTGTATCGGTACCCCCTGCATATAGCCTCAGTATTGTTATTTTACCGTTGTTCTTTAATTATTTGTTACTTTTATTTCTTATTCTTATTATTTTGTAAAAATATTTTTATAGGAATATATATATATATATATTTTTTTGTATTGTTGGTTTGGGCTTGTAAGTAAGCATTTTACTCTAAGGGGGGACGGGGTGGCAGGTAGCCTAGTGGTTAAAGTGTTGGACTAGTACCCGAAAGGTTGCAAGATCAAATCCCTGAGCTGACAAGGTACAAATATGTTGTTCTGCCCCTGAACAAGGTAGTTAACCCACTGTTCCTAGGCTGTCATTGACAATTAGAATTTGTTCTTCACTGAATTGCCTAGTTATATAAAATTAAAATGTCTGTAACCATTCAGTCACCTGTTGTATTTGGAAAATTTGATTGGTGTTTCCTCTGACACTTGGTGCAGCTGACTTCTGGGTTAAGCGAGCAGTGTGTCAAGAAGCATTGCGGTTTGGTAGGGTTATATTTCGGGGGCACATGGCTCTGGACCTTCGCCTCTCCCAAGTCCATATGTGAGTGGCAAGCAAGGGGACAAGTCTGAAACTACCAATTGGATACCATGACAATCACAACAGTGTGCATGTGCGTGTGGCATACCAAGTGTGTGTGACATACCAAGCTGGGAGGACTGTAAACGCCCTCATCAGGCACCTCCCATTCTCTGCCTTATTGGTTTTAAAGGGACCCGTTCAGTTTGTGGCCCATGGGGGCCCGCTGAAAAGAGAGAGGAGAAAGAAACTAAATGGAACATTGAACAGTGCAGCCCAACTGATTTACAGCCACACTTTAATTGGGTTGTAAAATCAAATCCAGAGTTGTTTCAGGAATGTGATTCCTGGCTTGTTTACAGGAGGAGTCCGTCACACAGTCAAGGACACTGAAAAAGAAAGAGAGAAATGGAAAAGGAGAGTTAGAAAGAGAGACATGGAAAAGGGAGAGTTAGAAAGAGAGACATGGAAAAGTGAGAGTTAGAAAGAGAGACATGGAAAAGGGAGAGTTAGAAAGAGAGAAATGGAAAAGGGAGAGTTAGAAAGAGAGACATGGAAAAGGGACAGTTAGAAAGAGAGACATGGAAAAGGAGAGTTAGAAAGAGAGACATGGAAAAGGGAGAGTTAGAAAGAGAGAAATGGAAAAGGGAGAGTTAGAAAGAGAGACATGGAAAAGGGAGAGTTAGAAAGAGAGAAATGGAAAAGGGAGAGTTAGAAAGAGAGACATGGAAAAGGGAGAGTTAGAAAGAGAGACATGGAAAGGGGAGAATAAGAAATAGAGACATGGAAAAAGGAGAGTTAGAAAGAGAGACATGGAAAAGGGAGAGTTAGAAAGAGAGAAATGGAAAAGGGAGAGTTAGAAAGAGAGACATGGAAAAGGGAGAGTTAGAAAGAGAGACATGGAAAAGGGAGAGTTAGAAAGAGAGAAATGGAAAAGGGAGAGTAAGAAATAGAGACATGGAAAAATGAGAGTTAGAAAGAGAGACATGGAAAAGGGAGAGTTAGAAAGAGAGAAATGGAAAAGGGAGAGTTAGAAAGAGAGACATGGAAAAGGGAGAGTTAGAAAGAGAGACATGGAAAAGGGAGAGTAAGAAATAGAGACATGGAAAATGAGAGAAATGGAAAAGGAAGTTAGAAAGAGACATGGAAAAGGGAGAGTTAGAAAGAGAGAAATGGAAAAGGGAGAGTTAGAAAGAGAGACATGGAAAAGGGAGAGTAAGAAATAGAGACATGGAAAAATGAGAGTTAGAAAGAGAGACATGGAAAAGGGAGAGTTAGAAAGAGAGAAATGGAAAAGGGAGAGTTAGAAAGAGAGACATGGAAAAGGGAGAGTTAGAAAGAGAGAAATGGAAAAGGGAGAGTTAGAAAGAGAGACATGGAAAAGGGAGAGTTAGAAAGAGAGACATGGAAAAGGGAGAGTAAGAAATAGAGACATGGAAAAATGAGAGTTAGAAAGAGAGAAATGGAAAAAGGAGAGTTAGAAAGAGAGAAATGGAAAAGGGAGAGTTAGAAAGAAAGACATGGAAAAGGGAGAGTTAGAAAGAGAGAAATGGAAAAGGGAGAGTTAGAAAGAGAGACATGGAAAAGGGAGAGTTAGAAAGAGAGAGATGGAAAAGGAAGAGTTAGAAAGAGAGACATGGAAAAGGGAGAGTTAGAAAGAGAGACATGGAAAAGGTAGAGTTAGAAAGAGAGACATGGAAAAGGGAGAGTTAGAAAGAGAGACATGGAAACGGTAGAGTTAGAAAGAGAGACATGGAAAAGGGAGAGTTAGAAAGAGAGAAATGGAAAAGGGAGAGTTAGAAAGAGAGACATGGAAAAGGGAGAGTTAGAAAGAGAGACATGGAAAAGGGAGAGTTAGAAAGAGAGAAATGGAAAAGGGAGAGTTAGAAAGAGAGACATGGAGGAAGGGAAAGTGAGAGCCAGTGAGACTCGGAGTGAGATTGAGAAAGCGAGACTTGAGGAGAGAGGGAGAGAGACAAAAAGGACAATGAGGAGAAGTTGAACTAAGTTTCGCCCATCGTTTACAAGCCTGCTCTGTTTCACTCTGAATAACACAACCTGTGATTTATTTCAGCGTGGCTCTGGATCAGCGATCTGCTCGCCTGACAGGAGGGAGCTGCTGCATGGTTCTGATGTGATGTGGAAAACAGAGAGGGAGAGAGTGGGTGAAGAGAGTGGGTGGGTGGGTAGAGGGAGGGAGATGGTGCATGAGGAGGGAGACATAGAGAAAAGGGAGAGGTTGAGGAGAGGGAGAGGAGGGAGATGGAGAGGAAGGGTGAGGAGGGAGACAGAGAGGGTGAGGGTGAGGAAAGGCAGGGAGAGCGTGAGGAAGGAGATGGAGAGGGAAGGAGAGCGTAAGGAGAGGGAGGGATAAGAAGGGGGAAGGAGAGGGTAAATAGAGGGAGAGGGAACGAAAGAGTAAGGAGAGGGAGAGTGAGGGTGATGAGAGGGAGAGTGAGGGTGAGGAGAGGGAGGGAGAGGGTGAGGAGGGAGACCAGGGATGTTCTCTTGATAAGTGTGCAAATTGGACCATTTCCTGCTAAGCGTTCAAAATGTAACGAGTACTTTTGGGTGTCGGGGGAAATGTATGGTGTAAAAAGTACATCAAATGGTAAGGCAGAGTTTTTCAAGCGGTTTTTCACAATCCAGATTTCTTCTCAGGGCAGATGGAGGGAAGGTGAAAGGACTTGTGGATTTGATCAATGACGAGGGGATAATTGGCATATGATTAAGACAACACGCAGTACAAAGTCTCTCAGCACCACAGATATTCTGAGAGGAGGGAGGGAGGGAGGGAGGGAGGGAGGGAGGGAGGGAGGGAGGGAGGGAGGGAGGGAGGGAGGGAGGGAGGGAGGGAGGGAGGGAGGGAGGGAGGGAGGGAGGGAGGGAGGGAGGGAGGGAGGGAGGGAGGGAGGGAGGGAGGGAGAACTGGTTTGGGCTACAGACAGTCTGACAGACAAACAGCCACAGAACAGACGACAAACAGTTATTGGATGGAGCCACTGGTTTCAGTATGGGTCATCAAAGTGACTTAATAGGCGACAGAACATTTACAGCTACGAGAACCCAAGGGTTTTGAGAATGAATGACACAAATATTTCACAAAGTCTGCTACCTAAGTTTGTATGATGGCAATTTGCATATACTCCAGAATGTTATGATTAGTGATCAGATGAATTGAAATGAATTGCAAAGTCCCTCTTTGCCATACAAATGAACTGAATCCCCCAAAAAATTTCCACTGCATTTCAGCCCTGCCACAAAAGGACCAGCTGACATCATGTCAGTGATTCTCTCGTTAACACAGGTGTGAGCGTTGACGAGCACAAGGCTGGAGATCACTCTGTCTTGCTGATTGAGTTCGAATAAAAGACTGGAAGCTTCAAAAGGAGGGTGGTGCTTGGAATCATTGTTCTTCCTCTGTCATTCGTGTTACCTGCAAAGAAACACGTGCCATCATCATTGCTTTGCACAACAAGGGCTTCACAGGCAAGGATTATGCTGCCACAAAGATTGCACCTAAATTAACAATTTATTTTGATCATCATGAACTTCAACGAGAGGAGTTCAATTGTTGTTTTGTTGCAATTGTTGCTTGAGGGTGCCCAAGAATGTCCAACAAGCGCCAGGACCGTCTCCAGCCTAGTGGTTAGAGTGTTGGTCTAGTAACCGAAAGGTTGCAAGTTCATATCCCCGAGCTGACAAGGCACAAATCTGTCATTCTGCCCATGAACAGGCAGTTAACCCACTGTTCCTAGGCCATCATTTAAAATAATAATTTGTTCTTAACTGACTTGCCTAGTTAAATAAAGGTAAAATACATAAATCAATAAAATAAAGTTGATTCAGCTGCAGGATCGGGGCACCACCAGTACAGAGCTTGCTCAGGAATGGCAGCAGGCAGGTGTGAGTGCATCTGCATGCACAGTGAGGCGAAGACATTGGATGATGGCCTGGTGTCAAGAAGGGGAACAAAGAAGCACTTTTCTCCAGGAAAAAAATCAGGGACAGACTGATATTCTGCAAAAGGTAAGTCGCTCTGGATAAGAGCGTCTGCTAAATGACTTAAATGTAATGTAAATGGATTGGACTGCTGAGGACTGGGGTAAAGTTGTTTTCTCTTATGAATCCGCTGGTTCTGCTCACACTGCCCTACCCTGTGCTCTGACCTCTTTCTCCCCTCTCTCTCCAGATGAAATCTCGCGTCTTGTGACGGCCGGCCGCCCAACAACCTGCCCGCTTGACCCTATCCCCTCCTCTCTTCTCCAGACCATTTCCGGAGACCTTCTCCCTTACCTCACCTCGCTCATCAACTCATCCCTGACCGCTGGCTACGTCCCTTCCGTCTTCAAGAGAGCGAGAGTTGCACCCCTTCTGAAAAAACCTACACTCGATCCCTCCGATGTCAACAATTACAGACCAGTATCCCTTCTTTCTTTTCTCTCCAAAACTCTTGAACGTGCCGTCCTTGGCCAGCTCTCCCGCTATCTCTCTCTGAATGACCTTCTTGATCCAAATCAGTCAGGTTTCAAGACTAGTCATTCAACTGAGACTGCTCTCCTCTGTATCACGGAGGCGCTCCGCACTGCTAAAGCTAACTCTCTCTCCTCTGCTCTCATCCTTCTAGATCTATCGGCTGCCTTCGATACTGTGAACCATCAGATCCTCCTCTCCACCCTCTCCGAGTTGGGCATCTCCGGCGCGGCCCACGCGTGGATTGCGTCCTACCTGACAGGTCGCTCCTACCAGGTGGCGTGGCGAGAATCTGTCTCCTCACCACGCGCTCTCACCACTGGTGTCCCCCAGGGCTCTGTTCTTGGCCCTCTCCTATTCTCGCTATACACCAAGTCACTTGGCTCTGTCATAACCTCACATGGTCTCTCTTATCATTGCTATGCAGACGACACACAATTAATCTTCTCCTTTCCCCCTTCTGATGACCAGGTGGCGAATCGCATCTCTGCATGTCTGGCAGACATATCAGTGTGGATGACGGATCACCACCTCAAGCTGAACCTCGGCAAGACGGAGCTGCTCTTCCTCCCGGGGAAGGACTGCCCGTTCCATGATCTCGCCATCACGGTTGACAACTCCATTGTGTCCTCCTCCCAGAGCGCCAAGAACCTTGGCGTGATCCTGGACAACACCCTGTCGTTCTCAACCAACATCAAGGCGGTGGCCCGTTCCTGTAGGTTCATGCTCTACAACATCCGCAGAGTACGACCCTGCCTCACACAGGAAGCGGCGCAGGTCCTAATCCAGGCACTTGTCATCTCCCGTCTGGATTACTGCAACTCGCTGTTGGCTGGGCTCCATGCCTGTGCCATTAAACCCCTTCAACTCATCCAGAACGCCGCAGCCCGTCTGGTGTTCAACCTTCCCAAGTTCTCTCACGTCACCCCGCTCCTCCGTTCTCTCCACTGGCTTCCAGTTGAAGCTCGCATCCGCTACAAGACCATGGTGCTTGCCTACGGAGCTGTGAGGGGAACGGCACCTCAGTACCTCCAGGCTCTGATCAGGCCCTACACCCAAATAAGGGCACTGCGTTCATCCACCTCTGGCCTGCTCGCCTCCCTACCACTGAGGAAGTACAGCTCCCGCTCAGCCCAGTCAAAACTGTTCGCTGCCCTGGCCCCCCAATGGTGGAACAAACTCCCTCACGACGCCAGGACAGCGGAGTCAATCACCACCTTCCGGAGACACCTGAAACCCCACCGCTTTAAGGAATACCTAGGATAGGATAAGTAATCCCTCTCACCCCCCCTTAAGATTTAGATGCACTATTGTAAAGTGACTGTTCCACTGGATGTCATAAGGTGAATGCACCAATTTGTAAGTCGCTCTGGATAAGAGCGTCTGCTAAATGACTTAAATGTAATGTAAATGGATTGGACTGCTGAGGACTGGGGTAAAGTCATTTTCTCTTATGAATCCCCTTTCCGATTGTTTGGTGCATCCGGAAAAAAAGCTTGTCCGGAGAAGACAAGGTGAGCTCTATCATCAGTCCTGTGTCATGCAAACAGTAAAGCATCCTGAGACCATTCAAGTGTGGGGTTGCTTCTCAGCCAAGGGAGTGTGCTCAATCACATTTTTGGCTAAGAACAGCCATAAATAAAGAATGGTACCAACACATCCTTCGAGAGCAACTTCTCCCAACCATCCAGGAACGGTTTGGTGACAAACTATGCCTTTTCCAGCATGATGGAGCACCTTGCCATAAGGAAAAAGTGATAACTAAGTGGTTTGCGGAACAAAACATCAATATTTAGGGTCCATGGCCAGGAAACTCCCCAGACGTTAATCCCATTGAGAACTTGTGGTCAATCCTCAAGAGGCGGTTGGACAAACAAAACCCCACAAATTCTGACAAACTCCAAGCATTGATTATGCAAGAATGGGCTGCCATCAGTCAGGATGTGGACCAGAAGTTAATTGACAGTATGCTAGGGCGGTTTGCAGAGGTCTTGAAAATGAAGGGTCAACACTGCAAATATTGACTCTTTGCATCAACTTCATCTAATTGTCAATAAAAGCCTTTGACACTTGTGAAATGCTTGTAATTATACTTCAGTATTCCATAGTAACATCTGACAAAAATATCTAAGACACTGAAGGAGCAACCTTTGTGAAAATTAATATTTCTGTCATTCTCAAAACCTTTGGCCACGACTACAGCCAGTACAGTGGGGCAAAAAAAGGATTTAGTCAGCCACCAATTGTGCAAGTTCTCCCACTTAAAACGATGAGAGAGGCCTGTAATGTCGATCATAGGTACACTTCAACTTTGACTGACAAAATTAGAAAACATTTTTTTTTAATGAATTTACTTGCAAATGATGGTGGAAAATAAGTATTTGGTCACCTACAAACGAGCAAGATTTCTGGCTCTCACAGACCTGTAACTTCCTCTTTAAGAGGCTCCTCTGTCCTCCACTCGTTACCTGTATTAACGGCACCTGTTTGAACTTGTTATCAGTATAAAAGACAGCTGTCCACAACCTCAAACAGTCACACTCCAAACTCCACTATGGCCAAGACGAAAGAGCTGTCAAAGGACACCAGAAACAAAATTGTAGACCTGCACCAGGCTGGGAAGACTGAATCTGCAATAGGTAAGCAGCTTGGTTTGAAAAAATCAACTGTGGGAGCAATTATTAGGAAATGGAAGACATACAAGACCACTGATAATCTCCCTCGATCTGGGGCTCCACGCAAGAATTCACCCCGTGGGGTCAAAATGATCACAAGAACCGTGAGCAAAAATCCCAGAACCACATGGGGGGACCTAGTGAATGACCTGAGAGCTGGGACCAAAGTAACAAAGCCTACCATCAGTTATACACTACACCGCCAGGGACTCAAATGTGTCCCCCTGCTTAAGCCAGTACATGTCCAGGCCCGTTTGAAATTTGTTAGAGTGCATTTGGGTGATCCAGAAGAAGATTGTGAGAATGTCACATGGTCAGATGAAACCAAAATATAACTTTTGGGTAAAAACTCAACTCGTCGTGTTTGGAGGACAAAGAATGCTGAGTTGCATACAAATAACACCATACCTACTGTGAAGCATGGGGGTGGAAACATGCTTTGGGGCTGTTTTTCTGCAAATGGACCAGGACGCCTGATCCGTATAAAGGAAAGAATGAATGGGGCCATGTATTGTGGGATTTTGAGTGAAAACCTCATTCCATCAGCAAGGGCAATGAAGATGAAACGTGGCTGGGTCTTTCAGCATGACAATGATCCCAAACACACCGCCCAGGCAATGAAGGAGTGGCTTCGTAAGAGTGGCCAAGCCAGTCTCCAGATCTCAACCCCATAGAACATCTTTGGAGGGAGTTGAAAGTCCGTGTTGCCCAGCAACAGCCCCAAAACATCACTGGAGATCTCTAGAGGAGATCTGCATGGAGGAATAGCAGCAACAGTGTGTGAAAACCTTGTGAAGACTTAGAGAAAACGTTTGACCTCTGTCATTGCCAACAAAGGGTATATAACAAAGTATTGAGATAAACTTTTGTTATCGACCAAAAACTTATTTTCCACCATAATTAGCAAATAAATTCATAAAAAATCCTACAATGTGATTTTCTGGATTTTTAAAAATCATTTTGTCTGACATAGTTGAAGTGTACCAATGATGAAAATTACAGGCCTCTCTCATCTTTTTAAGTGGGAGAACTTGCACAATTGGTGGCTGACTAAATACTTTTTTGCCCCACTCTATATAACTTCCATAACAGATATTGTTCATAGCAGTGGAGACTCCTCAGAGGAGGAAGGGATGAACCATCCTCCTCAGTGAATTTCAGATTATTTTAAATAGTGAAACATTCAGAAATGTATATATTTTTGATAAAATTATACAAAATATGTAAAAATGTCGCCAATTAAGTGAATGACGCACTGTTTTGCAATGAACGTCTACAGTAGCCTCAACAGCACTCTGTAGGGTAGCACCATGGTTTAGCTGGAGGACAGCTAGGTTCTATCTACCTCTGGGTACATTGACTTCAATACAAAACCTAGGAGGCCCATGGTTCTCATCTATTCCATAGACTTACACTGTAATTATGACAACTTCCAGAGGACGTCCTCCAACCTATCAGATCTCTTGCAGCATGAACTGCCAAAGGATCAGAGAATTGATCTATTACTGAAAGCATAAGCTACAGATAGCTAGCACTGCAGTGCATCAAATGTGGTGAGTAGTTGACTTAAAAATTAAGAAGAAGCAAGAGAGAGAGATATTTAATTTAATTGTGTTCACTTTCACTTAGCTAGCAAATGCAGCTAGCTAGTTTAGCCTACTCAAACACCTAGCTCAAACAGAGAAGGATGCTATGTTAGCTAGGTGGCCATGGCTATCAAACACTGAAACTCTTCCAAGTCAAGGTATGCTTTTGGGTTTATTAATGTATTGCCAACTCAGCTCTGGATCAGGGATTACCATGTGTAACTGCTAAACTGATTGCTGACTGTACACTGTACTTCATCATTGTAGTGGGTTTACTCACGTGTTAGTTCTAGTAGCTATGTTGACTTTGACATTATGTTGACATCAATGTAGGCTGTGTATAGCGGTTAGCGTTTATGATATGAAGGTTTTGGTTTGGAAAGTATTTTTTGCCTGGTCACAGACAGCTGATTTGTTGTACACAGAAGTCCACAAGTGAAGTGAAAAGGTGAAATCAGGAGAGCGCGTCGATTCGAAAAGGAATTATACAACCATCAAATGGATCATGCTGTTTGTATGTAGTTCTATGAAAGTGAGCTGTCTTGAGAGAGAGCTGAGGAGAGAGAAAGATGAGAGGGAGAGAGCTGAGGAGAGAGAAAGATGAGAGGGAGAGAGCTGAGGAGAGAGAAAGTTGCGAGTGAGAGAGAGCTGAGAGAGAGAGCTGAGAGCACTGGAGTGGGCTATAGACTGACAGAGAGAGAGAGAGCTGAGGGGAGTTAGATATAGGGGAATGCTGTTAAAGACATCTGAATGTCTTCATAATGCTCATCTCAGAAGACAGCTAAATCAGTCAGTATGGTTGTCCGGAAGGCAGAGGGACCTTAGTTAGTTTGCAAATGGCATTTGGGAAAAAAGCCTCATCATCGTCAAATCCCACTGCTCCAACACACACAATGTGACACTAAAATGAATCAACGACACAACCCAAACAAGCAATCCAGGACACAATTAAACAAACATGCCCTGCACAAAAGTAGATCAGCGAAAACGTCTTTGCATGTACAATAACATAACAGCAGGAAAGTATAAACTGACATTGACAGAGAAAGACCTGTTACAATAATAATTTACACTGGAAGCATGGTGTTTCATTTTACCAGATAAGATTAGTTTAGACTGTCTTTGCACAAGTCTCAACCTCCCTTTGCTGTCACTACAAAAATGAGTCCCCGTAGAAAAGGAGGAGGCAGTGGAGGACGAGGAGAGGAGGAGAGAGAAAGTGTAGCACTTTCTCTAATTAGCTATGCAAATCCATCTCGTGACAGATTGAGTTTTAGAAACTAAATTAGTGCTTTGTATCTTCTGTGCCTTTTTTAATCTTCCAGCAAATGTGGTTAGTTATAAAGGGGGGTTTGCCATGTTTGAACAGAGGGTTGGAGAGGTTTCCTATCACAGTCTTGTTTTCTGACTGACTGACTGAGCCCCTAGTGAATATTTATCTACTCGCCAACCACCCTTCAACCACCCCCCACCTACACTACCCCAACACTGGGGCTGGCTGGCTGTCAGGGAGTGTTCGTCACTTCTCTGCCCATTACAGCTCAATGTACTCCTGGGTGTCCTGGTACCATAGCAGCCCAGCTGGTGGAAATGCAACCTTTCCTAGGGCACAAAGACAAAGCCAACGCATATTTTAGAGCAGATCACTAACAGTCATCCATTACATAAATCTGAGTTTACTCTAATAAATAGCATTATTATGCACTTGAAGTACTGTCCCCACGGCCAGAAACCTAAACAATTTATCTGAAATCTCAGTAGTGATGTTGATAGTGGTGGTGCTGAAGGTAGTTATGGTGATGCTTAAGGTAGTGGTAGTATTGATGGCAGTAGTGGTGATTTCATTTTATTTTACTGGGCAAGTCAGTTAAGAACAAATTCTTATTTTCAATGACAGCCTAGGAACAGTGGGTTAACTGCCTGTTCAGGGGCAGAACAACAGATTTGTACCTTGTCAGCTCAGGGATTCGAACTTGCAACCTTTCGGTTACTAGTCCAACGCTATAACCACTAGGCTACCCTAGTACCCTGGTAGTAGTGGTGGTGGTGGTGATGGTAGTGGTGGTGGTGTTGGTGGTAGTGGTATTGATGGTGGTAGTGGTATTGGTGGTGGTGGTGGTGGTGGTGGTGGTGGTAGTGGTGGTGGTGGTGGTGGTGGTAGTGGTAGTGGTGGTGGTGGTGATGGGTAGTGGTGGAGTGTTTTTAACGTCCTTCAGGGCCAGAGTATAGTGTTAAACTACGGAGGGCAGCCAAGCCATACACATGCTTTTATACATTAATGAACAAAACCCCAATTTTCCTTTGGCATTCCAATCCCACAACTCCCATATGTTACGGACATGCTGACAGTCTACCGAAACGACCCTCACATTATAATACAAAGCCCAAATCCTTCTGTGTCTCAATGAGCCCCTTGTTCCCCTCTCATAAGCCAGGGGTATAATTGGCCTGGTGCGTGTCCTAACTCAACAGATCAGAGGTTAGTAAACCCGTTACTCATTTAGCATGTCAGGGATTAGCTGGCTCTGGACCCACAAAGCTGGCAAGTATATGCTTCATGTTGATCAAAGATTTTGTTTGCATCACAAACAGTACCCTATCCCCTTTATGGTGCATTACTTCTGACCTTAGCACATGGGGCTTTGGTGAATAAAAAGGGCACTATATAGGGAACAGGAGGCCATTTGTGATGTTCCCTTGACTAATATCGGAGAGTGGGAGAAGATCGTGGGAGAGGAGAGGGGGAGATGAGAGGGGAAGAGGAGAGGGGGAGATGAAAGGGGAAGAGGAGAGTGGGAGAGGAGAGTGGGAGAGGGGAAGAGGAAAGTGGGAGAGGAGAACAGAAAGAAGAATGTAGGATGATAGAGGTTGATGAGCGGGAGCTGTACGTGATACGAAGCAGCAGTCTTCATGGAAAGCTTTCACGTTTGTTAAGGGAGAGCTGACATCTCTAGAGGGCAGCTATATCATTACAGTTATAGCTGGACCAGCTGTGTGCTGTTGTACTATATGCCTGTTATCAATAGGACTTTATAAGTGCTCAAAATGGTTCAGATAAGAAATACAAGTTTGGGACAGAGATCACAACGGAAGTTGTACTTGAAAGACAGCGTTAAATCACGGTGATGCCCAACAAACATAAATACAGCGTATACATTGTCATGTATTTACTAAACACAGCCACGCTTAAAACTGTTTTAATGGACATTGAGTGCTTCAGAACGCCAGAGTTTACCCCACAATGCACTGGGGGAATTCAGGGTTTCACATCTGACACCACACCCTCATCCATTAGTCCCTATTATCCCAGTCCCCTGATCTGGGTTTGATTTGCCTGTAGCAGGAGTCAGCTGTCCTGTGTGTTTAATGTGAAGCTGTCCGGGTTTTGTATCCTGTTTAACCAGAATGAATGCTGCTGCGGGTTAAACCGGATCAAACCAGACCAGCATTCAGGCTGGTTTAACCAGGCTATGGGTCACAACCAACCAGAAACAATGATGAAGCAGTGTGTAAACATGGCAACCCTTGAGGTCTACCATTATTGTTGGTATATTTTATTAGAAATTTCATATCATGGCTCGTCTTCTGAGTAATTTTCCTCACAGCTTGCCACCGCTGGATTTATGACTCATATGTTGTGATTATGTGTAAGATTATTATGTATTATGTAACCAAGTATTACAGGAAGTGTGTTTCACAGGAAAGGCGACAGCTGTGTATGGGGATGTGTGGACTGGAGGCCTGGCTTAGGCGTGATGTCTGGCTGACATGTTAGGCAGGGATTCATCCTGTCTCATCAAGGCTTACCAGTGGACTGACTGTCACCTACTAACGATATATGGAAATCTGTCATGCCTTGGTCTTAGTATTTTGTGTTTTCTTTCTTTATTTGGTCAGGCCAGGGTGTGACATGGGTTATTGTGGTGTGTTTTTTGTCTTGGAATTTTGTGGGGTGACTAATTAGTCTATGGCTGCCTGAGGCGGTTCTCAATCAGAGTCAGATGATTATCGTTGTCTCTGATTGGGAGCCATATTTAGGCAGCCATATTCTGTGAGTGTTTGGTGGGTGATTGTTCCTGTCTTTGTGTTTGCACCAGATGGGGCTGTTTCGGTTTTCACTTTTCATTATTTTGTAGTTTCCGATGGTATTGTTTTTTCCTTCATTAAAATATATCATGAATCATCATCACGCTGCATTTTGGTCCGATCCTTGTTCTACCACTTCATCAGAGGAGGAGATAGAAGAACGCCGTTACAAAATCACACATTTACAAACCAGAAAGAGTTACTTTTACTGTTACAGACACAGAGGAGGAGCAATATCATGAGCGATTTCAAGTATAGGTCTAACCCAGGGCTGTTCAATGTCGGTCCTGGTGAGCCAAAACACTTCTGAGTAGGTACACCACCACTACCCTGCATACTATTGGCCAACGTGCAATCATTGGAAAATAAGCTGGACGATCTACAATTAAGAATATGCTACCAACGGGACATTAAAAAACTGTAATATCTTATGTTTCTCCAAATCGTGGCTGAACAACGACCCGGATAATATAGAGCTGGCAGGGTTTTCCGTGCATCGGCAGGAAAGAGCAGCTACAGAAGTCGGAAGTTTGCATACAATTAGGTTGGAGTCATTAAAACTCATTTTTCAACCACTCCACAAATGTCTTGTTAACAAACTATAGTTTTGGCAAGTCGGTTAGGACATCTAATTGTGCATGACACAAATCATTTCTCCAGCAATTGTTTACAGACAGATTATTTCACAATTTCAGTGGGTCAGAAGTTTACACACACTAAGTTGGCTGTGCCTTCAAACATCTTGGAAAATACCAGATATGTATGTCATGTCTTTATAAGTGTCTGATAGGCTAACTGACATAATTTGAGTATTTCAAATCAAATCAAATCAAATCAAATTTATTTATATAGCCCTTCGTACATCAGCTGATATCTCAAAGTGCTGTACAGAAACCCAGCCTAAAACCCCAAACAGCAAACAATGCAGGTGTAAAAGCACGGTGGCTAGGAAAAACTCCCTAGAAAGGCCAAAACCTAGGAAGAAACCTAGAGAGGAACCGGGCTATGTGGGGTGGCCAGTCCTCTTCTGGCTGTGCCGGGTAGAGATTATAACAGAACATGACCAAGATGTTCAAATGTTCATAAATGACCAGCATGGTCAAATAATAATAAGGCAGAACAGTTGAAACTGGAGCAGCAGCACAGTCAGGTGGACTGGGGACAGCAAGGAGCCATCATGTCAGGTAGTCCTGGGGCACGGTCACGGTCCTAGGGCTCAGGTCCTCCGAGAGAGAGAAAGAAAGAGAGAATTAGAGAGAGCATATGTGGGGTGGCCAGTCCTCTTCTGGCTGTGCCGGGTGGAGATTATAACAGAACGTGGCCAAGATGTTCAAATGTTCATAAATGACCAGCATGGTTGAATAATAGTAAGGCAGAACAGTTGAAACTGGAGCAGGAGCATGGCCAGGTGGACTGGGGACAGCAAGGAGTCCTCATGTCAGGTAGTCCTGGGACATGGTCCTAGGGCCCAGGCCAGTTGAAACTGGAGCAGCAGCATGGCCAGGTGGACTGGGGACAGCAAGGAGTCATCATGTCAGGTAGTCCTGGGGCATGGTCCTAGGGATCAGGTCCTCCGAGAGAGAGAAAGAAAGAGAGAAGGAGAGAATTAGAGAACGCACACTTAGATTTACACAGGACACCGAATAGGACAGGAGAAGTACTCCAGATAAACAAACTGACCCTAGCCTATCTTCAAACTTAGTGCCTCTTTGCTTGACATCATGGGAAAATCAAAAGAAATCATCCAAGACCCTTGTAGACCTCCACAAGTCTGGTTCATCCTTGTGAGCATTTTCCAAATGCCTGAAGGTACCATGTTCATCTGGTACGCAAAGTATAATTACCAGGGGCCACACAGCCATCATACCGCTCAGGAAGGAGATGCATTCTGTCTCCTAGAGATTAACATACTTTGGTGCGAAAAGTGCAAATCAATCCCAGAACACCGCAAGGACCTTGTGAAGATGCTGGAGGAAACAGGTACACAATTATCTACATCCACAGTAAAACAAGTCCAATATTGACATAACCTGAAAGGCCGCTCAGCAAGGAAGAAGCCACTGCTCCAAAACCGCCATAAAAAAAGCCAGACTACGGTTTGCGACTGCACATGGGGACAAAGATCATAGTTTTTGGAGAAATTGTCCTCTGGTCTGATGAAACAAAAGTAGAACTGTTTGCCCATAATGACCATAGTTATGTTTGGAGGAAAAAGGGGGAGGCTTGCAATCCGAAGAACACTATCCCAACCGTGAGGCACGGGGGTGGCAGCATCACGTTGTGGGGGTGCTTTGCTGCAGGAGGGGCTGGTGCACGTCACAAAACACATAGCATCATCAGGAAGGACATTGATGTGGTTATATTAAAGCAGCATCTCATGACATCAGTCAGGAAGTTAAAGCTTGGTCGCAAACGGGTCTTCCAAATGAACAATTACCCCAAGCATACTTCCAAAGTTGTGACAAAATGGCTTTAGGACAACAAAGTCAAGGTATTGGAGTGGCCATCACAAAGCCCTGACCTCAACCCTATAGAGAATCTGTGGGCAGAACTGAAAAAGTCTGTGCGAGCAAGGAGGCCTACAAACCTGACTCAGTTACACCAGCTCTGTCAGGAGGAATTGGCCAAAATTCACCCAACTTATTGAGGGAAGCTTGTGGAAGGCTACCGTTTGACCCAAGTTAAACAATTTAAAGGCAATGCTACCAAATTATAATTGAGTGTATGTAAACTTCTGACCCACTGGGAATGTGATGAAAGAAATAAAATATTAAATAAATAATTTATCTGACATTTCACATTCTTAAAATAAAGTGGTGATCCTAACTGACCTCAGGGACTTTTTACTAGGATTAAATGTCAGGAATTGTGAAAAACTGAGTTTAAATGTATATGGCTAAGGTTTATGTAAACTTCTGACTTCAACTGTATGTCTGATAAGATGAGGGGTGTGTGTGTATTTGTCAATAACTGCTGGTGCGTGATGTCTAATATTAAAGAAGTCTCGAGGTATTGCTCGTCTAAGGTAGAATACCTCATGATAAGCTGTAGACCACACTATCTACCAATAGAGTTATCCCTTATATTATTCATTGCCATCTATTTACCACCACAAACCAATGCTGACACTAAGACAGCACTCAACGAGCTGTAGAAGGCCATAATTACACAAGAAAATGCTCATCCTGAATGGACGCTCCTAATGGCATGGGACTTTAATGCACGGAAACTGAAATCTGTTTTACATCATTTCTACCAGCATGTGACATGTGCAAGCAGAGGAAATAAAACTCAAGACCACCTTTACTCCACGCAGAAAAACGCATACAGATCTCTCCCTCGCTGTCACGAATCTCGCCGAAGATGGTGCCTCTTCCTGTTCGGGCGGCACTCGGCGGTCGTCGTCGCCGGCCTATTAGCTACCATCGATTCCCTTTCCATTTGTTTCTGTTTATTGGGTTTAATTGGGTACACCTGTTTTGAGTTGGTGTTGTTTGTAGGCTATTAGGCCCGCTGGGTATTTGTGCAGGCTTGTTCTCTGTTATTATTCTCTGTTTAGTAAATATTTTCTTAACTCTATTTCTTCAACTGTATTGTTGGTTAAGGGCTTGGAAGTAAGCATTTCACTGTTGTCGTCAGGTTTATGTAATTCATATTATTTTATTTTATTTTCTTTGAATTAACTACTAGGTAGGAACAAAAACCAGAAGTGTTTTGGTCCTTCAGGATTGGAATTGAACAGCCCTGAGCTGTGTTCGAATACTCATATTAGCCATACTAACAGCACTAACCATACTACTTGTGATGTAAATTGAGTATGTAGTATGCTTATTGGTCATGGTATAGATATAGTTAGTAGGTTGTTAGGATGTTGTACTAAATTCGCCAAAATACAAAGTATTCAAGCACATTATTGGACATTATTTCTATGCTTTCCATACGAATCACAGTATATCGTTACAGCAGTAAGTACCGGTATGTTAGCTAGCTACCTAACATTTGTTGACTACTAATAAGTCGAACTTGCCAGTATATTGCCAGTATATTAACTATATGTCATTCTTAGCTTAGCTAAGTGGTATAGTCGGTATGTGTCACAATCGTTTAAATATGGATTGGACCAAGGTGCAGCGTAGTAGGCGTACATTTTTATTTTATTTTAAATGACACTGAAAAAACACAAATACAAAAACGAACGTAAAGCTACATGCAGTGCCGAAATCAACTACACACAAACAAGATCCCACAATCTAAGGTGGGAAAAAGGCTGCCTAAGTATGATCCCCAATCAGAGACAACGATAAACAGCTGCCTCTGAGGGAAACATACAAGGCCAACAAAGAAATAGAAACATAGATTTGCCCACCCAAGTCACACACTGACCTAACCAAATAGAGAATAAACAAGGCTCTCTAATGTCAGTGTGTGACAGTACCCCCTGTCGCTGCAGGCTCCGGACTGGGTTCCGTCGCTGGAGGCTCCGGACTGGGGACCATCCCTGGAGGCTCCGGACTGGGGACCGTCCCTGGAGGTTCCGGACTGGGGACCGTCGCTGCAGGCTCCGAACTGGGGACCGTCGCTGCAGGCTCCGAACTATGGATTATCGCTGCAGGCTCCAAGCCATCGCTGGAGGCTCCGTGCCATGGATCATCACTGGAGGCTTCGTGCCATGGGATCCTCACTGGAGGCTTCGGGCCATGGATCCTCACTGGAGGCTTTGGGCCATGGATCATCACTGGAGGCTTTGGGCCATGGATCATCATTGGTGGCCGAGTGCGTGGAACTGGCACAGGACGCACCGGGCTGGAGAGATGCACTTGAGGCCGGGTGTGTGGAGCTGGCACAACGCGTCCTAGCTGGATACCCACTTTAGCTAGGTAAGTGTGGAGAGCTGGCACAGGACACACTGGGCTGTGAAGGCACACAGGAGGCATAGTACGTAGAGCCGGCGCAGGATATACTGGGCAGTGGAGGCACACTGGAGGTCTGGAGCGTAGAACAGGCACAACGCGTTCTGACTGAATACCCCCTGTAGCACGGCAAGTGCGAGGAGCTGGCACAGGCCGCAATGAGTTGTCCTGGCGAACTGGGGATACCATGATTAGAGCTAGCGCAGGATATCCTGAGCCGAGGAGACGCACTGGAGACCAGGACCGCTGAGCCAGCACAATCCGTCCTGAACAGATGCTCACCTTAGCACGGCAAGTACGGAAAGCAGGCACAGAACGCACTGGGCTAAGCGTGCACACTGGAGGCACGGTGCGCAGAACCGGAAAATATGGTATCTGAACCGTGACCAACTCCTCATCGTAATTACAGAGAGTTGATTTTTGTTCCCACATTTGCTCTGCCCGCCATCCCGTGTGCCCACCAAAAACATTTTTTGAGGCTGGTTTCTGGCTTCCATTGTTTCCTTGATTCTTGTCCCCTGCTATTACCTCCTCCCAGGTCCAGGATGTCCTCCACTCCCGGGCACGCTGCTTGATCACTTGGTGGTGGGATCTTCTGTCACGATCGTTTAAAGATGGATTGGACCAAGGTGCAGAGTGGTTGGAGTACCTTTTTATTTTATTTTAAATGACTCCGTAAAAACATCAAAATACACAAACGAACGTAACGCTACATGCAGTGCCGAAAGCAACTACACACAAACAAGATCCCACAATCTAAGGTGGGAAAAAATGCTGCCTAAGTCCAATTAGAGACAACGATAAACAGCTGCCTCTGATTGGGAACCATACTAGGTCAACAAAGAAATAGAAACATAGATTTGCACACCCTGACCTAACCAAATAGAGAATAAACAGGGCTCTCTAAGGTCAGGGCCTGACAATAAGTGTTCTCAATGATCATTGTTAATTATTTTCACTCCTCTTTATTTCTGAGTAAGCTCATGTGCTGCTCGTGCTCAGGCTGTCCTAAATCTGATGCATTAGATGTTTTTCCAAATTGCACCCAATATAGTTTACTACTTTTGACCAGAGCCCTATTGGGAATAGGGTGCCATTTGGGACAAATCCCATGAGTGAAACAAAAACTGTAGTCTTCCTGAAGCTCTGGCTCTTCTATTTGTCCCCTGTGAGGCTCAGTCTGTGAGGTGGAGCATACATTATTTCTGAAGGTACAGGAAACCCAGACAAACATACTCCTAATACCCATTCAAATCCTTATTGATGCGGTGTCTCAGGAGAACACAAATAGAGATAACTACAGTAACTGTAAATGGTGGTTTTGATGAGGAATAGTGGTTGTGTTATGCTGTTAAAAGTTAGAAGGGGCTCTGTGTGTGGAATGAATGTGATGTTTTTCCAGCCCTACTGGAGCCATAGGTCTTCTCGTCTGTCTGCCTCCAACCCAGTGACAGGAGCCATTATCTTTGACTGACAAAATTGGAATGGAAACAAATTTGCAGAGTAGACACAGTGGAATAGCTCATCTAATGATCAGTTTAATGGTAGTCATAATAACTGGTGTGTTACTGATTGAGTTGGAATAGATGAATGTCTACAACACCAAGAACTGACAGCTAGATATTTAATTTCAGACTCACTACTGTAGTGACACAAGGTTCCATTATATAGAGCTGGCAAACCATCCAGCTCCCTCTGTTGCTCTCTCTAAGGCTTAGTCACAAATGGCACCCTATTTCCTACATAGTGCACTAATTTTAACCAAAGTCCTATGAATTTTGGTCAAAGTAGTTCACTATTTGGAGAATAGGGTGCCATTTGGGATGCCGACTAATACTACTACCTATAAAGATGTGTGCTGAGAGTCGGGAAGCAAGTTCAGGGAGTGAGTGATTTAATCAATAAACGAAACACGAACAACGCACAGACATGAAACTGAAACATTTATAGGGAAGGTAATCAGGGAAGTGATGGAGTCCAGGTGAGTCTGATGCGCAGGTGCGCATAACGATGGTGACAGGTGAGCATAACGAGCAGCCTGGTGTCCTAGAGGCTGGAGAGGGAGCACACGTGACACTACCCGTACAATAGAGTAAGCCCATCCGGTGCCTCCATTAATCACAGCTAACAAACAACTTCTATCTGAAGGCCATCAGACTGTTAAATAGCCATCACTAGCCAGCTTCCACCCAGTTACGCAACCCTGCACCTTACAGGCATTATATACATAGACTGGGAATCACTGGTCACTTTAATAATGGAAAACCTAGTTACTTTAATAACATTTAAATAATGTTTACATACTGCTTTACTCAACTCATATGTATTTACTGTATTCTATTCTACTGTATTTTAGTCAATGCCACTCCGACATTGCTTATTCTTATATTTATATATTTCTTAATTAGATTATTTTACTGTTAGATTTGTGTGTATTGTTGTGAATCATTTTTAGATACTACTGAACTATATAATAATAATAATATATAATATAATAATAATATAATAATAATAATATATAATAATATAATAATAATAATAATATAATAACTGTTGGAGCTAAGAACTCAAGCATGTATCTACACCCGCAATAACATCTGCGAAATATGTTTATGTGACCAATAAAATTGTATTTCGTTTTATTTTATTTGGTCCTCTACCAGGCTCCCCACCAAGCAGCCTATGTGTGTCCCAAATGGAACCCTATTCTCTATATAGTAAATATGATCCATTGGGTTCTGATCCAAAGTAGTGCACTATACAGGGAATAGGGTGTCATTTGGGATGCAAACCATGAAAAGACTCAAAAAAAGACCAAACAATCTCTGACATCATAAGCTCAATCATTTCCCAGGTGTTCTGGAGCCAATGACATCACCCTGCCATTCTAGAGTACAATGGGGACTTTGAGAGGTGGCTGGTGACTGGTGGCAGGTGGCTGATGGCTGGTGGCTGGTGGATGGTAGCTGGTGGCTGGTGAGAACAGTCATTTAAACAAGAACTGAAACAGACATCAACAAGAAGTCCTCTCTCTTAAAAAAACAAAGTGGAGATGAGATCCAAAATAGCTTTGCAGCTGAACCCAGTTAACACCATTTGGAAAATATTTAAGGGGGGCAGTCTGTGGCTAACATTTAGGAGAGCGTGTGTGTGTGTGTGTGTGTGTGTGTGTGTGTGTGTGTGTGTTTGCAGTGAACACTGGATGGGGCATACATATTCAAAACATAAACAATATCCTTTTTCTTAACTCCACTAGAATTCTGCAGTAAAAACACATGTATTATGTTTTGAAGCCAAGGTCTTTCTGAAACAAGGTGTTTGTGTTAGAGCCCTAGACTGTGCTGTCAGCTTTACCTTATTAAAATGTAATTAAACAGAATATTTATTCGTTGCTAACCAGCGCTGTGATAGCAGGCAGACAGCAGAGCCTCCACAGCAAACAGATTCCGATTGCGTCCCAAATGGTACCCTATTTTCTATGTAGTGCACTATAGGTCTCTGGTCAAAAGTAGTGCACTATATAAGGAATGAGGTGCCTTTTATGATTCAGCCAAACTCCCTTTCCATGGCAGGCTGACTTATTCCCAGACTGCCTGTGTCATTCAGTGTCACACCTGCTCCCGCTCCTCCGCCCTGGCGCCAGGCCCCCCAGCATTACACACTCCTGCTACCACCAGTACGCACACCTGCCTTTCCCCGTCACACAGATCAGCGTATTATTGGACTCACCTGGACTCAGTCACCTGTTTATTACCTCCCCTGTCAGTTCCCCATCTCTGTTCTCCGCTGCTGCATTGATTGTCGTTTGTCATTGTGTATCCGTGTGCTGACACTGTTCCTGTCTTGTTCTACGTCTGTTCCTAGTTACATTTCAACTCCATGTATCTGTTCTCATCTGCGTCGTCGGTCCTTTCACAGAAATAAGGTTTATTACGCAATGTATTCACAGGCACTCTTTGATAGATGCTTCTCCATTATTATTATTATTATTATTATTATGTCCTGGCTGGGTAGTATTTTCCTGTGTGTCATTAAAGACCAGGTCTACATTACTTGTGACAGATTCCAACGGCCGCGATGCAGGGCCCGATCTGAACATCGAAATGAGTTGGCAGTGTCAGGGTGCTGGGTTGATGGTCGGCGCAATGTTCAACCAACACAGTTACAGACAGCAGCATTAGGGTTCAGCTCAGGGAAAGTGAACATTTTTCCCATTAAATAATAGCTTTTTTCAGTCTCTATGTAAACTAGACATGTGCATCCCAAATGAACCCTTACTGCCTTTATAAGGCACTGCTGTCCTAAATTATCCTTTGTAGCTCAGTTTGAAGAGCATGGTGCTTGTAATGCCAGGGTAGTCGGTTTGATTCCCGGGACCACCCACGCCTAAAATGCATGCACGCATAACTATTCACTTTGGATAAAAGTATCTGCTAAATGTTATATATTATTTGGCAGTCTCTCTCCCTTCTGGGTTCCTGGGTTGCAATGAACAAGGGCAGAAAAAATGAGTTGTGGATCACATACATATGGAATGATGTAAATAAGTGGTTTTCTCCAAAGAGAGAAGTCAATTAAGTAAGGTACGGTCTTGATTTCAATCTCACCGACTCCTCACATCCAAGCATCACAAATGTGTAGGCCCGCATCCTAAATGGCACTCTATCCCTTATATATAGTGCACTGTATAGGGAATAGGGTGCCATTTAGGACTCAGCCTAAATCCTTCCAGTAATTAGCACTCTACAAGAAACTCTGTATATCACGTAGAGGACGTCTGCATTCGTCATTCTCCTTACATGTAGAAGGGAGTTACAGTTTAACCACTTTGGCCAGACTCACATTGTATCACCCTCATCTCATGGGAGGTAGAACTGATGTGAGGAAGTGGGCTATGATTCCATTTTGTATTCACATTTGCATCTCATCCTGGCATCTCATCAGAGGGAGAAGGGATATCTTGTTTAGTAAGGAGCTTTATGATGAGGTGTGTGTGTGTGTGGCATCTAACACGTTCACCACGTTAGAGGGCAGAGAATAGAGAATGCAGGGCACTCCTGAGTGTGTGTGTGTGTGTGGCATCTAACACGTTCACCACGTTAGAGGGCAGAGAATAGAGAATGCAGGGCACTCCTGAGTGTGTGTGTGTGTGGCATCTAACACGTTCACCACGTTAGAGGGCAGAGAATAGAGAATGCAGGGCACTCCTGAGTGTGTGTGTGTGTGGCATCTAACACGTTCACCATGTTAGAGGGCAGAGAATAGAGAATGCAGGGCACTCCTGAGTGTGTGTGTGTGTGGCATCTAACACGTTCACCACGTTAGAGGGCCGAGAATAGAGAATGCAGGGCACTCCTGAGTGTGTGTGTGTGTGGCATCTAACACGTTCACCACGTTAGAGGGCAGAGAATAGAGAATGCAGGGCACTCCTGAGTGTGTGTGTGTGTGGCATCTAACACGTTCACCACGTTAGAGGGCCGAGAATAGAGAATGCAGGGCACTTCTGAGTGTGTGTGTGTGTGCGCATGTGTGTCCATTGAAGTTTAAAAGGTGGTTAAAATTCAATAGAATGGATGTGGTTAGAATTCCATGGAGTTTAGAAGGTGGTTAGAACTCTGTAGAGTTTAGGTGGTTAGAATGCCATGGAATTTAGAAAGTGGTTAGAATTCCATCGGGAGTTAGAAGGTGGTAATAATTAAATGGGGGTTAGAAGGTGGTGAGAATTCCACAGAGTTTAGATGGTGGTTAGAATCCCATGGGGTGTTTAGAAGGTGGTTATAATTAAATGGGGGTTAGAAGGTGGTTAGAATTCCATGGCGTTTAGGTGGTTTGAATTCCATGGAGTTAAGCTGGTTGGAATTTTGTGGAGTTTAGGTGGTTTGATTTCCGTGGAGTTTAGGTGGTTAGAATTACGTTCAGTTTACGTGGTTATATTTCCATGGTGTTTTGGAGGTGGTTAGAATTCCATGGAGTTTAGAAGGTTGTTAGAATTCAATAGAGTTCAGAAAGTGGTTGGATGACCATGTGGGTTAGAAAGTGTTTAGAATTCCATAGAGTTTAGAAGCTAGTTTGAATTCCATGGAGTTAAGAAGGTGGTTTAGAATGTGGTTAGAATTCCATGGGGTTTAGAAGATGGTTAGAATTCCATCGGGGTTAGGAGACGGTTAGCATAATCCATGTAGTTTAGAAGGTGGTTAGAATTCCACGTGGCATTAGAAGATGATTAGAATTCTATGGTCATTTGAAGGTGGTTAGAATTCCATGGAGTTTAGAAAGTGATTTGAATGCAATGTGGGATTAGAAAGTGATTAGAATTCCATGGTCATTAGAAGGTGGTTGGAATCCCATGGAGTTTAGAAGGTGGTTAGAATCCCATGGCATTTAGAAGGTGTTTAGAATCCCATGGGGGTTATAAAGTGGTTAGAATTCCATGGAATTTAGAATGAGGTTAGAATTCCATGGGGGTTACAAGATGGTTAGAATTCCAGAGTTTAGAAGGAAGTTACATTGCCATGGAGTTTAGAAGCTTGGTAGCATTATATGGGTGTTAGAAGGTGGCTAGAATCCCATGGGTGTTAGAAGATGGTTAGAATTCCATGGAGTTTAGAAGGTGGTTAGAAATTCATGGAGTTAGGTGGTTAGAATTCCGTGGAGTTTACATGGTTAGAATTCTGTGGAGTTTAGAAGGTGGTTAGAATTCCATGTTGTTTAGAAGGTGATTAGAAATTCATAGGTGGTTAGGTGTTAGGTGGTTAGAATTCTGTTGAGTTTAAGTGGTTAGAATTCCATGGAATTCCACTCCCTGGACTTTAGAAGGTGATTTGAATCGCATGGGGGTTAGAACGTGGTTAGAATCCCATGGGGGTTAGCAGGTGGTTAGAATCCCATGGGGGTTAGAAAGTGGTTAGAATCCCATGGGGGTTAGACGGTGGTTAGAATTCCATGGGGGTTAGAAGGTGGTTAGAATCCCATGGGGGTTAGAAGGTGGTTAGAATCCCATGGGGGTTAGAAGGTGGTTAGAATCCCATGGGGGTTAGAAGGTGGTTAGAATCCCATGGGCGTTAGAAGGTGGTTAGAATCCCATGGGGGTTAGAAGGTGATTTGATTTCCATGGGGGTCAGAAAGTGGTTAGAATTCCATGGGGGTTAGAAGGTGGTTAGAATCCCATGAGGTTAGAAGGTTAGAATCCCATGGGGGTTAGAAGGTGATTAGAATTAGAGTTTAGTTGGTGGTTAGAGAATTGTCATTACTTACTTGGTATGATGATTACTTCTCCAGTTGAAGTCGTTCAGTTCCACAGGGAGACATTACAGACACAGAGAATAAGTAATCTTACCACTTAAATTAATTAATGGATTCTTTTATTTACACTTTTTATGTCAGCAATTGAGACTTGAGCCCTTTCGAATTTTCCAAATACTTTCTTTATAAAATCATTCTGAACAATAAAGGATTAAATTACAACAATCAAACACACATACACTGTCACACCCTGACCGTAGAGACCCTTTAATTCTCTATGTTTGGTTGGTCAGGGTGTGACTCGGGTAGGAAACTCTATGTTCTGTGTTTCTGTGTTTTTGCCGGGTATGGTTCTCAATCAGGGACAGCTGTCTATTGTTGTCTCTGATTGGGAATCATACTTAGGCAGCCTTTTTTCCTTTTGTATTTTGTGGGTCTTTGTTAGTGGCCTGTATAGCCCTAGTAAGCTTCACGTTTGTTATTTTTGTTTCTTTTGTTGGCGACATTTATAATAAAGAAAAATGTATGCTCACCACGCCGCACCTTAGTCTGGATATTTCCATGACAATGATCGTGACCTTGAATATGTGGACATCTATAAGTACCTAGGTGTCTGCAAACTCTCCTTCCAGACTCATATCAAACATCTCCAATCGAAAATCAAATCAAGAGTCGGCTTTCTAACAAACTTCTACCCTTGGCACCTGCCATTCAGACACATAGATGGAATAAACTGTCTCTGCCCTTGGACTATCTTTATTTCTTTATTTAACCTTTATTTAACTAGGCAAGTCTGTTATTAAGAACGGCCAGATGTGATTCAGTTTGAATTTCAACCAGGGACTGTAGTGACGCCTCAAGCACTGAGATGCAGTGCCTTAGACCGTTGTGACATTCGGGAGCCCCATGCCGTGTGGCGAACAAGGTTTCTCATGCTCTGGCTGATATTAACAAGTTGAATGCAGATATTTAATTAGGCCTGTGGGGCCTCTAGCAGTAGATAAATAAATGAAGGCTAAGCTTATTCCAGGCGGCAGATGCTGATGTTAAGAAATAGTGTTCACTATTTACTGAATTACCAAGCCGGCTTCTCCAGAATGTAAATATTGTGAGGCGAGAGATTAGCTGGATTCACGCTTAAACATGAAAGATGGTGAGCGGAAGCTTATCATCCAGTGAGTGATGGTGAGTTTATTGCCCAATTGACGATGATGAAAAATGACCTCTGGAACATAATTTCCATCTCATAAGCTTTTACCACACCAAGCGCCACCTCATTCATTAAGTGATGGAGTCATAGGTATTTTCAGTTATACAACCATGCTATTTCAAAAACACTTGAAGATACACTATATACGTATACAGCAGTATGTGGACACCACATTTGGCTATTTCATCCACACCCGATGCTGACAGGTGTATAAAATCGAGCACACCACCATAAAATCTCCATAGACAAACATTGACAGTAGAATGGCCTTACTGAAGAGCTTAGTGACTTTCTACCTGGCACCTTAATAGGATGCCATCTTTCCAACAAGTCAGTTCGTCAAATTTATGCCCTGCTAGAGTTTTCCCGGTCAACTGTAAGTGCTGTTATTGTGAAGTGGATACATCTAGGTGCAACAACAGCTCAACCGCAAAGTGGTAGGCCACAGATGTTCACAGAAAGGGCCCGTCAAGTGTAGAAGCGAGTAGCGCATAAAAATTGTCTGTCCTCAGTTGCAACACTCACTACCGAGTCCCAAACTGCTTCTGGAAGCCACGTCAGCACAAGAACTGTTCGTTGGGAGCTCCATAAAATGGATTTCCATGGCCAAGCAGCTGCACACAAGCCTAAGATCACCATGCGCAATGCCAAGTGTTGGCTAGAGTGGTGTAAAGCTCGCCGCCATTGGACTCTGAAGCAGTGGAAACACGTTCTCTGGAGTGTTGAATCACGCTTCACCATCTGGCAGTATGACGGACGAATCTGGGTTTGGTGGATGCCAGCAGAATGCTACCTTCCCGAATGCATAGTAATTACTGTGAAGTTTGTTGGAGGGGAGAATTATGGTCTGGGGCTGATTTTCATGATTCAGGCTAGGTCTCTTAGTTCCAGTGAAGGGACATTTTAACGCGACAGCATACAATGGCATTCCAGATGATTCTGTGCTTTCAACTTTGTGTCAACAGTTTCTGTTTCAGCATGACAATGCCCCTGACCACAAAGCGAGATCCATACAGAAATGTTTTGTCGAGTTTGGTGTGGAAGAACTTGTCTGGACTGCACAGAGCCCTGACCTCAACCCTGTCGAACACCGTTGGGATGAATTGGAATGCTGTCTGCAAGCCAGGCCTAGTCACCCAACATCAGTGCACTACCTCACTAATGCTCTTGTGGCTGAATGGAAGCAAGTCCCAGCAGCAATGTTTCAACATCTAGTGGAAAGCTTTCCCAGAAGAGTGGAAGCTGTTGTACCAACTCCATATTAATGCCCGTGTTCAACGAGCAGGTGTCCACATGCGGTTGCCCATAGAGTGCAGTTGTAACGCTATCCCACCAGACGTCACCTCAAACACGCGCACACAGCCAATCACTCCACCAGACATCACCCCAAACACAGACACATACACCAACGCACACACACACACTCTGCTGCCAATCAACCCTGTTTTCATAACCTTAGTGTGTTTCCACAGAGACGGGGAGAGCTCAGGTGTTTTCATAGTGTGGGGTTTCAATTCCAGCGTTCTAGGGTCTCCCTCAAACAGACACCTGGCCTCCCTGACTGAACGATTGACTGAGGAGCGAGAGAGAGAGATAGTGAGAGATAGGTGTAGAGGTAAACAAAATATTGGAGAATAATCTATGTTACAATAATCTATGTTATAATAATCTATTGTTACATATGTTCATAGACTTTCTATACAGTTCTGACAAACGGAAGTTGGGGAGCCATAATCATCTCTTCCCATACACCTATGACTGAATTCGAATCCTCATACTCTCACTTATAGAGCATTAACTGTTTATTAACTTTTTCTTACATGGGAAATCAAGATTTTGATTGATTACAGTCACGATATAGTAGGGATTGATTGAATCAGCAAATCAACTTGATTGGAGGTACACAACACACTCCCTGTCTCCCGTCAGAGTGGTTACAGAGAACCACTATACCGGATTTTTAGTCATAGGGACGTCAGACACATTTTTTGCCCAAACCTAGCTCAAATTCTAGAATTCGTATTAAAACGAGGCTACAGGGTCCATTAGGTGACAATTAGACTTGAATGAATTTGGACGGAATATGTTTGTAGGTGTAACAGTTTTTATTAATTGTATAATTTATCGCTCTCGTGCACATTTCAGTCCATTAAGAACCAATGATGTGTTAAATAACATGGACCAACAAATTAGGTTTATGTGTAGCAGCTAGCTAGTAGCAGGCTAACAGCTGTAGCTAGCTAACATTGGCTACAGTAGATGAGAAGCAAAGGAAGCTAGCTTGCTAGGTATATTTTGCTATGGAAGGTTTTTCATATGGCTAAAGTCATCTGTGTAAACTAAATCAGAGCACAAACAAATAAGCTAGCGAACATCCTTGGCTGCTATTATAGCCAGTTAGCCAGGTGTAGCTGCAAGCCAACGAGACTGTACCATAGCTGTATAGCACCAACCACAACTCAATTTTGACAATATAGCCTAGCCAGCTACATTCTTCCATAAAGCATAGCTAGCTAGCTGTACAAACTTGTAAATCATAGACATCTATGATTGGTTCAGATTGGGTCCGGACCAGAACCAAAATCAACGTCTGTGGACGAGATTCTCTAAAAACACTGTACTTTGATACAGCTACAACCTTTTCATAACAGGTTAGATGAATATACGCAACAGGTTAGGATGATTCATGCAGCAGTTTGGGATACTTACAGTAGCAGTTTAGGAGAATTGGGTTAAGGTTAGGAAAAGGGTTAGGGTTAGCCTTTTTGGGATAAGGGGCAGCATTTTCACATTTGGATGAATAGCGTGCCCAGAGTGAACTGCCTCCTACTCTGTCCCAGTTGCTCATATATGCATATTATTATTATTATTGGATAGGAAACACTCTGAAGTCGCTAAAACTGTTTGAATGATGTCTGTGAGTATAACATAACTCATATGGCAGGTGAAAACCTGAGAGAAATCCTACCAGAAAGTGAGAAATCTGAGGTTCGTAGTTTTTCACAGCTTGGCCTATCGAATAAACAGTGTCTATGGGGTCAAGTTGCACTTCCTTAGGCTTACACTAGATGTCAACCATCTTTAGAAACTTGTTTCGGGCTTCTGCTGTAAAGGGGGGGGGAATGGGAGCTGAATGAGTCCTGGGTCTGGCAGAGTGTCTCAGGCTCGTGACGCGAGGTCCCAACAGAGTTAGATCTCGTTCCACTGCTTTTATACAGACAATGGAATTCTCCGGTTGGAACCTTATTGATGATTTATGTTATAAACATCCTACACGCTAACAACAAGTGGCTATTTGGACCTAAGTTATGGACTTTATGGAACTTTATGGAACAAATCAGGCAGCGTAGCCTAGTGGTTAGAGTGTTGGACTAGTGACCGGAAGGTTGTGAGTTCAAGCCCCCGAGCTGACAAGGTACAAATCTGTCGTTCTGCCCCTGAACAGGCAGTTAACCCACTGTTCCCAGGCCGTCATTGAAAATAAGAATGTGTTCTTAACTGACTTGCCTGGTTAAATAAAGGTAAAATAAAAAATAAAAAAACATTTTATTGTTGAACTGGGATTCCTGGGAGTGCTTTCTGATGAGGATCATCAAAGGTAAGTGAATAACTTCTGTTGACTCCAACAGGGCGGATATTTCTTTGGCTGGATTGGCCTCTGAGCGCTGTATCAGTTTATGCTTTTTCCGTAAAGTCTTTTTGAAATCTGACACAGCGGTTGCATTAAGGAGAAGTCTATCTTTAATTCTGTGAATGACACTTGTATCTTTTATCAATGTTTATTATGAGTATTTCTGCAAAATCACCAGATGTTTTGGAATCAAAACATTACTGCATGTAATGCGCCAATGTAAACTGAGCTTTTTGGATATAAATATGCACATTATAAAACAAGACATACATGTATTATGTAACATGATGTCTTATGAGTGTCATCTGATGAAGATCATCAAAGGTTAGTGATTAATTTGATCTATATTTCTGCTTTTTGTGACTCCTATATTTGGCTGGAAAAAAAGTTTTTTTGACTTGGCTTTGACCTAACATAATCAAATGTTGTGCTTTCGCTGTAAAGCCTTTTTGAAATCGGACATGATGAGTAGATTAACAAGACGTTAATCTTTCATTTGCTTTATTGGATTTGTTAATGTGTGAAAGTTACATATTTCCCAAAAATATTTTTGAATTTCGCGCACTGGCCTTTCAGAGGAATGTTGTCGAGGGGTTCCGCTAGCGGAACGCCTGCTCTAGAAAGGTTAGCAAAAATGCTCTTCTAACCTGCTACGAGATCAACAACAAACTGGATTGGTCCAAACACACCAAGACAGTCGTGAAGAGGGCACGACAAAGCCTATTCCCCCTCAGGAAACTAAAAAGATTTGGCATGGGTCCTGAGATCCTCAAAAGGTTCTACAGCTCCAACATCGAGAGAATCCTGACCGGTTGCATCACTGCCTGGTACGGCAATTGCTCGGCCTCCGACCGCAAGGCACTTCATAGGGTAGTGCGTACGGCCCAGTACATCACTGGGGCAAATCTGCCTGCCATCCAGGACCTCTACACCAGGCGGTGTCAGAGGAAGGCCCTAATTTTTTTTGTCAAAGACCCCAGCCACCCCAGTCATAGACTATTCTCTCTAATACCGCATGGCAAGCAGTACCGGAGGGTCAGGTCTAGGACAAAAAAGCTTCTCAACAGTTTTTACCCCCAAGCCATAAGACTGCTGAACAGGTAACCAAATTGTTACCAGGACTATTTGCATTGTGTGCCGCCCTCCCTAACCCCTCTTTACACTGCTGCTACTCTCTGTTTATTTTCAAAGCATAGTCACTTTATCTATACATTCATGTACATACTACCTAAATGGCCCAACCAACCAGTTCTCCCGCACATTGGCTAACCGGGCTATCTGCATTGTGTCCCACCACCCGCCAACCCCTCTTTTTACTATTCTGCTACTCTCTGGTCATCATATATGCAGAGTCACATGAATGATACCTACATGTACATACTACCTCAATAAGCCTGACTAACAGCTGTCTGTATATAGCCTTGCTACTCTTTTTTCAAATGTTTTTTACCTGTTGTTTTATTTCTTTACTTAGACACACACACACACACACACACACACACACACACACACACACACACACACACACACACACACACACACACACACACACACACACACACACACACACACACACACACACACACACACACACACACACACACACACACACACACACACACACACACACACACACACACACACACACACACACACACACACCAAACAATGCTGCAAATAAAAAGGTATGTCTGAGTCTGAAAACACAGCAGCACCAGATCCCAGTCTCCCATCTACCCATATACTGTATCATGCCTGACACCTTCAGATCCTTCAGTTTGACAGCAGCTGGCCCCACTCCCCAGTCTCCACTGTCTTTGCTTTCAAAGATAATTATTGTTACTGTGGCAAAAGAATCACACAGACTGAGAAGTGTGTTTGTTTTGGAGCTAGTCTGGACTATCAGGTGTCCATCATCAACAGAAATGTTGGGAATTACTTGTCTAGCACCTCAGTCCAGGCCTACCAGTGAAAGCTATACTTAACCTGAACACCTCAGGCTTCTTTTGAAGTACACTCATAGGGGCTCATGTAAAGGAAATATGTAAGAGACCATGTACAACTAAGGAAAGATAATGTTTATAAAAAATATATACTGCTCAAGCTAATTATTGACTGTTATTGAAATGGGGCTCAATCATATGATGTCATCTATGGTGGGTAAGACTTCTGTTCTGTTTAGTGCTGATTAACCAAAATATTGTAATTTTTTTGTTTTTTACACCACGTCGAATCCATTCATCAATTTTTTTTAGAAGAGATGTAGTCGGGAGTTGTAGTTTCCAATAGGCCAATATTCTACATAGTTAAGTGATCAATAACTACAATGACCATAATCCATTGCATGCCTACTTGCCCAGCCTGTGTTTCTTTTACATCTGCTACCTTAGTTTAGTGTGGGCGGAGAGGAAGAGCCAAAGTGAGAGGGATAACTGGACCCTAACCTAGTCTTCTCCAACAGGTGTTGTTTTTTTTCACTTTTTTTGCTAACCAAGTGAGGAGTTTTTTTTGAGATGTCAATGAGTGTCGAATTTGGTAAACAAAATATGCAATGGCTTATTTTCTGTGTGACTTACTCGATCAAATATACTTTTCATAATGCTTAGGTTGTCACAAGTGTAGTGATATAAGTAGGACAAGTGACATCCTTTGAGAAAAAAAAAACAGTTTATATCGTAGTTGTACCTGTTGTTCACACATATATATCTGCCCTTTCATTGGCTAGAATGGTCCCGCCTGATCTTGGCTCCTACCTACTCCATTTTTGAAGACATTTTATTTTCATTGTTAGAGCGGCGACTAGAGGATCTAGCCAATATAATGGATTATCAGTGGTGTTTGCCAGACATGGAGAGAAGAATGCTAGATCCAGAGGGATAAAGAGCAATTGCTTCTAGCTGAAAATACATGATTTAAGTGATTGATAGTTGGTATTCAGCGGTCATAAAAGCATGTATTACTTACTTTGAAGAACTACCAAAATAGTGATTTTGTCAAACAGCATACAGTAGGGAGCAGCTCTATTGAGATGAGATGATGATTTGGAATGAAATAATAGTCATCAAATAAAACAAATGTAATATACACAACAACTGAAATGTTTTATTAATGTAAAGTAATGTGAATAAGTTATGGTTAATAAGGGATAAGGAGTAAACTGGGATAAGGGATAAGGAGTAAACTGTAGCTGTATGTAACCCACCAGACCACACAAGGATATTCAACCCTACTCCTGAGTCACAGTGACGCTATGCAATCATTTCATTCAGGAAAAAAAACAACCGATTCAACAAATGACTGACTAAATTGATTTGGCTTCATTCAATACATATGAGAAAAAACAGCAAGAAAATATGCTAGATTTCAGTAAGTCCCAAGCCCTATAAAAATGTAAAAACAACAAAAATCGCAGAATGGACAACCAGCGCTGTCCAGTTGCACTATAATGGACCACCAGCTCTGTCCAGCAGCACAATAATGAACCACCAACTCTGTCCAGCAGCACTATAATGAACCACCAGCTCTGTCCAGCAGCATTATAATGAACCACCAGCTCTGTCCAGCAGCATTATAATGAACCACCAACTCTGTCCAGCAGCACTATAATGAACCACCAGCTCCTCCAGCAGCACTATAATGAACCACCAGCTCTGTCCAGCAGCATTATAATGAACCAGCAACTCTGTTAGGCAGCACTATAATGAACCACCAGCTCCTCCAGCAGCACTATAATGAAGCACCAGCTCCTCCAGCAGCACTATAATGAACCACCAGCTCCTCCAGCAGCACTATAATGAACCACCAACTCTGTCAGGCAGCACTATAATGAACCACCAGCTCCTCCAGCAGCACTATAATGAACCACCAGCTCCTCCAGCAGCACTATAATGAACCACCAGCTCCTCCAGCAGCACTATAATGAACCACCAACTCTGTCAGTCAGCACTATAATGAACCACCAGCTCCTCCAGCAGCACTATAATGAACCACCAGCTCTGTCCAGCAGCATTATAATGAACCAGCAACTATGTCAGGCAGCACTATAATGAACCACCAGCTCCTCCAGCAGCATTATAATGAACCACCAGCTCTGTCCAGCAGCACTATAATGAACCACCAGCTCTGTCCAGCAGCACTATAATGAACCACCAGCTCCTCCAGCAGCACTATAATGAATCACCAGCTCCTCCAGCAGCACTATAATGAACCACCAGCTCTGTCCAGCAGCACTATAATGGACCACCAGCTCTGTCCAGCTAAACTATAATGAACCGCCGGCTCTATCCATCTGCACTATAATGAACCACCAGCTCTGTCCAGCAGCATTATAATGAACCACCAGCTCCTCCAGCAGCACTATAATGAACCACCAGCTCCTCCAGCAGCACTATAATGAACCACCAGCTCCTCCAGCAGCACTATAATGAACCACCAACTCTGTCAGGCAGCACTATAATGAACCACCAGCTCCTCCAGCAGCACTATAATGAACCACCAGCTCCTCCAGCAGCACTATAATGAACCACCAACTCTGTCAGGCAGCACTATAATGAACCACCAGCTCCTCCAGCAGCACTATAATGAACCACCAGCTCCTCCAGCAGCACTATAATGAACGACCAACTCTGTCAGGCAGCACTATAATGAACCACCAGCTCCTCCAGCAGCACTATAATGAACCACCAGCTCCTCCTGGAACACTATAATGAACCACCAGCTCTGTCCAGCAGCACTATAATGAACCACCAGCTCTGTCCAGAAGCAATATAATGAACCATCAGCTCCTCCAGCAGCACTATAATGAACCACCAGCTCCTCCAGCAGCACTATAATGAACCACCAGCTCTGTCCAGCAGCACTATAATGAACCAGCAGCTATTCCAGCAGCAGTATAATGAACCACCAGGTCCTCCATCTAATCTATAACGGACCACCAGCTCTGTCCAGCTAAACTATAATGAACCACCAGCTCTGTCCAGTTAAACTATCATGGACCACCAGCTCTGTCCAGCCAAACTATCATGGACCACCAGCTCTGTCCAGCCAAACTATAATGGACCACCAGATCTATCCAGTTAAACTATAATGGACCACCAGATGTGTCCAGCTAAACTATAATGAACCACCGGCTCTGTCCAGCTAAACTATAATGGACCACCAGATGTGTCCAGCTAAACTATAATGAACCACCAGCTCTGTCCAGCTAAACTATAATGGACCACTGGCTTTGTCCAGCTAAACTATAATGAACCACCAGCTCTGTCCAGTTAAACTATAATGGACCACCAGCTCTGTCCAGCTAAACTATAATGAACCACCGGCTCTGTCCAGCTGCACTATAATGAACCACCGGCTCTGTCCAGCTAATCTATAATGGACCACCAGCTCTGTCCAGCTAAACTATAATGAACCACCAGTTCCTCCAGCAGCACTATAATGAACCACCAGCTCTGTCCAGCAGCACTATAATGAACCACCAGCTCTGTCCAGCAGCACTATAACGAACCACCAGCTCTGTCCAGCTGCACTATAATGAACCACCAGTTCCTCCAGCAGCACTATAATGAACCACCAGTTCCTCCAGCAGCACTATAATGAACCACCAGCTCCTCCAGCAGCACTATAATGAACCACCAGTTCCTCCAGCAGCACTATAATGAACCACCAGCTCTGTCCAGCAGCACTATAATGAACCACCAGCTCTGTCCAGCTGCACTATAATGAACCACCAGCTATTCCAGCAGCACTATAATGAACCACCAGGTCCTCCATCTGCACTATAGTGAACCACCGGCTCTGTCCAGCTGCACTATAATGAACCACCAGTTCTGTCCAGCTAAACTATAATGAACCACCAGTTCCTCCAGCAGCACTATAATGAACCACCAGCTCTGTCCAGCAGCACTATAATGAACCACCAGCTCTGTCCAGCAGCACTATAATGAACCACCAGCTCTGTCCAGCTGCACTATAATGAACCACCAGTTCCTCCAGCAGCAATATAATGAACCACCAGTTCCTCCAGCAGCACTATAATGAACCACCAGCTCCTCCAGCAGCACTATAATGAACCACCAGTTCCTCCAGCAGCACTATAATGAACCACCAGCTCTGTCCAGCAGCACTATAATGAACCACCAGCTCTGTCCAGCTGCACTATAATGAACCACCAGCTATTCCAGCAGCACTATAATGAACCACCAGGTCCTCCATCTGCACTATAGTGAACCACCGGCTCTGTCCAGCTGCACTATAATGAACCACCGGCTCTGTCCAGCTAATCTATAATGGACCACCAGCTCTGTCCAGCTAAACTATAATGGACCACCAGCTCTGTCCAGCTTAAATATAATGGACCACCAGCTCTGTCCAGCTAAACTATAATGGACCACCAGCTCTGTCCAGCTAAAATATAATGAACCACCAGCTCTGTCCAGCTAAACTATAATGGACCACCGGCTTAGTCCAGCTAAAATATAATGGACCACCAGCTCTGTCCAGCTAAACTATAATGAATCAACACCTCCTCCAGCAACACTATAATGAACCACCAACTCCTCCAGCAGCACTACAATGAACCACCAACTCTGTCTAGCTAAAATATAATGGACCACCAGCTCTGTCCAGCTAAACTATAATGAATCAACACCTCCTCCAGCAACACTATAATGAACCACCAACTCCTCCAGCAGCACTATAATGAACCACCAACTCTGTCTAGCTAAAATATAATGAACCACCAGCTCTGTCCAGCTAAACTATAATGGACCACCAGCTCTGTCCAGTTAAACTATAATGAACCACCAGCTCTGTCCAGCTAAAATATAATGAACCACCAGATCTGTCCAGCTAAACTATAATGGACCACCAGCTCTGTCCAGTTAAACTATAATGAACCACCAGCTCTGTCCAGCTAAACTATAATGGACCACCAGCTCTGTCCAGTTAAACTATAATGAACCACCATCTCTGTCCAGTTAAACTATAATGGACCACCACCTCTGTCCAGCTAAACTATAATGGACCACCACCTCTGTCCAGCTAAACTATAATGGACCACCACCTCTGTCCAGCTAAACTATAATGAACCACCAGATCTGTCCAGCTAAACTATAATGAACCACCAGATCTGTCCAGCTAAACTATAATGGACCACCAGCTCTGTCCAGCTAAACTATAATGGACCACCAGCTCTGTCCAGTTCAACTATAATGAACCACCAGCTCTGTCAAATTAAACTATAATGGACCACCACCTCTGTCCAGCTAAACAATAATGGACCACCAGCTCTGTCCAGCTAAAATATAATGGACCACCAGCTCTGTCCAGCTAAACTATAATGGACCACCAGATGTGTCCAGCTAAAATATAATGGACCACCAGCTCTGTCCAGCTAAACTATAATGGACCACCAGCTCTGTCCAGCTAAAATATAATGGACCACCAGCTCTGTCCAGCTAAACTATAATGGACCACCAGATGTGTCCAGCTAAAATATAATGGACCACCAGCTCTGTCCAGTTAAACTATCATGGACCACCAGCTCTGTCTAGCCAAACTATAATGGACCACCAGCTCTGTCCAGCTAAACTATAATGAACCACCAGCTCTGTCCAGTTAAACTATCATGGACCACCAGCTCTGTCCAGCCAAACTATCATGGACCACCAGCTCTGTCCAGCCAAACTATAATGGACCACCAGATCTATCCAGTTAAACTATAATGGACCACCAGATGTGTCCAGCTAAACTATAATGAACCACCGGCTCTGTCCAGCTAAACTATAATGGACCACCAGATGTGTCCAGCTAAACTATAATGAACCACCAGCTCTGTCCAGCTAAACTATAATGGACCACTGGCTTTGTCCAGCTAAACTATAATGAACCACCAGCTCTGTCCAGTTAAACTATAATGGACCACCAGCTCTGTCCAGCTAAACTATAATGAACCACCGGCTCTGTCCAGCTGCACTATAATGAACCACCGGCTCTGTCCAGCTAATCTATAATGGACCACCAGCTCTGTCCAGCTAAACTATAATGAACCACCAGTTCCTCCAGCAGCACTATAATGAACCACCAGCTCTGTCCAGCAGCACTATAATGAACCACCAGCTCTGTCCAGCAGCACTATAACGAACCACCAGCTCTGTCCAGCTGCACTATAATGAACCACCAGTTCCTCCAGCAGCACTATAATGAACCACCAGTTCCTCCAGCAGCACTATAATGAACCACCAGCTCCTCCAGCAGCACTATAATGAACCACCAGTTCCTCCAGCAGCACTATAATGAACCACCAGCTCTGTCCAGCAGCACTATAATGAACCACCAGCTCTGTCCAGCTGCACTATAATGAACCACCAGCTATTCCAGCAGCACTATAATGAACCACCAGGTCCTCCATCTGCACTATAGTGAACCACCGGCTCTGTCCAGCTGCACTATAATGAACCACCAGTTCTGTCCAGCTGAAAACTAAATAATGAACCACCAGTTCCTCCAGCAGCACTATAATGAACCACCAGCTCTGTCCAGCAGCACTATAATGAACCACCAGCTCTGTCCAGCAGCACTATAATGAACACTATAATGAACCACCAGCTCTGTCCAGCTGCACTATAATGAACCACCAGTTCCTCCAGCAGCAATATAATGAACCACCAGTTCCTCCAGCAGCACTATAATGAACCACCAGCTCCTCCAGCAGCACTATAATGAACCACCAGTTCCTCCAGCAGCACTATAATGAACCACCAGCTCTGTCCAGCAGCACTATAATGAACCACCAGCTCTGTCCAGCTGCACTATAATGAACCACCAGTTATTCCAGCAGCACTATAATGAACCACCAGGTCCTCCATCTGCACTATAGTGAACCACCGGCTCTGTCCAGCTGCACTATAATGAACCACCGGCTCTGTCCAGCTAATCTATAATGGACCACCAGCTCTGTCCAGCTAAACTATAATGGACCACCAGCTCTGTCCAGCTTAAATATAATGGACCACCAGCTCTGTCCAGCTAAACTATAATGGACCACCAGCTCTGTCCAGCTAAAATATAATGAACCACCAGCTCTGTCCAGCTAAACGATAATGGACCACCGGCTTAGTCCAGCTAAAATATAATGGACCACCAGCTCTGTCCAGCTAAACTATAATGAATCAACACCTCCTCCAGCAACACTATAATGAACCACCAACTCCTCCAGCAGCACTACAATGAACCACCAACTCTGTCTAGCTAAAATATAATGGACCACCAGCTCTGTCCAGCTAAACTATAATGAATCAACACCTCCTCCAGCAACACTATAATGAACCACCAACTCCTCCAGCAGCACTATAATGAACCACCAACTCTGTCTAGCTAAAATATAATGAACCACCAGCTCTGTCCAGCTAAACTATAATGGACCACCAGCTCTGTCCAGTTAAACTATAATGAACCACCAGCTCTGTCCAGCTAAAATATAATGAACCACCAGATCTGTCCAGCTAAACTATAATGGACCACCAGCTCTGTCCAGTTAAACTATAATGAACCACCAGCTCTGTCCAGCTAAACTATAATGGACCACCAGCTCTGTCCAGTTAAACTATAATGAACCACCATCTCTGTCCAGTTAAACTATAATGGACCACCACCTCTGTCCAGCTAAACTATAATGGACCACCACCTCTGTCCAGCTAAACTATAATGGACCACCACCTCTGTCCAGCTAAACTATAATGAACCAGCTAAACTATAATGAACCCAGATCTGTCCAGCTAAACTATAATGAACCACCAGATCTGTCCAGCTAAACTATAATGGACCACCAGCTCTGTCCAGCTAAACAATAATGGACCACCAGCTCTGTCCAGCTAAAATATAATGGACCACCAGCTCTGTCCAGCTAAACTATAATGGACCACCAGATGTGTCCAGCTAAAATATAATGGACCACCAGCTCTGTCCAGCTAAACTATAATGAATCAACACCTCCTCCAGCAACACTATAATGAACCACCAACTCCTCCAGCAGCACTATAATGAACCACCAACTCTGTCTAGCTAAAATATAATGGACCACCAGCTCTGTCCAGCTAAACTATAATGAATCAACACCTCCTCCAGCAACACTATAATGAACCACCAACTCCTCCAGCAGCACTATAATGAACCACCAACTCTGTCTAGCTAAAATATAATGAACCACCAGCTCTGTCCAGCTAAACTATAATGGACCACCAGCTCTGTCCAGTTAAACTATAATGAACCACCATCTCTGTCCAGTTAAACTATAATGGACCACCACCTCTGTCCAGCTAAACTATAATGGACCACCACCTCTGTCCAGCTAAACTATAATGGACCACCACCTCTGTCCAGCTAAACTATAATGAACCACCAGATCTGTCCAGCTAAACTATAATGAACCACCAGATCTGTCCAGCTAAACTATAATGGACCACCAGCTGTGTCCAGCTAAACTATAATGGACCACCAGCTCTGTCCAGTTCAACTATAATGAACCACCAGCTCTGTCTAGCTAAAATATAATGGACCACCAGCTCTGTCCAGCTAAACTATAATGAATCAACACCTCCTCCAGACCATCGGCTCTGTCCAGCTAAACTATAAGACCACCACTATAATGGACCACCAGTATAATGAACCACCAACTCCTCCAGCAGCACTATAATGAACCACCAACTCTGTCTAGCTAAAATATAATGGACCACCAGCTCTGTCCAGCTAAACTATAATGAATCAACACCTCCTCCAGCAACACTATAATGAACCACCAACTCCTCCAGCAGCACTATAATGAACCACCAACTCTGTCTAGCTAAAATATAATGAACCACCAGCTCTGTCCAGCTAAACTATAATGGACCACCAGCTCTGTCCAGTTAAACTATAATGAACCACCATCTCTGTCCAGTTAAACTATAATGGACCACCACCTCTGTCCAGCTAAACTATAATGGACCACCACCTCTGTCCAGCTAAACTATAATGGACCACCACCTCTGTCCAGCTAAACTATAATGAACCACCAGATCTGTCCAGCTAAACTATAATGAACCACCAGATCTGTCCAGCTAAACTATAATGGACCACCAGCTGTGTCCAGCTAAACTATAATGGACCACCAGCTCTGTCCAGTTCAACTATAATGAACCACCAGCTCTGTCAAATTAAACTATAATGGACCACCACCTCTGTCCAGCTAAACAATAATGGACCACCAGCTCTGTCCAGCTAAAATATAATGGACCACCAGCTCTGTCCAGCTAAACTATAATGGACCACCAGATGTGTCCAGCTAAAATATAATGGACCACCAGCTCTGTCCAGCTAAACTATAATGAATCAACACCTACTCCAGCAACACTATAATGAACCACCAACTCCTCCAGCAGCACTATAATGAACCACCAACTCTGTCTAGCTAAAATATAATGGACCACCAGCTCTGTCCAGCTAAACTATAATGGACCACCAGCTCTGTCTAGCTAAAATATAATGAACCACCAGCTCTGTCCAGCTAAACTATAATGGACCACCAGCTCTGTCCAGTTAAACTATAATGAACCACCATCTCTGTCCAGTTAAACTATAATGGACCACCACCTCTGTCCAGCTAAACTATAATGGACCACCACCTCTGTCCAGCTAAACTATAATGGACCACCACCTCTGTCCAGCTAAACTATAATGAACCACTAGATCTGTCCAGCTAAACTATAATGAACCACCAGATCTGTCCAGCTAAAATATAATGAACCACCAGCTCTGTCCAGATAAACTATAATGGACCACCAGCTCTGTCCAGCTAAACTAGAATGGACCACCAGCTCTGTCCAGCTAAACTATAATGAACCACCAGATCTGTCCAGCTAAACTATAATGGACCACCAGCTCTGTCCAGCTAAAATATAATGGACCACCAGCTCTGTCCAGCTAAACTATAATGGACCACCAGCTCTGTCCAGCTAAAATATAATGGACCACCAGCTCTGTCCAGCTAAACTATAATGGACCACCAGCTCTGTCCAGCTAAAATATAATGGACCACCAGCTCTGTCCAGCTAAACTATAATGGACCACCAGATGTGTCCAGCGAAACTATAATGAACCACCAGCTCTGTCCAGCTAAACTATAATGGAACACCAGCTCTGTCCAGCTAAACTATAATGAACCACCGGCTCTGTCCAGCTAAACTATGATGAACCACCAGCTCTGTCCATCTAAACTATAATGAACCACCGGCTCCGTCCAGCTAAACTATAATGGACCACCGGCTTTGTCCAGCTAAACTATAATGAACCACCAGCTCTGTCCAGCTAAACTATAATGGACCACCAGATGTGTCCAGCTAAACTATAATGGACCATCGGCTCTGTCCAGCTAAACTATAATGGACCACCAGATGTGTCCAGCTAAACTATAATGGACCACCAGATGTGTCCAGCTAAACTATAATGACCCACCAGTTCTGTCCAGCTGCACTATAATGAACATCCAGTGCTGTCCAGCTGCACTATAATAATCTGCTGTTCAGCTGCACTACAATGTACATCCAGTGCTGTCCAGCTGCACTATAATTACCCACCAGCTCTGTACAGCTGCAATACAATAATCCCTAGTACTTTCCATCTGCATTATAATGGACCACCAGTTCTGTCCAGTTGCACAATAATGGACCACCAGCTCTGACCAGCTGCACCATAATGACCCACCAGCTCTGTACAGCTGCACTACAATGGACCACCATCTCTGTCCATCTGCATTATAATGGACCACCAGCTCTGACCAGCTGCACCATAATGACCCACCAGCTCTGTACAGCTGCACTACAATGGACCACCATCTCTGTCCATCTGCATTATAATGGACCGCCAGTGTTTGTCCAGCGGCACTATAATGGACCACCAGCTCTATCCATCTGCACTATAATGAATCAACACCTCCTCCAGCAACACTATAATGAACCACCAACTCCTCCAGCAGCACTATAATGAACCACCAACTCTGTCTAGCTAAAATATAATGGACCACCAGCTCTGTCCAGCTAAACTATAATGGACCACCAGCTCTGTCTAGCTAAAATATAATGAACCACCAGCTCTGTCCAGCTAAAATATAATGGACCACCAGCTCTGTCCAGCTAAACTATAATGGACCACCAGATGTGTCCAGCTTAAATATAATGGACCACCAGCTCTGTCCAGCTAAACTATAATGAATCAACACCTCCTCCAGCAACACTGTAATGAACCACCAACTCCTCCAGCAGCACTATAATGAACCACCAGCTCTGTCCAGCTAAACTATAATGGAACACCAGCTCTGTCCAGCTAAACTATAATGAACCACCGGCTCTGTCCAGCTAAACTATGATGAACCACCAGCTCTGTCCATCTAAACTATAATGAACCACCGGCTCCGTCCAGCTAAACTATAATGGACCACCGGCTTTGTCCAGCTAAACTATAATGAACCACCAGCTCTGTCCAGCTAAACTATAATGGACCACCAGATGTGTCCAGCTAAACTATAATGGACCATCGGCTCTGTCCAGCTAAACTATAATGGACCACCAGATGTGTCCAGCTAAACTATAATGGACCACCAGATGTGTCCAGCTAAACTATAATGGACCACCAGATGTGTCCAGCTAAACTATAATGGACCACCAGATGTGTCCAGCTAAACTATAATGACCCACCAGTTCTGTCCAGCTGCACTATAATGAACATCCAGTGCTGTCCAGCTGCACTATAATAATCTGCTGTTCAGCTGCACTACAATGTACATCCAGTGCTGTCCAGCTGCACTATAATTACCCACCAGCTCTGTACAGCTGCAATACAATAATCCCCAGTGCTTTCCATCTGCATTATAATGGACCACCAGTTCTGTCCAGTTGCACAATAATGGACCACCAGCTCTGACCAGCTGCACCATAATGACCCACCAGCTCTGTACAGCTGCACTACAATGGACCACCATCTCTGTCCATCTGCATTATAATGGACCACCAGCTCTGACCAGCTGCACCATAATGACCCACCAGCTCTGTACAGCTGCACTACAATGGACCACCATCTCTGTCCATCTGCATTATAATGGACCGCCAGTGTTTGTCCAGCGGCACTATAATGGACCACCAGCTCTATCCATCTGCACTATAATGGACCACCAGCTCTGTCCAGCTAAACTATAATGAACCACCAGCTCTGTCCAGCTAAAATATAATGGACCACCAGCTCTGTCCAGTTCAACTATAATGAACCACCAGCTCTGTCAAGTTAAACTATAATGGACCACCACCTCTGTCCAGCTAAACTATAATGGACCACCAGCTCTGTCCAGCTAAAATGTAATGGACCACCAGCTCTGTCCAGCTAAACTATAATGGACCACCAGATGTGTCCAGCTAAAATATAATGAACCACCAGCTCTGTCAAGTTAAACTATAATGGACCACCACCTCTGTCCAGCTAAACTATAATGGACCACCAGCTCTGTCCAGCTAAAATATAATGGACCACCAGCTCTGTCCAGCTAAACTATAATGGACCACCAGCTCTGTCCAGCTAAAATATAATGGACCACCAGCTCTGTCCAGCTAAAATATAATGGACCACCAGCTCTGTCCAGCTAAACTATAATGGACCACCAGATGTGTCCAGCTAAAATATAATGGACCACCAGCTCTGTCCAGCTAAACTATAATGAACCACCAACTCCTCCAGCAGCACTATAATGAACCACCAACTCTGTCTAGCTAAAATATAATGAACCACCAGCTCTGTCCAGCTAAACTATAATGGACCACCAGCTCTGTCTAGCTAAAATATAATGAACCACCAGCTCTGTCCAGTTAAACTATAAGGAACCACCATCTCTGTCCAGTTAAACTATAATGGACCACCACCTCTGTCCAGCTAAACTATAATGGACCAACACCTCTGTCCAGCTAAACTATAATGGACCACCAGCTCTGTCCAGCTAAACTATAATCAACCACCAGATCTGTCCAGCTAAACTGTAATGAACCACCAGGTCTGTCCAGCTAAACTATAATGAACCACCAGCTCTGTCCAGCTAAAATATAATGGACCACCAGCTCTGTCCAGGTAAACTGTAATGAACCACCAGATCTGTCCAGCTAAACTATAATGAACCACCAGATCTGTCCAGCTAAACTGTAATGAACCACCAGCTCTGTCCAGCTAAACAATAATGGACCACCAGCTCTGTCCAGCTAAACTATAATGGACCACCAGATGTGTCCAGCTAAACTATAATGGACCACCAGCTCTGTCCAGCTAAAATATAATGGACCACCAGCTCTGTCCAGCTAAACTATAATGGACCACCAGATGTGTCCAGCTAAAATATAATGGACCACCAGCTCTGTCCAGCTAAACTATAATGAATCAACACCTGCTCCAGCAACACTATAATGAACCACCAACTCCTCCAGCAGCACTATAATGAACCACCAACTCTGTCTAGCTAAAATATAATGGACCACCACCTCTGTCCAGCTAAACTATAATGGACCACCACCTCTGTCCAGCTAAACTATAATGGACCACCAGCTCTGTCCAGCTAAACTATAATGAACCACCAGATCTGTCCAGCTAAACTGTAATGAACCACCAGATCTGTCCAGCTAAACTATAATGAACCACCAGCTCTGTCCAGCTAAAATATATTGGACCACCAGCTCTGTCCAGTTAAACTATAATGGACCACCACATCTGTCCAGCTAAACTATAATGGACCACCAGCTCTGTCCAGCTAAAATATAATGGACCACCAGCTCTGTCCAGCTAAACTATAATGGACCACCAGATGTGTCCAGCTTAAATATAATGGACCACCAGCTCTGTCCAGCTAAACTATAATGAATCAACACCTCCTCCAGCAACACTGTAATGAACCACCAACTCCTCCAGCAGCACTATAATGAACCTCCAACTCTGTCTAGCTAAAATATAATGAACCACCAGCTCTGTCCAGCTAAACTATAATGGACCACCAGCTCTGTCCAGCTAAACTATAATGGACCACCAGATCTGTCCAGCTAAACTGTAATGGACCACCAGCTCTGTCCAGCTAAACTATAATGGACCACCAGCTCTGTCCAGCTAAACTGTAATGAACCACCAGATCTGTCCAGCTAAACTGTAATGGACCACCAGATCTGTCCAGCGAAACTATAATGAACCACCAGCTCTGTCCAGCTAAACTATAATGGAACACCAGCTCTGTCCAGCTAAACTATAATGAACCACCGGCTCTGTCCAGCTAAACTATGATGAACCACCAGCTCTGTCCATCTAAACTATAATGAACCACCGGCTCCGTCCAGCTAAACTATAATGGACCACCGGCTTTGTCCAGCTAAACTATAATGAACCACCGGCTCTGTCCAGCTAAACTATGATGAACCACCAGCTCTGTCCATCTAAACTATAATGAACCACCGGCTCTGTCCAGCTAAACTATAATGAACCACCGGCTCTGTCCAGCTAAACTATGATGAACCACCAGCTCTGTCCATCTAAACTATAATGAACCACTGGCTCCGTCCAGCTAAACTATAATGACCCACCAGTTCTGTCCAGCTGCACTATAATGAACATCCAGTGCTGTCCAGCTGCACTATAATAATCTGCTGTTCAGCTGCACTACAATGTACATCCAGTGCTGTCCAGCTGCACTATAATGAACAACCAGTGCTGTCTAGCTGCACTATAATGAACAACCAGTGCTGTCCATCTGCATTATAATGGACCACCAGCTCTGTCCAGCTTCACTATAATTACCCACCAGCTCTGTACAGCTGCAATACAATAATCCCCAGTGCTTTCCATCTGCATTATAATGGACCACTAGTTCTGTCCAGTTGCACAATAATGGACCACCAGCTCTGACCAGCTGCACCATAATGACCCACCAGCTCTGTACAGCTGCACTACAATGGACCACCATCTCTGTCCATCTGCATTATAATGGACCACCAGCTCTGACCAGCTGCACCATAATGACCTACCAGCTCTGTACAGCTGCACTACAATGGACCACCATCTCTGTCCATCTGCATTATAATGGACCACCAGTGTTTGTCCAGCGGCACTATAATGGACCACCAGCTCTGTCTATCTGCACTATAATGGACCACCTGCCCTGTCCATCTGCACTATAATGGACCACCAGCTCTGTCCATCTGCACTACAATAAACCACCAGCAATGTCCATCTGCACTATAATGGACAACCAGCTCTGTCCATCTGCACTATAATGGACCACCAGCTCTGTCCATCTGCACTATAATGGACCACCTGCTCTTATGTGACCAGCTTGTCTTTTAACCTTGTCCTGCTTACTTAAAATATGGGGCCCCCGGCGCTGGAAAGACTCCCTAACCTCCACCCACCCACCCTCTCTCTCTCTCTTTCTATCTCTGCATCCCGCTTCATCTTAAGTTACGGAATGGGACACTCACACACATACCCACACACACCCACCCGCACACACCCACACACACCCACAAACATGCATGCACACACACACACTCAACAAACAGTCTGAGATTTGAATGTTAATGATGTGGTGAATGAAATGTTCTGTTCTGCAATTCATGTTATTAGGTCTTTGTTGTAAAAGCATGAGTGAACCAATGAGGTCTTGTCATTTTAAGACATTATCCAACCAGAACACTGGGAATAATTAATTAACCTCTCCGTGATTGGTGTCCCTATACCAGGATGGTTGTTGCTAATGTGTGCTTATGTGACTAGCATGACGTTGTAAGTAACAGCAAACTTTCTAGGACGTAGACATGTCTTATATGGGCAGAAAGCTTAAATATATTTTTATCTAACTGCACTGTCCAATTTAAAGTAGTTTTCACTGTGAAAAAATACCATGCTATTGTTTGAGGAGAGTGGAAAACAACAACAACAAAATGATCACGGCAACTGGTTTGATACATTCACATCTGAAGGTAAATAATGCACTTATATTCACTAATCTTGCTCTGATTTGTCATCCTGAGGGTCTCAGAGATTAAATGTAGTGTAGTTTTTTGTTTGGTAAAATCCATTTTTATATTCAAATGTAGGAACTGGGTTCTACAGTTTGAACCCTTACTGTCTCTGGCTCCACACCCACCCTGCCTGGCCATCTAGATGTGTGAAAGTTAGTGTATAAGTTAATGATCCATCATGTATGACATTCCTGGGAGTGTGTAAACTGCAACTTTGTATTACCATAATTTTTGTATGTTCTCTATAGTTATGTAATTTAAAATATATTAATTGATCAATTCGGCACATTTGGGCAGACTTGATAAAGAATATTGTGTAGTATTGCAATACTTCGCTGGATCAATCTGAAACTTTGCAAACACACTGCTGCCATCTAGGTGCCAAAATCTGTATTGTGCCTAAACTCTTATATTACATTATGGTCTTTCTCTTTGCATGTCAAAGATGTTGGAACAAAACAATATATATAAAATGCCTATTTTTTTGTTTGTATTGTCTTTTACCAGATCTAATATGTTGTATTATCCTACATTCATTTCACATTTCCACAAACTTCAAAGTGTTTCCTTTCAAATTATAGCAAGAATATGCATTTCCTTACTTCAGGTCCTGAGCTACAGGCAGTTAGATTTGGGTATGTAATTTTAGGCGAACATTGAAAAAAAAGAGTCTGATCCTTTTAACCTAATTCAACTGACAAAAAATTGCAGGGTACTTTGCTTCATAAAATATATATTTGTGACACTGTGATACAGGTCATGCAAACACAAATAAATAACACATTCTCAATATTTTTGAAGACCTCTTAAAATGGATGAGCTATGGACCTTTAAAGACCATGGAAAGTAGTGAACGAACCTCCATCATATCCTTCCATTCTAAAAAAAATAATCTTCCTGGTCAAGTAGCATCTCTTTAATCCCCTGCCTAGTACCTACCGCTCACACACACAGCAAACAAACTGTTAAGATAACTCACTTACAGATTAATCATATTGTTTTTGACATATTGTAAAGACATTTTAAAAATCCATGTCAAAACAATCAACTTCACTTGAGCAGTAATCTGATTTAGAGTTTCATTTATTTGTGTTTCCGTGGTTACTTAATAGGAACCCTTCCTCCTATTCAGGTCCAGATGATGACAGTGAAAACATCACCCCAGTGACTGGCCCACAGCTGTGTATATACAACCCAATACATTTCCTCCCTGTCTCCACAGAAAAAACCCTGCAATATGCCGCTATGCAACACTCTAGGTCTGCCCACCAGGATATACAGTGAATGATATGTTGGTATTATATCATGTGATAAATATGTTGGAAAAGATGGGTTTCATTATTCCCTGAAGCCTGTTACTTTAATCCAGACCTGGGTTCAAATATTATTTGAAATCATTTGAAGTACTTTAGCTGGGCATGATTGAGCTTGCCTGGAGCATTGGAACCAAAAGAATAGTTACAAAAGGGAAAAACCGTCTGGCACTCCAGACTATAACAACTGATTTCAAATACTATTTGAAGCCAGGTCTGCTTTAATCCCCACTCAAATAATCTAATGTTTACAGTAAAACTTTATAGTAAAAGTAATAATAAATACACAATGAGTAACGTTAACTTGGCTTCAAACACAGGGAACCAGTACCAACTTAATGTGCAGGGGTACAAGATAATTGTGGCAGATATGTCCATATAACTGGGAATAAAGTGACTAGGCAACAAAAAACAGTAGCAGCAGCGTATGTGATTAGTCTAAAAAGTTTTTTTTTAAGTGTCAATGCAGATATTCTGGGTAGCTATTTGGTTAACTATTTAACTAACTATTTAGCAGTTTTATGGCTTGGGGGTTGAAGCTGTTCAGAGTATTCTAACAGTAGGAAACTTCTGACTACGTCCAAATCCCACTAGGGAGTTGTGTTGTTGTCCACATTTCTGATTAAATTAGTATTTCTGTTTTACAGCCTTGAATTTCCAGAAGCCTCCAGCAGTATGTGGCAGTAAAGATGTCTCTTGTGAAAGACAGGTCCCAAAACTCATAAAGCGGACAATGATGTGAAGGCCTGAGACGCACAGTCCGCATCCCAAATGGCACCCTGTTCACTATACACTGACATTATACACAACTATACAAAACATTAAGAACATCGCTTGTTCCATGACAGGCTGACCAGGTGAATCCAGGTGAAAGCTATGATCCCTTATTGATGTCACTTGTTAAATCCACTTCAATCAGTGTAGATGAAGAGTAGGAGACAGGTTGAAGAAGGATGTTTAAGATTTGAGACAATTGAGACATTGATTGTGTATATATGTCATTCAGAGGGTGAACGGACAAGACAAAAGATTTAAGTGCCTTTGAACGGGGTGTGGTAGTAGGTGCCAGGTGCATCAGTATTTATCAAGAACGGCAACGTTCCCATGTGTATCAAGAATGGTCCACCACCCAAAGGACATCCAGCCAACTTGACACAACTGTGGGAAGCATTGTAGTAAACATGGGACAGCATCCCTGTGGAATGCATGCCCTGATGAATTGAGGCTGTTCTGAGGGCAAAAGGGGTGGCAATTCAATATTAGGAAGGTGTCCTAATGTTTTTTATTTTTTATTTTTTTTTGCTTTTTCCAATTACGAACATTCAAAACCAAAGTGAAAAGATATTAGACAACGATAGGACAAAGTGACAGTAACAGACGAGCGGAACAACAAAAATACAAATAGTTATAATTATATATACAAACATACAATAAAAAATAATAATAATGAGACATTGGAACATATGGTCACCTGCCGTAGGCTACATATTATACATTACATGTGAAACATTATGTGAGGATTATATAGAGATTCAATCAATGTGATGTGGGGGGAGATTCTCCATATAGTCAATAAAAGGTTGCCAAATTCTGTAAAATGTCTTTAACTTATTCCTCAAGCAGTAAGTGATTTTCTCCAAAAGGGATACAACTATTCAACTTCCGAAAGCCACATTGCAACTGGCAGGGAGGAATCAGATTTCCATTTCAAGGCAATACATTTCTTGGCAATCGCTAGCAATATTTCTGTTAGCTTTATAGTATGGCTTTGCCTAAGACTGGAGTTAGTAACGTTACCCAGTAGACAGACCTCCGGGTCTAAAGGGAATGCAACCCCGTGAATTGAGGATATGGTATCACATACACCCTGCCAGAAACGGTGTAGTTTTGAACACTGCCAAGTGGAATGGAGGAATGTTCCTTCATCTGAGCCACATCTAAAACATAGGGAGGAGATATCTGGGTTTAACCTGTGCAGTCTAGATGGGGTGATATAGAGCTGATGGAGGAAATTAAACTGGATCAGTCTGTATCTGGAGTTCAATGTGGATGTAACACCATCCCTGCATAGGTCACTCCATAGATCCTCATCAAGATCAATACCCAGATCTCTCTCCCATCTAAGTCGGGGTTTATCTAGCCCAGGCAGTGTTAGACCTGACATAAGAGCATCGTAAACACAGGAAATGGTCTTGAACAGTGGTTGGTCTGCGTGGCAGAGTTGTTCAATAGGTGATATCTTAGGTAGGTTCCATTGTCCCTTGAGAGTCACCCTAATAAAGTTTAGTAGTTGTAGGTAGCTAAAGAAGTCCCTGTTAGACAAGTGGTATTTCTGTTTCAGCTGATCAAAAGACATAAGAACTCCCTCCTCATAACAATGTTCCAGAAGAGTGATCCCCTTATCAGACCATGGTCTAAAGTTACTATTCTGGAAAAACATAGGGATCAATCTATTGTTCCATAGAAGGGTTTTAGGGGAAATGAATCCCCCTCGTCTGAACAGCTCAGGCAGTTTGCACCATGCCAGGACAGAATGTATGATTAAAAGGTTGTCTGTGATGGTTTTTATAGATTTTCTGTCTCATTTGTAAAACAATTCTGCCCCAGTGTCATCATTTACCTCAAGCTTTTCAATGTTCAACCATGAGGGAGAGGGACCATTGTCAAACCTCTGAGCCAGAAACCTAGACTGTGTAGCCCAGTAGTACATTCTAAAATTGGGGAGGTTTAAGCCCCCTTGACTGTAATCAAGGGTCAGTTTAACCAGGCCAACCCTAGGGGTTTTCCCGTGTCAGATAAACCATCTGGTCAGCTTGTCGAGAGAGGAAAAGAATGCTGCGGGAACAGGGATAGGGAGAGATTGAAACAGATATAGAAACCTGGGCAGGAAATTAATTTGAATTACATTGATTCTACCCAGTAGAGTGAGAGGTAAGTCCATACATTTACAAAGGTCACCCTTCACCTTTTGCAACAAACTGGCCAGATTGAGTTTATAGAGGTTGTTCAGATTACCATCTACCATTATGCCCAAATATGTGAAGCCCATAGGCAACCATCTAAAAGGAAACTTGTGCTTGATGGTATGATGGTCAAATACAGACAACGGTAAGATTTCGCTTTTATCAAAATTGACCTTATATCCAGAGAAAGTACTGTGAGAGAGGGAGTGTTCTGGGTTTGTTAGAAATAAGATAAGGTCGTCTGCAAAGAGTGATAATTTATGGGTATTGGGGCCCACCTCAAAGCCATGTATGTCAACCTTGTCTGTTCCCCCTATAAAGAGGGAAAGAGGAGGAAGTAATCCCATTGGTAGCAATCCTAGCTTTAGGAGATTTGTAGAGTGATTTTATAAAAATGTACAAACACGATACCTAAACCAAACTTTTCCAAGACGCGAAAGAGGTATGGCCATTCAACCCTATCAAAGGCCTTTTCAGCGTCGAGGGAGACTGCGACATAAGGTATTTTGTTTTTGTTAGCAAGGTGAATTATATCAAAGAACCTTCTGAGATTATTGGAGGACAATCTACTAATTATGAAGCCAGTCTGATCTGGGTTGACCAACACTGGAAGACATGACTCCAGCCTCTTAGATAGCGTCTTGGTGACCAGTTTACAATTTAATGGCGTCCTAATGTTTTAAACACTCAGTGTACAGGGCACTACTTTTGACCAAGGCCCATTAGGCTTTAGTGTACTACTTTTGGCCAGAGCCCTATGGACCCTGATCAAAAGTAGTGCACTATATAAGGAAATTGGTGCCATTTTGGACATAGCCCCAGTCTCCTTGCTGTATCAAGACTACTGGGCCAATTCAATAATGTCGGCGCAACCAAGGTTTCATTATTAATACACAGTACTATAAACAGGAAAACATAAAAACCAAGGTTTCATTATTAATACACAGTACTATAAACAGGAAAACATAAAAACCAAGGTTTCATTATTAATACACAGTACTATAAACAGGAAAACATAAAAACCAAGGTTTCATTATTAATACACAGTACTATAAACAGGAAAACATAAAAATCTGCAGAACTATAACTTAAAACAACAATCAGGGCCAGATTATTTTATGATTTGGGTATTTGTCTTCTTTGTGGACAGTGTTGACTTTGCCTCGCCGTGGCCCTTAGAATTGATTCAGTATACAGGGTAAAGTGTAAGTCTTTATTCTGAGGATAATAAACAGCTTTGTGTTTTGCACTCCCTTTACACTTAAACCCCAACTCTGCATCCAAGATTCCAACAAGGATCCGTCAATGTAACCATAGTACAGTAATTTGGATAAATAGCGAAGATGAAAGGGGGATTTTGTTCTTACATGCCTTCTAGATTGTTTGCACATTTTTGCTTAAACACCAAAGTCTGGGTGTATAACTACACTCGAAATGCTGTTTTTTGTTTTTGAAGAAAATGTGTATCCTTGAACAAATATTTTACATTCTCCAAATGACTATGTTACACAGACAAACCCCAGATCACACAGGCTAAGTTTTAAAAAATATAGAAAAGCTGCTTGATGGATAGTTCTCCTGAGTCACTACAAAATATGTGTGTCTCTCTTGACTGTCCTCCTGCACAAGGAAGCAGAAACTCTATGAGGTAAGATATGCAGCCATTTCTTCTCTCTCTCTCTCTCTCTCTCTCTCTCTCTCTCTCTCTCTCTCTCTCTCTCTCTCTCTCTCTCTCTCTCTCTCTCTCTCTCTCTCTCTCTCTCTCTCTCTCTCTCTCTCTCTCTCTCATATAGAAACAGCAAAAAAAGAAACGTCCTCTCACTGTCAACTGTGTTTATTTTCGGCAAACTAAACTTGTGTAAATATTTGTATGAACATAACAAGATTCAACAGCTGAGACACAAAATGAGCAAGTTCTACCGTCATGTGTCTAACAGAAATTGAATAATGTGTCCCTGAACGAAGGGGGGGGGGGTCAAAATCATAAGTAATAGTCAGTATCTGGTGTGGCCTCCAGCTGCATTAAGTACTGCAGTGCATCTCCTCCTCATGGACAGCACCAGGTTTGCCAGTTCATGTTATGAGATGTTACCCCACTCTTCCACCAAGGCACCTGCAAGTTCCCGGACATTTCTAGGGGGAATGGCCCTAGGCTTCACCCTCCGATCCAACAGGTCTCAGACGTGCTCAATGGGATTTAGATACGGGCTCTTTGCTGGCCATGGCAGAACACTGACATTCCTGTCTTGCAGGAAATCACGCACAGAATGAGCAGTATGGATGGTGGCATTGTCATGCTGGAGGGTCATGTCAGGATGAGCCTGCGGGAATGGTACCACATGAGGGAGGAGGATGTCTTCCCTGTAACGCACAGCGTTGAGAATGCTTGCAATGGCAACAAGCTTAGTCCGATGATGCTGTGACACACCATAACAGACCCTCCACCTCCAAAACGATCCCGCTCCAGAGTACAGGCCTCGGTGCAATCCTCATTCCTTCGACGATAAACGTGAATCCAACCATCACCCCTGCTTAGACAAAACCGCGACTCGTCAGTGATGAGCACGAATCCGACCAAAACCTGCACCTCCTGTGCAGGTGTTGTTCCACGTTGTCTGCCACTGCGAGGATGATCAGCTGTCCATCCTGTCTCGCTGTAGCACTGTCTTAGGAGTCTCACAGTATGGGCATTGCAATTTATTGCACATTCATGCAGATGAGCAGGGACCCTGGGCATCTTTCTTTTGGTGTTTTTCAGAGTCAGTCGAAAGGCATCTTTAGTGTCCTAAGTTTTCATAACTGTGACCTTAATTGCCTACCGTCTGTAAGCTGATAGTGTCTAAACAACCATTCCACAGCTGCATGTTTATTAATTGTTAATGGTTCATTGAACAAGCATGGGAAATAGTGTTTAAACCTTTTACAATTAAGATTTGTGAAGTTACTTGGATTTTTTATAATTATCTTTGAAAGACAGGGTCCTGAAAAAGGGGTTTATATATAAGTTTATATATAAATAAATAAATAAATAAATAAATAAATATATATATATATATATATATACACTTCCAGAATGGTCCTGTATTTGGCTCCATCCATCTTCCCATCAATTGTAACCATCTTCCCTGTCCCTGCTGAAGAAAAGCAGGCCCAAACCATGATGCTACCACCACCATGTTTGACAGTGGGGATGGTGTGTTCAGGGTGATGGGCTGTGTTGCTTTTACGCCAAACATAACGTTTTGCATTGTTGCCAAAAAGTTCAATTTTGGTTTCATCTGACCAGAGCACCTTCTTCCACATGTTTGGTGTGTCTCCCAGGTGGCTTGTGGCAAACTTTAAACAACACTTTTTATGGATATCTTTAAGAAATGGCTTTCTTCTTGCCACTCTTCCATGAAGGCCAGATTTGTGCAATATACGACTGATTGTTGTCCTATGGACAGAGTCTCCCACCTCAGCTGTAGATCTCTGCAGTTCATCCAGAGTGATCATGGGCCTCTTGGCTGCATCTCTGATCAGTCTTCTCCTTGTATGAGCTGAAAGTTTAGAAGGACGGCCAGTTCTTGGTAGATTTGCAGTGGTCTGATATTCCTCCCATTTCAATATTATCGCTTGCACAGTGCTCCTTGGGATATTTAAAGGTTGGGAAATCTTTTTGTATCCAAATCCGGATTTAAACTTCTTCACAACAGTATCTCGGACCTGCCTAGTGTGTTCCTTGTTCTTCGTGATGCTCTCTGCGCTTTTAACGGACATCTAAGACTATCACAGTGCAGGTGCATTTATACAGAGACTTGATTACACACAGGTGGATTGTATTTATCATCATTAGTCATTTAGGTCAACATTGGATCATTCAGAGATCCTCCTCACTGAACTTCTGGAGAGAGTTTGCTGCACTGAAAGTAAAGGGGCTGAATAATTTTGCACGCCCAATTTTTCAGTTTTTGATTTGTTAAAAAAGTTTGAAATATCCAATAAATGTCGTTCCACTTCATGATTGTGTCCCACTTGTTGTTGATTCTTCACAAAACAGTTTTATATCTTTATGTTTGAAGCCTGAAATGTGGCAAAAGGTCGCAAAGTTCAAGGGGGCCGAATACTTTCGCAAGGCACTGTACATACAGTCACTGTGGGGATGACGACACTTATCGATGAAGCCAATGACTAATGTGCTGTTTTCCTCAATGCCATCGGAGGAATCCCAGAACATATTCCAGTCAGTGCTAGCAAAAGAGTCCTGTAGCTTAGCATCTGCTTCATCTGACCACTTTTGATTGATCTAGTCACTGGTGCTTCCTGCTTTAATCTTTTCTTGTAAGCAGAAATCAGGAGGATAGAATTATGGTCAGATTTGCCAAATAGAGGGCGAGGGAGAGCTTTGTATGTGTCTCTGTGTGTGGAGTATAGGTGGTCCAGAGTTATTTTTCCTCTGGTTGCATATTTAACATGCTGATACAAATTTGGTAAAACGGATTTAAGTTTCCCTGCATTTAAAGTCCTCGGCTACTGGGAGTGCTGCCTCTGGGTGAGAGTTTTCTTGCTTGCTCATGACAGAATACAGCTCAGTCAATGCTGTCTTAGTGCCAGCCTCTGACTGCGGTGGTATGTAAAACAGCTACATTAATACAGATGAAAACTCTCTCTGTATGTAGTGTGGTCTACAGCTTATCATGAGATACTCTACCTCAGGCCAGCAATAGCTTGAGACTTCATTAGATATCGTGCAGCTGTTGTTTACAAATAATAAATAGTCCGCCGCCCCTTGTCTTACCAGACACCGCTGTTCTATCCTGCCGGGACATCGTAGAACCATCCAGCTGTATGTTGATATTGTCATCATTCAGCCACGACTCCGTGAAGCAAAATAATTAACAGTTTTTAATGTCCCGTTGGAAGTTTAATCTTCCGCCTAACTCGTCGATTTTATTCTCCAAAGATTACTTGTTTGCCAGTAGAATTGAGGGTAGTGGGGGTTTATTAGATTGCCTACAAATTCTTAGAAGGCAGCCCGCCGTTTGACCCCTATTTCTCCGCATCTACACAATCACGAGGATCGGGGCCTGTTCCCGAGGAAGCGGTATAACCTACGCACCGGGCTCATCAGATTCGTAAAAGGAAAAAAAGGATGCTGCTAGTCTGTTGAGAGAAATCGCAGTCCTGATGTCTAGAAATTATTTTTGGTCATAAGATATGGTAGCGGCAACATTATGTACAAAATACGTTAAAAAAAATAAGTTACAAACAACGTAAATAAACGAACAAAAAAAACACAATCGGCTGGGGACACGTAAAACATGCACCCTTTTCTCTGGAGCCATCAAACTCTTTACCTCCTCCAAGCTAATCAGTAAGCTAAGGACCCAGGGACTGAACACCTCCCTCTGCAACTGGATCCTGGAACTTCCTGATCGGCCACCCCAGGTGGTAAGGGTAGGCAACAACCCATCCACCACGCTGACCCTCAACACAGGGGCCCCTCAGGGCTGCGTGCTTAGTCCCCTCCTGTACTCTGTTCACCCACGAGATTTGGCATGGGTACCCAGATCCTCAAAAATGTATACAGCTGCACCATTGAGAGCATCCTAACTGGATTGCCTCACCAGTTGTATGGCAACTGCTCAGAATCCGACCGCAATGGCGCTACAGAGGGTAGTGCGTATGACACAGTACATCCCTGGGTCTGAACTCCCTGCCATCCAGGACCTGTCAGAGGAAGGCCCTAAAAATTGCCAAAGACTCCAGCCACCCAAGTCATAGACTGTTCTTTCTGCTACCGCATGGCAAGTCTGGGACAAAAAGGAACCTTAACAACTTCTACCCCCAAGCCATAAGACTGCTGAACAGTTAATCAAATGGCCACCCAGACTATTTGAAATGACCCCCCCCCTTATTTTATTATTATCTATACATTGTTTTGCACAGACTTTTGCACAGACCGCCCCGTAGCACTCACTTCCGTCATCATGAAATGCTTTGAGAGACTAGTCAAGGACCATATCACCTCCACCCTACCTGACACCCTAGACCCACTCCAATTTGCTTACCGCCCAAAAGGTCCACAGACGATGCAATCTCAACCACACTGCACACTGCCCTAACCCACCTGGACAAGAGGAATACCTATGTGAGAATGCTGTTCATCGACTACAGCTCGGCATTCAACACCATAGTACCCTCCAAGCTCGTCATCAAGCTCGAGACCCTGGGTCTCGACCCCGCCCTGTGCAACTGGGTACTGGACTTCCTGACGGGCCGCCCCCAGGTGGTGAGGGTAGGCAACAACATCTCCTCCCCGCTGATCCTCAACACGGGGGCCCCACAAGGGTGCGTTCTGAGCCCTCTCCTGTACTCCCTGTTCACCCACGACTGCGTGGCCACGCACGCCTCCAACTCAATCATCAAGTTTGCGGACGACACAACAGTGGTAGGCTTGATTACCAACAACGACGAGACGGCCTACAGGGAGGAGGTGAGGGCCCTCGGAGTGTGGTGTCAGGAAAATAACCTCACACTCAACGTCAACAAAACTAAGGAGATGATTGTGGACTTCAGGAAACAGCAGAGGGAACACCCCCTATCCACATCGATGGAACAGTAGTGGAGAGGGTAGCTAGTTTTAAGTTCCTCGGCATACACATCACAGACAAACTGAATTGGTCCACTCACACTGACAGCGTCGTGAAGAAGGCGCAGCAGCGCCTATTCAATCTCAGGAGGCTGAAGAAATTCGGCTTGTCACCAAAAGCACTCACAAACTTCTACAGATGCACAATCGAGAGCATCCTGGCGGGCTGTATCACCGCCTGGTACGGCAACTGCTCCGCCCTCAACCGTAAGGCTCTCCAGAGGGTAGTGAGGACTGCACAACGCATCACCGGGGGCAAACTACCTGCCCTCCAGGACACCTACACCACCCGTTGTTACAGGAAGGCCATAAAGATCATCAAGGACATCAACCACCCGAACCACTGCCTGTTCACCCCGCTATCATCCAGAAGGCGAGGTCAGTACAGGTGCATCAAAGCTGGGACCGAGAGACTGAAAAACAGCTTCTATCTCAAGGCCATCAGACTGTTAAACAGCCACCACTAACACTGAGTGGCTGCTGCCAACACACTGTCATTGACACTGACCCAACTCCAGCCATTTTAATAATGGGAATTGATGGGAAATGATGTAAATATATCACTAGCCACTTTAAACAATGCTACCTTATATAATGTTACTTACCCTACATTATTCATCTCATATGCATATGTATATACTGTACTCTACATCATCGACTGCATCCTTATGTAACACATGTATCACTAGCCACTTTAACTATGCCACTTTGTTTATTTTGTCTACACACTCATCTCATATGTATATACTGTACTCGATACCATCTACTGTATGCTGCTCTGTACCATCACTCATTCATATATCCTTATGTACATGTTCCTTATCCCCTTACACTGTGTATAAGACAGTAGTTTTGGAATTGTTAGTTAGATTACTTGTTGGTTATCACTGCATTGTCGGAACTAGAAGCACAAGCATTTCGCTACACTCGCATTAACATCTGCTAACCATGTGTATGTGACAAATAAATTTGATTTGATTCAATGTACACTCAGTGGACTATAACCAAACACCCACACATATTACACTGACACTCCAACACACACACAAACATGGACAAACACACACACACATACATCCACATTCCTTCACACTCTTCTCACAACCAGATTGGCCAGACGGAAGGCACTACTCAGTAGAAGGCACATGACAGCCGTCTTGGAGTTTGCCAAAAGTCACCTAAAGACTCTCAGATCATGAGAAACAAGATTCTCTGGTCTGATGAAACCAAGATTGAACTACTTGTCCTGAATAATAAGCGTCACATCTGGAGGAAACCTGGCACCATCCCTACGGTGAAGAATGGTGGTGGCAGTATCATATTGTGGGGATGTTTTTCAGCGGCAGGGACTGGGAGACTAGTCAGGATCGAGGGAAAAGATGAATGGAAAAAAGTACAGAGAGATCCTTGATGAAAACCTGTTACAGAGCACTCAGGACCTCAGACTGGGGTGAAGGTTCCCCTTCCAACAGGACAACGGAGGAGTGGCTTCGGGACAAGTCTCTGAATGTCTTTGAGTAGCACAGCCAGAGCACAGACTTGAACCCGGTCGAACATCTCTGGAGAAATCTGAAAATAGCTGTTTAGTAACACTCCCCATACTACCTGACAGAGCTCGATAGGATCTGCAGAGAAGAATGGGAGAAACTCCGCTAATACAAGTGTGCCATCTTGTAGCGTCATACCCAATAAGACTTGAGGTTGTAATGGCTTCAAAAGGTGCTTCACCTCAGGGTCTGAATACTTATGTAAATGTGATATTTCCTTTTTTTGTGTAGATTGATGAGGGGAAAAAACAATTCATTACATTTTAGAATAAGGCTGTAAAGTAACAAAAATTTGAAAATGTCAAGGAGTCTGAATACTTTCCAATTGCACTGTATTTTTTTATTTTTTTTATTTCACCTTTATTTAACCAGGTAGGCTAGTTGAGAACAAGTTCTCATTTGCAACTGCGACCTGGCCAAGATAAAGCATAGCAGTGTGAACAGACAACACAGAGTTACACATGGAATAAACAATTAACAAGTCAATAACACAGTAGAAAAAAATGGGCAGTCTATATACAATGTGTGCAAAAGGCATGAGGAGGTAGGCGAATAATACAATTTTGCAGATTAACACTGGAGTGATAAATGATCAGATGGTCATGTACATGTAGAGATATTGGTGTGCAAAAGAGCAGAAAAATAAATAAATAAAAACAGTATAAAAACAGTATGGGAATGAGGTAGGTGAAAATGGGTGGGCTATTTTCCTATAGACTATGTACAGCTGCAGCGATCGGTTAGCTGCTCGGATAGCTGATGTTTGAAGTTGGTGAGGGAGATAAAAGTCTCCAACTTCAGCGATTTTTGCAATTCGTTCCAGTCACAGGCAGCAGAGTACTGGAACGAAAGGCGGCCAAATGACGTGTTGGCTTTAGGGATGATCAGTGAGATACACCTGCTGGAGCGCGTGCTACGGATGGGTGTTGCCATCGTGACCAGTGAACTGAGATAAGGCGAAGCTTTACCTAGCATGGACTTGTAGATGACCTGGAGCCAGTGGGTCTGGCGACGAATATGTAGTGAGGGCCAGCCGACTAGAGCATACAAGTCGCAGTGGTAGGTGGTATAAGGTGCTTTAGTGACAAAACGGATGGCACTGTGATAGACTGCATCCAGTTTGCTGAGTAGAGTGTTGGAAGCCATTTTGTAGATGACATCGCCGAAGTCGAGGATCGGTAGGATAGTCAGTTTTACTAGGGTAAGCTTGGCAGCGTGAGTGAAGGAGGCTTTGTTGCAGAATAGACTCTTGATTTAATTTTCGATTGGAGATGTTTGATGTGGGTCTGGAAGGAGAGTTTGCAGTCTAGCCAGACACCTAGGTACTTATAGATGTCCACATATTCAAGGTCGGAACCATCCAGGGTGGTGATGCTAGTCGGGCATGCGGGTGCAGGCAGCGAACGGTTGAAAAGCATGCATTTGGTTTTACTCGCGTTTAAGAGCAGTTGGAGGCCACGGAAGGAGTGCTGTATGGCATTGAAGCTCGTTTGGAGGTTAGATAGCACAGTGTCCAATGACGGGCCGAAAGTATATAGAATGGTGTCGTCTGCGTAGAGGTGGATCAGGGAATCGCCCGCAGCAAGAGCAACATCATTGATATACACAGAGAAAAGAGTCGGCCCGAGAATTGAACCCTGTGGCACCCCCATAGAGACTGCCAGAGGACCGGACAGCATGCCCTCCGATTTGACACACTGAACTCTGTCTGCAAAGTAATTGGTGAACCAGGCAAGGCAGTCATCCGAAAAACCGAGGCTGTTGAGTCTGCCGATAAGAATATGGTGATTGACAGAGTCGAAAGCTTTGGCGAGGTCGATGAAGACGGCTGCACAGTACTGTCTTTTATCGATGGCGGTTATGATATCGTTTAGTACCTTGAGTGTGGCTGAGGTGCACCCTTGACCGGCTCGGAAACCAGATTGCACAGCGGAGAAGGTACGGTGGGATTCGAGATGGTCAGTGACCTGTTTGTTGACTTGGCTTTCGAAGACCTTAGATAGGCAGGGCAGGATGGATATAGGTCTGTAACAGTTTGGGTCCAGGGTGTCTCCCCTTTGAAGAGGGGGATGACTGCGGCAGCTTTCAATCCTTGGGGATCTCAGACGATATGAAAGAGAGGTTGAACAGGCTGGTAATAGGGGTTGCGACAATGGCGGCAGATAGTTTCAGAAATAGCGGGTCCAGATTGTCAAGCCCAGCTGATTTGTACGGGTCCAGGTTTTGCAGCTCTTTCAGAACATCTGCTATCTGGATTTGGGTAAAGGAGAACCTGGAGAGGCTTGGGTGAGGAGCTACGGGGGGGGCGGAGCTGTTGGCCGAGGTTGGAGTAGCCAGGCGGAAGGCATGGCCAGCCGTTGAGAAGTGCTTATTGAAGTTTTCGATAATCATGGATTTATCGGTGGAGACCGTGTTTCCTAGCCTCAGTGCAGTGGGCAGCTGGGAGGAGGTCCTCTTGTTCTCCATGGACTTCACAGTGTCCCAGAACTTTTTGGAGTTGGAGCTACAGGATGCATAATCTTCGTTATTGTTATAGTTATATTCGTTTAGTTTATATAGCACATTTTTCTTACTTACCATTTTAAAACTGCATTGTTGTTTAAAGTGTCGTATGTCAGCATTTCATGATAAGGTCTACAACTGTTGTATTCGGCGCATGTGACCAATAACACTTGATTTGATTATCTTTCTCTCTCTCATTGCATTCCTCCATCCTGATGGTAATGATGTGATTTGACCCACGGGCATCCGCGGGGCGGCATGGGGGCCGGGAAGGACCCTGCTATTGCCTCTCCTTTTTTAGGAAGGTCAACAAGGCAGGGGGCATCTGGCATTAGTAATAAAGTCCTGTGTAATGGTCTCTGTGGTATCTGTTCTCTTTCTCGACCAGTGAGCTGTGCACCCTTGAAGCACTGCCCAGGCATTCTCATGCTAATACACAAATGGCTGACAGCAGATGGGAAACATTTGGTTCTTGTTCACTTGTAAAGTAATAATGTGCCTGTTACCATTATTTTACTTTCTGCTCTTCCGCTCTGTATTATAAAACAGAGAGACAGCAAGTTTACAATGGAGGCCATCTTCTTAGGTGGCCTGACGCAGAGAGAGGGTTGAGTGTACGTGTGACTGTTGAGAAATGGAAAATCTAAGGAGAGTAATGGAGAGACAGTCCCAATCGTTCTCAGGTTGACTCAGTGGGAAAAACAAAACATTTTAGGTCCAGAACAAGGGTAAACCACAGTCATTTAATTATACTATAAGGAAAATGTTAACAATGACTTAATAAAAGTGTGTGTGTGTGTGTGTGTGTGTGTGTGTGTGTGTGTGTGTGTGTGTGTGTGTGTGTGTGTGTGTGTGTGTGTGTGTGTGTGTGTGTGTGTGTGTGTGTGTGTGTGTGTGTGTGTGTGTGTGTGTGTGTGTGTGTGTGTGTGTGTGTGTGTCTTTGTTGAACTATCCTTGTGGGTACTAAAAGACATTCGGATAAGTGGTGTAATTTTGTCGTTCCCCATGAGGTAAAATGCTATTTTAGGTTTAGGGGTTAGGTTTAGGGTTACAATTAGGGTTAAGGTTAGGTATAGGGTTAGGAGTTAGGGTTAGGTATCATTTTAGGGTTAGGGATTTGGGGTTAATGTTAGGCTTAGGGTTAAGGTCAGGGTTAGGTTAAGTGTTAAGGTTAGGGAAAATATGATTTTGGATGGGAATCAATTATTTGGTCCCTAGGAGCATAGCAATATGTAACTATGTATGTGTGTGCCACGTGCACGTGTGTGAAAGCCCATGAGAAAAAGGGAAATTGTACCCTCCCTACTGCGATTTTATTGGTTCCTGACATCACAGAGGCTACCTTTGCTAAAAGTATAAGCAGACTAATTGGCTGAAGACATGACATTCTTCCTCTCTGATGTTTTGCAGAAGTTTGATACAACAACTGCAATGTGGAGTAGACAGAGGTGCTGAAGTTACCATTGCCTCGTCTTTTTGACCTGGCATTACACATGGACATTTAATTTAAACAATAAACAAACATAACCTACGTGTCATCTTTTAGTCGTGGCTAGGCTACTTATAATGCTGTTTTGTTGATAAAGGATTATTTTTATGCGGGACTGCCAGCCTATATAAACGAAATTTGACATTTAGAATTGCACTGCATATTCGACAGTTTTTGTTTTATGTTGACACAGACTTACACTATTATTTATTATAGAGTACAGCTCGAGCTCTGGGACACATGTGAGGGTTATTTTGGTGTGCTCAGGTAGCCTAAGAGCTGTCCTCTCTATTTCTTAATGGCAAGACCCAAGAATGTCTGCTTAGCATGGCTGTGGCTCCTGAACCGGCGACCCAAGGACCGTTATGGCTTTTAGAACAGTCTATTCGAACCCCCTGTCCCGAAGCATTTTTAAAAAATTCGTGGTTATGCTGTGTTCTCTCCTCACCTCCATGTACCTCCTCCACTGCCTCACGGACCGCTGTAGCAGCATGCCCACGCCGGTGAAAGCCTCCGGCCAAGTCGTGGGCTTTTTCGCATCGGAACTACAAGACTTGATGTCGCTGAGGAGGAAAAGACTGTTAAAGAAATGGACCACGGAGTCCAAGGTGCGCTTGAGCTACGAGAGCGCTGACGACACTAAACGGATCTCTAAGGACTCACGGTTCGACGATACTGATAAGAGACAGGTTTTGTACGAACCGGGACCTCAGGTGGACAGCGATAGCGAGAACCGGGAATTGTCGCGTGATATCCAGCTTTCATTGGATGACATCGTTTCTTCGAAGAGATTGTCACACCGGTTTACAGTGAAGACGGGAAGTACCGGTAAACTCAGTCCACTTGGAGAGGGGAGAAAGGAGCTGCCCCAGGCGCTGATCATTGGGGTGAAGAAAGGAGGGACGCGCGCGCTACTCGAGTTCCTCCGCGTGCATCCAGACATCAGAGCTGTGGGAGCCGAGCCGCACTTCTTCGACCGCAACTACGAGAATGGACTGGAGTGGTACAGGTAAATGTAAAGAAGAAAAAACGTTAAATATAGGTGAAATAATTATACGTTTTATTGTTATTATTATTATTATGAGTAGTAGTATTACTATTAGTAGTAATATTATAATATTATGTGCAGCCTATGCCTTATGTATACTTTTCCCAAACTAACTGCTGAGTTAAATAGTGTTTGCTGAAAAGTTTTCAAAGCTGTGCTGTTAAATGCAACGCCAGTGCCTCTCGCTTGTTCACCATTGGGATAATACCATTGGGATAATACAAATGGCCCCGGTTGTATAGCATGCTTCTTTGCTATTACTTCATTGCATTTTCTATTTGGACAACCTGGTGCTCTATAGTTCTACTTTATTCAGGTGTTCAACCAGTGTCAATGTTGTGGGAAAGCTCTAATCACACCAACATATATCTTATAATTCACTACGGATTCATTCGATATTTTCTGTAGCCTAAAATGAACACTGCATAGTTATGACCTATAAACTAACGAGATGGTTGTCCTACCCAATTATATATTGTTTACATGTTCATTTGTAACAGTAGTTTACATGCCTAAGTAGCCAATCTAAGCAATAAGTAAATATTTTATTAATTTATCAAAACTTATCTTGGTGAAATTCGTTAAACGAATCTACTGTCTAGGCTTAATGGCAGAGCTCTGCTATGTATGATATCACCTTGTAAAATGTATCGAAATATATGTCTATTAACATAAATAAGGACACTTTCCATATGAAATAAAGTATATACATCCAATGTAAAAAATTGACCTAATTGCTGTCTTGTAAAGAATTGATTTTTTTTTTTTTTTTTTTTTTTTTTTAATACAATAGAACAACTGTTTTTCATAGGCCTATTCAACATCACCAACAGTTGAATTGGGAGCTAAAAGTAAACATTTTCAATTTCAAGGATTATATGGAAAAGGCCCAGATTTAAGTAACAAGTAAAGTACCGCTTCCAAAGTGAATAGCACTTTATTAACGTGCTGATGGAGTAGGGTCAATGTCTGACCTGAAATAAATATTCTGAACAAACTCTAGATACACATAATTACACACAGACACTTGCTTCCCCTCAATCCCCTCTCTTCTTTGAGAGTTACCGTATTGTATTTCACTTTTCTCTCTCTGTGTTAAATTGATTTGTGATTGATTTTTATCAGTAGCTTCATGTTCATGTGTGTGTGTGTGTTCTCTCTCCAGGGGAGAGTGCCTCTCCCCTCGCACTGTGTCTGTGTGTAACGAGGCATTGCCGACACTGCAGCTCTGTTAGTAAGAAGGATTAGGGTTGTAAGAAGGATTAGGGTTATAATGAAGGGTTACCTGAGTGTCTCCAGAGTTATAATTCACCTTTTGATTGAGTTAACACCAAGCAGCTCACTTTAAAAGCCTGGAGAATCTTCTGCTCTCACCCGGGCCCCTCCCTCTAACTCCCCCAAACTCCCTTTCCAGCCTCAGCCCCCTCTCATATATTAGCACTCCTACCCTCTCCCCACACACAGATACATCCCTCTTTGTGCCTCTCTGAGAGTGAATACTCTATATTTTAGCCATCACTCTTTATTTCTTTCTTTTAAAGAAGAGCTACAAAAACGTGACTGACTAGTCAACCTGAGGGAGTGGATCTGCTGTGCGAACACTCCTGTCAACTCTGTTTCAGGGAGTCTGAGAGAGAGACCCTTTATTAATGGTCTTTGTGTGTGGACGCTTTTGATAGGAAGTACCAAAAAGCTCTGGAAATGTTTTCCTTCTCTTTTTTGTCTTTTGAACTGCTGAATGGAATGGGGGAAAAAAATTACAGATTATATAACAGACAACAATTTGATGAATGTGTGCAAATGAATAAGAAATAAGGAAACAAACGGACCCTGCGCTATTCATTCATCCTACTTGTCAAGACACTGTTAATTCATTCCACTTGTCAAGACACTGTTAGTTCATTCTACTTGTCAAGACACTGTTATGCTGCAATCTCCCTACCGGGATAAGTTTCATCAACAACCGCTGAATAGCATAGCGCTACATTCAATAAATATTACTACAAAAATTTATATTCATGAAATCACAAGTGCAATATAGGAAAACACAGTTTAGCCTTTTGTTAATCAACCTGTCGTGTCAGATTTTGAAATGATGCTTTACAGCGAAAGCAATCCAAGCGTTTGTGTAAGTTTATCGATCACACAACAAAACATTAAGTACACTTAGCATCAGGAAGCTTGGTCACGAAAATCAGAAAAGCAATCAAATTAATATTTTACCTTTGATGATCTTCGGATGTTTTCACTCACGAGTCTCCCAGTTACACAACAAACTTTTATTTTGTTCCATAAAGATTATTTTTAGATCCAAAATACCTCAGTTTGTTTGTCAACAGGAAAGAGAGGTCATGACAACGTAGACGAAAATTCCAAATAGTTTCCATAATGTCCACAGAAACTTGTCAAACGTTTTTTATGATCAATCCTCAGGTTGTTTTTAAAATATATAATCGATAATATATCAACCGCAAATGTCTTTCACAGTAGGAGAGGGAAAAACAATAGCTGTCCAAATTTTGTTGCGTGAGCAAAACTCATGTGACCACTTGACGCGATGTTATCGTTCTGGCTCATTTTTCAAAATAAAAGCCTGAAACTATGTCTGAAGACTGTTGACACCTCGAGGAAGCGATAGGAAAAGGAATCTGGTTCATATCCCTTTAAATCCAGCAAAGGGAGGCTATGGAACATGGAGTTTTCAAAATAGAAGCCACTTCCTGTTTTGTTTTTCCTCAGGGTTTCGCCTGCAATATCAGTGCTGTTATACTCACAGACAATATTTTGACAGTTTTGGAAACTTTATAGTGTTTTCTATCCAATACTAATAATTATATGCATATATTAGCAACTGAGACTGGGGAGCTGGCCATTTACAATGGGCACCTTTTCATCCAAGCTACTCAATACTGCCCCTGCAGCCATAAAAAGATAATTCATGCTACTTGTCAAGACACTGTTAATCAGAGGTGTGGACTCGAGTCACATGACTTGGACTTGAGTCAGATTCGAGTCACAAATATGATGACTTGCAACTCGACTTTGATTTGAACACCAATGACTCGTGACTTAACTTGGACTTGAGCCTTTTGACTCAAACTGACTTGATACCCTCCCCAAGCCCAAATATACTGTATGAAAATGATGCGATTAAAAAAGTGTACAGTGCATCAACTCTTTATTTAATGGTTTACAGTTTGAATCGGACAGCAGCCAATCAAATTGGGCCAGCTGAGAAAAAGTTGCGCGTGGAAGAGCAGAGGAATGTCTGCGAGTGAACTCAGATGGAGCCCATGGAAAGATGATACCGCAAATTATTATTTGCGGATATAAATACTACACTGAAAAAGATATAAAGACTACATCACTGAGAATAATCAGGCTGTTGTGGAGGCAAAAGGGAGTCCTACCTAGTAGTAGATAGGTGTACCTAATAAAGTGTACAGTAATGTCAAATCTGAAAACATGTTCTGGAAATGCGGTACATGGGACCTTAGAATCAGTGTCTGATAAATAATGATGATGAAATATTACATCCATAGATAATGTAGTCCAATTGGTTCATGTTCCACAATAATTGGTGTCAATGGATCTTGTTATCCTGAAACTTTCATGATTTTATTAACTTGGAATATTGTTTGTTAGTTTCCATAAAACTATGCATTAAGAGTAATGCAACAGTTACTTATCATTTTGAGCAGTTGTATCAATTGATAGTCAGATCATTGTAATGAAATGAATAAACATTCATCTCAGATGTAATGTGTGAATTGCATTTTGAAATGGTAATACTTTGATGTTAAGTTGTGTCATTTTGAACAGGTGATTTTAGTTCAATGAACAAATGATCTTAGCTTTATGTGTATTGTATCCAAGCAATTGGGAAAAGTGTTAGAGTTTTGAAAAAATAGCATTTTGATCATTGGTTGTGAATTTTGTGTTTGGAGATTTGAAAAAATGACATCAAGGTTCCAAAATGAGTGCTAAAGTGATTGTAAAAAACGAATTCATTCTACTTTTCAAGGCACTGTTCTATATCCCATAGTATACTCCATTCCATAGTATACTCTATCCCATATAATACTCTATCTCATATAGTATATCATTTCTCCATGCCATACTTAGTATACTCCATCCCATACATAGATTACTATATCCCATAAAATACTCTGTCACGTGGTATACTCTATCAAATAGTATACTCTATCCCATAGTATAATCCATCTGATACATTATGCTACATCCCATACTTATTATACTGTATCCCATTGTATACTCTATCCCATAGTATACTCCATTCCATAATATACACTATCCTATATCACACTCTATCCCATAGTATACACCATCCAATACTTAGTATACTCCATCCCATACTTATTATACTGTATCCCATTGTATACTCTATCCCATAGTATACTCCATTCCATAATATACACTATCCTATATCACACTCTATCCCATAGTATACACCATCCAATACTTAGTATACTCCATCCCATACTTATTATACTGTATCCCATTGTATACTCTATCCCATAGTATACTCCATTCCATAGTATACACTATCCTATATCACACTCTATCCCATAGTATACACCATCCCATACTTAGTATACTCCATCCCATAAATAGTATATGATGTAGTGTACTATTTACGGTATGTAGTATACTATTTGTGGGATGGAATATACTATGTGTGTGATGGAGTATAGTATGTATGGGAAGGAGTATACAACATATGGGATGGAGTATACTTAGGGATGGAGTATATGATGTACGGGATAGAGTATACCAATTGTTTTCTCCATCCCGTACAAAGTATACTCCATCCAATACTTAATATACGCCATCCCAGATATAGTATACTCCATCACATACATATTATTCTCCATCCCATTGTACACTTCATCCATACATGGTATACTCCATCCCATAATATACTCTATTTAGTACAAAGTTTACTCTGGCCATTACTTAATATACTCCATCACATACATAGTATGTTCCATAGTATACTCCATCACATTCATAGAATTCTCGAACTCAAACATAGTATACTCCTTCCCATAGTTTGCTCCGTCCCACAGTATTCTACATCAAATAATTTTCTTCATCCCATAGAACACTCCATCCCATTGTATACTCCATCCCATTGTATACTCCATCCAATATTATACTCCATCTCATATATAGTATACGTCATCCCATAGTACACTACATCTCATGTAAAGTATACGTCATCCCACAGTATACTCCATCTCATATATAGTATACGTCATCCCATAGTATACCCCATCTCATATTTAGTACACGTCATCCCATAGTATATTCCATCCTATACAGTCTACTACATCCCATAGTATGCTTATAGTATGTATGGGATTAAGTATACACAGTATGGGATGGAGTATACTACGTATAGCATGCAGTATACTATGTGTATTATGTAGTATACTATGTATAGGATGTAGTATACTATTTATGTTCATGGAGTATGCTAAGTATGGGATGGAGTATGCTGTGTATGGGATGGAGTGTACCATGGGATGGAGTTGATTTTTTTTTTTTTTACCTTTATTTAACTAGGCAAGTCAGTTAAGAACAAATTCTTAATGTCAATGACGGCCTAGGAACAGTGGGTTAACTGCCTGTTCAGGGGCAGAACGACAGATTTGTACCTTGTATGTATGAGATGGAGTATACTATCTATGGGAAGGAGTACACTATGTATGTGATTTTGTATACTATTTACGGGATGTAGTATACTATTTATGTTATGGAATATACCATGTATGTGATGGAGTATAGTATGTGTGGGAAGGAGTATACAATGTATGGGATGGAGTATACTTCGTGAGGGTGTTTACTATTTATGCTATATAGTATACTTTGTATTGGTTGAAGTATTCAAAGGGATGGAGTAAAATATACATGAGATGGCGTATACTATGTACTATACTATAGGATTGGAGTATACTATGTATTGGAATGATTATACAGTAGTATACTCCATCCTATAAATAGTATACTCCATCCCGTACATAGTATTCTCCATCCAATACTTAATATACTCCATCCCATATATAGCGTGATCCATCACATACATATTATAGTCCATCCCATAGTGTTCTCCATTCCATATATAGTATACTCCATCCCATAGTACACTTCTTCATTGTTTTCCAATATGCTCCATTTAATACATTGTATACTTCAGCGCTTACTTAGTTTACTCCATTCCATATGTAGTATTCTCCATCCCATAGCATACTCCATCACATACATAGTATACTCCTACTCATACATATTATACTCCATCCCATAGTTTACTTCATCCCATAGTTTCTTCGATCCCACAGTATTCTACATCCAATAGTTTACTTCATCCCATAGAATAATCCATCCCATTCTATTCTCCATCCCAGTTATAGTATACTCCATCCCATACGACACTTCATCCCATACATCATTTTCTCCATCCCATAGTATACTCCATCACATACATAGTATACTCCATCACATATATAGTTTACTCCATCACATACATGGTATACTCCAACTCAAATTTAGTGTACTCCATCCCATAGTACACGTCATCCCATACATTGTATTCTCCATCCCGTAGTATACTATATTTAATACATAGTATACTCTAGCCCTTACTCAGTATACTCCATCCCATATGTAGTATGCTCCATTCCATAGAGTACTCCATCACATACATAGCATACTCCAACTCAAACATAGTGTTCTCCATCCCATAGTTTACTCCATCATATAGTTTACTCCATCCTACAATATTCTACATCCAATAGTTTACTTCATCCCACAGAATACTCCATCCCATTGTAAACTCCATCCCATATATAGTATACTCCATCCCATAGTATACTCCATCTGATAGTATACTCCATCACATACATAGTATACTCCATGTGATAGTATACTCCATCACTGTCACGCCTTGGTCATTGTATTTTGTGTTTTTGTTATATGTTTGGGTAGGCCAGGGTGTGACATGGGTTTATATGTTGTTTTCGTATTGGGGTTTGTATTATTTGGGATCGCGGCTGATTAGGGGTGTTGTATAGGCTTGGCTGACTGAGGCGATTCTCAATCAGAGTCAGGTGATTCTTGTTGTCTCTGATTGGGAACCGTATTTAGGGAGCCATAGTTTCGCTTTATATTTCGTGGGTGATTGTTCCTGTCTCTGTGTAGTGTTCACCAGATAGGCTGTAATAGGTTTCTCGTTCCGTTTGTTGTTTTTGTATTGAGTTATTTCATGTATCACGTTTTCATTCATTAAAGATCATGAGTAACAAACACGCTGCATTTCGGTCCGACTCTCTTCCTTCAACAGACGAACGCCGTTACAATCACATACATAGTATACTCCATCTGATAGCATACTCCGTCACATACATAGTATGCTGCAACTCAAGCTTAGTGTACTCTGTCCTATAGTATATTCTCCATTCAATATTATACTCCATCCCATAGTATGCGCTATCCCATGAATAGTTTACTCCATCCCATACATAAACTCAACAAAAAAAGAAATGTCCCTTTTTCAGGATCCTGTCTTTCAAAGATAACTCGTAAAAATCCAAATAACTTCACAGATCTTCATTGTAAAGGGTTTACACACTGTTTCCCATGCTTGTTCAATGAACCATAAACAATTAATCAACATGCACCTGTGGAACGGTGGTCGTTAAGACACAAACAGCTTACACACAGTAGGCAATTAAGGTCACAGTTAAGTAAACTTAGAACACTAAAGAGGCCTTTCTTCTGACTGAAAAACACCAAAAGAAAGATGCCCAGAAAGATGCCCAGGGTCCCTGCTCATCTGTGTGAATGTGTCTTAGGCATCCTGCAAGAAGGCATGAGGACTGCAGATATGGCCAGGGCAATAAATTGCAATGTCCGTACTGTGAGACGCCTAAGACAGTGCTACAGGGAGAAAGGACAGACAGCTGATCGTCCTCGCAGTGGCAGACCACGTGTAACAACACCTGCACAGGATCGGTACATCCGAACATCACACCTGCGGAACAGGTACAGGATGGCAACAACAACTGCCCGAGTTACGCCAGGAACGCACAATCCCTCCATCAGTGCTCAGACTGTCCGCAATAGGCTGAGAGAGGCTGGACTGAGGGCTTGTATGCCTGTTGTAAGGCAGGTCTTCACCCGACCTCACAGGCAACAACTTTGCCTATGGGCACAAACCCACCGTCGCTGGACCAGACAGGACTTTGCAAAAAGTGCTCTTCACTGACGAGTCACGGTTTTGTCTTACCAGATGTGATGGTCGGATTCATGTTTATCGTCGAAGGAATGAGCGCTACACCGAGGCCTGTACTCTCGAGCGGAATCGATTTGGAGGTGGAGGGTCCGTCATGGTCTGGGGCGGTGTGTCACAGCATCATCGGACTGAGCTTGTTGTCATTGCAGGCAATCTCAACGCTGTGCATTACAGGGAAGACATCCTCCTCCCTCATGTGGTACCCTTCCTGCAGGCTCATCGTTTCTTTTTTTGAGATTAGTATACTCCATCCAATAGTGTACTCCATCCCATGGTATTCTCCATCCCACCCATCCCATATATAGTATACTCCATCCCATAATATACATCCCATAGTATACTCCATCCCATACATAGCATACTACATCCCATAGTATACTTCCAGAAACCCATGTTTTTGTCTTTCCATGTTTTACTAGTATTATTTTGGATTCAGTTGTTTGGATGAAAAGTTTGTTGCTGGTTTGTACTCCAAATCCCAGGCATACATTACAAGATCCAGATGTAAATATGTAATGCTGGTTTGTACTCCAAATCCCAGGCATACATTACAAGATCCAGATGTAAATATGTAATGCTGGTTTGTACTCCAAGTCCCAGGCATACATTACAAGATCCAGATGTAAATATGTAATGCTGGTTTGTACTCCAAATCCCAGGCATACATTACAAGATCCAGATGTAAATATGTAATGCTGGTTTGTACTCCAAATCCCAGGCATACATTACACGATCCAGATGTAAATATGTAATGCTGGTTTGTACTCCAAATCCCAGGCATACATTACAAGATCCAGATGTAAATATGTAATGCTGGTTTGTACTCCAAATCCCAGGCATACATTACAAGATCCAGATGTAAATATGTAATGCTGGTTTGTACTCCAAATCCCAGGCATACATTACAAGGTCCAGATGTAAATATGTAATGCTGGTTTGTACTCCAAATCCCAGGCATACATTACAAGGTCCAGATGTAAATATGTAATGCTGGTTTGTACTCCAAATCCCAGGCATACATTACAAGATCCAGATGTAAATATGTAATGCTGGTTTGTACTCCAAATCCCAGGCATACATTACAAGATCCAGATGTAAGTATGTAATGCTGGTTTGTACTCCAAATCCCAGGCATACATTACAAGATCCAGATGTAAATAGTAATGCTGGTTTGTACTCCAAATCCCAGGCATACATTACAAGATCCAGATGTAAGTATGTAATGCTGGTTTGTACTCCAAATCCCAGGCATACATTACAAGATCCAGATGTAAATATGTAATGCTGGTTTGTACTCCAAATCCCAGGCATACATTACAAGATCCAGATGTAAATATGTAATGCTGGTTTGTACTCCAAATCCCAGGCATACATTACAAGATCCAGATGTAAATATGTAATGCTGGTTTGTACTCCAAATCCCAGGCATACATTACAAGATCCAGATGTAAATATGTAATGCTGGTTTGTACTCCAAATCCCAGGCATACATTACAAGATCCAGATGTAAATATGTAATGCTGGTTTGTACTCCAAATCCCAGGCATACATTACAAGGTCCAGTTGTAAATATGTAATGCTGGTTTGTACTCCAAATCCCAGGCATACATTACAAGATCCAGATGTAAATATGTAATGCTGGTTTGTACTCCAAATCCCAGGCATACATTACAAGATCCAGATGTAAATATGTAATGCTGGTTTGTACTCCAAATCCCAGGCATACATTACAAGATCCAGATGTAAATATGTGGAATATTACTTTGTCTCCTCCCATGTCTGAATTTTTTAAACATTAATTTTCATAACTCTTTTGTAATTATCATACTTTCCTACATCAGTCTAGTCGTCAAGCCAAATAGCTTGACTGATGCTGTTCCATGTATGAAAAGTTGCACCAAGAAAATACATTCACTCAGAGCTGTTGGTGAAAAGTGGTTTAAATTCCCAGCATTTTCTTTGAGCTCCACTTCCAAGTTGTTCATATTTTGTCAAGGTTAGGTGTCAATTAAGTCAGTGGCAGAGTTGAGAGTGTAGCCTTGTTTGTTGCTGTCAGACATCTCACTCATCATTGGGCCTGTGAAGAGGTCTGGAGGATCTGTGGAAAGGAAAGGCTGGCAGCTTTTTGGTGGGGAGGAGAAGCATCTCAGCAGTTAGCTCTATTACTGTGGATGCCTTGAGTGGTGGGAGGAATTTCTATAGATTTCGATTATAGCAAAGTATATACAGGCCCACAGAAACAATGCATTTATGGGACTTTGCAATTGTCCATATTCCATAAATGAATTAGTTAGCCTTTATTGTGGTAGTCTGAAACAGACTGTAAGGTTCAGTAATAGCAGGTCTACCCTTGTGCTTTGGCACAAATCATGATAAAGCAGGAAGGCAGTTATCTCTGTACTCAAGTAGTGTCTTGACTACTTGACATGTCCTCTAGAAATTAGACATGGTGTGCACCCCCCCAACCCCCTCCTCCAGTGGCTCTGTACCTGGCTGACTGAGAGTCCCTGCTTGCTGCAGGTAGTCATGTGAAAGCAGGACACCAGCTGAAACATGGAGCCCTACCCGTTTGTTTGTGTGTGTGCGTGTACGTGCGTGTGTGTTTGTGTGCATGTGTGTGTGTGTATATGTGTTTGCGTGTGTGTGCGTGCGTGTGTGTGTGTGTTTGCGTTTGCATGTGTGTGCATGTATGTGTGTACTTGCTACATATGTGCTGTATGCATCTGCAGTGTACAGCTGGCAGTCGACGTTGGTCTTTGATCTGGCTTGGTCAGAAGTCCAACTATGACATATTCCTTCCAATTTTAAACAGAGCCATTGAGTTGAAAATGGGCTCAATATCCGCTGTCTCTCTCCTCCCTCTCTTTTTCTGTATTTCTCTCTCTTACTCACCTACAGTATGGTCTCTCTGAGTGTTTGATATAGATGCAATACTATGGCTCAGTTGATTTATCTGATTTTCCTTGTTATGAAGGTGCTAGTCTACTGGTCTACTGGAAAACACAAAGCTGCATTGAAGTTCCCAGAACAGTGCTGGACAGGGTGGTAACAGATCCCCAGAGGGAGAGAGAGAAGCGATTCCCAAACCTTCCATTAAAAAGCCTACAGAGAGATGAACCTGGAGAAGAGTCCGCTAAGCAAGCTGGTCCTGGGGCTCTGTTCACAAACACAAACAGACCCCACAAAGCCCCAGGACAGAAACATAATTAGACCCAACCAAATCATGAGAAACAAAAATATAATTACTTGACACATTGGAAAGAATTAACAAAAAAATACAGAGAAAACTAGAATGCTATTTGACCCTAAACAGAGAATACACAGTGGCAGAATACCTGACCACTGTGACTGACCCAAAATTAAGGAAAGCTTTGACTATGTAAAGAGTGAGCATAGCCTTGCTATTGAAGAAGGCCACCATAGGCAGACCTGGCTCTCAAGAGAAGACAGGCTATGTGCACACTGCCCACAAAATGAGTGGAAACTGATCTGCACTTGCTAACCTCCTGCCAAATGTATTACCATATTAGAGACACATATTTCCCTCAGATTACACAGATCCACACAGTATTTGAAAACAAACTCAATTTTGATTAACCATCTACTGGGTGAAATACCGCAGTGTGCCATTACAGCAGCAAGATTATTGACCTGTTGCCTCAAGAAAAGGGCAACACTTAAGAACAAATTCATATTTTCAATGACAGCCTAGGAACAGTGGGTTAACTTCCTTGTTCAGGGACAGAACAACAGATTTTTACCTTGTCAGTTCAGAGATCTGATCTTGCAACATTTCAGTAACAAGTCCAACACTTTAACCACTAGGCTACCTGCCCCTCCTGGAGTTTTAAATGTTGTACATTGTAAATGCAACCCATATTTATGTTTTAAAAAATTGTCCTTTAAATATTTACACATAATATGACATTTGAAATGTCTTAATTATTTTGGAACATTTGTGTGTAATGTTTAATGTACATTTTTATCATTTATTTCACTTTTGTTTATTATCTACTTCACTTGTTTCCCATTCCAATAAAGCCCTTAAATTGAAATTGAATTGAATTGAGAGAGAAAGAGTGAGAGATAGAGAGACCTCTTGAGCATGAGCCCATGCCCACGTCAGGGTTGTAAAGTGATCCCGCTGGATGAATGTAACCCACCAACACCACACACACACACGCACGCACGCACGCACGCACGCACGCACGCACGCACACACACACACACACACACACACACACACACACACACACACACACACACACACACACACACACACACACACACCACCCCTGCACACCCCTAGGAGGCCCCCATATAGAGGAGGTTTATGGCCACAGTCGTGGCTGTCAGCAGCTGCTCCCTGGCATGTAGGGAATGGGAGGGTGAGGACAGGCAGCAGGTACAGGGTGCTCCTCAGAAACCCTCAGAATCCCCCGACACTCACACCTGATGTTTTCACCTAACTGACGGTCTGACGGACCAATGCAACCAAAATAACAACCTGTTTGTTGTCTCTTCATCAGTCTGTCATTCGTCCCAATGGGGGTCTAAGGATAACTTTGGTACAAATGTCCGAAGCCTGGGACCCCTGAGAGGCTTTGATAAGAGAAAGTATAATTGATCAGGGTTAGGGTTAGGGAAGCGAGGGCCACCTAGATGGCTACCAACAGAATGTGCCACCTCACAGAGTTCAGAAGTCACTATAGCAGACAGCAGATGGTCATGTTGGGAATAGAGTTACACTTCTTGCTGTATTCTGCTTATTGTTTATTTGCTTTGGAGATTTGCGTACATTAGTCAGGCAGAAACCCTTTCTGAACTTTAGACCACTTCAGTTAAACAGCTGTTGTTCTTGTTTTATGGGATGTGAGTTACAGTACTTAGCATTATCGGTGCGAGGACTCAGATTACAAAAGGAACCATTTGGTTTAGGCCTACTAACGAACAAGACCTGCAACTCTAATCTGACTGTTTGAAATGTTATAGAGCTGAAGCAATTTACTGAAGCAATATCCCAACATTAGACCTCTCTAGCCTTCGACCTACAAGTCTGCAGCACATTACCCCTGTAAGGCAATATGTGTAACTCCTAAATAGAACGATAGTGATTTACCGGTTCCCTTTCAGTCAATCAATCAATCAATCAATCAATCAATCAAATGTAGTTGTAAAGCCCTTTTTATATCAACAGATGTCACAAAGTGCTGTACAGAAACCCAGCATAAAACCCCAAACAATGTAGATGTAGAAGCACTGTAGCTAGGAAAAACACCCTAGCAAGGCAGGAACATAGGAAGAAACCTAGAGAGTAACCCGTCTCTGAGGGGTGGCCAGTTCTCACCTGGCTGTGCCGGGTGGAGATTATAAGAGTACCTGGCCATTAAGGACAGATTGTTTTTAAAAATGTTCAAACGTTCATAGATGACCAGCAGGGTCAAATATTAATCACAGTGGTTGTAGAGAGTGCAACAGGTCAGCACCTCAGGAGTAAATGTCTGTTGGCTATTCATAGTTGAACATTCAAAGGTAGAGACAGCAAGTGCGGTAGAGAGAGATGGAGGTGGACAGAGAGATAGGGAGCGGGAGAGGGAGAGAGAAAGTTGAAAACATCAGGTCCGGGACATGGTAGCACAGTTCAGGGTTCCATAGCCACAGGCAAAACAGCAGAAACTGGATCAGCAGCATGACCAGGTGGTCTGGGGATGGGGACAGCCAGGAGTCATCTGGCCAGGTAGTCCTGAGGCATGGTCCCAGGGCCTCTGGGAGGGTGAGAGAGGGGGAGGAGAGAGAGAGAGAGAGAGATGGGAGAACTAGAGGGAGCACACTTAAGTTCACACGCGACACTAGATAAGGCAGGAGAATTTCACCAGATAGGACAGACTGACCTTATCCCCCTACACATAGACTAAGTGTATGCTGAGATAGGGGGGGTCGGATGACACTGTGGCCCTGTCCGACAATACCCCCAGACAGGGCCATCCAGGCAGGATATTTCCCCAGCCACTTTGCCAAAGCACAGCACCCACACCACTAAATGGATATCAGCAGACCAACAATTTACTACACTGAGACAAGGCTGAGTATGATCTCCTCCATCGCACGAGACCGAGGGGTGCTAAACCGGACAGGAAGATAATGTCAGTGACTCGACCCACTCAAGTCGTATATAGCGAAAAAACCTGGCACCACATGATGCATCCATCCTAGGGAAGGCACGGAAGAGCACTAGTAAGCCAATGACTCAGCCTCCGTAATAATGTCAGAGGCATAAAATCCCAGTGGAGAGAGGAGAGCCGGCTAGGCAGAGACAGCAAGGGCAGTTTGTCACTCCAGGGTCTTGTCGTTCACCTTTGCAGCCCTGGGCCAGACTGCACTCAATCATAGGACCTCCTGTACTTATTATGACACTAGGCGAGACCCAAATGCAGACACAGGAGGCAGATGTTTGGAGTTTAAGATGTTTAATATATCCAAAGGGAATAGGCAAGAGAATGGTCGTGGACAGGCAAAAGGTCCTAACCAGGTCAGAGTCCAGGAGGTACAGAGTGGCAGGCAGGCTCCAGGTCAGGGCAGGCAGAATGGTCAGACAGGCGGGTACAGAGTCCAGATCAGGCAAGGGTCAAAACCGGGAGGACTAGATAAAGGAGAAAAGGCCATGCAAGACAACGGGAAAAAACGCTAGTAGGCTTAGACATACTAGACGAACTGGCACAGAGAGACAGGAAACACAGGGATAAATACACCTGGAGGGTGTGGAAACAATAACGAGGACAGGTGAAACAGATCAGGGTGTGACACTACTGAAGAGATGAGTCTTTAGTAAAGACTTAATGGTGGAGACAGTCTCCATCTCTCACATTGAATAGGTAGACCATTGCATAAAAATGTTGCTCTATAGGAGGAAGCCCTGCCTCCAGCTGTTTGCTTAGAAATTCTAAGGACAATAAGGAGGCCTACGTCTTGTGACAGTAGCATATGTGTAGGTATGTACGGCAGGACCAAATCAGAGAGATAAGACTAGGAGAAAGTCCATGTATTGCTTTGTAGGTTAGCAGGTAACCTTGAGGCATTAACAGGAAGCCAGTGCAGAGAAGCTAGCACTGGAGTAATATGATCAAATGTTTTGGTTCTAGTCAAGATTCTAGCAGCTGTATTTAGCTATAACTTAAGTGTATTTAGCGTAGACCATTGCAGTAGTCTAATCTAAAAGTGACCAGCATGGATTAGCTTTTCCGCATTTTATTTTTTTTATTTTTTTATTTCACCAGGTAGGCTAGTTGAGAACAAGTTCTCATTTACATCTGCGACCTGGCCAAGATAAAGCATAGCAGTGTGAACAGACAACAACACAGAGCTACACATGGAGTAAACAATAAACAAGTCAATAGCACAGTAGAAAAAAAAGAGTCTATATACATTGTGTGCAAAAGGCATGAGGAGGTAGGCGAATAATTCAAATTTAGCAGATTAAGACTGGAGTGATAAATGATCAGATGGTCATGTGCAGGTAGAGATACTGGTGTTCAAAAGAGCAGAAAAGTAAATAAATAAAAACAGTATGGGATGAGGTAGGTAAAATGGGTGGGCTATTTACCGATAGACTATGTACAGCTGCAGCGATCGGTTAGCTGCTCAAATAGCCGATGTTTAACCTCTAGCGACGAGCAATCCCGTATCCGGGAGCGTAATCATAGCCTCAAGTGCATTACCATAACGCAACTTTTTCTATTCATGAAAATCGCAAATGAAATGAAATACATATATTGAAACACAAGCTTAGCCTTTTGTTAACAACATTGTCATCTCAGATTTTCAAAATATGCGTTACAGCCAACGCTAGACAAGCATTTGTGTAAGTTTAGCATGGCATAATGCTATGCTAGGCTGTGCTGGCAGCAGGCAACATTTTCACCAAAATAAGAAAAGCAACCAAATTAAATAATTTTACCTTCAGAACTTCAGATGCTTTCACTCAGGGGACTCAGGAGACTAGCAAATGTTCCCTTTTTCCAAAAATAATATTTTTTGAGGCGAAAAATGTCACGTTTGTTCATCCTGCTTGGCTGAGAAATCGACCGAAAATACTTCAACTATAACGGCAAACTTTTTTCAAAACTTGCTCCATAATATCAACAGAAACACGGCAAAGGTTGATTAGGATCCATCCTCAAAGTGTTTTTAACATATGTATTCAATAATATATCCGTGGAGGCAGTTGGTTTCTCATAAGAAACTATTGGAAAAATGGCTACCTCAGTATTTTACGCAACGTTTTCTCCGGGAGACACCATGCGTCCACTCGCCCTAAACGGTCTCTTGCAGCCATTCTCCAATGGAAATGCCTAAAAAGAAGTCACAATGCTGCAGACACCTTGGGGAAAACGTGGAAAACGTAAGCTGACTCCAAGCTTCTTCACAGCCAAATAAGGAGTCATTGGCATGAGGCTGTTTCAAACAATGTGGTACTTCCTGATTGGATCTTTATCTGGGTTTCGCCTGTAACATCTGTTCTGTGGCACTCACAGACAATATCTTTGCAGTTTTGGAAACGGCAGAGTGTTTTCTTTCCAAAGCTGTCAATTATATGCATAGTCGAGCATCTTTTCATGACAAAATATCTTGTTTAAAACGGGAACGTTTTTCAACCAAAAATTCAAAGGGGAGGGAGATAAAAGATAAAAGTAATAATAATATAATAATAATAATATATTATATATATTATATTATTATATATTATAAAAGTCTCCAACCTCAGCAATTTTTGCCATTCGTTCCAGTCCCAGGCAGACCATTTCCGGAGACCTTCTCCCTTACCTCACCTCGCTCATCAACTCATCCCTGACCGCTGGCTACGTCCCTTCCGTCTTCAAGAGAGCGAGAGTTGCACCCCTTCTGAAAAAACCTACACTCGATCCCTCCGATGTCAACAACTACAGACCAGTATCCCTTCTTTCTTTTCTCTCCAAAACTCTTGAACGTGCCGTCCTTGGCCAGCTCTCAAGCTATCTCTCTCTGAATGACCTTCTTGATCCAAATCAGTCAGGTTTCAAGACTAGTCATTCAACTGAGACTGCTCTTCTCTGTATCGCGGAGGCGCTCCGCACTGCTAAAGCTAACTCTCTCTCCTCTGCTCTCATCCTTCTAGACCTATCGGCTGCCTTCGATACTGTGAACCATCAGATCCTCCTCTCCTCCCTCTCCGAGTTGGGCATCTCCGGCGCGGCCCACGCTTGGATTGCGTCCTACCTGACAGGTCGCTCCTACCAGGTGGCGTGGCGAGAATCTGTCTCCTCACCACGCGCTCTCACCACTGGTGTCCCCCAGGGCTCTGTTCTAGGCCCTCTCCTATTCTCTCTATACACCAAGTCACTTGGCTCTGTCATAACCTCACATGGTCTCTCCTATCATTGCTATGCAGACGACACACAATTAATCTTCTCCTTTCCCCCTTCTGACGACCAGGTGGCGAATCGCATCTCTGCATGTCTGGCAGACATATCAGTGTGGATGACGGATCACCACCTCAAGCTGAACCTCTGCAAGACGGAGCTGCTCTTCCTCCTGGGGAAGGACTGCCCGTTCCATGATCTCGCCATCACGGTTGACAACTCCATTGTGTCCTCCTCCCAGAGCGCTAAGAACCTTGGCGTGATCCTGGACAACACCCTGTCGTTCTCAACTAACATCAAGGCGGTGGCCCGTTCCTGTAGGTTCATGCTCTACAACATCCACAGAGTACGACCCTGCCTCATACAGGAAGCGGCGCAGGTCCTAATCCAGGCACTTGTCATCTCCCGTCTGGATTACTGCAACTCGCTGTTGGCTGGGCTCCCTGCCTGTGCCATTAAACCCCTACAACTCATCCAGAACGCCGCAGCCCGTCTGGTGTTCAACCTTCCCAAGTTCTCTCACGTCACCCCGCTCCTCCGCTCTCTCCACTGGCTTCCAGTTGAAGCTCGCATCCGCTACAAGACCATGGTGCTTGCCTACGGAGCTGTGAGGGGAATGGCACCTCAGTACCTCCAGGCTCTGATCAGGCCCTACACCCAAACAAGGGCACTGCGTTCATCCACCTCTGGCCTGCTCGCCTCCCTACCCCAATGGTGGAACAAACACCCTCACGACGCCAGGACAGCGGAGTCAATCACCACCTTCCGGAGACACCTGAAACCCCACCTCTTTAAGGAATACCTAGGATAGGATAAGTAATCCTTCTCACCCCCCCTTTAAGATTTAGATGCACTATTGTAAAGTGACTGTTCTACTGGATGTCATAAGGTGAATGCACCAATTTGTAAGTCGCTCTGGATAAGAGCGTCTGCTAAATGACTTAAATGTAAATGTAAATGAAGGAAAGGCGGCCAAATGAGGTGTTGGCTTTAGGGATGATCAGTGAGATACACCTGCTGGAGCGCGTGCTACGGGTGGGTGTTGCCATCGTGACCAGTGAACTGAGATAAGGTGGAGCTTTACCTAGCATGGACTTGTAGATGACCTGGAGCCAGTGGTTCTGGCGACGAATATGTAGCGAGGACCAGCCGACTAGAGCATACAGGGTGAAGTGGTGGGTGGTATAAGCTGTGTTAGTAACAAAACGGATGGCACTGTGATAAACTGCATCCAGTTTGCTGATTAGAGTATTGGAAAGTATTTTGTAGATGACATCACCGAAGTCGAGGATCAGTAGGATAGTCAGTTTTACTAGGGTAAGTTTGGCGGCGTGAGTGAAGGAGGCTTTGTTGCGGAATTGAAAGCCGACTATAGATTTGATTCTGGATTGGAGATGTTTGATATGAGTCTGGAAGGAGAGTTTACAGTCTAGCCAGACACCTAGGTACTTATAGATGTCCACATATTCTAGGTCGGAACCATCCAGGGTGGTGATGCTAGTCGGGCGTGCGGGTGCAGGCAGCGAACGGTTGAAAAGCATGCATTTGGTTTTACTAGCGTTTAAGAGCAGTTGGACGCCACGGAAGGAGTGTTGTATGGCATTGCAGCTCGTTTTGATGTTAGATAGCACAGTGTCCAAGGAAGGGCCAGAAGTATACAGAATGGTGTCGTCTGCGTAGAAGTGGATCAGGGAATCGCCCGCAGCAAGAGCAAAATGTTTTGACAAAAAGATTCAGACTTTTGCAATGTTACGAAGAAGGAAAAAAGCTGCCCTTGAAATATTCTTGACTCGTTCTTCAAAAGAGAGATCAGGAACCAGAGTAACGGTCCAACACAGTTTTACTTGAGACGACTGTATAAGCAACAAGATTAATTGTCAGATCAAACAGCAGATCCCTTTGTTTTTTGGGACCTAGAACTAGCATATCCATCTTGTCTGAGTTTAAAATTTGAACCTTTGCCACCATCCACTACCTTATGTCTGATGACATAAGTGTTTCATCAACATGTTTCATCAACATTTCTGTCAACTTCGGTAAAACATACTATAGGGATGTCACACTCTTGGCTGAAGGCCCGGTTGAACGCCCTACAATCATGCCTGATTGGAAGCCCAGCTTTCCTCAGGTGATAAGAGTGAGGTTCGGATTCATTCCTTAAATTATTCCGCTCTTCACTTCGTTGTGAACACGAAAAAATCAAGCTACTAAAACAAACAACTGGAACACGAGACTGTCTTATGTTGTTCCAACTAAAGTGGTTGAGTGTGCTCACTCCTTGGATGTTGTGTGCTGAAGTTTGTATAATTTTCATTATTAAGTTGTCTAATCATGAATAAATAGTTTCCTTGGAATTGCATAGCCTGGCTATATCAAAAAGTAAGATGGCTATAATGCGACCAAAACCATGAAAGCTAACAAGCCGGGTTCTGGTTCATGACCATGCCCCAATGACAGTCATGTTGTTGTCTTGTATGTCTCGGAGGTGGGGCCCTCTTCCTCAGGAGTGAAGACTTCACCCCTGGGTGTTTGTCCAGATATGGGAGAGATGCGACAGGGCCAACGCAGATATATCCGCAACACGAGAAAATGCAGAGCGTCGTCTATTTTTCTCGAATGAGGGACCAGAGTTCCTCGTTGGGAATGGACACTCTGATGCACCAGTGGCCTCTAACCTTCCTTTATGTGTTTCTGCCAGTGATTCTGATTCAGCCCAAGTTGAAGAGGGTGCACCCGGAGGACTTACCATTGATTATTGTGGCTCCCTGTTGGCCCAGGGAGCCTTGGTTCATGGAGATCATTTTTTAGGTGGGGATCCATGGCAACTTCAACTCCTAGGAGTAGGTTTGGCATGCGAGGCCGGTGGTTTGGTTCCTATGGGCATGGCCCCTGAGAGGGTCAATCTGATGGCTAGAGTTTTACCTCTGAATGCAATTGCTACCATTCAGTCCCCAAGGGCTCCCTCCATGATAGGGCTGTATGGGTATAAGTGGCAAGCTTTGAGCTCTGGTGCCAAGATAATGGACTGGTTCCTTTTCAGTGCTCTGTGAGCGACATCCTTATGTTCCTACTGGAGCTTTTCGAGCATGGGCATTCATTCTCCATGTTCAAAGTTTACATGACCACTATCTCAGCATGCCATGAGGAAATTGACGGAGCCACACTGGGTTTCCACCACTTGGTTGTGCGGTTACTGAAAGGTGTACGTCCTCTCCGACCGGTATCTAAACCTATTGCGCCCACATGGGACTTGGCACTGGATTTGGAGGCACTGTGTGCAGCCATCTTTGAGTCTCTGGAGTCTGTGAATCTGAAGATCCTCTACTACAAACCTCCCTGCTTATGGCTTTGGCCGCTAAATGTATTGGGGACCTCCACACGTTGACCGTACACCCGTCCTGTACTCAGTTCGCCCCGGGTAACTCTTAAGGTGACGTTGAATCCAGATGTGGCCTTCGCTCCGAAAGTCGTGTCTATGTCCTACAGGTCCTTAGATTTAAGGGATTTCCATTTTCACCTCCTCCTTTTGCTTCTGAAAAGCAACAGAGGTTACATGCCCTGTGTCCAGTGGGAGCTTTACAGACATACAGGTAGCCTAGTGGTTAGAGTGTTGGGCCAGGAACCAAAAGGTTACCAGATCGAATCCCAGAGCTGATACGGCAAAAGTATGTTGTTCTGAATATGTCAGTTAACCCCCTGTTCCTAGGCTGCCATTGTAAATAAGAATTTGTCCTTAATTGACTTGCCTAGTTAAATAATAGCATTGAAGGACCCTGATTATGTGCCCAGTATTTTAGTCTGTTTTGCTTATCCAGCTCGCAGCAAGGTGCTCTCTATGCAGCATCTCACCCACTGGATCTCCCTGGAATACAGCAGCAAGGGGCAAGGGTTACCTAGAGGTGTTTGCGCCCATTCCATCAGGGGTCTGGCAGCATCTTGGGCTTTGCTTAAAGGGTTAACTGGAGGAGATATTTGTGCCGTTGGAAGTTGGGCATCACCACACAATTGTGTGAAATTTTATCACTTGGATGTCACTTCTCCCAGTATAGTACACAGTGTGCCTACGACTGGGAAAGGGGAAAGTCACTAGGCAGTGCCGTTTCCCGCAATACACATTCTGCCTTATCTGGTGGGGTCAGATAGCCCTTTCATTTAGTATTCGTTAGGGTTGGCTTGGGGAGTTATTATATTTCCCCGTAGAATGTTTTACAAGTTGACTGACTGAAAGGGAACGTAATGTTATGACTACAACTACTGTTCCCTGAAGGAGGGAACGTAATGTTATGACTACAACTACTGTTCCCCGAAGGAGGGAACGTAAATGTTATGACTACAACTACTGTTCCCTGAAGGAGGGAACGTAATGTTATGACTACAACTACTGTTCCCTGAAGGAGGGTTTGACCCTGCGCCGTCTGTTTCTGGGCTCGATGGAGAACATTGTTAAATTGGAGGAAGGAATCTGTGCCTCACGCTTATTACCTATGGAAGGCTGGGCTTCCAGCAAGGCGTGGATTTCATTGGCCTTGTCAGGCGTGATTATAGGTCCTTCGATCGAAGTTGCGAGAGTGTGACTCCCCATAGTATGTTGTGACTCCCCATAGCATGTTTTACCTTGTTTCCCTCCTTCAGGGAACATCAGTTATAGTCATAGCGTTACTTTTTCAGGGCATGTTCATAAATGTCAAAGTTATTTATTCTTCTTGAGCTCCCTCTGTGGCACTTCTCTTATAAATCAGTGTATCCACTTGATATGAGTCTGAATGAAAAGGACCCATGTCAGTAATTTCACTCACTTCCATTAATACTTCCCTCCTCTGGTATTTCAGTTTTTCTGGCATCCCGAGAAGGATGGGAGTAAAGTGAAATCTTAAACCTATAATTTGGCATGGGAGAATAGTGGCATTCAAGTCTCTGGCTGTGGTTCAAACACTTAAAAGACACACCCTTGTCCACTTACCCTAACCATATGCCCTTGGGGTAATCCCCGTCACCATCTTGGATGGTTGTCCAAATGATTAGTCAAGCAAGGGAAGTTTGCAATGTAAGCCCCTCATCACTCGTTTTTAGTGGGCTTTGCGGATGTACAATTATGTTCACTCCGGGGCCTGAAACTCCCCATAATTCAATTTACGACTACTGTACATCCGCTAAGTAAAGTCTGCGAAAACTTAAAAACAACGTCAATGGAGAAGTCAACATACATAAGTAAAAACAAATGCAAAAAAGTTTGACATTTTTCTACTACGGAAAAAGTAAATATGTTTTTATTAATATTAATAATTAATAATTATATATTTCATATAAGTAGACATGCACCCATAATTGAATGTAGCGCATATAAAGCAAGCCACCGGTGGCTGAAAACACAATCATTGTGGGATAAACGAGTGACAAATTTCCGGCCAAGGGTGGTCCATTTAAAAATAATTTCTTCCTCCCTTGACCCTTACCCTGCAAGTGTTTACTCGTCAGCCATCATGATACGTCATCAGAAGTGTCCATTTAATTTAAGGGCTGAGGGGATAGGGTGTGTCTTTTAAGTGTTTGGACCACAACCTCTGAGAGAACTTGAGGCTACATGCACGGTCTCTATGGTCTCTCCACTAAACAAACCGCTAACGAAAACATGTATGCAAATGGAGAATTTCTTTAGACAGAAAGCTGCAATATTTTTGCACATAGAGTTGAGCCAAAACCGTGTTATTTAGTCAGAGAGAAGGCCAGGTAAATGATGCGTGATACATACATATTATGGAATAAACTCTCCTCCTCAGTTTGATGGATCTCTCTCTCCCATCATACAGGCAACAGCTTTATCACAGGACAGGGAGCCATCCACCATGTTTCCATGAAATAGAAAAAAAGAGGTGGGGGGGAGAGAGCGAAAGAGAGAACCCAGAGCTTTGGAAAGCCTGGCAACTAATAAAAAGAAGGAAGCCCTCAACTATTGAGTGTTCTGTTTTCAGTTTTGACCATAATGACTTTTCCACTCTTCCAATGTGTCCAGCTATTTGGCACAGTTTTTGGAGTGCCTGTAAAAATTAACAGCAGTTTTGGTCAGATAAATTACCTCTACAGTGAAGTTGTAGCTCTCTTCTCCTCCACTGGTCCTATTCATCTGTTCAAACATGAAAGCAACACACTCTCCTTTTAGTGCTTGCGGCCTCCCTGCTCCCCCAGAGGCTTGGATGCTGACACATTTGCCATGTGTGTGTTATCTGCAGCCGTCCGTGTGGCAATAGAATGCCTCCAAACCATACTTCCTTTTCCCCTCCTGCTCCAGAGGGGCATGTGGAGAGCCAGCCAGGCACTCTGGCAGAGTCTGGACCTCCCCTGGTCCTTTCTGCGGGATAAACAGACTCTGCTAGAGCATGGAGAGAAAACCCTCTATTCCTCAGACAGACGTCCACTGCACAACCGCTCTCTACCGTACGAGCACACTAGGGATGTACCATACAGTCAGACTGTCTTTGAGTAAAGCCTAGATTCAATCAAATCAATCGTTAACCGGCGAAAGCCAACACCTGCATAGCTTATTTTTGTGATGGATGTGTAACTGCAGCTGCTCTAGTGATCATTGTCAGGAAGCTACACCCGTCACGTTAGAAGTTCAGAACAAGAAAGTGTGGGCCATATTGAAATGATGACCCTCAAATACAAAATCACGAAACAAGATAATTAGGATTTGTTTCAGCTTAATCAATGGGTAGATTATTTCACATTCCAGTGTTCAAACTTGTAAACAAGGCTGCATTGGATTTCTCTTAATGCGACTCGGTGCAACCAATGGCAATGTCCGCTTTAGGTATAATGCCGGGAGCCGCTAGTGGATTTGACAGCTCTAACGCAGTTCCACCCCAAACACTGCCAAAACAACCACCATGCGGATGTGATAGAGTCTAGCAGTAAGTCCCGTCGCGGAACCTGTAGTGACAAACAGTCATCCTCTTCACTGTGGGTATATTTATGTGGGCACAAGCAAAGTTCATGACACAAACTGTTCACACCACTCTTGTTGGTGGAGAGAAAATTGCAGGTTTAAAGCTTTTTTCCTGCAATTCTACACATTGTCATGGGGTGCAAAGAAAACTTGTCAGTTACAAAAATACACAATTGAAGTCGAAAGTTTACATACACTTCAGCCAAATACATTTAAACTCAGTTTTTTACAATTCCTGACATTTAAGGTCAGTTAGGCTCACCACTTTATTTTAAGAATGTGAATGTTAGAATAATAGTAGAGAGAATGATTTATTTCAGTTTTAATATATTTCATCACATTCCCAGTGGTTTAGAAGTTTACATACACTCAATTAGTATTTGGTAGCAATGACTTTAAATGATTTAACTTGGGTCAAACATTCCGGGTAGCCTTCCACAAGCTTCCCACAATAAGTTGGATGAATTTTGGCCCATTCTTCCTGACAGAACTGGTGTAACTGAGTCAGGTTTGTAAGCCTCCTTGCTCAGACACACTTTTTGAGTTCTGCCCACAAATGTTCTATAGGATTGAGGTCAGGGCTTTGTGATGTCCACTCCAATACGTTGACTTTGTTGTCCTTAAGCCATTTTGCCACAACTTTGGAAGCGTTCTTGGGGTCACTGTCCATTTGGAAGACCTATTTGCGACCATGCTTTAACTTCCTGACTGATGTCTTGAGATGTTGCTTCAATATATCCATGCAATTTTCCATCCTCCTGATGCCATCTATTTTGTGAAGTTCTCCATTCCCTCCTGCAGCAAAGCACCCCGACAACATGATGCTGCCACCCCCGTGCTTCACGGTTGGGATGGTGTTCTTCGGCTTGCAAGCCTCCTCTTTTTCCCCCCCAAACATAACGATGGTCATTATGGCCAAACAGTTCTATTTTTGTTTCATCAGACCAGAGGACATTTCTCCCAAAAGTACGATCTTTGTCCCCATGTGCAGTTGCAAACTGTAGTCTGGCTTTTTTATGGCAGATTTGGAACAGTGGCTTCTTCCTTGCTGAGCGGCCTTTCAGGTTATATTAACATAGGACTTGTTTTACTGTGTATATAGATACTTTGCTCCTCCAGCATCTTCACAAGGTCCTTTGCTGTTGTTCTGGGATTGATTTGCAATTTTCGCACCAAAGTACATTTATCTCTAGGAGACAGAACGTGTCTCCTTCCTGAGCGGTATTATGGCTGCATGGTCCATGATGTTTATACTTGCATACTATTGTTTGTACAGATGCACGTGGTACCTTCAGGTGTTTGGAAATTGCTCCCAATGATGAACCAGCCTTGTGGAGGTCTACAAATTGTTTTCTGGTGTTTTGGCTGTTTTCTTTTGATTTTCCCATAATGTCAAGCAAAGAGGCACTGAATTTGAAGGTAGGCCTTGAAATACATCCACAGGTACACCTCCAATTGACTCAAATGATGTAATTTAGCCTATCAGAAGCTTCTAAAGCCATGACATAATTTTCGGGATTTTCCCAAGCTGTTTAAAGGCACAGTCAACTTAGTGTATGTAAACTTCTGACTCACTGGAATTGTGATACAGTGAATTATATGTGAAATATTCTGTCTGTAAACAATTGTTGGAAAAATGACTTGTGTCATACACGAAGTAGATGTCCTAACCGACTTGCCAAAACTATAGTTTGTTAACAAGACATTTGTGGAGTGGTTGAAAAATAAGTTTTAATGACTCCAACCTAAGTGTATGTAAACCTCCAACTTCAATTGTATATATACAGTATATACAATACCAATCAAATCAGGTTGGACACACCTACTTATTCAAGGGTTTTTCTTTATGTTTACTATTTTCTACATTGTAGAATAATAGTGAAGACATCAAAACTGTGAAATAACACATGGAATCATGTGACCCAAAATACACCTCCAGGCTAAGAAGGAGAGTGATGGAGTCAGATGACCTGGCCTCCACAATCATCCGACCTCAACCCAATTAAGATGGGCAAAGGGTACCTACTTTGAAGAATCACAAATATAAAATATATAAATTTAAAACACTTTTTTGGTAGCTACATGATTCTATTTCATGGTTTTGATGTCTTCGCTATTATTCTACAATGTAAAACAATGTAAAACAGTAAAAATAAAGAAAAACCCTTGAATGAGTAGGTGTGTCCAAAATGTTTTTTATTTTTTGGTGGGACCCCGCACCCGCTGCCGACCCACAGTTTGGGAATGACTGATAAGGGATTGATTAAAGTTTGGAATTGAAACAACACGATTAGCTAATAGTTGAGTTGCTGTACTTACATATACAATTCTAGCTAATGGTGATATCTCTGAAATTCAGTTCACCCTGCACTACTATTAGAATCAGATGTGCTTTTGATCCTCCTTGTTTTACTGAGTGATGTCTCGTTCACAATCGTCCAATGTGCAGAAGCCAAGTAAATAACGGTAGAGTGGACTGCTGTGTAAGAAAGAGAACATGCAGGAGATTAGGGTTTGGCAGTGCTATCATAGCTGTCTGTTTGGCCAGAAAGCCAGTGTATTTTCGAATATGGTGTGTGTTCCAAATGGCACCCTAATCCATATATAGTGCACTACTTTAGGCCAGGGCTCTTGTCAAAAGTAATGCCCTATGTAGGGAATATGGTGTAATGGAGCGAGAGAACGAGGAAAGAAAGACGGACTGCACCTTTATGTGGCCTGAAAGGCATTTTATTGAACAGAAGCACCATAGATTCATTACATTTGTGGTTTCTAAAATACATACCTGGTTTTCTCTCAAGTAGAAACCCAGCTGTTCACAATATGTATTGTATTGGACTCCAATAAAATAAATCTACATATTTTAAGAGACAGTTAGTCATATTATAGCCTCCATAGGCAGACTTGTTGCCTCCCACACTGTTTCAATGCTACGTCACTTTGCCTAGGGTCGGGTTTACGAGATGAACTATGGAAAGCTTGTTAGTACATTGGTAAACTGAGCTGGGTCAGTGAATGTTAGAGGTTTGTGTAAAGACCTATGTTTACTCTTGATCTCTAATACATTCATACACAGAACCACAACTGCTCTATTTCTTCTTCTTTCTTGCCTTATTTGAATCCTTTGGAAGAAAAATAATGATATAAGATCCTTACTGACTCCCCCAGTGCCATACAGTGGCTTGATTAAAGAGAAGAATGTGTTAGAAAAGGAGTGGACCCCTTTATTGGTAGATAGGGAGCAGCAGCTCAGCCATTTCCCATAAAGATGGAGGGAGAGTGTGTCAAATCAAATCACATTTGTATTGTATTGTATTGTATTGGTCACATACACATGGTTAGCAGATGTTAATGCAAGTGTAGCGAAATTCTTGTGCTCCTGGTTCCGACAATGCAGTAATATCTAACAAGTAATCTAACAATTCCCCAACAACTACCTAATACACACAAATGTATAAGGGTTGAATGAGAATATGTACGTATAAATATATGGATGAGCGATGGCCAACCTGCATAGGCAAGGTGCAATAGATGTATAAAATACAGTATTTACATTTCATATGAGTAATAGAAGATATGTAAACATTATTAATGTGGCATTATTTAAAATGGCTAGTGATCCATTAGTTAAAATGGCCAGTGATTGAGTCTCCATATAGGCAGAGCCTCTCTGAGTTAGTGATTGCTGTTTAACAGTCTGTTTAACAGTCTGATGGCCTTGAGATAGAAGCTGTTTTTCAGTCTCTCGATCCCCGGTTTAATGCACCTGTACTGACCTCGGCTTCTGGATGATAGCGATGTGAACAGGCAGTGGCTCGGGTGGTTGTTGTCTTTGATGATCTTTTTTTGCCTTCCTGTGACATCGGGTGCTATAAGTGTCATGGAGGGTAGGTAGTTTGCCACTGGTGATGCGTTGTGCAGAACTTACTACCCTCTGGAGAGCCTTGCAGTTGAGGGTGGAGCAGTTGCCGTACCAGGCTGTGATACAGCCCGACAGGATGCTCTCGATTGTGGATCTGTAAAGGTTAGTCAGGGTTTTGGGTGATAAGCCACATTTCTTCAGCCTTCTGAGGTTGAAGAGGCGCTGTTGCGTGTGTGTATGTGGCAGTGTGCTGTGTGTGATTGCGTATGCGCATGCATGTGAGTGTGTGTGTGTGGTGATTCAGGGTCTCTCTGGCTCCCAGGATGTGATTGATATGGCCACAGTGGGGCACGGGGGAAGCCACCCAGTAATTAAATTAATTTTAACCTGAACACTTGTAATTGCTAATGTAAATAGCCTTGACTTTTCATGAGGCTGATGCACGGGGAGATTGCTGCTGCCACAGAGCATGTAGCTGTACCTGGACGATGATAGAGACAAGGAACATCTTCAATGTTCCAGAGATACAGTTCCTGAACAAAACAGGTTCTTTCTGCAATGTAGTAATAATAATAATGATTATTATACATTGAATTTGCATAGCGCTTTTCATTAGAGTTATCTCAGAGCTCTACTAAGAAAAAAGAAACAACATACATTTAAAGTGTGAGGGTGATGTGGTCTGACTTCATGGGCCTGGTGTCATAGGGCTCTGTCTCTTCTTTCTCCTAAAGATGAGCTACATACTAACGAATGAAGCTGGGATCAGAGCATGAGGCTTGGATAGGCTGTGATACTGCAGAGAAATGGAGAGCAGAACATATGAGGGATAATTATAAAAATGGGGTATCTATAAATTCCATCAGACACCATAAAAGGTATTTCATTTTTCCAATGATTGTGTTATGCAGGTGAATGAGGACCCAAAAGCGACTTGGCGAAAACAGAGTCTTTAATCCAGTAAAGTAAAAATACAATCAAAAAACACAATTTCCACTCGTAATGACGAGAACAGACTGGAGACTCGATCTTGAACTGCAGGTTGCCTCGGGAAGGCACTTGAACGTAGCAGACTCAGACACCTGCTCACCACGCAGCATCTGAGGGAAACACGACACGACAGGGCGATACACAAACACAGCACGGTGAACAATAGACAAGGATCCGACAGGGCAGAAACGGAAAACAAGGGGAGAAATAGGGACTCTAATCAGGGAAAAGGATAGGGAACAGGTGTGGGAAGACTAAATGATTGATTAGGGGAATAGGAACAGCTGGGAGCAGGAACGGAACGATAGAGAGAAGAGAGAGAGGAAGGGAGAGAGAAAAAGGGGAACGAACCTAAAAAGACCAGCAGGGGGAAAATGAACAGAGGGAAAAGCAAAATGACAAGACAAAATAAGACAAAACATGACAGTACCCCCCCACTCACCGAGCGCCTCCTGGCGCTCTCGAGGAGGAACACTGGCGGCAACGGAGGAAATCATAGATCAAACGGTCCAGCACGTCCCGAGAAAGAACCCAACTCCTCTCCTCAGGACCGTAACGAAAAACGATAAAAAGGGAAACTAGGGTACTAAAAAAAAAAAAAAATGAGACACGGGTAGAGAACTGAAAGCTTTAGAGCAAACAGGACCAAACAGGCCAGGAGAGTAACAACTAGGGACAGACTGAGACACAGCAAGGGCAGGAACAAGAACAGGAGAGATGCGATGGCAGGGAACAGACTGAAACCCAGCAAGACCAGGAGCAGAAGCAGAAAAAAAATTACCAGACTTCTTCTGCGCGCAGTCCGAACACGCAGCCACGAAACGGCGCGTGTCACGCTCCTGAGTAGGCCACCAAAACCGCTGGCGAATAGAAGCAAGCGTACCCCGAACGCCGGGATGGCCAGCTAACTTGGCAGAGTGAGCCCACTGAAGAACAGCCAGACGAGTAGAAACAGGAACGAAAAGAGGGTTACTAGGACAAGCGCGGCGACGCAGTGTGCGTGAGTGCTTGCTTAACCTGTCTTTCAATTCCCCAGACTGTCAACCCGACAACACGCCCAACAGGAAGGATCCCCTCGGGATCGGTAGAAGCCACAGCAGAACTAAAGAGACGGGATAAAGCATGAGGCTTGGTGTTCTTAGTACCCGGGCAATAAGAAATAACGAACTCGAAACGAGCGAAAAACAACGCCCAACGAGCATGACGCGCATTCAGTCGTTTGGCAGAACGGATGTACTCAAGGTTCCTTTGGTCAATCCAAACGACAAAAGGAACGGTCGCCCCTCCAACCACTGTCGCCATTTGCCTAGGGCTAAACGGATGGCGAGCAGTTCGCGGTTAGCCACATCATAGTTACGTTCCGACGGTGACAGGCGATGAGAAAAATACGCACAAGGGTGGACCCCATCGTCAGTATCGGAGCGCTGGGACAGAATGGCTCCCACGCCCACCCCCGACGCGTCAACCTCAACAATAAACTGTTTAGTGACGTCAGGTGCAACAAGGATAGGAGCGGATGCAAAACGCTTCTTAAAGAGATCAGAACAACAATCATACGACCGGTGAGGAGGAAGGGAGTTGGTTCTGGACCGACTGAAGACCGTGCGCAGACCATGATATTCCTCCGGCACTCCTGTCAAATCACCAGGTTCCTCCTGAGAAGAGGGGACAGAACAAACAGGAGAAATAGCAGACATTAAACACTTCACATGACAAGAAACGTTCCAGGAAAGGATAGAATTACTAGACCAATCAAAAGAAGGATTATGACACACTAGCCAGGGATGACCCAAAACAACAGGTGTAAAAGGTGAACAAAAAATCAAAAAAGAAATGGTCTCACTATGGTTACCAGATACAGTGAGGGTTAAAGGTAGTGTTTCACATAATATACTGGGGAGAGGACTACCATCCAAGGCGAACATGACCGTGGGCTCCCTAACTGTCTGAGAGGAATGTCATGTTCCCGAGCCCAGGCTTCGTCCATAAAACAGCCCTCCGCCTCAGAGTCTATTAATGCACTGCAGGAAGCTGCCGATCCGGTCCAGCGTAGATGGACCGGTAAAGTAGTACAGGTACTTGACGGAGAGGACCGTCTAGTAGCGCTTATCAGTCGCCCTCCGCTTACTGATGAGCTCTGGCCTTTAACTGGACATGAAATGACAAAATGACCAGCGGAACCGCAATAGAGACAGAGGCGGTTGGTGATTCTCCGTTCCCTCTCCTTAGTCGAGATGCGAATACCCCCCAGCTGCATGGGCTCAACACCTGAGTCAGTGGGGAAAGATGGTAGTGTCCGAGAGAGGGGAGACACAGTTAACGCGAGCTCTCTTCTATGAGCTCGGTGACGAAGATCTACCCGTCGTTCAATGCGAATAGCGAGTTCAATCAAAGAATCCACGCTGGATGGAACCTCCCGAGAGAGAATCTCATCCTTAACCTTAGCGTGGAGTCCCTCCAGAAAACGAGCGAGCAACGCCTGCTCGTTCCAGTTACTGGAGGCAGCAAGAGTGCGAAACTCTATAGAGTAATCCGTTATGGATCGATTACCTTGACATAGGGAAGACAGGGACCAAGAAGCTTCTTTCCCAAAAACTGAACGATCAAAAACTCTTATCATCTCCTCTTTAAAGTTCAGATAATTGTTAGTACACTCAGCGCTTGCCTCCCAGATAGCTGTGCCCCACTGCCGAGCCCGACCAGTAAGGAGTGATATGACGTAGGCAATCCGAGCTCTCTCTTGAGTATGTGTTGGGTTGGAGAGAGAACACTATATCACACTGGGTGAGAAAGGAGCGGCACTCAGTGGGCTGCCCAGAATAACATGGTGGGTTATTAACCCTAGGTTCCGGAGGCTCGGAAGACCCGGAAGTAGCTGGTGGCACGAGACGAAGACTCTGATACTGTCCTGAGAGGTCGGAGACCTGAGCGGCCAGGGTCTCAACGGCATGCCGAGCAGCAGACAATTCCTGCTCGTGTCTGCCGAGCATCGCTCCCTGGAACTCGAGAGTAGAGTAGAGAGAATCCATAGTCGCTGGGTCCATACTTGGTCGGATCCTTCTGTTATGCAGGTGAATGAGGACCCAAAAGCGACTTGGCGAAAACAGAGTCTTTAATCCAGTAAAGTAAAAATACAATCAAAAAACACAATTTCCACTCGTAATGACGAGAACAGACTGGAGACTCGATCTTGAACTGCAGGTTGCCTCGAGAAGGCACTTGAACGTAGCAGACTCAGACACCTGCTCACCACGCAGCATCTGAGGGAAACACGACACGACAGGGCGATACACAAACACAGCACGGTGAACAATAGACAAGGATCCGACAGGGCAGAAACGGAAAACAAGGGGAGAAATAGGGACTCTAATCAGGGAAAAGGATAGGGAACAGGTGTGGGAAGACTAAATGATTGATTAGGGGAATAGGAACAGCTGGGAGCAGGAACGGAACGATAGAGAGAAGAGAGAGAGGAAGGGAGAGAGAAAAAGGGGAACGAACCTAAAAAGACCAGCAGGGGGAAAATGAACAGAGGGAAAAGCAAAATGACAAGACAAAATAAGACAAAACATGACAGATTGTCCAACTACTGTTTAAAGGCCTTGATTGTTTAATTCTAACATTTGATTATTTAAATAGTATCACGTTTCAGGAGAAGACCCAGATGCAGACAGTGTCGAAGTACCCAAGTGTATTACTAGAACAGGGGGCAGGCAAAACGACAGGTCAAGGACAGGCAGAGGTTAGTAATCCAGATCGGAGTCCATAAGGTACAGAACAGCAGGGGTCTTGGGTTCAGGGCAGGCAGAGGTCAATAATCCAGGTTAGTGTGACAAGGTATAGAACGGAAGACAGGCTCTGGGTCAGGGCAGACAGAATTGAAACAGGAAACAGGAGACAAAGGGCTGTGAGACATGTGTTTGATCCTAGACACATGAAAAGTGGTTTGTGTACGGAGGGTACGAGGTAACAGAAGACGAACAGCATAGGTGTTAATGATCTTGGAGACGGGGAAAGGGAAGAAAACCAGGGGGAAAGTTTGCAGGACTCCACCCGGAGGGGTAGATCTTGGGTGGACAGCCATACCCTCTGCCCGAGACGATACCGGGGTCTGGTGGCGATCCGCTTGTAATCGATACCTGGAGGTGTTCTTGAGAAGAGCTGACCGAGCTCTCTTGCAGGTACGACGACAGTGGCGGACAAATATCCGGGCCGACGGTATGGGAGTCCATGGAGAGTCTTTGGCAGAAGGTAGCTTGGGGAGAGTGGGCGGCTTCAGATAACTGGTCCACTACTGTCAGGATAGTGGTGTTGCCATCAGACTGGAGGAGACCTGAGACGGTGAGGAACAATCAGAGGTTGAAGGGGAACAGCCGGAGCTTGCCGGGGAGTCTTGTTCTGCACACAGATTGTGCATGTGGCGACAAACGTGGAGCCCCGGTAATCGATGCGCGAGCACAGGGTTTTGTCCTTCTCCACAAAGAAGTGCCCTGCGCTGACAGGGGAAGCAGAAGGATGGCTGAACCATGCAGCTAGGGATTCCTCAATGTAGGTCTCCATAGCTTTGGTCTCCGGAGCCGACAGAGAGTACAGTCTGGGCAGAGTGGTGCCTAAGAGAAGGTTGATCCCACAGTCATATGGTTGGTGTGGCAGAAACTAAGAGGCCCGGGCCTTACTGAACACCTCCCGGAGGTCCTGGTACTCTGCGGGAATGGTGGAGAGGTCCGGGGCAATTTCCGAGTACCCAGGAAGACGTCCCGGGGCAGGCTGCGCTGACTTCAGGCAATGAGCATGGCAGAACGGGTTCCAGCCCATGATGGCACCAGCAGACCAGTCAATAAGGGGATTGTGTCGCTGGAGCCAAGATAATGCCAATAGTTAGAACTATGTTGGCTCTCACCACCACCTCCTCCCCAAACACACCGCGATACATTATTAAATCAGCCAATTAGGTGACCTGCATTATTGGCAGTATTCCAGAGCTTAGAAGTTGCTGATGTTACAATGCAATAGGTATTTTAAGTATCAGCTTAACACGTCATATGTTATAACAGTCGATGACGTGGCACTCAACCATTGGTTGTTGCATTGCCTCGCCTTAACTGTGGAGCACGGCCCATTCACCAGATGCTGTAATCATTTACACCAAGCACTTCTACATATCCCAGAAATCCCCACTCAGGGGACACACCACGGTGAAGTTACTGATCTTGGATCAGTTTGGCATTTTGCCTACTAATGGTTAAGTTTACGGTTTGGAGAGGGAAAGCTGATCCTGTCCTCTTGGTCTCTACTAGAATAAACTGTTTGATTGTGTCAATCTGTGTCCCCACACATTACTTCACTCATTATCATAATTATGTAAACTCATGTATGGTGTCATGGTCTCAAGGATCAAGTCATTTTAAGAGACAGACAGTATTTTTTATTTATTTTTTACCTTTATTTAACTAGGCAAGTCAGTTAAGAACAAATTCTTATTTTCAATGACGGCCTTTACATTATTTATATTATGTAAACTCATGTAAACTCATGTCATGGGTTAACTGCCTGTTCAGGGGCAGAACGACAGATTGTCAGCTCAGGGGTTTGAACTTGCAACCTTTCGGTTACTAGTCCAACACTCTAACCACTAGGCTACCCTGCTGCCCCATGACCACACCATTGATCTCTGATGAGCAAATAGTAAAAGCAGTCCTCCCTTTGTCCTGAAGAGAGGGCAGACTAGGGCTGCTGCTCGATGTTTTAAAGATTTATGACCCCTCAAATCGCTCAGCAAAATTACTTCCTGCTTCCTGTTTCCTCCCTATTGTTTACTGGACGTGCAGTCGGCACAGCGACCAGCCGGCAAGTCACCATCAGAAGGGATTTATTTTAATTTCCTTATCTGCTTAATTGATGTCCCCCAGGCCCCCCCTGGCCCTGACAACGTTCGTTTCATTACACAAACAATTTAGATAAGTTTTATTAACACAAATGAGAGTTCAAGAGTTCCCCACTGCTTACCCCATGTTGTTCCCACACATTAACGGCCTTAGTTGATCCTCACTGTTTCTCACGTCGACACATTCTTCACTGTTTCTTACATTATCTCTGTCTGAGCCAAGCAAGGCCTTGGCCTAGGGTCATTAATAACCAACTTCCTATCACAGAGGGCAGAATGTAAAGAGGGAAGGAATGTCATTATTTGTCTGTCTATTTATCTCTTAGATAAATATTTGTCTCTGACAGTAAACATAACGCATCCCTTTCTGGGGGATTTCAATGAATGAAGGTGGAAAAGGGGAAAGAGTGCTACAAAATATTCCCGTGTGCCAAACAACATAGCGTGACACTGTGTAAAAACACAATATGATGTCTCGTTCCAAATCTATGAATGTATAATATGTTGGGAACTAAGTCAAATGAAACGTGAGTAACTGAATAAAAGCCAAGAAATCACTTGGTCGAGGTCAGATACAGTATATTTATCTCACTTTGGTAACTGAGGTAACATTTTCCAATTATTTAGCAATAACAAATGGAATCCATTTAATCAAATTGTTTTTTTCACATTATTATCTTAAGTCACGAAGCAGATTTTTTCATAGCTGGTTATTACATTTACATTACAGTGTTTGGAGAGAGAGAAATATTATTTTTAATTGCATATCACCAGTGAGGGTCTTGGAAATGTAATTTTTAAATATTTCTATATAAAAATGTGCTTTTAGTTGGACCTCCTTAAAGCTAAAATCCTTAGTTGCTACATACATTTCTGTACCTAAAAATGTATGTACGGACCTGGCAACCGTGTCAGCGTGCATGCGCCTTGCCCGCCACAGGAGTTGCTAGAGTACGATGGGTCAAGGACATCCCTGTCCCCTAACCCGGACGATGCTGGGCCAATTGTGTGCCGCCCCGTTGGTCTCCCAGTCGCGGCAGGCTGCAACAGAGCCTGGACTCAAACCAGGGTCTCTAGTGACACAGCTGGCACTGTAATGCAGTGCCTTAGACCCCTGCGCCACTCAGGCCATGGGCCGGGCTGTTTCTGACATACCACTCATTACATCATATTATTTTCCACTTAGCCAGCACCAGTGAATCATTCCTTTTACTGCCCTGTTCATCTCTTATGTTTCTCCTCTCTTTCTCTTGCTGCTTTTCTCTTCTGTCCAACTGGCTTCTACTTTAACCGAGGTTTGCTCTGCTCTGCCAAGGCTGAAACCCACCAGACTTTCCCACAAACCTTTTTGGATCTGCCATGTGGCAGTCCTGTTCATGTCTTAAGTCTCCTAGTGATCACCTCCATGGACATTACAGCAGGAAGTACCTTTAAACCATGCATTGAGTCACTTATGGAAATGTCCCTAATGGAAAAACAACCTGATTTCACATGACATTTCCACATGTATAGCCTCTGGCCCCAAGGTACTGTCCTGAAGCACAAATTCCTTCTTCCAATACTAAATGTTTAGTATTTACTATTTATATGTTGGAACACTAATGTAAATGCCAATGTGATGAATTTATCATGAATATTAACAGTACTATGCATTCTGTTCTTGTACTAATTTTGTTTTTGTACCATAGCCCATTATTATTTACTTTCCACACTACTTAAAACATTTTCTAATCCTAGTTTTGATGGAGCATATTTATTAATGGGGGTATACTGTGTGGTATGGACGATGTCATTCAAGGCTGGCAGAGTATGACTCAATAACACTTAAAATATTCACCCATTATCCCTCTCCAGAATACTCCCTCAATGTTAATATGTTTTAGGACCATTAAATAAATAAATGACACCCTGATTAATAATATGAATCATCAAGACATTGTTCCGATGCTTCTTGAACACCTCATTTAAAATCGTGCTGGCAACATATAGGGAGCAGTGTGTGTGTGTGTGTGTGTGTGTGTGTGTGTGTGTGTGTGTGTGTGTGTGTGTGTGTGTGTGTGTGTGTGTGTGTGTGTGTGTGTGTGTGTGTGTGTGTGTGTGTGTGTGTGTGTGTGTGTGTGTGTGTGTGTGTGTGTGTGTGTGTGTGTGTGTGTGTGTGTGTGTGTGTGTGTGTGTGTGTGTGTGTGTGTGTGTGTGTGTACATGCACATATGAGGGTGTGTGTGGGCTGGGTTGGTCAGAATTAGGACATTAGTTACTAGTCAGATAATGCAGACAGACAGTTACAAGGGACTGAATATTATAAGACCATACAAAAATACAGAGACCTGCTGGTAAATGAATGAAGGGAAACATCCCTCATGCAGATAACGGTTCATCTGTAGCCTAGTAGTTCATGTTAAAGGACCTTGTCAATTTTGCGTACTATTTGAGTTGTGATGGTTAACCCATTAGATGCTGGTGCAGAGCATGACAGCTAAAGATAATGTTTTTATTTGAGTTGTGATGGTTAACCCATTAGATGCTGGTGCAGAGCATGACAGCTAAATATAATGTTTTTATTAATTTCTTTGTGCACATTGCCTTGCAGGAGTTTTCTTCTTTATGGGGTAGCTCTGCAAAGAAACTCACAATCCTGTCTATCTGTTGTTTGCAAAGGCTGCATCCCAGATGGTATAGGGTACATCCCAGATTGCATCCTATTACCTATATTGGGCACTACTTTTGACCAGAGTCATATGGTCCTTGGTCAAAGGTAGTGCACTACATAGGGAATAGGGTGCCATTTGGGATGCATACATGGTCAGTTTAGCCTGCCGATGGGGTGCTGTGGCTTTCAGATTCTTACTGTCTGTTGGGCTGGAGCCCAGTCAACCGCTGCCCAGCCTGGTCCTGCTTTAGCCATTTGTGTCATTTTACCAACTGTGACATTCTAGAGTAGACTTGTTCCACAGTAGACACCCTCTCCCTCCTTTCCTCCCTCCTTTGTTCCATCCTCTCCTCCCTTCTCCTCCTTTCCCTCTATTGGCATTACTTACTGTTATCAAGATGGCATGGGCCCCTCCCTCTCATACCTCATAATCACCTGTTCGTTATGCACAGTGCCAGCACCACTGTTAGCTGCCTCGACAGAAACAAAAGAGGTGCTCTAAGATCCTTTTTCCCCAGGCTATTAACTGAATGGATTATTCAGGGGGCTCAGAATGGAAATCGTGCATACAACCATGTTGTTTACCCTGCTTGCCTCCCCCACAAATGCCAACCCTCCACGCAGTGCTACATTTACATTTAAGAATACATTAACTTAGTAATTATTATTACCGCATCTCTTGATTTATTCCTCCCAATGTTTAACGGAAACACTATCAGATATTAAAGCTGAACAGAATGTTTGTGACTGCCTGGATCCAGTAGAGATTCTCTCTCTCTCTCTCTAGAAGAGCCTCTCTGTTCCTCTCCTTCCTTCCATCCCTCTTTCTCTCTCTCTGTCTCTCCATCGCTCTCTGTCCACCTATCCATACATCTGTCTCCATCCATTGCTGTCTGTCGCTCTCTGTCCGTCCCTTTCCGCCCATCTCTCTCTCTGTCCCTCTATCGCTACGCTCTGCCTCAGCCACTCTCTGTCTCCTAGAGAGAGGATAAAAGCCTGGCGTGGGTGTAAGGAGAAGCCTGGCGTGGGTGTAATGAGAAGCCTGGCATGGGTGTAATGTCGAGAGAAGCGATAAGAAGCCGGTTTTAGACATGCTAATCTGAACCCCTCTCCAGAGCTGCTTCCAGAGAGAGTGATGCCAGGATTGTGGGGAAGGTGGGGGGATGTAAGATGAGGAGTGGGGATGGAGGGTGAGGAGTGGGGATGGAGGGTGAGGAGTGGGGGGATGTAGGATGAGGAGTGGGGATGGAGGGTAAGGAGTGGGGATGGAGGGTGAGGAGTGGGGGGATGTAGGATGAGGAGTGGGGGATGTGGGATGAGAAGTGGGGGATGGAGGGTGGGGAGTGGGGGATGGAGGGTAAGGAGTGGGGATGGAGGGTGAGTAGCGGGTGGATGTAGGATGAGGAGTGGGGGATGTGGGATGAGAAGTGGGGGATGGAGGGTAGGGAGTGGGGGGATGGAGGGTGGGGAGTGGGGGATGGAGGGTAAGGAGTGGGGCGATGGAGGGTAAGGAGTGGGGCGATGGAGGGTAAGGAGTGGGGCGATGGAGGGTAAGGAGTGGGGCGATGGAGGGTAAGGAGTGGGGCGATGGAGGGTAAGGAGTGGGGGGATGGAGGGTAAGGAGTGGGCCGATGGAGGGTAAGGAGTGGGGGGATGGAGGGTAAGGAGTGGGGGATGGAGGGTAAGGAGTGGGGCAATGGAGGGTAAGGAGTGGGGGGATGGAGGGTAAGGAGTGGGGGGATGGAGGGTAAGGAGTGGGGCGATGGAGGGTAAGGAGTGGGGCGATGGAGGGTAAGGAGTGGGGCGATGGAGGGTGAGGAGTGGGGCGATGGAGGGTGAGGAGTGGGGCGATGGAGGGTAAGGAGTGGGGCGATGGAGGGTAAGGAGTGGGGCGATGGAGGGTGAGGAGTGGGGGGCGATGGAGGGTAAGGAGTGGGGCGATGGAGGGTAAGGAGTGGGGCGATGGAGGGTAAGGAGTGGGGGATGGAGGGTAAGGAGTGGGGCGATGGAGGGTAAGGAGTGGGGGCGATGGAGGGTAAGGAGTGGGGGAGGGAGGGTAAGGAGTGGGGCGATGGAGGGTAAGGAGTGGGGCGATGGAGGGTAAGGAGTGGGGCGATGGAGGGTAAGGAGTGGGGCGATGGAGGGTAAGGAGTGGGGCGATGGAGGGTAAGGAGTGGGGGAATGGAGGATGAAGAGTGGGGGAGGGAAGTAGGGGGAGGGGTGAGGGATGGAGGGTGAGGAGTCGGGGAATGGAGGATGAAGAGTGGGGGAGGGAAGTAGGGGGAGGGGTGAGGGATGGAGGGTGAGGAGTGGGGGATAGAGGTTGAGGGGAGAGGCTTTGTTCTGTGAGGTGTTGCATTGTCTGTTGTTTTTAAACCAGGTTTGCTGTTAATTTGCGCAATATGAGATGGAACGGAGTTCCATGCAATAATTGTTCTGGATTTGTGTGTCAGAGCTGTGTGTAAGTTGACTATGCAAACAATTTGTGATTTTCAACACTTTAATGTTTCTTATAAAAAGAAGAAGTGATGCAGTCAGTTTCTCCTCAACTCTCCAAGAGAGACTGGCAGCATAGTATTAATATCAGCCCTCTGATTACAATGAAGAGCAAGAAGTACCGCTCTGTTCTGGGCCAGCTGCAGCTTAAGTAGGTATATGCTTGCAGCACTCGACCTCACAACTGGACAATAATCAAGATAAGACGAAACTAGAGCTGCAGGACTTACTTTTTGGAGTGTTGTGTCAAAAAAGCAGAGCATCTCTTTTTTACGGACATACCTCTCCCCATCGTTACAACCATTGCATTTCTATATTTTGACCATGACAGTTTAAAATTTAAGGTAACACCAAGTAATTGTCTCCTCAACTTCTTCAACCGTCACATTACCAGATTCAGCTGAGGTCTAGAACTTAGGGAATGATTTGTACCAAATAAAATGCTTTTAGTTTTAGAGATGTTCAGGACCAGTTTATTACTGGCCACCCATTCTAACAGAGACAGAAACTCTTTGTTGAGGGTTTCAGTGACTTCATTAGCTCTGGTTGCTGATGCATATGTGACCGACCGGCTCAAAACTGTCTTATGTTGCAAGATTTGAAATGTTTTTTTTTTTACATGGGATAAAAGGAGAGACTCAGAGATACAAAATGGCATATCATACACTACAGTTGAGGAACAATGGGGATGTCATTTTGCTTTGAAAATTGATAAACTTGTAAACTCACTTTTGAGAAAATGGCCTGGTACTATTACTGGAGAGCCATTCTTTCTCTACACCCATTCTGCATTGTTCACACCCTCACAAGCTTTGGCCCCACCCATTTCTTTAAGGGTTGATCTGAGCATTCTGTACTAACAACAGCAGTCAAGCACCCCTGTAAAGATCTTTATTATACACAGATTCAAAATATCAAATCAAATCAAATCAAATTTATTTATATAGCCCTTCGTACATCAGCTGATATCTCAAAGTGCTGTACAGAAACCCAGCCTAAAACCCCAAACAGCAAACAATGCAGGTGTAATAGCTATTGATAACAAACCTGTATCTTGTGGGAGACTCTTGACCATTTATATTTTGGACTGTTCTTATGTCAGAAGATTTTGGAGTGAGTTTGAATATTTTATTTTAAAATAAAATATTATTAATGTTAATTTGAAACACTGATGTTATGTTTTCTTTTGATCCAAATGACATGGACCTTGATTTAACTTTCATTGTTCATTTGTTTATTTCTCATGGCAGATTCTTTATCCATAAAATTATGTGGGTGGATAACAAACCCCTCTTCACATTGTTTAAGATAAAATATAAATATTATTTTGAAATGATCAGTAAGTGTACAAACAAAAAAGCAATACTTACCATAAAACTTTTTGACATATTGAAAAAGCATCTTGATATGTACTACTGTTTATAATACTATAATATGATATATAATACTGTTAATACTGTCTGTTTATGTACTCTTGTTTGTATATTTGTGTTTTGTATTTGTTTTGTTCATAATAATAATTACAAAAATAAAATAAAAGCAGTCATGCACCAAAGCTAACTTGCTACTTCCAGACACAAATGAGATCTTCATTGTAAAGGGTTTAAACACAGTTTCCCATGCTTGCTCAATGAACCATAAACAATTAATGAACATGCACCTGTGGAACGGTCGTTAAAACACAAACAGCTTACAGACGGTAGGCAATTAAGGTCACAGTTATGAAAAAAATATGACATTAAAGAGCCCTTTCTACTGACTCTGAAAAACACAAAAAAAAATGCCCAGGGTCCCTGCTCATCTCCGTGAACGTGCCTTAGGCATGCTGCTAGGAGGCATGAGGACTGCAGATATGGCCAGGGCAATAAATTGCAATGTCCGTACTGTGAGATGCCTAAGACAGCGCTTCAGGGAGACAGGACAGACAGCTGATTATCCTCGCAGTGGCAGACCACGTGTAACAACATCTGCACAGGATCGGTTCATCCGAACATCGTACCTGCGGGACAGGTACAGGATGGCAACAACAACTAGCTAAGTCACACCAGGAATGCACAATCCCTCCATCAGTGCTCAGACTGTCTGCAATAGGCTGAGAGAGGCTGGACTGAGGTGCTTGTAGGCCTGTTGTAAGGCAGATCCTCAACAGACATCACCAGCAACAACGTCGCCTATGGGCACAAACCCACCTTCGCTGGACCAGACAGGACTGGCAAAAAGTGCTCTTCAGTGACGAGTTGCGGATTTGTCTCACCAGGGGTGACGGTCAGATTCAGTTTAACGTTGAAGGAATGAGTGTTACACCGAGGCTTCTACTCTGGAGCAGGATTGATTTGGAGGTAGAGGGTCCGTCATGGTCTGGGGCGGTGTGACACAGCATCATCAGACTGAGCTTGTTGTCATTGCAGGCAATCTCAATGCTGTGCATTGCAGGGAAGACATCCTCCTCCCTCATGTGCTACCCTTCCTGCAGGCTCATCTTGACAGGACCCTCCAGCATGACAATGCCTCCAGCCATACTGCTCGTTCTGTGCATGATTTCCTGCAAGACAGGAATGTCAGTGTTCTGCCATGGCCAGCGAAGAGCCCAGATCTCAATCCCATTGTGCACGTCTGGGACCTGTTGGATCAGAGGGTGAGGGCTAGTGCCATTCCCCCCAGAAATGTCTGGGAACTTGCAGGTGCCTTGGTGGAAGAGTGGGGAAACATCTCACAGCAAGAACTGGCAAATCTGGTGCAGTCCATGAGGAGGAGATGCACTGTGGTACTTAATGCAGCTGGTGGCCACACCATATACTGACAGTTACTTTTGATTTTGAACCTCCCCCCTTTGTTCAGGGACACGTTTTCAATTTCTGTTAGTCACATGTCTGTGAAACTTGTTCAATTTATGTCTCAGATGTTGAATCTTATGTTCATACAAATATTTACACATGTTAAGTTTCCTGAAAATAAACGCAGTTTACAGTGAGAGGACTTTTCTTTTTTTGCTGAGTTGATTTGGTTGAATCATCGGCATACATGGACACACCGGCCAGAAAAAAATCCATTGTTTAAAGAAAATAATAAGCAAACACTTTTGGTGTTCACCAAAAGGCATGTGGGAGACTCCTCAAACATTTGGAAGAATGTACTCTGGTCAGATGAGACTAAAATTGAGCTTTTTGGCCATCAAGGAAATCGCTATGTCTGGCACAAACCCAACATCTCGCATCACCCCTAGGTAACCATCCCCACAGTGAAGCATGTTGTTGGATGCAACATCACCTGTGGGATGTTTTTCATTGGCAGGGACTGGGAAACTGGTCAGAATTTAAGGAATGATGGATGCACTAAATACAGGGAAATTCTTGAGGGAAACCTTATTCAGTCTTCCAGAGATGTGAGACTGGGACGGAGGTTCACTTTCCAGCAGGACAATGACCCTAAGCATACTGCTAAAGCAAGACTCGAGTGGTTTAAGGGGAAACATTTAAATGTCTTGGAATGGCCTCGTCAAAGCCCAGACCTCAATCCAATTGAGAATCTGTGGTATGACTTAAAATAACCCATCCAACTTGAAGGAGCTGGGGCAGTTTTGCCTTGAAGAATGGGCAAGAATCCCAGTGGTGAGATGTGCCAACCTTATAGAGACATACCCCAATAGACTCGCAGCTGTAAGTGCTGCAGAAGGTGGCTCTACAAAGTATTGACTTTGGGGGGTGAATAGTTATATACTTTCAAGTTTTAAGTTGTTTTTTTGTCTTAATTCTTGCTTGTTTCACAATATGACATATTTTACATCTTCAAAGATATAGGCATGTTATGTAAATCAAATGATACAAATTCCCCCAAAATCAGTTTTAATTATAGGTTGTAAGACAACAAAATAGGAAAAATGCCAAGGGGGGGAATACTTTTGGAAGTCGCTGTAGTTCATGAGATGACTATAATTCATGAGTTAATGCTTGGAGTCTTCAAAGAACATGTGATATAAAACACTACCTTTATTTCCTAACATGAATGACATAACAGTGTTATTTGTCATTATTAAGCATTTAAAAATGTTATTAAAATATTGAAATTAAACCCTGTATGAATCATGGCTCTTGGAAAGGGCACTGTAAGTGTAACTATGCCAAAGTAACTTTCCATTAATGACATCAGCTGATCCAGGAAAGGAAACAAATATTTATAGAAAATAATGAAGCGAAATAAATGGTCTACTGCTTCTGGCCACAGATGGCACAGAAAACACCAGTACCTGTGCTCACCTGAAAAACAAAACAATGACAGCTCTAAACAGCTGGCTGACAGAAATAAACAATGATAAATCAGCCTATGAGCCTAAAGCATTGGCAAAAAAGCTTTTTCAAGACAAATGACAAACAAATGGCAAAAACAAGGAAGTACAAAGGATAATCCAGTAACAAACAGATAAAAGTATGATCCAAAAGGTTTCTGTAATGTAACTAACAGATAAGACTCAGGTCCTAATGCTTTCTGTAACTAACAGATAAGAGTCTGGTCCTAATGCTTTCTGTAACTAACAGATAAGAGTCAGGTCCTAACGCTTTCTGTAACTAACAGATAAGTGTCAGGTCCTAATGCTTTCTGTAACTAACAGATAAGTGTCAGGTCCTAAAGCTTTCTGTAATGTAACTAACAGATAAGAGTCAGGTCCTAATGCTTTCTGTAACTAATAGATAAGTGTCAGGTCCTAAAGCTTTCTGTAATGTAACTAACAGATAAGTGTCAGGTCCTCATGCTTTCTGTAACTAACAGATAAGTGTCAGGTCCTAAAGCTTTCTGTAATGTAACTAACAGATAAGTGTCAGGTCCTAAAGCTTTCTGTAATGTAACTAACAGATAAGTGTCAGGTCCTAAAGCTTTCTGTAACTAACAGATAAGTGTCAGGTCCTAAAGCTTTCTGTAATGTAACTAACAGATAAGTGTCAGGTCCTAAAGCTTTCTGTAATGTAACTAACAGATAAGTGTCAGGTCCTAAAGCTTTCTGTAACTAACAGATAAGTGTCAGGTCCTAAAGCTTTCTGTAACTAACAGATAAGTGTCAGGTCCTAATGCTTTCTGTAACTAACAGATACGTGTCAGGTCCTAAAGCTTTCTGTAACTAACAGATAAGTGTCAGGTCCTAAAGCTTTCTGTAATGTAACTAACAGATAAGTGTCAGGTCCTAAAGCTTTCTGTAATGTAACTAACAGATAAGTGTCAGGTCCTAAAGCTTTCTGTAACTAACAGATAAGTGTCAGGTCCTAAAGCTTTCTGTAATGTAACTAACAGATAAGTGTCAGCTCCTAAAGCTTTCTGTATCGTAACTAACAGATAAGTGTCAGGTCCTAAAGCTATCTGTATTGTAACTAACAGATATGTGTCAGGTCCTCATGCTTTCTGTAACTAACAGATAAGAGTCAGGTCCTAAAGCTTTCTGTAACTAACAGATAAGAGTCAGGTCCTAAAGCTTTCTGTAACTAACATATAAGTGTCAGGTCCTAAAGCTTTCTGTAATGTAACTAACAGATAAGTGTCAGGTCCTAAAGCTTTCTGTAATGTAACTAACAGATAAGTGTCAGGTCCTAAAGCTTTCTGTAACTAACAGATAAGTGTCAGGTCCTAAAGCTTTCTGTAATGTAACTAACAGATAAGTGTCAGGTCCTAAAGCTTTCTGTAACTAACAGATAAGTGTCAGGTCCTAAAGCGTTCTGTATTGTAACTAACAGATAAGTGTCAGGTCCTAAAGCTTTCTGTAACTAACAGATAAGTGTCAGGTCCTAAAGCTTTCTGTAATGTAACTAACAGATAAGTGTCAGGTCCTAAAGCTTTCTGTAACTAATAGATAAGTGTCAGGTCCTAAAGCTTTCTGTAATGTAACTAGCAGATAAGTGTCAGGTCCTAAAGCTTTCTGTAATGTAACTAACAGATAAGTGTCAGGTCCCAAAGCTTTCTGTAATGTAACTAACAGATAAGTGTCAGGTCCTAAAGCTTTCTGTAATGTAACTAACAGATAAGTGTCAGGTCCTAAGCTTTCTGTAATGTAACTAACAGATAAGAGTGAAGTCCTAAAGCTTTCTGTAATGTAACTAACAGATAAGAGTCAGGTCCTAAAGCTTTCTGTAATGGAACTAACAGATAAGTGTCAGGTCCTAAAGCTTTCTGTAACTAACAGATAAGTGTCAGGTCCTAAAGCGTTCTGTATTGTAACTAACAGATAAGTGTCAGGTCCTAAAGCTTTCTGTAACTAACAGATAAGTGTCAGGTCCTAAAGCTTTCTGTAATGTAACTAACATATAAGTGTCAGGTCCTAAAGCTTTCTGTAACTAACAGATAAGTGTCAGGTCCTAAAGCTTTCTGTAATGTAACTAGCAGATAAGTGTCAGGTCCTAAAGCTTTCTGTAATGTAACTAACAGATAAGTGTCAGGTCCTAAAGCTTTCTGTAATGTAACTAACAGATAAGTGTCAGGTCCTAATGCTTTCTGTAATGTAACTAACAGATAAGTGTCAGGTCCTAAAGCTTTCTGTAATGTAACTAACAGATAAGTGTCAGGTCCTAAAGCTTTCTGTAATGTAACTAACAGATAAGTGTCAGGTCCTAAAGCTTTCTGTAATGTAACTAACAGATAAGTGTCAGGTCCTAAAGCTTTCTGTAACTAACAGATAAGTGTCAGGTCCTAAAGCTTTCTGTAATGTAACTAACAGATAAGTGTCAGGTCCTAAAGCTTTCTGTAACTAACAGATAAGTGTCAGGTCCTAAAGCTTTCTGTAATGTAACTAACAGATAAGTGTCAGGTCCTAAAGCTTTCTGTAATGTAACTAACAGATAAGTGTCAGGTCCTAAAGCTTTCTGTAATGTAACTAACAGATAAGTGTCAGGTCCTAAAGCTTTCTGTAACTAACAGATAAGTGTCAGGTCCTAAAGCGTTCTGTATTGTAACTAACAGATAAGTGTCAGGTCCTAAAGCTTTCTGTAACTAACAGATAAGTGTCAGGTCCTAAAGCTTTCTGTAATGTAACTAACAGATAAGTGTCAGGTCCTAAAGCTTTCTGTAACTAACAGATAAGTGTCAGGTCCTAAAGCTTTCTGTAATGTAACTAGCAGATAAGTGTCAGGTCCTAAAGCTTTCTGTAATGTAACTAACAGATAAGTGTCAGGTCCCAAAGCTTTCTGTAATGTAACTAACAGATAAGTGTCAGGTCCTAAAGCTTTCTGTAATGTAACTAACAGATAAGTGTCAGGTCCTAAGCTTTCTGTAATGTAACTAACAGATAAGAGTGAAGTCCTAAAGCTTTCTGTAATGTAACTAACCGATAAGAGTCAGGTTTCTAAAACTTTCTGTAATGGGACTAACAGATAAGTGTCAGGTCCTAAAGCTTTCTGTAACTAACAGATAAGTGTCAGGTCCTAAAGCTTTCTGTAATGTAACTAACAGATAAGAGTCAGGTCCTAAAGCTTTCTGTATTGTAACTAACAGATAAGTGTCAGGTCCTAAAGCTTTCTGTAACTAACAGATAAGTGTCAGGTCCTAAAGCTTTCTGTAATGTAACTAACAGATAAGTGTCAGGTCCTAAAGCTTTCTGTAACTAACAGATAAGTGTCAGGTCCTAAAGCTTTCTGTAATGTAACTAGCAGATAAGTGTCAGGTCCTAAAGCTTTCTGTAATGTAACTAACAGATAAGTGTCAGGTCCTAAAGCTTTCTGTAATGTAACTAACAGATAAGTGTCAGGTCCTAATGCTTTCTGTAATGTAACTAACAGATAAGTGTCAGGTCCTAAAGCTTTCTGTAATGTAACTAACAGATAAGTGTCAGGTCCTAAAGCTTTCTGTAATGTAACTAACAGATAAGTGTCAGGTCCTAAAGCTTTCTGTAATGTAACTAACAGATAAGTGTCAGGTCCTAAAGCTTTCTGTAACTAACAGATAAGTGTCAGGTCCTAAAGCTTTCTGTAATGTAACTAACAGATAAGTGTCAGGTCCTAAAGCTTTCTGTAACTAACAGATAAGTGTCAGGTCCTAAAGCTTTCTGTAATGTAACTAACAGATAAGTGTCAGGTCCTAAAGCTTTCTGTAATGTAACTAACAGATAAGTGTCAGGTCCTAAAGCTTTCTGTAACTAACAGATAAGTGTCAGGTCCTAAAGCTTTCTGTAATGTAACTAACAGATAAGTGTCAGGTCCTAAAGCTTTCTGTAATGTAACTAACAGATAAGAGTCAGGTCCTAATGCTTTCTGTAATGTAACTAACATATAAGTGTCAGGTCCTAAAGCTTTCTGTATTGTAACTAACAGATAAGTGTCAGGTCCTAAAGCTTTCTGTATTGTAACTAACAGATAAGTGTCAGGTCCTAAAGCTTTCTGTATTGTAACTAACATATATGTGTCAGGTCCTCATGCTTTCTGTAACTAACAGATAAGAGTCAGGTCCTACAGCTTTCTGTAACTAACATATAAGCGTCAGGTCCTAAAGCTTTCTGTAACTAACATATAAGTGTCAGGTCCTAAAGCTTTCTGTAACTAACAGATAAGTGTCAGGTCCTAAAGCTTTCTGTATTGTAACTAACAGATAAGTGTCAGGTCCTAAAGCTTTCTGTAATGTAACTAACAGATAAGTGTCAGGTCCTAAAGCTTTCTGTAATGTAACTAACAGATAAGTGTCAGGTCCTAAAGCTTTCTGTAATGTAACTAACAGATAAGAGTCAGGTCCTAATGCTTTCTGTAACTAACAGATAAGTGTCAGGTCCTAAAGCTTTCTGTAACTAACAGATAAGTGTCAGGTCATAAAGCTTTCTGTAACTAACAGATAAGTGTCAGGTCCTAATGCTTTCTGTAACTAACAGATAAGTGTCAGGTCCTAAAGCTTTCTGTAACTAACAGATAAGTGTCAGGTCCTAAAGCTTTCTGTAACTAACAGATAAGTGTCAGGTCCTAAAGCTTTCTGTAACTAACAGATAAGTGTCAGGTCCTAATGCTTTCTGTAACTAACAGATAAGTGTCAGGTCCTAATGCTTTCTGTAACTAACAGATAAGTGTCAGGTCCTAATGCTTTCTGTAACTAACAGATAAGTGTCAGGTCCTAAAGCTTTCTGTAATGTAACTAACAGATAAGTGTCAGGTCCTAAATCTTTCTGTAATGTAACTAACAGATAAGTGCCAGGTCCTAAAGCTTTCTGTAATGTAACTAACAGATAAGTGTCAGGTCCTATAGCTTTCTGTAATGTAACTAACAGATAAGAGTCAGGTCCTAATGCTTTCTGTAACTAACAGATAAGTGTCAGGTCCTAAAGCTTTCTGTAACTAACAGATAAGTGTCAGGTCCTAAAGCTTTCTGTAATGTAACTAACAGATAAGTGTCAGGTCCTAATGCTTTCTGTAACTAACAGATGTGACTCAGGTCCTAAAAAATTATGTAAATAACAGATAAGTATCAGGTCCTGAAGCTTTCTGTATTGTAACTAACAGATAAGTGTCAGGTCCTGAAGCTTTCTGTATTGTAACTAACAGATAAGTGTCAGGTCCTAAAGCTTTCTGTATTGTAACTAACAGATAAGTGTCAGGTCCTAAAGCTTTCTGTATTGTAACTAACAGATAAGTGTCAGGTCCTAAAGCTTTCTGTATTGTAACTAACAGATAAGTGTCAGGTCCTAAAGCTTTCTGTATTGTAACTAACAGATAAGTGTCAGGTCCTGAAGCTTTCTGTATTGTAACTAACAGATAAGTGTCAGGTCCTGAAGCTTTCTGTATTGTGACTAACAGATAAGTGTCAGGTCCTAAAGCTTTCTGTAATGTAACTAACAGATAAGTGTCAGGTCCTAAAGCTTTCTGTATTGTAACAAACAGATAAGTGTCAGGTCCTGAAGCTTTCTGTATTGTAACTAACAGATAAGTGTCAGGTCCTATAGCTTTCTGTATTGTAACTAACAGATAAGTGTCAGGTCCTATAGCTTTCTGTATTGTAACTAACAGATAAGTGTCAGGTCCTGAAGCTTTCTGTATTGTAACTAACAGATAAGTGTCAGGTCCTATAGCTTTCTATATTGTAACTAACAGATAAGTGTCAGGTCCTATAGCTTTCTGTATTGTAACTAACAGATAAGTATCAGGTCCTGAAGCTTTCTGTATTGTAACTAACATATAAGTGTCAGGTCCTGCAGCTTTCTGTATTGTAACTAACAGATAAGTGTCAGGTCCTGAAGCTTTCTGTATTGTAACTAACAGATAAGTGTCAGGTCCTGCAGCTTTCTGTATTGTAACTAACAGATAAGTGTCAGGTCCTGAAGCTTTCTGTATTGTAACTAACAGATAAGTATCAGGTCCTGAAGCTTTCTGTATTGTAACTAACAGATAAGTATCAGGTCCTGAAGCTTTCTGTATTGTAACTAACAGATAAGTGTCAGGTCCTGCAGCTTTCTGTATTGTAACTAACAGATAAGTGTCAGGTCCTGAAGCTTTCTTTAATGTATTTAACAGATAAGATTCAGGTCCTAATGCTTTCTGTAACTAACAGATAAGTGTCAGATCCTAAAGCTTTCTGTAACTAACAGATACGAGTCAGGTCCTAACGCTTTCTGTAATGTAACTAACAGATAAAATTGAAGTACTAAAGCTTTCTGTAATGTAACTAACAGATAAGAGTGAAGTTCTAAAGCTTTCTGTAATATAACTAACAGATAAGAGTCAGGTCCTAAAGCTTTCTGTAATGGAACTAACAGATAAGTGTCAGTTCCTAATGCATTCTATACCTAACAGATATGACTCAGGTCCTAAAGCTTTCTGTAATGTAACTAACAGATACGTGTCAGGTCCTAAAGCTTTCTGTATTGTAACTAACAGATAAGAATCAGGTCCTAAAGCTTTCTGTAATGTAACTAACAGATAAGTGTCAGGTCCTAAAGCTTTCTGTAATGTAACTAACAGATAAGTGTCAGGTCCTAAAGCTTTCTGTAACTAACAGATAAGTGTCAGGTCCTAAAGCTTTCTGTAACTAACAGATAAGAGTCAGGTCCTAAAGCTTTCTGTAACTAACAGATAAGTGTCAGGTCCTAAAGCTTTCTGTAATGGAACTAAAAGATATGACTCAGGTCCTAATGCTTTCTGTAACTAACAGATAAGAATCAGGTCCTAAAGCTTTCTGTAATGTAACTAACAGATAAGTGTCAGGTCCTGAAGCTTTCTGTATTGTAACTAACAGATAAGTGTCAGGTCCTAAAGCTTTCTGTATTGTAACTAACAGATAAGTGTCAGGTCCTAAAGCTTTCTGTATTGTAACTAACAGATAAGTGTCAGGTCCTAAAGCTTTCTGTATTGTAACTAACAGATAAGTGTCAGGTCCTGAAGCTTTCTTTAATGTATTTAACAGATAAGATTCAGGTCCTAATGCTTTCTGTATCTAACAGATAAGTGTCAGATCCTAAAGCTTTCTGTAACTAACAGATAAGTGTCAGGTCCTAAAGCTTTCTGTAATGGAACTAACAGATATGACTCAGGTCCTAATGCTTTCTGTAACTAACAGATAAGAATCAGGTCCTAAAGCTTTCTGTAATGTAACTAACAGATAAGAGTCAGGTCCTAAAGCTTTCTGTATTGTAACTAACAGATAAGAGTCAGGTCCTAAGCTTTCTGTAATGTAACTAACAGATAAGAGTGAAGTACTAAAGCTTTCTGTAATGTAACTAACAGATAAGAGTCAGGTCCTAAAGCTTTCTGTAATGGAACTAACAGATATGACTCAGGTCCTAATGCTTTCTGTAACTAACAGATAAGAATCAGGTCCTAAAGCTTTCTGTAATGTAACTAACAGATAAGTGTCAGGTCCTGAAGCTTTCTGTATTGTAACTAACAGATAAGTGTCAGGTCCTAAAGCTTTCTGTATTGTAACTAACAGATAAGTGTCAGGTCCTAAAGCTTTCTGTATTGTAACTAACAGATAAGTGTCAGGTCCTAAAGCTTTCTGTATTGTAACTAACAGATAAGTGTCAGGTCCTAAAGCTTTCTGTATTGTAACTAACAGATAAGTGTCAGGTCCTGAAGCTTTCTGTATTCTAACTAACAGATAAGTGTCAGGTCCTGAAGCTTTCTGTATTGTAACTAACAGATAAGTGTCAGGTCCTAAAGCTTTCTGTAATGTAACTAACAGATAAGTGTCAGGTCCTAAAGCTTTCTGTATTGTAACAAACAGATAAGTGTCAGGTCCTGAAGCTTTCTGTATTGTAACTAACAGATAAGTGTCAGGTCCTATAGCTTTCTGTATTGTAACTAACAGATAAGTGTCAGGTCCTATAGCTTTCTGTATTGTAACTAACAGAAAAGTGTCAGGTCCTATAGCTTTCTGTATTGTAACTAACAGATAAGTGTCAGGTCCTGAAGCTTTCTGTATTGTAACTAACAGATAAGTGTCAGGTCCTATAGCTTTCTGTATTGTAACTAACAGATAAGTGTCAGGTCCTATAGCTTTCTGTATTGTAACTAACAGATAAGTATCAGGTCCTGAAGCTTTCTGTATTGTAACTAACATATAAGTGTCAGGTCCTGCAGCTTTCTGTATTGTAACTAACAGATAAGTGTCAGGTCCTGAAGCTTTCTGTATTGTAACTAACAGATAAGTGTCAGGTCCTATAGCTTTCTGTATTGTAACTAACAGATAAGTGTCAGGTCCTATAGCTTTCTGTATTGTAACTAACAGATAAGTATCAGGTCCTGAAGCTTTCTGTATTGTAACTAACATATAAGTGTCAGGTCCTGCAGCTTTCTGTATTGTAACTAACAGATAAGTGTCAGGTCCTGAAGCTTTCTGTATTGTAACTAACAGATAAGTGTCAGGTCCTGCAGCTTTCTGTATTGTAACTAACAGATAAGTGTCAGGTCCTGAAGCTTTCTTTAATGTATTTAACAGATAAGATTCAGGTCCTAATGCTTTCTGTAACTAACAGATAAGTGTCAGATCCTAAAGCTTTCTGTAACTAACAGATACGAGTCAGGTCCTAACGCTTTCTGTAATGTAACTAACAGATAAAATTGAAGTACTAAAGCTTTCTGTAATGTAACTAACAGATAAGAGTGAAGTTCTAAAGCTTTCTGTAATGGAACTAACAGATAAGTGTCAGTTCCTAATGCATTCTGTACCTAACAGATATGACTCAGGTCCTAAAGCTTTCTGTAATGTAACTAACAGATACGTGTCAGGTCCTAAAGCTTTCTGTATTGTAACTAACAGATAAGAATCAGGTCCTAAAGCTTTCTGTAATGTAACTAACAGATACGTGTCAGGTCCTAAAGCTTTCTGTATTGTAACTAACAGATAAGAATCAGGTCCTAAAGCTGTCTGTAATGTAACTAACAGATAAGTGTCAGGTCCTAAAGCTTTCTGTAATGTAACTAACAGATAAGTGTCAGGTCCTAAAGCTTTCTGTAACTAACAAATAAGTGTCAGGTCCTAAAGCTTTCTGTAACTAACAGATAAGAGTCAGGTCCTAAAGCTTTCTGTAACTAACAGATAAGTGTCAGGTCCTAAAGCTTTCTGTAACTAACAGATAAGTGTCAGGTCCTAAAGCTTTCTGTAACTAACAGATAAGTGTCAGGTCCTAAAGCTTTCTGTAATGTAACTAAAAGATAAGAGTCAGGTCCTAAAGCTTTCTGTAACTAACAGATAAGTGTCAGGTCCTAAAGCTTTCTGTAACTAACAGATAAGTGTCAGGTCCTAAAGCTTTCTGTAACTAACAGATAAGTGTCAGGTCCTAAAGCTTTCTGTAACTAACAGATAAGTGTCAGGTCCTAAAGCTTTCTGTAATGTAACTAAAAGATAAGAGTCAGGTCCTAAAGCTTTCTGTAACTAACAGATAAGTGTCAGGTCCTAAAGCTTTCTGTAATGTAACTAACAGATAAGAGTCAGGTCCTAAAGCTTTCTGTAACTAACAGATAAGAGTCAGGTCCTAAAGCTTTCTGTAACTAACAGATAAGAGTCAGGTCCTAAAGCTTTCTGTAATGTAACAGATAAGAGTCAGGTCCTAAAGCTTTCTGTAACTAACAGATAAGTGTCAGGTCCTAAAGCTTTCTGTAATGTAACTAACAGATAAGAGTCAGGTCCTAAATCTTTCTGTAACTAACAGATAAGAGTCAGGTCCTAAAGCTTTCTGTAACTAACAGATAAGTGTCAGGTCCTAAAGCTTTCTGTAACTAACAGATAAGTGTCAGGTCCTAAAGCTTTCTGTAATGTAACTAACAGATAAGAGTCAGGTCCTAAAGCTTTCTGTAACTAACAGATAAGAGTCAGGTCCTAAAGCTTTCTGTAACTAACAGATAAGTGTCAGGTCCTAAAGCTTTCTGTAACTAACAGATAAGTGTCAGGTCCTAATGCTTTCTGTAACTAACAGATAAGTGTCAGGTCCTAAAGCTTTCTGTAACTAACAGATAAGTGTCAGGTCCTAAAGCTTTCTGTAACTAACAGATAAGTGTCAGGTCCTAAAGCTTTCTGTAACTAACAGATAAGTGTCAGGTCCTAATGCTTTCTGTAACTAACAGATAAGTGTCAGGTCCTAAAGCTTTCTGTAACTAACAGATAAGTGTCAGGTCCTAAGGCTTTCTGTAACTAACAGATAAGAATCAGGTCCTAAAGCTTTCTGTAACTAACAGATAAGTGTCAGGTCCTCATGCTTTCTGTAACTAACAGATAAGAATCAGGTCCTAAAGCTTTCTGTAATGTAACTAACAGATACGTGTCAGGTCCTAAAGCTTTCTTTATTGTAACTAACAGATAAGAATCAGGTCCTAAAGCTTTCTGTAATGTAACTAACAGATAAGTGTCAGGTCCTAAAGCTTTCTGTAACTAACAGATAAGTGTCAGGTCCTAAAGCTTTCTGTAACTAACAGATAAGTGTCAGGTCCTAAAGCTTTCTGTAACTAACAGATAAGTGTCAGGTCCTAAAGCTTTCTGTAATGTAACTAACAGATAAGTGTCAGGTCCTAAAGCTTTCTGTATTGTAACTAACAGATAAGTATCAGGTCCTGAAGCTTTCTGTATTGTAACTAACATATAAGTGTCAGGTCCTGAAGCTTTCTGTATTGTAACTAACAGATAAGTATCAGGTCCTGAAGCTTTCTGTATTGTAACTAACATATAAGTGTCAGGTCCTGCAGCTTTCTGTATTGTAACTAACAGATAAGTGTCAGGTCCTGAAGCTTTCTGTATTGTAACTAACAGATAAGTGTCAGGTCCTGCAGCTTTCTGTATTGTAACTAACAGATAAGTGTCAGGTCCTGAAGCTTTCTTTAATGTATTTAACAGATAAGATTCAGGTCCTAATGCTTTCTGTAACTAACAGATAAGTGTCAGATCCTAAAGCTTTCTGTAACTAACAGATACGAGTCAGGTCCTAACGCTTTCTGTAATGTAACTAACAGATAAAATTGAAGTACTAAAGCTTTCTGTAATGTAACTAACAGATAAGAGTGAAGTTCTAAAGCTTTCTGTAATGGAACTAACAGATAAGTGTCAGTTCCTAATGCATTCTGTACCTAACAGATATGACTCAGGTCCTAAAGCTTTCTGTAATGTAACTAACAGATACGTGTCAGGTCCTAAAGCTTTCTGTATTGTAACTAACAGATAAGAATCAGGTCCTAAAGCTTTCTGTAATGTAACTAACAGATACGTGTCAGGTCCTAAAGCTTTCTGTATTGTAACTAACAGATAAGAATCAGGTCCTAAAGCTGTCTGTAATGTAACTAACAGATAAGTGTCAGGTCCTAAAGCTTTCTGTAATGTAACTAACAGATAAGTGTCAGGTCCTAAAGCTTTCTGTAACTAACAAATAAGTGTCAGGTCCTAAAGCTTTCTGTAACTAACAGATAAGAGTCAGGTCCTAAAGCTTTCTGTAACTAACAGATAAGTGTCAGGTCCTAAAGCTTTCTGTAACTAACAGATAAGTGTCAGGTCCTAAAGCTTTCTGTAACTAACAGATAAGTGTCAGGTCCTAAAGCTTTCTGTAATGTAACTAAAAGATAAGAGTCAGGTCCTAAAGCTTTCTGTAACTAACAGATAAGTGTCAGGTCCTAAAGCTTTCTGTAACTAACAGATAAGTGTCAGGTCCTAAAGCTTTCTGTAACTAACAGATAAGTGTCAGGTCCTAAAGCTTTCTGTAACTAACAGATAAGTGTCAGGTCCTAAAGCTTTCTGTAATGTAACTAAAAGATAAGAGTCAGGTCCTAAAGCTTTCTGTAACTAACAGATAAGTGTCAGGTCCTAAAGCTTTCTGTAATGTAACTAACAGATAAGAGTCAGGTCCTAAAGCTTTCTGTAACTAACAGATAAGAGTCAGGTCCTAAATCTTTCTGTAACTAACAGATAAGTGTCAGGTCCTAAAGCTTTCTGTAATGTAACTAACAGATAAGAGTCAGGTCCTAAAGCTTTCTGTAACTAACAGATAAGTGTCAGGTCCTAAAGCTTTCTGTAATGTAACTAACAGATAAGAGTCAGGTCCTAAAGCTTTCTGTAACTAACAGATAAGAGTCAGGTTCTAAAGCTTTCTGTAACTAACAGATAAGTGTCAGGTCCTAAAGCTTTCTGTAACTAACAGATAAGTGTCAGGTCCTAAAGCTTTCTGTAATGTAACTAACAGATAAGAGTCAGGTCCTAAAGCTTTCTGTAACTAACAGATAAGAGTCAGGTCCTAAAGCTTTCTGTAACTAACAGATAAGTGTCAGGTCCTAAAGCTTTCTGTAACTAACAGATAAGTGTCAGGTCCTAATGCTTTCTGTAACTAACAGATAAGTGTCAGGTCCTAAAGCTTTCTGTAACTAACAGATAAGAATCAGGTCCTAAAGCTTTCTGTAATGTAACTAACAGATACGTGTCAGGTCCTAAAGCTTTCTTTATTGTAACTAACAGATAAGAATCAGGTCCTAAAGCTTTCTGTAATGTAACTAACAGATAAGTGTCAGGTCCTAAAGCTTTCTGTAACTAACAGATAAGTGTCAGGTCCTAAAGCTTTCTGTAACTAACAGATAAGTGTCAGGTCCTAAAGCTTTCTGTAACTAACAGATAAGTGTCAGGTCCTAAAGCTTTCTGTAATGTAACTAACAGATAAGTGTCAGGTCCTAAAGCTTTCTGTAACTAACAGATAAGTGTCAGGTCCTAAAGCTTTCTGTAACTAACAGATAAGTGTCAGGTCCTAAAGCTTTCTGTAACTAACAGATAAGTGTCAGGTCCTAAAGCTTTCTGTAACTAACAGATAAGTGTCAGGTCCTAAAGCTTTCTGTAACTAACAGATAAGTGTCAGGTCCTAAAGCTTTCTGTAACTAACAGATAAGTGTCAGGTCCTAATGCTTTCTGTAACTAACAGATAAGTGTCAGGTCCTAAAGCTTTCTGTAACTAACAGATAAGTGTCAGGTCCTAAAGCTTTCTGTAACTAACAGATAAGTGTCAGGTCCTAAAGCTTTCTGTAACTAACAGATAAGTGTCAGGTCCTAAAGCTTTCTGTAATGTAACTAACAGATAAGTGTCAGGTCCTAAAGCTTTCTGTAACTAACAGATAAGTGTCAGGTCCTAAAGCTTTCTGTAACTAACAGATAAGTGTCAGGTCCTAAAGCTTTCTGTAACTAACAGATAAGTGTCAGGTCCTAAAGCTTTCTGTAACTAACAGATAAGTGTCAGGTCCTAAAGCTTTCTGTAACTAACAGATAAGTGTCAGGTCCTAAAGCTTTCTGTAACTAACAGATAAGTGTCAGGTCCTAATGCTTTCTGTAACTAACAGATAAGTGTCAGGTCCTAAAGCTTTCTGTAACTAACAGATAAGTGTCAGGTCCTAAAGCTTTCTGTAACTAACAGATAAGTGTCAGGTCCTAAAGCTTTCTGTAACTAACAGATAAGGTTCAGGTCCTAATGCTTTCTGTAACTAACAGATAAGTGTCAGGTCCTAAAGCTTTCTGTAACTAACAGATAAGTGTCAGGTCCTAAGGCTTTCTGTAACTAACAGATAAGTGTCAGGTCCCAAAGCTTTCTGTAATGTAACGTACAGATACGAGTCAGGTCCTAAAGCTTTCTGTAATGTATCTTTTAAATTATTTTTATTTCACTTTTATTTAACCAGTTAGGCTAGTTGAGAACAAGTTCTCATTTACAAATGCGACCTGGCCAAGATAAAGCATAGCAGTGTGAACAGACAACAACACAGAGTTACAAATGGAGTAAACAATAAACAATAAATAAGTCAATAACATAGTAGGAAAAACAGAGAATCTGTATACATTGTGTGCAAAAGGCATGAGGAGGTAGGCAATAAATAGGCCATAGGAGTGAATAATTACAATTTAGCAGATTAACACTGGAGTGATAAATGATCAGATGAACATGTGCAGGTAGAGATACTGGTGTGCAAAAAAGCAGAAAAGTAAATCAAATAAAAACAGTATGGGGATGAGGTAGGTAAATTGGGTGGGCTATATGCCGATGGACTATGTGCAGCTGCAGCGATCGGTTAGCTGCTCGGATAGCAGATGTTTAAAGTTGGTGAGGGAGATAAAAGTCTCCAACTTCAGAGATTTTTGCAATTCGTTCCAGTCGCAGGCAGCAGAGAACTGGAAGGAAAGGCGGTCAAATGAGGTTTTGGCTTTAGGGATGATCAGTGAGATACACCTGCTGGAGCGTGTGCGACAGGTGGGTGTTGCCATCGTGACCAGTGAACTGAGATAAGGGGGAACTTTACCTAGCATAGACTTGTAGATGACCTGGTGCCAGTCGGTCTGGCGACGTACATGTAGCGAGGGCCAGCCGACTAGAGCATACAGGTTGCAGTGGTGGGTGGTATAAGGTGTTTTAGTAACAAAACGAATGGCACTGTGATAAACTGCATCCAGTTTGCTGAGTAGAGTATTGGAAGCTATTTTGTAGATGACATCGTCAAAGTCGAGGATCGGTAGGATAGTCAGGTTTACTAGGGTAAGTTTTGCGGCGTGCGTGAAGGAGGCTTTGTTGTGAAATAGAAAGCCGACTCTAGATTTGATTTTGCATTTGAGATGTTTGATATGAGTCTGGAAGGAGAGTTTGCAGTCTTGCCAGACACCTAGCTACTTATAGATGTCCACATATTCTAGGTCGGAACCATCCAGGGTGGTGATGCTAGTCGGGCGTGCGGGTGCAGGCAGCGAACTGTTGAAAAGCATGCATTTGGTTTTACTAGCGTTTAAGAGCAGTTGGAGGCCACGGAAGGAGTGTTGTATGACATTGCAGCTCGTTTGGATGTTAGATAGCACAGTGTCCAAGGAAGGGCCAGAAGTATACAGAATGCTGTGGTCTGCGTAGAGGTGGATCAGGGAATCGCCCGCAGCAAGAGCAACATCATTGATATATACAGAGAAAAGAGTCGGCCCGAGGATTGAACCCTGTGTCACCCCCATAGAGACTTCCAGAGGACCGGACAGCATGCCCTCCGATATGACACACTGAACTCTATCTGCAAAGTAGTTGGTGAATCAGGCAAGGCAGTCATTAGAAAAACCAAGGCTACTGAGTCTGCTGATAAGAATATGGTGATTGACAGAGTCGAAAGCCTTGGCCAGGTCGATGAAGACGGCTGCACAGTACTGTCTTTTATCGATGGCAGTTATGATATCGTTTAGTACCTTGAGCGTGGATGAGGTGCATCCGTGACCGGCTCGGAAACCAGATTGCACAGCGGAGAAGGTACGGTGGGATTCGAGATGGTCAGTTGACTTGGCTTTCGAAGACCTTAGACCTTCTGTACAGCACTTTGAGATATCAGCTGATGTACGAAGGGCTATATAAATAAATTTGATTTGATTTGATAGGCAGGGCAGGATGGATATAGGTCTGTAACAGTTTGGTTCCAGGGTGTCTCCTCCTTTGAAGAGGGGGATGACCACGGCAGCTTTCCAATCTTTGGGGATCTCAGATGATACGAAGGAGAGGTTGAACAGGCTGGTAATAGGGGTTGCGACAATGGCGGCGGACAGTTTCAGAAATAGAGGGTCCAGATTGTCAAGCCCAGCTGATTTGTATTGGTCCAGGTTTTGCAGCTCTTTCAGAACATCTGCTATATGGATTGGGTAAAGGAGAAGCTGGGGAGTCTTGGGCGAGTAGCTGCGGGAGGGGGGGTGGAGCTGTTGGCCGAGGTTAGAGTAGCCAGGAGGAAGGCATGGCCAGCCGTTGAGAAATGCTTGTTGAAGTTTTCGATTATCACATATTTATCGGTGGTGACCGTGTTACCAAGCCTCAGTGCAGTGGGCAGCTGGGAGGAGGTGCTCTTGTTCTCCATGGACTTTACAGTGTCCCAAAAAGTTTTTGAGCTACAGAATGCAAATGTATGCTTGAAAAAGCTAGCCTTTGCTTTCCTGACTGACTGCGTGTATTGGTTCCTGACTTCCCTGAACAGTTGCATATTGCGGGGACTATTCGATGCTATTGCAGTCCACCGCAGGATGTTTTTGTGCTGGTCAAGGGCAGTCAGGTCTGGAGTGAACCAATATCTGTTCTTAGTTCTGCATTTTTTGAACGGGGCATGCTTATCTAAGATGGTGAGGAAATTACTTTTAAAGAATGACCAGGCATCCTCTACTGATGGGATGAGGTCAATATCCTTCCAGGATACCTGGGCCAGGTCGATTAGAAAGGCCTGCTCGCAGAAGTGTTTTAGGGAGCGTTTGACAGTGATGAGAGGTGGTCGTTTGACCACGGACCCATAGTGGATACAGGCAATGAGGCAGTGATTGCTGAGACCCTGATTGAAAACAGCTGAGGTGTATTTGGAGGGCAAGTTGGTCAGGATAATGTCTATGAGGGCGACCATGTTTACGGATCTAGGGTTGTACCTGGTGGGTTCCTTGATGATTTGTGTGAGATTGAGGGCACCTAGCTTAGATTGTAGTACTGCCGGGGTGTTCTGCTAGCGGAACCCCTCGACAACATTCCGCTGAAAAGGCAGTGCGCAAAATTCTAAAATATTTTTTTGAAATATCTAACTTTCACACATTGACATGTCCAATAAAGCAAATGAAAGATAAACATTTTGTTAATCTTCCCATCGTGTCCATTTTCAAAAATGCTTAACAGCGAAAGCACAACATTTGATTATGTTAGGTCATAGCCAAGTCGAAAAAACATCCATTTTCCAGCCAAGGATAGGAGTCACAAAAGGCAGAAATATAGATAAAATGAATCAATAACCTCTGATGATCTTCATCAGATGACACTCATAGGACATCATGTTACAAAATACATTGTATGTTTTGTTCGATAAGGTGCATATTTATATCCAAAAAGCTCAGTTTACATTGGCGCCTTACGTGCAGTAATGTTTTGATTCCAAAACATCCGGTGATTTTGCAGAAATACTCATAATAAACATTGATAAAAGATACAAGTGTTATTCACAGAATTAAAGATAGACTTCTCCTTGCAACCACTGTGTCAGATTTTTTAAAAACTTCACGGAAAAAGCATAATCTGAGAACGGCGCTCGGAACCCAAAACAGACAGAGGATTATACAACTTTTTGGAGTCAACAAAATTGATCAGATGCACTCCCAGGAATCCCAGTTCAACAATAAATGACTGATTTGTTCCATAAAGTTCCGTAAAGTCGATCAATTATGTCCAAATAGCCACTTGTTGTTAGAGTGTTCAGCCCAGTAATCCATCTTCATGAAGCGCAAGCATTTCATGCAGACAAAAACTCAAAGTTCCGTTACAGTCCTTTAGAAACATGTCAAACGAAGAATGGAATCAATCTTTAGGACGTTTTTAACATAAAACATCAATAATATTCCAACCGGAGAATTCTGGAGACTCAAAGAGGTGTCATGAGCCTCTCCTTTATAGTAGAATCCTCATTCAAGTTTCTAAAGACGGTTGACATCTAGTGGAAGCCGTAGGAGGTGCAACTTTATCCATATCTTCATGTGTATTCGGTAGACCAAGCTTTGAAAAACTACAAACCTTAGATGTCCCACTTCCTGGTAGGATTTTTCTCAGGTTTTCATCTGCCATATGAGTTCTGTTATACTCACAGACATCATTCAAACTTCAGTGTGTTCTATCCAATACTAATAATAATATGCATATATTAGCATCTGGAACAGAGTAGGAGACAGTTCACTCTGGGCACGCTATTCATCCAAAGGTGAAAATGCTGCCCCCTATCCCAAAAAGGTTAAGCATATCCCAGTTTAGGTCACCTAACAGAATAAACTCTGAAGCTAGATGGGGGGGGTCAATTCACAAATGGTGTCCAGGGCACAGCTGGGAGCGGAGGGGGGTCGATAGCTGGCGGCAACAGTGAGAGACTTATATTTGGAGAGGATCATTTTTTAAATTAGAAGTTCGAAGTGTTTGGGTATTGACATGGAAAGTATGACAAAACATTGCATGCTATATCTGCAGTAGATTGCAACTCCTCCCCCTCTGGTATTTCTCTCTTGATGGAAAATGTTGTAATTGGGTAAGGAATCTCAGAATTTTTGGCGGCCTTCCTAAGCCAGGATTCAGACACGGCAATGACATCAGCGTTGGCAGAGTGTGTTAAAGCAGTGAGTAAAACAAACTTAGAGAGCAGGCTTCTGATGTTGACATGCATGAAACCAAGGCTTTTTCGATCACAGAAGTCAACAAATGAGGGTGCCTGGGGACACACAGGGCCTGGGTTTATCTCCACATCACCCGCGGAACAGAGGAGGAGTAGTATGAGGGTACAGATAAAGGCTAGCAAAACGGGTCGCCTAGAGTGTTGGGAATTAAGAATTTCTGGGCGTAATGTGCATAATGTGCAGACAGGGGTATGGTGGGTGCGCGTACAGCGGAGGTAAGCCCAGGCACTGAGTGATGATAAGAGAGGTTGTATCTCTGGACTGATTATAATGGGTGACTGCTGGTTATAATGGGTGAGGGCACCGCATGGGTGGGAGGTTGGACAAAGGAGGTATCAGAGGTATGATAAGTGGGACTAGGGCTCCATTGTAAACTAAAACAATGATAACTAACCTAAACAACTGTATACAAGGCATATTGACATTTGAGAGAGACATACAGCGAGGCATAAAGTAATCACAGGTGTTGGTTGGGAGAGCTAGCTAAGACAACAACGGGTGAGACAACAACAGCTAATCAGCTAAAACAACAACAACAGGTCAAATGTTGATGACTGGGCAGAGAGGGTTGTTTAACTACACACAGAGTCTGAGTTTGCGGCTTGGGCCGACAGACAAAATAAAATTTAAATAATGGAGTACCGTGATTAATGGACAGTCCAGCAGGCATCAGCTATGTAGCCAAGTGATCATAGGGTCCAGGGGTTAGCAATAGATGGAACAGGGAAGCCACGGAGTAGTCGCTACTACGCTAGCACGCGGGCGACACAGCGCTTAAAGTTAGTAGCCCGGGCTGGCGCCTGCTCCGACTTCCGACTGAGGCCGGTTGAAGGCACAGCGGATGAATTATTTGTCGGCAGACCAGTCGTGGTGGTGCGGCGGGGCGCCGTGTCGACAAAGGATCCAAGCCAGATGGTGAAAGAGGTAATGTAGTTGTAGTAATTTTGTTTTTTTAGCTGCTCCTGGCTCACTGCTAACTGGTGCTAGCTTCGGGGCAGGGGCTTTAGCCACTATAGCCACTCGGTAGCAGCGGTGATCTGGTGCCATGGTCCAGAGCTTATGGCAAGGATCCGGTGGAGTAGTGGGTTCTAGCCTTGTTTGGGTGGAATCCGGTGAACAATTGAGTAGGCCGGGAGGTGGGCCTCAGGGATAGCTTCGGTCCTTGGTAACTCGGTGGGTGCTAGCTAGCTGTGAAGATCAGGAGTAATGGTCCAGGGATTACGGCAGGAATATGGCGTTGTAGTGGAGAGACAGTCCGATACTGGTAGGCTGGTGATTATTATCCAGGCTAAAAAAAGGGCTGGTATCTGTGCAGAAGGTAAAGGCCGCTAGCAGTGTCTAACAATGACTAAATAGATTGTAGCTAATTAGCTGGTTAGCTTCTGAAGGCTAGGTGGTTCTTGCTGCAAGGTCTAAAAATTAAAAAATAATAGCGGTTTCGTATCACATTGGGTGAGGCAGGTTACCGGAAGGTATAATTGAACTAAAATGGAAAAGAGATTGAAAATAAAATTTCAATATATCCAAAAATGACAAAAAATACCAAAGTACACAAGAGGACGAACAAAACACGTCTGCACTGCTACGCCATTTGTGTGTGTGTGTGTGTGCGTGCGTGCGGGCATGCGGGCGTGTATATGTTGCGCCTCTAAATCTGGTGACAAACTGAGCAAAAATACTAGATAATTGTTTCTTTTAAGTGAATTTTATAATCAGACAGCCCACCCCGAAGGGACTAACAACACTGTTTATTAATGTTCTACGACCCAATTTGTTCAGCTTTAGTTTTTAAGTGATGGAAGTAAAGTTCCCTTGACTGTGCTCAGACAGTTTCTTTCATACATCCTACAGACCACTTGACCTATGTTGTCACAACTGAATAATCATGAAACAACAGGACTTGAACGATGAGTCGAGTTTTCACCAACCTTTTGTTGTCACCAAACTTTCAGATAACTTTCAAAATGCAAGCCGAGATCTACCGCTCAGATCTTTATTTAACATGACATAAAAATCGTAAACCTCTGCAACATTAACCAATTAAAACATTACTGTAGAAATGAGGTTTGTGCAGAAAGCTATAGGCCCAATACATTCAATTCAAATTTATCGCACAATCCCCCCGTTGATGAGGTGGTAATTGAGTCGCCTTCTTTTTACAGAAGACGAGAGCGAAATCTGCATATTCTGGGAGGATGCGCACAGTGGAGACCTGGTCTGGACTTTCCACCGTGGTAGCACCAACGGAAACCCCTACACACCTCCCTGAGCACTCTCTCGACCACCCCGTGAGAGCCCTCTGTTGCCAGGAAATAGTGGGGTTATGAAGAGCTAACCAGGGAAGGCCTAGTACCATGGGAAACGCAGGACAGTCAATGAGAAAGTGACTGATTTTCTTCTCCTGAACCCCTGTGTCTCCATGGTCAGGGAGATGGTGTCTTCCCTGATTAGCCCGGACCCTAATGGTCGACTATCCAGAGCGTGATCCGGGAAAGGTCTAACTACAGGAATAATGGGGATCCCTAAACAAAGGGCAAACGCTCTGTCGATACAATTCCCAGCTGCACCTGAATTGACGAGTGCCTTATGCTGGGAAGGCGGGGAGAAATCAGGGAAACAAACCGATACAAACAGGTGATCAACAGAGGACTCTGGATGAGTGTGGTGCGAACTCACCTGGGGTGACGCCAGAGTGTGCTGCCTGTTGCCTCGACTCCCAGAGGGACGAACACGGCACCGACCGGCAGTGTGCCCTCTGCGGCCACAGATGGTGCCTATGATGGCTCCTCCTCCAGTCTCCCTACGAGCAGCCCCTCCCAACTACATGGGTACTGGGTGCTGGAAGATGGCACCAACAGAGCTCCCTCTGGACGTCCGCAGGTGACAAGCAGGTTATCCAACCGGATGGACAAATCCACCAATTGGTCAACGGAGATGGTGGCATCCCTGCAGGCCAGCTCACGTCGGACGTCCTTACGCAGGCTGCACCGATAATGGTCGATGAGGGCCCTGTCGTTCCAAACTGCTCCGGCGGCCAAGGTCCGGAATTACAGGGCAAAATCCTGGGCGCTCCTCTTCCCCTGCCTTAAATAAAAGAGCCGTTCCCCGGCCTCTCTACCCTTGGGTGGATGGTCAATGATGACCCGGTGAACTCCTCGAAGTGGTCCAATGCTGCGCCTCCTACTCCCCACACGGCGTTTGCCCACTACAGAGCTCTTCCTGAGAGAAATGAGACGAGGGCAGAAACTCTCTCCCTTCCTGAGGAAGCTGGGTGCACAGTTGCCAGGTGGAGGTCCAGTTGTAATAGGATTCCCTGGCACTGTGCTGTCGTCCCATCATACTCCCTGGGAAGGGAGATACGCATCCCACTGGGACTGGTTCTGGACGGGACAGGTAGAGGTAACCCTGGTTGCACTGGTCGAGGCACTGGGGAGACCTCCTGTCTCTTCCAGCGGTCCATAGTCTGGACAACGCGATCCATCATGGCACCAAGATGATTTAACATAGCTGAATGTTCCTGGATGCGCTACTCGACTCCTCTAACCGAGGTACCTGCTCCTGCTGACTCCATTGTTGGTGTGTAATTCTGTTAAGGCTGTGTAAGGGAGGCAAAGTCAGGTGCAGGAGAGCAGAGTAGAGTAAACAGGCACACTTTTATTCCATTCAGCAATAGGCACAAAAAATGACATAAGTGCCCAAAAACACAGAACATTAATTATAAAAGTATTGCGCATGAACATACACCGTTAACAATGAACAATTACACTGTCCATAGGAAGGCTTTAATTCTCTATGTTGGTTAGGCCAGGGTGTGACTAGGGTGGGCATTCTAGTTTCTTTATTTCTATGTTTTCTATTTCTTTGTGTTTGGCTGGGTGTGGTTCTCAGTCAGAGGCAGCTGTCTATCGTTGTCTCTGATTGAGAATCATACTTAGGTAGGCTTTTTCCCACCTGCGTTTGTGGGTAGTTGTTTTCTGTTTCGTGTCTGCACCAGACAGAACTGTTTCGTTTTGTTCCACTTTTTTATTTTGTGTCAGTGTTCAGTTTGAATAAATTATCATGAACACATAGAACGCTGCGCTTTGGTCCTCTTCTTCAGACGAGCGTTACATACACACAAAGACATGATGGGGAACAGAGGATTAGGTACATGTAGATTGATTGGGGATTGAAAAGCAGGTTGATTGGAACAAGACAAAACAAATGGACATATGAAAAATGGAGTGGCGATGGCTAGAAAGCCGCTGACGTCGATCGCCGAACGCCGCCCGAACAAGGAGAGGAGCCGACTTTGGCAGAAGTCACGACACGGCTATATGCTCACACCGATAATAGATTAGATGTTGTATTACTTGTGAGGCACAGCTGAATGAGCATACATTTAAATCATTTTATTTTATTTTACTGGGCTGATTGTGCCTGCCTCTGATGGACAGTCTCAGCGGAGGGAGAGAGCAGCAGAGGGTCCGCCTCTCAACATCCCTCAGCCCTCCCTTTCCTCCACTGACACTGGTCAAAAATGGACACCACGTTCCAGCTGATAGTGAAACTTGAGTCGTACAGCATTATTTCAGCTTCATGTACAAATTCATGTTGAGAAAGTGACATTTTCCTTGATAATAAAATAGACCCAAGACACTAATAATAATAACAGAAGCCTATACAATAGATACACTTTCCTACTCATTCATTACAGCTGCAGTGCTGGTTGTAGCGTGAGTGGAAGTAGAAAATGCGTTTTATGGTTCGTAAAAGTGTGGACAGTGCTGAGTAAAAACTTTAACGCTCATAAAAACAGCAGCTATTTGTTGTATTTCTTGACAATAAAACATATACGCTGAGAGTCAGGAAGGAGGTGCAGAAGGAGTGTTTAATGAATAAGGCAGATTAACAAAACAGGAGAAGCGTACTGAACGTGACCAAAACCAAGACTGCCTGATCACTGAGGTTACTGAGGGCTAAATAAATGGAGAGTAATCAAGGTAATGATGAGGTCCAGGTGTGTGTAACGATGGGGAGCAGGTGGGGGTAATGATTGTTGCCAGGACCAGTTGTAAGTAGACTGGCGACCTCGAGCGCTGGAGCGGGAGTAGGCATGACAGACAGTCTCTCTAGTCATGGTTTTAAAAGTTTTGAAAACTCACAGTATCAACTTTGCTTTGCTTTAGCTTTTTGTTATGACATTGTTATGGCATCCAATGGGAACACTTCGCCTACCCGGCGCGCAGGGCAGCTGAATCAAGTACACCTACCGCCAATAGCGCGAAATGAATTTAAAAAAATAGGAAAGCAAGGCATTATCTTTGGGTTTTTTCTGAAATGTTTCGTGATTGACTACGAATGCCTTGGAGATCAATTAGTCGATCGTAATCAACCGGTTGATGGCCACTGGTTTAGTCCATAATGTTGCTTGATCGGTGGTTAGGCTATTGGACTGGACAAAAGTAGGCTACATGGACAAAAGTAGGCTACATGAAAAGTGCAACACTGTTAATATAACTGGGTGTTCGTGTGGGTTTCCTGTGAATTTATATCAATCATGAATCTGCATTTCCTGGAAAATTCTCATCAACAAAAGAGTAATCAAATTAAGATCCTAAATCTGTACCCATCTGTTTCCCTTCACCAGTTTTCTCAGCAGTTATTGCTGTCCAATATGGTGATATTTTATCTACATCCCATGAGTCTTTCTTGTATCTCTTCATGGCCCCACTTTATCAAAACCATGTTGTTGTTGTTTTCCCAGAGGAATGACTAACAGAGGTCCTGTCCTTTTCCAGGAAGAGATGAGCCTCTTATCTAGTAATTGTGCCGCTCTCGAAAATTACTTCCTACACCTTACAATTCCCATGCATCACTCCAATCCCCCCACAATTCCCATGTGAGTGATTCCATAGAAAACCCTCGGAGTGTGGGGTCACATCACAGGCAGGGTCAGCCATTATCAACGGCGACCCTGGAGCAATTATTGTTTCTCAAGGGCACATCGACAGATCATTCACCTTGTCAGCCCCGGGATTCAAATTAGCTACCTTTCAGTTACTGGCCCAATGCTCTAACCACTGTACTATGATTTCCCATTGTAGCCAATTCTGTTACCGATTCTTAGGAAATTAATTTACTGATTTGGTTACAGATTTTCAAGTTTTACCCACTAATAATATAATTCATAAACAATCATAAACAAGATGTATGTCAGTAAAATCACTACAGCTAATCGATAGGTCGAACTTCACTCGTTACTCTGTGAACTTTCAGTGTCCTCCCTGATGAGGGAGAGAAATTAGAAAATTATCTTAAAGATATGTGGGTTTTTCCTAATGGAAATCCAAAGCACAAGGTAATGTTTCTTAAACTTACAGAAGGCAGAGAAAGTTATTATACCAAATAAGTGTTGATATTAGTTGGCAAGGGTCTTTATTTCAACAGTGTGTTTTGATGTATTTCTAATACTTTTTAAGACATTTTCTGGTGGAAGAGCCCTTTTCCATCTGTTTGACCATAAATGAAAGCCTTTGCTTTTTCCTAATGTTTAAGATGGACAATGTGACCCACCACGTTGATTCGGTCTTATGTAGCAACATTTGAAATTGTGTTTTTTTACATTGGATAAAGTAGAGAATCCGAGCAAAAATATTGTATATCATACACCGCAGTTGAGGAACAATGGCAAAGTAAGTATGTGTCACGCCTTGGTCATTGTATCTTGTGTTTTTGTTATATGTTTGGGTAGGCCAGGGTGTGACATGGGTTTATATGTTGTATTTCGTATTGGGGTTTGTATTAATTGGGAGTGTGTATTAGTAGGGGTGTGTCTAGTTAGGCTTGGCTGCCTGAGGCGATTCCTAATTGAAGTCAGCTGATTCTAGTTGTCTCGGATTGGGAACCGTATTTAGGTAGTTTGAGTGCGCGTTGTATTTCGTGGGCGATTGTACCTGTCTTTGTGTTAGTCACCAGATAGGCTGTAATTAGTTTCACTCGTTTGTTGTTTTGTATTCTCAGTTATTTCATGTACAGCATTTTCTTCTTTAAATGTCATGAGTAACCTACACGCTGCATTTCGGTCTGACTCTCTTCAAACAACAGACGAACGAACGACATTACAGTATGCTTTGAAGGTGTAAACTGTACAGTGAAATGGTTACTTGCATAGTAGAGTATTTTGTTTAGACATGTAGCAAGCTAGCTACCTAAACTATTAACCATGGTTGAAAATCTATACATGCTTTAATTTTACCAAATTTGACTTTTTTTTCACCTTTATTGAACCAGGTAGGCAAGTTGAGAACAAGTTCTCATTTACAATTGCGACCTGGCCAAGATAAAACAAAGTAGTTCGACACATACAACAACACAGAGTTACACATGGAGTAAAACAAGCATAGTCAATAATACAGTAGAAACAAGTCTATATATGATGTGAACAAATGAGGTGAGATAAGATAGGTAAAGGCAAAAAAAAGTAAGTAAGTAAGTAAATACACTATAGCAAGTAAAACACTGGAATGGTAGATTTGCAGTGGAAGAATGTGCAAAGTAGAAATAAAAATAATGGGGTGCAAAGGAGCAAAATAAATAAATTAATTAAATAAATAAATACAGTAGGGAAAGAGGTAGTTGTTTGGGCTAAATTATAGATGGGCTATGTACAGGTGCAGTAATCTGTGAGCTGCTCTGACAGCTGGTGCTTAAAGCTAGTGAGGGAGATAACTGTTTCCAGTTTCAGAGATTTTTGTAGTTTGTTCCACTCATTGGCAGCAGAGAACTGGAAGGAGAGGCGGCCAAAGAAAGAATTGGTTTTGGGGGTGACCAGAGAGATATACCTGCTGGAGCGCGTGCTACAGGTGGGTGATGCTATGGTGACCAGCGAGCTGAGATAAGGGGGGACTTTACCTAGCAGGGTCTTGTAGATGACATGGAGCCAGTGGGTTTGGCGACGATTGTGAAGCGAGGGCCAACCAACGAGTGCGTACAGGTCGCAATGGTGGGTGGTATATGGGGCTTTGGTGCCAAAACGGATGGCACTGTGATAGACTGCATCCAATTTGTTGAATAGGGTATTTGGAGGCTATTTTGTAAATGACATCGCCGAAGTCGAGGAATGGTAGGATGCACAGTTTTACAAGGGTATGTTTGGCAGCAAGAGTGAAGGATGCTTTGTTGCGAAATAGGAAGACAATTCTAGATTTAACTTTGGATTGTAGATGTTTGATGTGGGTCTGGAAGGAGAGTTTACAGTCTAACCAGACACCTAGGTATTTGTAGTTGTCCACATATTCGAAGTCAGAGCCGTCCAGAGTAGTGATGGCGGGCAGGTGCAGGCAGCGATCAGTTGAAGAGCATGCATTTAGTTTTACTTGTATTTAAGAGCAATTGGAGGCCACGGAAGGAGAGTTGTATGGCATTGAAGCTTGCCTGGAGGGTTGTTAACACAGTGTCCAAAGAAGGGCCAGAAGTATACAGAATGGTGTTGTCTGCGTAGAGGTGGATCAGAGACTCACCAGCAGCAAGTGTGACATCATTGATGTATACATAGAAGGGAGTTGGTCCAAGAATTGAGCCCTGTGGCACCCCCATAGAGACTGCCAGAGGTCCAGACAACAGACCCTCCGATTTGACACACTGAACTCTATCAGAGAAGTAGTTGGTGAACCAGGTGAGGCAATCATTTGAGAAACCAAGGCTGTCGAGTCTGGCGATGAGGATGTGGTGATTGACAGAGTCGAAAGCCTTGGCCAGATCAATGAATACGGCTACACGGTATTGTTTCTTATCGATGGCAGTTAAGATATCGTTTAGGACCTTGAGATGCACCCATGACCAGCTCTGAAAACAGATTGCATAGCAGAGAGGGTATGGTGAGATTCGCAATGGTCGGTAATCTGTTTGTTGACATGGCTTTCGATGACCTTAGAAAGTCAGAGTAGGATATATACAGGTCTGTAGCAGTTTGGGTCAAGAGTGTCCCCCCCTTTGAAGAGGGGGATGACCACAGCTGCTTTCCAATCTTTGGGAATCTCAGACGACAGGGGGTGGCAACAATTTTGGCAGATCATTTCAGAAAGAAAGGGTCCAGATTGTGTAGCCCGGCTGATTTGTACGGGTCCAGATTTTGCAGCTATTTCAGAACATCAGCTGACTGGATTTGGGAGAAGGAGAAATGGGGAAGGCTTGGGCGAGTTGCTGTGGGGGGTGCAGTGCTGTTGACTTGGGTAGGGATAGCCAGGTGGAAAGCATGGCCAGCCTTAGAAAAATGCTTATTGAAATTCTCAAATATAGTGGATTTTTCAGTGGTGACAGTGTTTCCTATCTTCAGTGCAGTGGGCAGCTGGGAGGAGGTGTTCTTATTCTCCATGGACTTTACAGTGTCCCAGAACTTTTTTGAGTTAGTGTTGCAGGAAGGAAATTTCTGCTTGAAAAAGCTAGCCTTGGCTGTGTATATATTGGTTCCTAGCTTCCATGAAAAGTTTCATACCACGGGGGCTGTTCGATGCTAATGCAGAACGCCATAGGATGTTTTTGTGTTGGTTAAGGGTCGGGGGAGAACCAAGGGCTATATCTGTTCCTGGTTCTACATTTATTGAATGGGGCATGCTTATTTAAGATGGTTAGGAAGGCATTTACAAAGGCATTTACAAAAATAACCAGGCATCCTCTACTGACAGGATGAGATCAATATCCCTCCAGCCATACCCCGGCCAGGTCGATTAGAAAGGCCTGCTCGCTGAATTGTTTCAGGGAGCGTTTGACAGTGACGAGTGGAGGTCATTTGACCGCTGACCCGTTACGGATGCAGGCAATGAGACAGTGATCGCTGAGATCTTGGTTGAAGACAACAGAGGTGTATTTAGAGGGCAAGTTGGTAAGGATGATATCTATGTGGGTGCCCATGTTTACGGCTTTGGGGAGGTGCTTGGTAGGCTCATTGATCATTCGTGTGAGATTGAGGGCATCAAGCTTAGATTGTAGGATGGCTGGGTTGTTAAGAATGTTCCAGTTTAGGTCGCCTAGCAGCACAAGCTCTGAAGATAGATGGGGGGCAATCAGTTAACATATGGTGTGCAGAGCACAGCTGGGGGCAGAGGGTGGTCTATAGCAGGCATCAGCAGTGAGAGACTTGTATTTAGAGAGGTGGATTTTTAAAAGTAGAAGTTCAAATTGTTTGGGTACAGACCTGGATAGTAGGACAGAACTCTGCAGGCTATCTTTGCAGTAGATTGCAACACCGCCCCCTTTGGCAGTTCTATCTTGTCGGAAAATGTTGTAGTTAGGGATGAACATTTCAGAATTTTTGGTGGTCTTTTTAAGCCAAGATTCAGACACAGCTAGAACATCCGGGTTGGCAAAGTGTGCTAAAGCAGTGAATAGAACAAACTTAGGGAGGAGGCTTCTAATGTTAACATGCATGAAACCAAGGCTAATACGGTTACAGAAGTCATCAAAAGAGAGCGCCTGGGGAATAGGAGTGGAGCTAGGCACTGCAGGGCCTGGATTCACCTCTACATCACCAGAGGAAAAGAGGAGTAGGATAAGGGTACGGCTAAAAGCAATGAGAATTGGTCCTCTAGAACGTCTGGAACAGAGAGTAAAAGGAGGTTTCTGGGGGCGATGAAATAGCTTCAAGTTATAACGTACAGACAAAGGTATGGTAGGATGTGAATACAGTGGAGGTAAACCTAGGTATTGAGTGATGATGAGAGAGATATTGTCTCTAGAAACATCATTGAAACCAGGAGATGTCATCGCATGTGTGGGTGGTGGAACTAATAGGTTGGATAAGGTATAGTGAGCAGGACTAGAGGCTCTACAGTGAAATAAGCCAATAAACACTAACCAGAACAGCAATGGACAAGGCATATTGACATTAAGGAGAGGCATGCTTAGTCGAGTGATCAAAAGGGTCCAGTGAGTAGTGAGGTTGGTTGGAGTCTGAATACTAATGATTGGCCAGTAAAGAAGCTAACCTAACTTCTGGTTAGCTTCTGATTAGCTTCTGGTTAGCTTCTGGCTAGCTTCTGGTTAGCTTCAGGCTAGCTTCTGGTTAGCTTCTGTGGAGGATCACAGATTTGAGGTAAATAATACTTTATTTTTTATAAATTGGTGAGGCGGGTTGCAGGAGAGTGTTTTGAAGTTGAGTTTATGGAAAAGACAAAAATATATATAAAAAGGTATGCGATGAAAGTTGTAAATATATATATGTACGGGACACGACAAGACGAGGACAACGGACGTCTGACTGCCATGCCATCTTGGCTTTGACATGCTCCAAGGAACTTCACATGTTGGTGCTCATGGGTCTTTTTTACATGGAAGTTATTTGATTTTGTGGTGATCTGTAAGATGTACGAACAATTTGTCTCCTATGATGCTTTACTGCTTGCTGTTATATGAGAGGTATTTAGATTTAAATCCCCCCAAATTAAATTACAATAATTTATTCATAGGGAAAAATATAAACATGAATATTTAAAAAACTAATTTTGAGATTTGACACATTTTTGGCAATAAATAATAAATAAATAATAAAACTAGGCTTATCTAAGCCTACTTCCCCAGAGTCAGATGAACTCATGGACGCCATTGGTATCGCTCTGCGTGCAGTTTTAAGGGGCTTCATTGGCAAAATCCCAATGTATCCTTTAATAATGTCACGCCATGACCATAGAGAGGCCTCAGGGTTCTCTATGGTGCTTTAGGTCAGGGGTGACTCGGGTGTTCAAGTCGTTATATTTCTATGTTGGTGTTTTAGTATGGTTCTCAATTAGAGGCAGCTGATTATTGTTGTCTGTAATTGGGGATCATACTTAAGTTGTCCTTTGTTCCCACCTCTTTTGTGGGATATAGTTTGTGTTAGTGTTTTGTGCACTACGGCTTTCAAGTTTGTGTTATGTTTATTGTTTTTGTAGTTTCACGGTGTAATAAAGTATGTGGAACTCAACTCACGCTGCGCCTTGGTCCGTTCCTATCTTCGAACGTGACAAATACGTTGTTGAACATAATATAGTATATCAAAGATCCAGAGTGGGATCTCTGCTACTTTTAGAGTTATGATCCAATGTATGTGCATTACTAACAGAGTGAATGTGAAAATGGATTCAAAATGGTCACCCTGGTGATTTCAAGATGTGCAATGCTAGAACTAAAAGGAGGGCTGTGATCGGTTACATTGCCTACTGTGCCAATTTCTATGTATACGATTTTACAACTAGCGGAGCTTTGATATTCCTGAGGATAATATTACTGTTTATATGTTTCAATATTCATCCATCAAAAGAAAATAGTTTTATTGAACTCTAAATAGTACTCAAATTATAGAGCCAGTGGTAAAGCTTCATATGACACCACCTACAGGTGAAATACTATGGAGAATTAAAGTAGGCCTGGGTCACAAAACGTCACAAATATGCCAACTTTGCTACATTATTTTTCAATTATGCTTCTAGATATACAGTATGCCATTTAGTATGTCAATCTAAAGGACCATTTATGGATTTTTTTTCGTACTAGTTAGAAATGGAATCACTCATGTGTTTGTAGGTCATTTTTTTGTAAAATGTTTTCTTCCAAGTGCCAGTCAATTAGACTGGTAGCCTAGCGGTTAGTGTTGGGCCAGTAACTGAAAGGTTGCTAGATTGAATCCCCTAGCTGACAAGATAAAAATATGTTGTTCTGCCCCTGAATAAGGCAGTTAACCCACTGTTCCTAGGCCTTCATTGTAAATAACAATGTGTTCTTAACTGACTTGCCGAGTTAAATAATAGTTCAATAAATTAAAAAATTAAATAAAAAATTTCTCTAACCAGAGACCCAGTCCAACCCCAGCCCCAGTCAAACCCCAGACCCTTTCTGATTGATCTGTGAGTAAAGCAGGAGGGATTTGTTTACTTGCTAGTTTTGTTTTGTTTGTTATATATTTGTTTCCGATTATAATCTGTGCTATACCTCAATATGTACTCTATGTAGCCTGAACATTTTTATGTAGTGGGAGGGAGGGAAGGAGAATGAAGAGGAAGATGAGGAGTAGGATGAGGGGGAATGAGTATTGGTACTGTATGTATTTGTATTTATTGGGGATCCCCCATCATACAGTGCCACTACCCACTCTTCCTCCTCCTCCTCCTCCTTTTTACCACTACACATGTATCCTTCTCTAGCTCAGTTGGTAGAGCATGGCGCTTGTAACGCCAGGGTAGTGGGTTCGATTCCCGGGACCACCCATACGTAGAATGTATGCACACATGACTGTAAGTCGCTTTGGATAAAAGCGTCCGCTAAATGGCATATATTATTATTATTATTATAGGCTGCATGGGTTTTGTATGCAAAGTAACATGGATGGAGGGAGGGGGAAACTAAAGCCGTGATGCATCAGACCATTTGTGCCAAAGTACTCCTTTTATTGTCATGTTTTGTCATTTATTATCATGTCTTGTCCCTGTGCTTCCCATTCTATTCGTTTCCCTCTGCTGGTCTTATTAGGTTCTTTCCCTCTTTCTATCCCTCTCTCTCCCCCTCCCTCTCTCACTCTCTCGCTCTCTCTTCTCTCTATCGTTCCGTTCCTGCTCCCAGCTGTTCCTATTCCCCTAATCATCATTTAGTCTTCCCACACCTGTTCCCGATCCTTTTCCCTGATTAGAGTCCCTATTTCACTCCTTGTTTCCCGTACCTGCCCTGTCGGATCCTCATATATAATTCACCGTGCTGTGTCTATGTTTTGCCCTGTCGTGTCGTGTTTCCCTCAGATGCTGCGTGGTGAGCAGGTGTCTGAGTCTGCTAGGTTCAAGTGCCTTCCCGAGGCAACCTGCAGTTCTCGATCAAGTCTCCAGTCTGTTCTCGTCTTTACGTGTAGTATTATGCTTTTTGTTTTGTAAAGTTTATTCTGGATTAAATACTCTGTTTTCGCCAAGTCGCTTTTGGGTCCTCATTCACCTGCATGACATTTATAGACAACCTTACAAAGGACTCATTGACTGATCTCCTCTAGCATTACCTTGTCCTTCAGAATGTGTTCAAACAGGGAATAGAGTAAGCTCCAATGAGTTTTGACAGACAACATTGCCTAGTTAGTAGAACCATATGAGCGTAATCTCTCAGAGTACAATTTAGGCCGTGTTCTGTCTCGCATACTTTCTCCCTAAAAATGGCATTGTTTATTTGTTTGTGCTCTCATAAGTTTCCCACTCAACCTGTCAGTTTCATTTTCTAATGAAAATGTGACACCATAAATCGTCCATTCACTTTCCACTTTCCGCCATGTCTTTAAGTTAGTTCCAGCATCAAAATGTTAATATAAACCATGCTTACACTTACATACTGTATATCCTTACTCCATTCTGCTCCGTTGTTTTATGAGTTGACGCCTGCTGTCTGTGTTCCATGCATTAGTGTGTATGGGGAGTCGTATTTTAGCAGTGCACAGAAGACATCAAAGCAGGTCTGTGGAGATGCAGTAAATCTCAGGCACTTGGAAGGTACCTCGTTCATTACATTACCTACGCTGCCAATAAAGTTTAATTAGACTGCATGCGGTTCCTGTTGGAATTTAAATAAATGCTCTTGTGTAGCCTGCATGAACAAAAGCCACTCTCTTTTCTCTTCCCTGTATAGTCATCCCAGACCTGTGAATTAATCTATCATGGATCAACTTCAAACTCTCTCCCCACTATATCCCCAGTCTTTATTCCTTGGGAAGACAGTTAGAGATGATTTTCTTTCTTTAGCATTGCAGAGTTTATTCAAACTACAAATCCTCCATATGCTGAATTATGCATGGGAACCAAACATCTGAAAAGTTCTGCTTTGTAGAAGAAGACCATGGTTATGGTTATTATTATATTACTATATTTATTATGGTTATTATTATATTACTATAATGGTTATGGTTATTATTGTTGTTATTATTATATTACTATGGTTATGGTTGTTATTATTATGTGTATTATTATATTACTATAATGGTTATTATTATGTGTATTATTATATTACTATACTTGTTATGGTTATTAATATATTACTATATTGGTTATGGTTATAAGTATGTGTATTATTATATTACTATAATGGTTATGGTTATTATTATTATGTGTATTATTATATTACAATTATGGTAATTATGATGTTTGTTATTATATTACTATAATGGTTATTGTTATTATTATGTTATTATATTACTGTAATGTTACAGTTATTATTATGTTCTTAATTGTATTACTTTAATGGTTATGAATATTATTATGTTTATTAATATATTACTATTATGGTTATGGCTACCAGGTGGCTGTAACGTCGTTCTTCGTTTGTAGAAAGAGAGTCGGACCGAAATGGAGCGTGGTGGTTACTCATGTCTTTAATGAAGAAAGCGATACATGAAATAACTATTACAAAATACAAAACAACAAATGGAACGTGAAATCTAGTACAGCCTATCTGGTGAACTACACAGAGACAGGAACATTCACCCACGAAATACAAAGCGAAACTCAGGCTACCTAAATATGATTCCCAATCAGAGACAACGAGAATCACCTGACTTAGATTGAGAACCGCCTCAGGCAGCCAAGCCTATACAACACCCCTACTCAGCGGCGATGCCAAATACTACAAACCCCAATACGAAAAATACAATAACATAAACCCATGTCACACCCTGGCCTGACCAAATATATAACAAAAACACAAAATACAATGACCAAGGCGTGACAGTGGCCTGCTCACATTACCATATTTCTGAGGGGACCTGATACTATCCTCATACAATCCTGATACTATTCTGATACTATCCTGATACTTCCTAACACTATTCTGATTATTTTCTGATAATGTCTTGATAATATCCTGATACTACAGTGATACTATCCTCATATTATTCTGATACTAACCCGATACTATCCTGATTATCTTCTGATACTGTCCTGACACTATCCTGATACTATCATGAGAGTATGCTGATACTATCATGATTCTATCATGATACTATTCTGACACTATCCTGATACTATCCTAAAACAATTTTGATTGTATCTTGATACTTTTCTAATACTATCCTTATACTATCCCAATACTATCATGTTTCTATTCTGATACTATCCTGATATTATCTTGAAACTATTGTGATACTATTCTGATAGTATCATGATACTATCCTGTTACTATTCTCATACTATCCTCATACTATCCTGATACTATCATGATACTATCCTAATACTATCCTGATACTGTTCTGATTCTGTCCTGATTCTCTCCTGATAGTATCATGATACTAACATCATACTATCCTCATACCATTCTGATACTAACCCGATACTATCCTGATACTCTTCTGATTTTATCCTGATACTCTCTTGAAACTATCCTAAAACTATTTTGATTACATCCTGATACTATTCTGAATCTATCTGGATTATTTTCTGATACTATCCTGATATTGATCCTGATACTATCCTGATACTATTCAGAAACAATCCTGATACTCTTCTGACACTATCCTGATACTATCTTGATACTATCCTAAAACTTTTTTAGATTATATCCTGATACTATTCGGAAACTGTCCTGATACTAACCTTATACTATCCCAATACTATCATGTTTCTATTCTGATAATATAGCTATCTTGAAACTAATCTCAAAGTATCCTGATAGTATCCTGATACTATTCTCATACTCTCCTGATACTATTCTCATATTATCCTGATACTTTCCTGATATTATCATGGTACTATCCTAATACTATCCTGATACTGTTCTGATTCAGTACTGATACTCTCCTGATAGTATCATGATACTATCCTCATACCATTCTGATACTAACCCAAAACTATCCCGATACTCTCCTGATAGACTCTCCTGATAGTAGCATGATACTAAGATAGTAGCATGATACTATCTTGACCACTTCCGGGTTGGAGCGAGCGGTCGCATCCGCACTTCGCTCCGCAGGTAGTATAACTTTTTCATTACATTTCATTATAGTACAATGGTTTGATTTGTCTAATCTTAGCAATTTCTTCTTAGCTAGCTACATAGCCTTCTTTGTATCTAAGATAATTGCGTAATTATCGTATTTCGTCGTCCTAACGTAGTCTTCACTGCTATTTGCCCAGCAGCTAGCCAGCTAGCAAACGTCCACCGAATAGCAGCTGTAGAAACTATTACACTCAACTGAACGACTTGATTAGTGTAGTGTTAGCTAGCTACATAGCTGTCTTTGCTGTCTTCGTATCCAAGATAATTGTGTAGTTTAGAGTGTGTAGTCTTAGAGTGATTATCTTAATTTACCGAGGTTAGCTAGCCAGCTATTTGTCATCCTTAACGTAGGAGACACTGCTAGCTAGCCAACAGCTAGCCAACGTCTTCCGAATAGAACTCAACAACCCGGTCGCATTCCGCTTCGCTCCACAGGTAGTATCACATTTTCACCTCATTTCATTACAGTACAACGGTTTGATTTGTTTGATCGTAGCTAGCTACATAGCTAGCTACATAGCCGTCGTTGTATCAAAGATAATTGTGTAGTCTAGAGCGACTTTCTAGGTTAGCTAGCCAACTATTGTCGTTCTTTTAACGCAACGTAACGTAAACAACACTGCTAGCTAGCCAGCTAGCCCCCGAATAGCAGCACTGTAGAAACTATTACACTCAACGGAACGACTTGATTAGTGTAGTGTCAACAACGCAGCCACTGCCAGCTAGCCTACAAAGTCACAACGCAGCCACTGCCAGCTAGCCTACTTCAGCAGTACTGTATCATTTTAATAATTTTAGTCAATAAGATTCTTGCTACGTAAGCTTAACTTTCTGAACATTCGAGACGTGTAGTCCACTTGTCATTCCAATCTCATTTGCATTAGCGTAGCCTCTTCTGTAGCCTGTCAACTATGTGTCTGTCTATCCCTGTTCTCTCCTCTCTGCACAGACCATACAAACGCTCCACACCGCGTGGCCGCGGCCACCCTAATCCGGTGGTCCCAGCGCGCACGACCCACGTGGAGTTCCAGGTCTCCGGTAGCCTCTGGAACTGCCGATCTGCGGCCAACAAGGCAGAGTTCATCTCAGCCTATGCCTCACTCCAGTCCCTCGACTTCTTGGCACTGACGTAAACATGGATCACCACAGATAACACTGCCACTCCTATTGCTCTCTCTTCGTCCGCCCACGTGTTCTCGCACACCCCGAGAGCTTCTGGTCAGCGGGGTGGTGGCACCGGGATCCTCATCTCTCCCAAGTGGTCATTCTCTCTTTCTCCCCTTACCCATCTGTCTATCGCCTCCTTTGAATTACATGCTGTCACAGTTACCAGCCCTTTCAAGCTTAACATCCTTATCATTTATCGCCCTCCAGGTTCCCTCGGAGAGTTCATCAATGAGCTTGATGCCTTGATAAGCTCCTTTCCTGAGGACGGCTCACCTCTCTCAATTCTGGGCGACTTTAACCTCCCCACGTCTACCTTTGACTCATTCCTCTCTGCCTCCTTCTTTCCACTCCTCTCCTCTTTTGACCTCACCCTCTCACCTTCCCCCCCTACTCACAAGGCAGGCAATACGCTCGACCTCATCTTTACTAGATGCTGTTCTTCCACTAACCTCATTGCAACTCCCCTCCAAGTCTCCGACCACTACCTTGTATCCTTTTCCCTCTCGCTCTCATCCAACACTTCCCACACTGCCCCTACTCGGATGGTATCGTGCCGTCCCAACCTTCGCTCTCTCTCCCCCGCTACTCTCTCCTCTTCCATCCTATCATCTCTTCCCTCTGCTCAAACCGTCTCCAACCTATCTCCTGATTCTGCCTCCTCAACCCTCCTCTCCTCCCTTTCTGCATCCTTTGACTCTCTATGCCCCCTCCTCCAGGCCGGCTCGGTCCTCCCCTCCCGCTCCGTGGCTCGACGACTCATTGCGAGCTCACAGAACAGGGCTCCGGGCAGCCGAGCGGAAATGGAGGAAAACTCGCCTCCCTGCGGACATGGCATCCTTTCGCTCCCTCCTCTCTACATTTTCCTCTTCTGTCTCTGCTGCTAAAGCCACTTTCTACCACTCTAAATTCCAAGCTTCTGCCTCTAACCCTAGGAAGCTCTTTGCCACCTTCTGCTCCCTCCTGAATCCCCCCCCCCCCTCCTCCCTCTCTGCAGATGACTTCGTTAACCATTTTGAAAAGAATGTCGACGACATCCGATCCTCGTTTGCTAAGTCAAACGACACCGCTGGTTCTGCTCACACTGCCCTACCCTGTGCTCTGACCTCTTTCTCCCCTCTCTCTCCAGATGAAATCTCGCGTCTTGTGACGGCCGGCCGCCCAACAACCTGCCCGCTTGACCCTATCCCCTCCTCTCTTCTCCAGACCATTTCCGGAGACCTTCTCCCTTACCTCACCTCGCTCATCAACTCATCCCTGACCGCTGGCTACGTCCCTTCCGTCTTCAAGAGAGCGAGAGTTGCACCCCTTCTGAAAAACCTACACTCGATCCCTCCGATGTCAACAATTACAGACCAGTATCCCTTCTTTCTTTTCTCTCCAAAACTCTTGAACGTGCCGTCCTTGGCCAGCTCTCCCACTATCTCTCTCAGAATGACCTTCTTGACCCAAATCAGTCAGGTTTCAAGACTAGTCATTCAACTGAGACTGCTCTTCTCTGTATCACGGAGGCGCTCCGCACCGCTAAAGCTAACTCTCTCTCCTCTGCTCTCATCCTTCTAGACCTATCGGCTGCCTTCGATACTGTGAACCATCAGATCCTCCTCTCCACCCTCTCCGAGTTGGGCATCTCCGGCGCGGCCCACTCTTGGCTTGCATCCTACCTGACAGGTCGCTCCTACCAGGTGGCGTGGCGAGAATCTGTCTCCTCACCACGCGCTCTCACCACTGGTGTCCCTCAGGGCTCTGTTCCCAGCCCTCTCCTATTCTCGCTATACACCAAGTCACTCAGGCCCTACACCCAAACAAAGTCACTCTCCTTCCAGTTCTCTGCTGCCAGTGACTGGAACGAACTGCAAAAATCTCTGAAACTGGAAACACTCATCTCCCTCACTAGCTTTAAGCACCAACTGTCAGAGCATCTTACAGATTACTGCACCTGTACATAGCCCACCTATAATTTAGCCCAAACAACTACCTCCTTTTCCAACTGTATTTAATTTATTTATTTATTTTGCTCCTTTGCACCCCATTATTTTTATGTCTACTTTGCACATTATTCCATTGCAAAACTACCATTCCAGTGTTTTACTTGCTATATTGTATTTACTTTGCCACCATGGCCTTTTTTTGCCTTTACCTCCCTTCTCACCTCATTTGCTCACATTGTATATAGACTTGCTTATACTCTATTATTGACTGTATGTTTGTTTTACTCCATGTGTAACTCTGTGTCGTTGTATCTGTCGAACTGCTTTGCTTTATCTTGGCCAGGTCGCAATTGTAAATGAGAACTTGTTCTCAACTTGCCTACCTGGTTAAATAAAGGTGAAATAAAAAAAAAAAAAAAAAATACTATCCTGATATTATTCTCATACTATCCTTATACTATCCTGATAATGTCCTGATATTATCATGATATTATCCTCATACTATTCTGATACTGTCCTGATACTAACCCGATACTATCCGTATACTATTCTGATTCTATCCTGATACTATTCTGATACTGTCCTGATACTATCCTTATACTATCCTGATAATGTCCTGATACTATCATGATATTATCCTCATACTATTCTGATACTATCCTGATGCTATCATGATACTATCCTGATCCTATTCTGATACTATCCTGTTACTATCTTTATACTATCCTGATATTACTCTCATACTATCATGATACTATCCTGATATCCTGATAATGTCCTGATATTATCACGATATTATCCTCATACTATTCTGATACTATCCTGATACTATCTTTATACTATTCTGATACTATCCTGATACTTTTCTAATACTTTCCTGTTACTTTCATGAAACTATCCCAATTATATCCTGATACTGATCTGATTCTGTCCTGATACTGTTCTGATACTCTCCTGATACTATCATGCTACTATACTCATACTATTCTGATACTAACCCAATACTATCCTGATAGTCTCCTGATACAATCCTGATACTGTCCTGATACTATCTTGATACTATCATGATACTATCCTGATACAATCCCGATACTGTCCTGATATTGTCCTGATAATACCTTGATAGTCTCCAGATACTGTCCTGATACTATTCTGATTCTGTTCTTTCTGTAATCAGGTTGCATTAACCTCAGTGGATGGATTCCAAACTACACCCTATTTCCTTTATTGTGCACTGTGCACTACTTTTGACCAGGGCCCATAGGGCTCAGTGTGCCATTTGCAACACAACTTCAAACCTCAAATAACCATAGTCCCATTCCTGTACTCTGCACCTCCTTCAGTACCCCCCTATCCCAAACCTAGTTTTTACAGAAATCCTGATTGGAATATTATTGGAATCAGTAGGGAATAAGCAGGAAATCTGAATTCATCCAAACAGGATGTCTGGAAAACCCTGGAATTTTGATAAAGTTACCAGAATGTTGTAACTCTGCACTGCACCTAGGAGAGCAGACCACGAACCAGGGTGATAGCCAGGCCACGGAGGTGATGGGCAAATAAATTCAGGCGGAAACATAGATATTGAAACAAATTCCAAAAATATGTCTGCAATGCAGCATGCAATAGGGCATGCTGGGAAAAATGATAATGATGGGTGTGATGATGAGTGTGGTGTTGATTCAAAGTGATGTGTATTAGTTTTAGGCCCCAGTAGTAAGGTAAAACTAGGCCTTCAAAATAAGTCCTTGCGAAATATGTCCGGTATTATGTTAAATACTGTAAATATATTTTTTACAATAATATATTCGCTTAGGATCTCACTTGGTGAAGATCATAAGACCAAAAATGAGTGCAACAACTCTTGTCTCTGTGTTCCTCTCCTTGGTCGGGCATTGTTCGGCGGTCGACGTCACCGGTCTTCTAGCCATCACCAATCCACCTTTCATTTTCCATTTGTTTTGTCTTGTCTTCCTGCACACCTGGTTTTCATCTCCTACTAATTAACATGTATTTAGCCCTCTGTTCCCTCCATGTCTGTGTGGGGTATTGTTTATTGTCAGGGTTGGTATGCTGCCGGCTGGTTTGTGACAGGTTTTGTTTTATGCCTGTGCTTTGCGGCAGCCAGTACTTTGTACTAAAGGTTTTGTACTTTGGGCTGCCTTACTTGTTCTTTGTGAATTTGTTTTGTCACGCGGTTGCGTTCTGTATGATGATTGCCTAGGTAAAGTGCTTTGTCCATTCATCTCTGCTCTCCTGTCCCTGACTTCCATGCACCAGCTACACCCACCATTGACACTCTGTCACTAACAAGTGCAGTCATGGGCGGTAACTGTTACAATAAACTCAAACGGCACTCTGTGAAATATTTTAATAAGGCTGTAGTTAATTTAACACTGTTCCGCTTTCAGTGTTGATTTAACACTCTCAGTGTATATATATATTTTAAAACTGGAGAACGAACTGTGTGTAGCTGTGCTCCCTCACCCTGTTCTTGTGACATGAGGCTGCCAGGTTAGAGTCACTCAGGAGGCTCAGGCTATTATACCTTGGAAGCATATGCACCCTGAAGGGCAGGAGAGGCACATAAACCACGGAGGGACACTTCAAGGTGAAAGCTCTCTGTGTATCACACAGGTGGTTTGTGGCACCTTAATTGGGGAGGACGGGTCTGATATACATCATGGTGTCCATGTGTTTGATACAGTTCCATTCACTCCATTCCAGACTTCCAGTCCTCCCCTCAATAGCCTCCTGTGGTGGATACATCTTTGCAAAACATAAACTATTTTAAACACATTTAGGTGTCATAGTGGAACCGAAAAGACACTGCCATAATTGAATGTGGTAATTTTTTGGGTGAAACCAAAACCTCTGTTTTCAGGCTGGATATGGACATTTATTCAAATATCTTGACTTTCCCAGCATCAGTGCAAGAGGGAAATCTTGGAGTGAAGCTTAAGGGAGTAGTGTAGTCATCCACTTCACAGTCTGACAGCTGGCATCTCTCAGAAGCACTCTCACTCTGAGAAACACATCTCTCTAGTGGCATCTCAGACGCCTCGTCTTCTTTAGCTGCATGGAGGTTAAACGGAGCATGATCTTTTACCTGCCTGTTTGTGAGACAGAAAAACAGTGCTGCTATCACATTAGGAAAGTAGCAAGTTTGGTGGCGGAGGATGGCTGTGTGGAGCCGAAAGCTATCTGCTGCTGTGTGTCGCTTTATAAAGGCCCTGAGATTGAAAAGATGAGTAGGCCTCACCCCTTTCTTCCTCCCCATTTTGACCAACCAGGGGACCTGACAGCAGCTGAGCCCGCCTCCTTCCCCTAGCACTGCTCAGTAGTTCCGTCACGGACAGTAAAATGCATCTGCCATGGGAACAGCGCAGGCAGGCCACTTTGTCAGCACACACACACATCCTGGTCTTTAAGCAGAGCCACACCAGCAGAGAAATAGAGAGAGCTAGGATGAATAATTGAAGTCTGCATTCTGCAGAGGCTCTAAATGGCTGGGAGAAGGAGACGTTAATGATTCATGGGCTGCTTTTATCTGCTTTGGTTCAGGTCACTGTCCTGAAGGCACTTGGGGCAGTGGAGGAGAGGCGAGGGTGGAGCGGGAAGGGGAGACAGAGGAGAGAAGCTGGAAAGGTGGGGTATCATGGCCGAATAGATTGTGTGAAAAATGGGCCCGCATAGATTAAGAAATATTGCCAAAGAAAACTTTAAAGCAAATATTAAGGCTGAGCGGCCTTTCCAGTTCAACTTTTTTGCTGTAAATATTTGAGGTGGGATTTATGGGTATTCTTTCATCACCAGGATTTATTTTCCCAGGCTTGGTCCCAAATGGCACCCTATTCCCTACATAGTACACTGGTTTTGACCAGAGGTCTAATGTAGTGCATTATATAGGGAATAGGATGCCACTGTGGAAACAGCCCTTGAGTCCAACAGGACCACTTTTGCTGCGACTACTATGTCTCTGCTATGGTCTGTTCACTCAGCTGCAGCTGTTTATAAGGTGCCCCGAAACATAGGGTTTCTCTTTTCCAAATCAAGTGTCCAATAAATGTCATGTTAAAACTGAAGAAAAAAATATCTCTAATCACAATATTATGCGGCCTGATACGAACACTTTTCATTTTTAATATCTACAGAATAACAAACAGAGAATATGTCCATGCAGCAATTAATCAAATTGTGGTTCTCAAATAGTCTATTTGATGACGTTCCAGATTCAGATAAGCTTAGAAACATGTTGTTCCACTGCTGCGTGTCACGAACGAAGGATGACTTTCTTTCTGCTGGGGAAAGGTGGTTAACGCTGTTGTTTTCTTCTAGTGGTACAGGGCATTCAGGGCCGGCTCCAAGTATAAGAGACAAAAGCTTTTTGGGGAACTCAGTCAGGGTCTCAACTTACTGTTGAGAGTAAGAATACTAGAATACATCAGATGTAATTTAGAAATGTGGTTGTACATCATTCGGCAGGTTTTCTCTTGTTATGTCAGTCACACACAGTCACTCACTGACTACCTATAATTTGTTAGATGACAAATTGTATTATTAAACATGTAAGCTAACAATGATAGTTAGTCTAGTCAGCTATCTACACTTGTAGTAATCATGACCAAATATTGACCAGGCACCTTCCCTGGGCCCTGACCTCCAGTGGGCCCCCATTGATGGTATTAGTCATTCTCACTCAGATATCAGATTAACATGCCTAAATGTGTAGAACTGCAGGAAATTAGCTGAAAACTGCCATATATTACTTGTGATGCGCCCTGGTCAAAAGTAGTGAACTATATAATTAGGGAATAGGCTGCATAGGAAACATTACCGTAGAAAAGACATCGCTCCCACACACTACATAACTATCAATACTCCCACACACTACATAACTATCAATACGCTGATGCACTACACACCTATCAATACTCCCACACACTACACAGCTATCAATACTCCCACACACTACATAACTATCAATACGCTGATGCACTACACACCTATCAATACTCCCACACACTACACAGCTATCAATACTGGGCGGCAGGGTAGCCTAGTAGTTAGAGAATTGGACTAGTAACTGTAAGGTTGCAAGTTCAAATCCCTGAGCTGACAAGGTACAAAATCTGTCATTCTGCCCCTGAACAGGCAGTTAACCCACTGTTCCTAGGCTGTCATTGAAAATAAGAATTTGTTCTTAACTGACTTGCCTAGTAAAATAAAGATAAAAATATATGAAATAAAATACTCTGGTGCACTACACAACTATCAACAAGTGTAGATGTGATACTGTGCATTTGGCCCTGCTTTTCGGACTGATTTTAAAGCTTGCAGACTGTAGCTGCATGATAAAGAAAATTCAAGACAATTCCAATGAAAATAAAGTGTTAGATGTGTTTGTTTTGTGTTTTCTCAGTCTCACATGTTTGTTGTTCTTAGAGTTGTTCTTGTCAAAGTATATACGTAGGTCTGACAGTCAGTCAATTGGTCTTGTCTTCTCAACGTATCCCTCTCCTCTCTTCAGAGAGCTGATGCCCAAGACCCTGGAGGGCCAGATCACCATGGAGAAGACCCCCAGCTACTTTGTGACCAGAGAGGCCCCGGCCCGGATCTCCGCCATGTCCCGGGACACCAAGCTAATTGTGGTGGTGAGGGACCCCATCACCAGGGCCATCTCTGACTACACACAGACGCTGTCCAAGAACCCAAAATTCCCACCTTCGAGAGCTTGACCTTCAAAAACAGGTCTACGGGGCTCATCGACACGTCCTGGAGCGCCATCCAGATCGGCATCTATGCCAACCACCTGGACAACTGGCTAGAATACTTCCCCATGGGCCAGATTCTGTTCGTAAGCGGGGAACGTCTGATCAGCGACCCGGCCGGAGAGCTGGGCAGGGTGCAGGACTTCCTGGGACTCAAGAGGATCATCACAGACAAACACTTCTACTTCAACCAGACCAAGGGCTTCTCCTGCCTCAAGAAGGCTGAGGGCAGCAGCAAGCCACACTGCCTGGGCAAAACCAAAGGGCGGACCCACCCCAACATCCACCCAGAGGTGGTGCAGAGGCTACGGGACTTCTACAGGCCTTTCAACATGAAGTTCTACCAGATGACGGGACGCATGTTTGGTTGGGATGACTGATTTTGCCTTGGTGGATTTACATTTGAGTCATTTAGCAGATACTCATATTGAGTGACTTACAGGAGCAATTATAGTTAGGTGCCTTGGTCAACAGATTGTCCACCTAGTCGGCTCAGGGATTCATACCAGTGATCTTTCAGTTACTGCTCCAGAATACAGATGACCAGAGAACACAGATGACTGTTGACACTGCAGTATAACTGTGGGACAGCAACAACACTTAGCCAAGAGGCAATATGTGTCTGTGATAGCGGGGAAAAAGGTCTTATCTGCTCTTACTGGCACTGTGTCTCAGAACCAATATCAGCTGAGGCTGGTTAAAGGAAATGGAGAGGGATTTTCCCTTATAGAGCATGTGGTGGTTCTAATACATAGAGATACTGCATCTCTACCTCTCCCTGTAGTTCCTGTCAGAGGGCTTTCTGTTTGGGAACCTTTCAGTGATGCAAAAGACAAATATGTTGTTACTGTATAGGAGGTTATATAAAATCAAAACAGAGAGACTTTGGATAAAAAGCCTTGTCTGAGTGATTCTATACCATATTGTAAAGCAAACCCAGCTGCTTTTCAAAGAATTCTATTTTCTAGAAACATTTTGAAAAGTTAAAACTGCATTTCATTTATTTAAGATGGTGTACACATGCGGAATATAATATACATGTTGATATGCTTTATGTTTTCTGTGCTTATAGAATGTTGTTTTATACTGTACACATGTTTTTTCTTTATCATGTTTATTAAGGTTATTCATTTAGAATCTGGATATGCGATTCCCTGACTCTTTTCCTGCTGAGCTTGTAATTATAATCCTGCGAGGGTTTGTTATTCTGAGGGCAGTATCCCCACGCTGAGTTAATGGAGTTGATTGAATTACAAGGTAGAGAGCGAGATAGAGTAAAGATAGCACTCAATGGAAGTGTCCAGTGGCACCCTATTCTCTATATAGTGCACTACTTTTTTTACCAGGGCCCATAGGGAATAGGGTGCCATTTGACCAGGGCCCATAGGGAATAGGGTACCATTTGACAAGGGCCCATATGGAATAGGGTGCTATTTGGGATGCATAGTTAGTCAACTGTTGTATCAGTAACAGCAACTCATCAACTAATGTTATAATGAGACCTCTAGTGGGCCTAACCAGATGATTTCTCAGATTTCCTCTTTAACATGCCTCCTTGTGAACTGAAAACAGTTGCTGTCATCCAGCCTTTCCTTGCCTCGGAGGCAACCGTGGATGGAGGCGTCTCTCTGTGTCTTTTTAAAGGAGCCAGAGAACAATTTTGAAGTTGTGTTTTTGATTTATATCTGCCTGGTTGTGAGCTTCCCAAAAGCCTCTCCCCTTTCAAATGTTCCTCAAAGGGAAACTTCATCATGCTCAGTGTTTTCAATATGAGTTCAGGGGGAAACATATCAATTTTCCATAACTATTTATCATACCTTAGATTATAATTTTGTCTATTTCATTTGAAGTCATGTTGGATTTCTAAATCACACTTTATAAACAGTTCACATTTGTGAAGTCCTGATCCTGCCTTATCATCCTCACCAGTGGGCATGTTGTTATCTTCAGAACAGTCACTCAATGGACCACAGTACAGCAGATGTATTCCTACGAGGTTAAGTACTGTTGTGTCAAAGATATTTTGAGAAAAGGCTTATTTACACAGCAAAGAACTACAACTAGCTACGCGAAATGGTGATCCTGCGTAGCAAAGATCTTTGTGCAGCCCCTGAATTATAAACCCTCTCCCATCTCCCCACAACTCCTTCTCTAGTTGTCTCTGCTCATCTCGACCAAGCTTACAGGATGTCAAAGGAGGCTCCAACCATGCTAAAATATGCTTTCTATCTAAAAGGCTTATTTTTGGACTGCTGGTTTCCCTTGCGGGGTGAGGACCTAGTCCAGGAGGCTTGTAGAGCACAGCCTTAAGAAGTTGGTAACATCACTCCTCATGTCCCCTGGCTCTGAAATACTGTGTGGAACTGGTTGATAATGTGTATGGTTAAGATATTGCACTGGCAACCACAGATGACACTCCAGGGGACGCTCAAGGGGAAGAAAGGTTTGTCTTCTCTCAAGAGAGACACCTCGCCACTCTATACCGCTTGGTACCCTTGCATATTCCGCTAGTGTTTAGACCTTGGCTAGATTCAACGCTTATCGCAGAAGACCCTCTTGAAATGTGAAGGACATTTTTGATTAAGCTGACATCAAATCAAATTGTATTGGTCACATACACACAGTTAGCAGATTTTATTGTGTTTGTACTGAAATGCTTATGCTCCTAGATCCGACAGTACAGCAGTAACTAACAGGTAATATCTAAGTCTTTGGTAACGGGCCATGTCGGTGGCACTTTATTGTCCTCAAAGCCCGCAAAGAAGTTGTTTAATTTGTCTGGGAGCAAGACGTCGATGTCCGCGAGAGGGCTGGTTTTCTTTTTGTAATCCGTGATTGACTGTAGACCCTGCAACATACGTCTCGTATTTGAGCCTTTTAATTGTGACTCCACTTTGTCTCTATACGGATGCTTTGGTTGTTTGATTCCATTACGAGGGAATAACTACACAGTATTGGGCCATGTTTCCAGTCACCTTGCCATGATTAAATACAGTGGTACATGCTTTCAGTTTTGCGTGAATGCTGCCATCAATCCACGGTTTCTGGTTAGGGAAGGTTTTAATAGTCACAGTGGGTACTACATCCCCTATACACTTCCTTGTAAACTCGCTCACCGAGTCAGCGTATAAATCAATGTTATTGTCTGAGGCTACCTGGAACATATCCCAGTCCACGTGATCGAAGCAATCTTTAAGTGTGGAAGTGTGGTCAATTGGTCAGATAAACATTGGATAGACCTATAAAACAGGAAGCACGTGCTTAGGAGTGGAGCAACAAGATGAATCATGAAACATACACCCCCACCCTTCTTTTTTTTTATTTTTTTTTTATTTAACCAGATAGGCTAGTTGAGAACAAGTTCTCATTTGCAACTGTGACCTGGCCAAGATAAAGCATAGCAGTGTGAACAGACAACACAGAGTTACACATGGAGTAAACAATTAACAAGTCAATAACACAGAAAAAAGGAGAGTCTATATACATCGTATGCAAAAGGCATGAGGAGGTAGGCGAATAATTAAAATTTTGCAGATTAACACTGGAGTGATAAATGATCAGATGGTCATGTACAGGTAGAGATATTGGTGTGCAAAAGAGCAGAAAAGTAAACAAATATAAGCAGTATGGGGATGAGGAGGCCAAATGAGGTGTTGGCTTTAGAGATGATCAGTGAGATACACCTGATGGAGCACGTGCTACGGGTGGGTGTTGCCATCGTGACCAGTGAACTGAGATAAGGCGGAGCTTTACGTAGCATGGACTTCAAATCAAATCAAATTGTATTTGTCACATACACATGGTTAGCAGATGTTAATGCGAGTGTAGCGAAATGCTTGTGCTTCTAGTTCCGACAATGCAGTGAGAACCAACAAGTAATCTAACTAACAATTCCAAAACTACTGTCTTATACACAGTGTAAGGGGATAAAGAATATGTACATAAGGATATATGAATGAGTGATGGTACAGAGCAGCATACAGTAGATGGTATCGAGTACAGTATATACATATGAGATGAGTATGTAGACAAAGTAAACAAAGTGGCATAGTTAAAGTGGCTAGTGATACATGTATTACATAAGGATGCAGTCGATGATGTAGAGTGCAGTATATACGTATGCATATGAGATATATAATGTACTTACCCTACATTATTCAAGGTAGCATTGTTTAAAGTGGCTAGTGATATATTTACATCATTTCCTATCAATTCCCATTATTAAAGTGGCTGGAGTTGGGTCAGCGTCAATGACAGTGTGTTGGCAGCAGCCACTCAATGTTAGTGGTGGCTGTTTAACAGTCTGATGGCCTTGAGATAGAAGCTGTTTTTCAGTCTCTCGGTCCCAGCTTTGATGCACCTGTACTGACCTCGCCTTCTGGATGATAGCGGGGTGAACAGGCAGTGGTTCGGGTGGTTGATGTCCTTGATGATCTTTATGGCCTTCCTTTAACATCGGGTGGTGTAGGTGTCCTGGAGGGCAGGTAGTTTGCCCCCGGTGATGCGTTGTGCAGACCTCACTACCCTCTGGAGAGCCTTACGGTTGAGGGCGGAGCAGTTGCCGTACCAGGCGGTGATACAGCCCGCCAGGATGCTCTCGATTGTGCATCTGTAGAAGTTTGTGAGTGCTTTTGGTGACAAACCGAATTTCTTTAGCCTCCTGAGGTTGAAGAGGCGCTGCTGCGCCTTCTTCACGACGCTGTCAGTGTGAGTGGACCAATTCAGTTTGTCTGTGATGTGTATGCCGAGGAACTTAAAACTTGCTACCCTCTCCACTATTGTTCCATCGATGTGGATAGGGGGGTGTTCCCTCTGCTGTTTCCTGAAGTCCACAATCATCTCCTTAGTTTTGTTGACATTGAGTGTGAGGTTATTTTCCTGACACCACACTCCGAGGGCCCTCACCTCCTCCCTGTAGGCCGTCTCGTCGTTGTTGGTAATCAAGCCTACCACTGTTGTGTCGTCGACTTGTAGATGACCTGGAGCCAGAGGGTCTGGCGACGAATATGTAGCGAGGGCCAGCCGACTAGACCATACAGGTCGCAGTGGTGGGTGGTATAAGGTGCTTTAGGAACAAAATGGATGGCACTGTGATAAACTGCTTCCAGTTTGCTGAGTAGAGTACTGGAAGCTATTTTGTAGATGACATCGCCGAAGTCGAGGATCGGAAGGATAGTCAGTTTACTAGGGTAAGTTTGGCGGCGTGAGTGAAGGAGGCATTGTTGCGGAATAGAAAGCCGACTCCAGATTTGATTTTAGATTGGAGATGTTTGATATGAGTCTGGAAGGAGAGTTTACAGTTTAGCCAGACACCCAGGCACTTATAGATGTCCACATATTCTAGGTCGGAACCATCCAGGGTGGTGATGCTAGTCGGGTGCAGGCAGTGAACGGTTGAAAAGCATGCATTTGGTTTGGCATTTAAGAGCAGTTGGAGGCCACGGAAGGAGTGTTGTATGGCATTGAAGCTCGTTTGGAGGTTAGATAGCACAGTGTCCAAGGACGGGCCGGAAGTATACAGAATGGTGTCGTCTGCGTAGAGGTGGATCAGGGAATCGCCCGCAGCAAGAGCAACATCATTGATATATACAGAGAAAAGAGTCGGCCCGAGAATTGAACCCTGTGGCACCCCCATAAAGACTGCCAGAGGACCGGACAGCATGCCCTCCGATTTGACACACTGAACTCTGTCTACAAAGTAGTTGGTGAACCAGGCAAGGCAGTCATCAGCAAAACCGAGGCTACTGAGTCTGCCGATAAGAATATGATGATTGACAGAGTCGAAAGCCTTGGCAAGGTCGATGAAGACTGCTGCACAGTACCGTCTTTTATCGATGGCGGTTATGATATCGTACCTTGAGCGTGACTGAGGTGCACCTGTGACCGGCTCGGAAACCAGATTGCATGGATTCGAGATGGTCAGTGAACTGTTTGTTGACTTGGCTTTCGAAGACCTTAGATCGGCAGGGCAGGATGGATATAGGTCTGCAACATTTTGGGTCCAGGGTGTCTTCCCCTTTGAAGAGGGGGATGACTGTGGCATCTTTCCAATCCTTGGGGATCTCAGACGATATGAAAGAGAGGTTGGTAGGCTGGTAATAGGGGTTGCGACAGTGGCGGCACATAGTTTCAGAAATAGAGGGTCCAGATTGTCAAGCCCAGCTGATTTGTACGGGTCCAGGTTTTGCAGCTCTTTCAGAACATCTGCTATCTGGATTTGGGTAAAGGAGAACCTGGAGAGGCTTGGGCGAGTAGCTGTGGGGGGGGGGGGGCGGAGCTGTTGGCAGAGGTTGCAGTAGCCAGGATGAAGGCATGGCCAGCCATTGAGAAATGCTTGTTGAAGTTTTCGATAATCATGGATTTATCGGTGGTGACTGTGTTATCTAGCCTCAGTGCAGTGGGCAGCTGGGAGGAGGTGCTCTTGTTCTCCATGGACTTTACAGTGTCCCAGAACTTTTTGGAGTTAGAGCTACAGGATGCAAATTTCTGCCTGAAGAAGCTGGCCTTTGCTTTTCTGACTGACTGAGTGTATTGGTTCCTGACTTCCCTGAACAGTTGCATATCGCGGGGACTATTCGATGCTATTGCAGTCCGCCACAGGATGTTTTTGTGCTGGCAGTCAGGTCTGGAGTGAACCAAGGGCTATATCTGTTCTTAGTTCTGCATTTTTTGAATGGAGCATGCTTATTTAAAATGGCAAGGAAGTTACTTTTAAAGAATGACCAGGCATCCTCAACTGACGGCATGAGGTCAATATCCTTCCTGGATACCCGGGCCAGGTCGATTAGAAGGGCCTGCTCACAGCAGTGTTTTAGGGAGCATTTGACAGTGATGAGGGGTGGTCGTTTGACTGCGGATCCGTAGCGGATACAAGAAATGAGGCAGTGATCGCTAAGATCCTGGTTGAAGACATCGGAGGTGTATTTGGAGGGCCAGTTGGTCAGGATGACGTCTATGAGGGTGCCCTTGTTTACAGATTTAGGGTTGTACCTGGTGGGTTCCTTGATGATTTGTGTGAGATTGAGGGCATCTAGCTTATATTGTAGGACTGCCGGGGTGTTAACTTCTTGCATCGAGCCATCCCGGATCCAGGATCGTGAATACAGCCTCAAGCTTATTACCATAACGCAACGTTAACTATTCATGAAAATCGCAAATGAAATTAAATCAATATACTAGCTCTCAAGCTTAGCCTTTTGTTAACAACACTGTCATCTCAGATTTTCAAAAATATGCTTCTCAACCATAGCAAAACTAGGATTTGTGTAACAGTATTGATAGCTATTGATAGCTATCATTAGCATTTAGAGTTAGCATTCAACAGGCAACATTTTCACAAAAACCAGAAAACCATTCAAATAAAATCATTTACCTTTGAAGAACTTCAGATGTTTTCAATTAGGAGACTCTCAGTTAGATAGCAAATGTTCAGCTTTTCCTGAAAGATTATTTGTGCAGGAGAAATCGGTCCGTTTTCTGCGTCATGTTTGGCTACCAAAAAAAACGAAAATTAATTCGTCAAAACGCCAAACTTTTTTCCAAATTAACTCCATAATATCGACTGAAACATGGTAAACGTTGTTTAGAATCAATCCTCAACGTGTTTTTCACATATCTATTCGATGATATATCGTTCGTGGAAGTGTGCTTTCCCCTCTGAATCCCATTGGAAAATGCCTGCATCTGAAGATTACGCACCAATTTAGACAAAGGACACCGGGCGGACCCCTGGCAAATGTAGTCTCTTAAAGCCAATCTTCCAATGATATGCCTACAAATATGTCACAATGCTGCAGACACTTTGGACGAACGGCAGAGAGCTTAAGCTCATTCATGGCACATTCACAGCCATATAAGGAGACGATGGAAAACAGAGCCTCAAAAATTCTGCTCATTTCCTGTTTGAGGTTTCATCTTGGTTTCGCCTGTAGCATGAGTTCTGTGGCACTCACAGATTATATCTTTGCAGTTTTGGAAACGTCAGAGTGTTTTCTTTCCAAAGATGCCAATTATATGCATAGTCGAGCATCTTTTCGTGACAAAATATTGCGCTTAAAACGGGCACATTTTTTTAATCCAATAATGAAATAGCGCCCCCATAGGTTGAAGAGGTTAAGCATATCCCAGTTTAGGTCACCTAACAGAACAAACTCTGAAGCTAGATGGGGGGTGATCAATTCACAAATGGTGTCCAGGGCACAGCTGGGAGCTGAGGGGGGTCTGCAGCAGGCGGCAACAGTGAGAGACATTTCTGGAGAGAGTAATTTTGAAAATTAGTAGTTCGAACTGTTTGGGTATTACTTTGCAGGCTATCTCTGCAGTAGACTGCAACTCCTCCCCCTTTGGCAGTTCTATCTTGATAGAAAATGTTATAGTTGGGTATGGAAATCTCAGAATTTTTGGTGGCCTTCCTGAGCTAGGATTCAGACATGGCAAGGACATCAGGGTTGTGCTAAAGCAGTGAGTAAAACAAACTTAGGGAGGAGGCTTCTGATGTTGACATGCATGAAACCAAGGCTTTTTCGATCACAGAGGTCAACAAATGAGGGTGCCTGGGGACATGCAGGGTCTGGGTTTACCTCCACATCACCCGCGATACAGAGGAGGAGTAGTATGAGAGTTCGGCTAAAGGCTATCAAAACTGGTCGCCTAGCTGTTGGGGACAAAGAATAAAAGGAGCAGATTTTTGGGCATGGTAGAATATATTCAGGGCGTAATGTGCAGACATGGGTATGGTGGGGTGCAGGTAAAGCGGAGGTAAGCCCAGGCACTGGGTGATGATAAGTATCTCTGGACATGCTGGTTGTAATGGGTGAGGTCACCGCATGTGTGGGAGGTGGGACAAATGAGGTATCAGGGGTATGAAGAGTGGAACTAGGGGCTCCATTGTAAACTAAAACAGTGATACCTAACCTGAACAACAGTAAACAAGGCATATGTACAGGTTTCTGTACAGCACTTTGAGATATCAGCTGATGTACGAAGGGCTATATAAATACATTTGATTTGATTTGGTTTGATATTGACATTTGAGAGAGACATACAGCGAGGCATACAGTAATCGCAGGTGTTGATTGGGAGAGCTAGCTAAACCAGTAGGTGAGACAACAACAGTTAATCAGCTAGCACAACAACAGCAGGTAAAATGGCGATGACTAGGCAGAGAGGGTCGGATTAACTACACACAGAGCCTGAGTGCGGCTGGGGCCGACAGATAAAAACATAAACAAACAGAATGGAGTACCGTGATTAATGGACAGTCCAGCAGGCATCAGCTATGTAGCCAAGTGATCACAGTGTCCAGCAGGCATCAGCTATGTAGCCAAGTGATCACAGTGTCCAGGTGGCAGCGGTAGATGGGACAAGGAAGCTAGACTGGCGAGTATTATCCAGGCTAAAAAAAAACTGTCTGGCTGTGCAGAAGGTAAAAGCCGCTAGCAGTGGCTAACAATGACTAAATAGCTTGTAGCTAGTTAGCTGGTTAGCTTCTGGAGTTTCTTGAATGTGTTCTAAAAATTAAAAATAATAGCGATTCCGTATCACATCGGGTGAGACAGGTTACCGGAAGGTATAATCGAATTAAAAATCAAAAAGAGATTGAAAATAAATAAGGGTCCAGTGAGTGGTTGGGCTGGCTGGGGACGCGGCGATTCAGACAGTTAGTAGGCCTGTGCTAACAAGCTAACAGTTAGTAGGCTGGGGCTAAACAACCTAGCAGTTAGCAGACCAGAGCTAAACAAGCTAGCAGTTAGCAGACCGGGGCTAAACAAGCTAGCAGTTAGTAGACCGGGGCTGGCTTGCAGTTAGCAGGCCGAATTAGCAAGCAAGAAGATAGCAAGGGCTAGAAAGTTAGCCTTTGGGGGACGTCGAGATGGGATTAAGTCTGTTTATGCCTCTTCATGCGGTGACATCGATAGACCGGTCGTGGGTCCGGATATTGTAGCCCAGGAGTATGCTTTGGTGATAGCACACGAGCTCTGGCTGGGCTAGCTTCAAGCTAAGTGGATGGAAACGCTAGCCAGGAGTAGTCATCCGGGGTTGGGGTTAGCTAGTTAGCTAGTTGTGAAGATCCAGACGAAAATGTTTGAAAATAGGTCCATTATGCTCTGGTTAAAGTCGCGTTGTTCGAACTGGCGAGAGCTTTCCGAGCTAAAGGTTAGCTGATGACCGCTAGCAATGGTTTGCTGACTGATAGCTGGTAGTTAGCTGGCTAGCTTCAGTTGAGGGGTTCCGGATCCAAAGTAAATATAAATACTTTAGAAAAAAAAGCAGATCCACGCTACAATGGGTGAGGCGGGTTGCAGGAGAATATTTAGATGTTGAGGTTTAGCAAAATGATTTAAAAGATATGCGAAGAAAAATATGTTTAAAAAAAAGATATATACAAGGGACACGACACGACAAAACATCTGACTGCTACGCCATCTTGGATTGTACCAGAGAGATGAAGCACTGAAAATCGCATTGGCTGTACGGATTCTGACAGCATGTCCCTAGCTAGCCATGTCTCCGTGAAATAGAGTATGTTACAATCCCGGATACATCTTTGGAAAGCAAATCTGGCCCTAATTTCATCGACTGTACATTATCGAGTAATATACTCAGAAGCTGTGGGTGGTGTGTGCGCATCCGAAGCCTCACTCGAAGACCGCTCCGGCACCCTCTCCTCCGACGGTGTTGTTTTGGGTCGACCTCTGGAATCAGTTCAAATGCCCAGGGAGGTGCAGACAAAGGATTCGCTTTGGGAAAGTCGTACTCCTGATCGTAGTCCTGGTTGTGCTGTTAAGGCAACATCTCTCTGATATCCAATTGTTCTTCCCGGCTATATGTAATAAGACTTAAGGTTTTCTGGGTTAACAATGTAAGAAATAATAATACATTAAAACAAACTAAATACTGCTGTCAGGACTCCCACCGAAGGTGGCTCCCCTGCCTGTTTGGGCGGCGCTCGGCGGTCGTCGTCGCCGGTCTACTAGCTGCCACCGATCCCCTTTTCCTTTTCTGTTTGTTATGTCTTATTGGTTGCATCTGTCTCTTATTTTGTTTTGATTCAGGACTATTTAAGCCTGTTAGGCCCGCCTGTTTTTGTGCGGGCTTGTTTTCTGTTAGTCAAGGTTGTGGCATGTCGTGTTCCTGTCTGTTTGTGCCCTGTGTTGGGTTGGACATTTTTTGATTATTCGCCTGTTGTTTTGGGCGTTAATATTGGAGGCCGTTATAATGTCCGGTTTCCTCATTACCCTCTGCTCTCTGCTCTTGACTCCACACCCACCACTTCAGACTCTGTGACAACTGAGTTTCCTAAGGACTTGAAGCGAAGCTGCCATCTCTATCGGCGCCATCTTGTAAAGGACATAGGACACAGCTTTTAACGTGAATGCAGTCTCCGTGAACCCATGAACATTGCCTTTAAATTTCAATTGCGTTATGAATCCCTCTCTCGCTCTCTCAATTTTGTTTTCAAATACACAAGGAATCTCAGCATCATATAATTTCTACCTCTTCTTCTGCCCTAAATTTAGAAGATGTTACATGAATTACACCCTTAACATCTGCACTTTCAAATCACTTATGGTTGAGTTGAATGCATAATGAAAGCCTGTCACTGTCTGACACTGTGGTATTCCCTTAGAAGACAGAAGGTAGTCTGATGAACATCGAAGGGTATCAATACAGCTGTGAAGCTAAACCGTGTTGATCGTCATCAAATCAATTTTATTTATATAGCCCTTCGTACATCAGCTGATATCTCAAAGTGCTGTACAAAAACCCAGCCTAAAACCCCAAACAGCAAGCAATGCAGGTGTAGAAGCATGGTGGCTAGGAAAAACTCCCTAGAAAGGCCAAAACCTAGGAAGAAACCTAGAGAGGAACCAGGCTATGTGGGGTGGCGAGTCCTCTTCTGGCTGTGCCGGGTGGAGATGATAACAGAACATGGCCAAGATGTTCAAATGTTCATAATGACCATTTACATTTACATTTAAGTCATTTAGCAGACGCTCTTATCCAGAGCGACTTACAAATTGGTGCATTCACCTTATGACATCCAGTGGAACAGTCACTTTACAATAGTGCATCTAAATCTTAAAGGGGGGGGGAGAGGGAATACTTATCCTATCCTAGGTATTCCTTAAAGAGGTGGGGTTTCAGGTGTCTCCGGAAGGTGGTGATTGACTCCGCTGTCCTGGCGTCGTGAGGGAGTTTGTTCCACCATTGGGGGGCCAGAAAAGCGAACAGTTTTGACTGGGCTGAGCGGGAGCTGTACTTCCTCAGTGGTAGGGAGGCGAGCAGGCCAGAGGTGGATGAACGCAGTGCCCTTGTTTGGGTGTAGGGCCTGATCAGAGCCTGGAGGTACTGAGGTGCCGTTCCCCTCACAGCTCCGTAGGCAAGCACCATGGTCTTGTAGCGGATGCGAGCTTCAACTGGAAGCCAGTGGAGAGAACGGAGGAGCGGGGTGACGTGAGAGAACTTGGGAAGGTTGAACACCAGACGGGCTGCGGCGTTCTGGATGAGTTGAAGGGGTTTAATGGCACAGGCAGGGAGCCCAGCCAACAGCGAGTTGCAGTAATCCAGACGGGAGATGACAAGTGCCTGGATTAGGACCTGCGCCGCTTCCTGTGTGAGGCAGGGTCGTACTCTGCGGATGTTGTAGAGCATGAACCTACAGGAACGGGCCACCGCCTTGATGTTGGTTGAGAACGACAGGGTGTTGTCCAGGATCACACCAAGGTTCTTAGCGCTCTGGGAGGAGGACACAATGGAGTTGTCAACCGTGATGGCGAGATCATGGAACGGGCAGTCCTTCCCCGGGAGGAAGAGCAGCTCCGTCTTGCCGAGGTTCAGCTTGAGGTGGTGATCCGTCTGCCAGACATGCATATGTCTGCCAGACATGCAGAGATGTGATTCGCCACCTGGTCATCAGAAGGGGGAAAGGAGAAGATTAGTTGTGTGTCGTCTGCATAGCAATGATAGGAGAGACCATGTGAGGTTATGACAGAGCCAAGTGACTTGGTGTATAGCGAGAATAGGAGAGGGCCTAGAACAGAGCCCTGGGGGACACCAGTGGTGAGAGCGCGTGGTGAGGAGACAGATTCTCGCCACGCCACCTGGTAGGAGCGACCTGTCAGGTAGGACGCAATCCAAGCGTGGGCCGCGCCGGAGATGCCCAACTCGGAGAGGGTGGAGAGGAGGATCTGATGGTTCACAGTATCGAAGGCAGCCGATAGATCTAGAAGGATGAGAGCAGAGGAGAGAGAGTTAGCTTTAGCAGTGCGGAGCGCCTCCGTGATACAGAGGAGAGCAGTCTCAGTTGAATGACTAGTCTTGAAACCTGACTGATTTGGATCAAGAAGGTCATTCAGAGAGAGATAGCGGGAGAGCTGGCCAAGGACGGCACGTTCAAGAGTTTTGGAGAGAAAAGAAAGAAGGGATACTGGTCTGTAATTGTTGACATCGGAGGGATCGAGTGTAGGTTTTTTCAGAAGGGGTGCAACTCTCGCTCTCTTGAAGACGGAAGGGATGTAGCCAGCGGTCAGGGATGAGTTGATGAGCGAGGTGAGGTAGGGAGAAGGTCTCCGGAAATGGTCTGGAGAAGAGAGGAGGGGATAGGGTCAAGCGGGCAGGTTGTTGGGCGGCCGGCCGTCACAAGACGCAAGATTTCATCTGGAGAGAGAGGGGAGAAAGAGGTCAGAGCACAGGGTAGGGCAGTGTGAGCAGAACCAGCGGTGTCGTTTGACTTAGCAAACGAGGATCGGATGTCGTCGACCTTCTTTTCAAAATGGTTGACGAAGTCGTCTGCAGAGAGGGAGGAGGGGGAGGGGGAGGAGGATTCAGGAGGGAGGAGAAGGTGGCAAAGAGCTTCCTAGGGTTAGAGGCAGATGCTTGGAATTTAGCGTGGTAGAAAGTGGCTTTAGCAGCAGAGACAGAGGAGGAAAATGTAGAGAGGAGGGAGTGAAAGGATGCCAGGTCCGCAGGGAGGCGAGTTTTCCTCCATTTCCGCTCGGCTGCCCGGAGCCCTGTTCTGAGAGCTCGCAATGAGTCGTCGAGCCACGGAGCGGGAGGGGAGGACCGAGCCGGCCTGGAGGATAGGGGACATAGAGAGTCAAAGGATGCAGAGAGGGAGGAGAGGAGGGTTGAGGAGGCAGAATCAGGAGATAGGTTGGAGAAGGTTTGAGCGGAGGGAAGAGATGATAGGATGGAAGAGGAGAGAGTAGCGGGGGAGAGAGAGGGAAGGTTGGGACGGCGCTCTGGATAAGAGCGTCTGCTAAATGACTTAAATGTAAATGATACCATCCGAGTAGGGGCAGTGTGGGAGGTGTTGGATGAGAGCGAGAGGGAAAAGGATACAAGGTAGTGGTCGGAGACTTGGAGGGGAGTTGCAATGAGGTTAGTGGAAGAACAGCATCTAGTAAAGATGAGGTCGAGCGTATTGCCTGCCTTGTGAGTAGGGGGGGAAGGTGAGAGGGTGAGGTCAAAAGAGGAGAGGAGTGGAAAGAAGGAGGCAGAGAGGAAAGAGTCAAAGGTAGACGTGGGGAGGTTAAAGTCGCCCAGAACTGTGAGAGGTGAGCCGTCCTCAGGAAAGGAGCTTATCAAGGCATCAAGCTCATTGATGAACTCTCCGAGGGAACCTGGAGGGCGATAAATGATAAGGATGTTAAGCTTGAAAGGGCTAGTAACTGTGACAGCATGGAATTCAAAGGAGGTGATAGACAGATGGGTAAGGGGAGAAAGAGAGAATGACCACTTGGGAGAGATGAGGATCCCGGTGCCATCACCCCGCTGACCAGAAGCTCTCGGGGTGTGCGAGAACACGTGGGCGGACGAAGAGAGAGCAGTAGGAGTAGCAGTGTTGTCTGTGGTGATCCATGTTTCCGTTAGTGCCAAGAAGTCGAGGGACTGGAGGGAGGCATAGGCTGAGATGAACTCTGCCTTGTTGACCGCAGATCTGCAATTCCAGAGGCTACCGGAGACCTGGAACTCCACGTGGGTCATGCGCGCTGGGACCACCAGATTAGGGTGGCCGCGTTCACGCGGTGTGGAGCGTTTGTATGGTCTGTGCAGAGAGGAGAGAACAGGGATAAACAGACACATAGTTAACAGGCTACAGAAGAGGCTACGCTAATGCAAAGGAGATTGGAATGACAAGTGGACTACACGTCTCGAATGTTCAGAAAGTTAAGCTACGTAGCAAGAATCTTATTGACTAAAATGATTAAAATGATACAGTACTGCTGAAGTAGGCTAGCTGGCAGTGGGTGCGTTATTGACACTACACTAATCAAGTCGTTCCGTTGAGTGTAATAGTTTCTACAGTGCTGCTATTCGGGGGCTAGCTGGCTAGCTAGTAGTGTTGTTTACGTTACGTTGCGTTAAAAGAACGACAATAGCTGGCTAGCTAACCTAGAAAATCGCTCTAGACTACACAATTATCTTTGATACAAAGACGGCTATGTAGCTAGCTATGTAGCTAGCTATGTGGCTAGCTACGATCAAACAAATCAAACCGTTGTACTGTAATGAAATGAAAATGTGATAGTACCTGTGAATGCGACCGGGTTGTTGAGTTCTATTCAGAAGACGTTGGCTAGCTGTTGGCTAGCTAGCAGAGTCTCCTACGTTAAGGACGACAAATAGCTGGCTAGCTAACCTCGGTAAATTAAGATAATCACTCTAAGACTACACACTCTAGACCTAAACAACACAATTATCTTGGAACGAAGATACGAAGACAGCAAAGACAGCTATGTAGCTAGCTAACACTACACTGATCAAGTCGTTCAGTTGAGTGTAATAGTTTTCCCAGTGCAGCTAATCAGTGGACGTTAGCTAGCTGGCTAGTGAAGACTACGTTAGGACGGCGAAATACGATAATTACGCAATTATCTTTGATACAAAGACGGCTATGTAGCTAGCTGAGAAGAAATTGCTAAGATTAGACAAATCAAACCGTTGTGCTATAATGAAATATAATGAAATGTAAAATGTAAAAAAGTTATACTACCTGCGGGAGCGAAGCGCCGATGCGACCACTCGCTCCAAACCGGAACCGGAAACTAGAACATTTGAACATCTTGGCCATGTTCTGTTATAATCTCCACCCGGCAAAGCCAGAAGAGGACTGGCCACCCCACATATGCTCTCTCTAATTCTCTCTTTCTTTCTCTCTCTCTTGGAGGACCTGAGCCCTAGGACCATGCCCCTGGACTACCTAACATGATGACTCCTTGCTGTCCCCAGCCCATTATTCGACCAGCATGGTCGAATAATAATAAGGCAGAACAGTTGAAACTGGAGCAGCAGCACGGCCAGGTGGACTGGGGACAGCAAGGAGTCATCATGTTAGGTAGTCCCGGGGCATGGTCCTAGGGCTTAGGTCCTCCAAGAGAGAGAAAGAGAGAAGGAGAGAATTAGAGAACGCACACAGGACACCGAATAGGACAGAAGAAGTACTCCAGATATAACAAACTGACCCTAGCCCCCCCGACACAAACTATTGCAGCATAAATACTGGAGGCTGAGACAGGAGGGGTCAGGAGACACTGTGGCCCCATCTGTGGACATCCCCGGACAGGGCCAAACAGGAAGGATATAACCCCACCCACTTTGCCAAAGCACAGCCCCCACAAGACTAGAGGGATATCTTCAACCACCAACTTATCATCCTGAAACAAGGCTGAGTATAGCCCACAAAGATCTCCGCCCTGGCACAACCCAAGGGGGGGCGCCAACCCAGACAGGATGACCACATCAGTGAATCAACCCACTCAGGTGACGCACACCTTCCAGGGACGGCATGAGAGAGCCCCAGCAAGCCAGTGACTCAGCCCCTGTAATAGGGTTAGAGGCAGAGAATCCCAGTGGAAAGAGGGGAACCGGCCAGGCAGAGACAGCAAGGGCGGTTCGTTGCTCCAGAGCCTTTCCGTTCACCTTCCCACTCCTGGGCCAGACTACACTCAATCATATGACCCACTGAAGAGATGAGTCTTCAGTAAAGACTTAAAGGTTGAGACCGAGTTTGCGTCTCTGACATGGGTAGGCAGACCTTTCCATAAAACTGGAGCTCTATAGGAGAAAGCCCTGCCTCCAGCTGTTTGCTTAGAAATTCTAGGGACAATTAGGAGGCCTGCGTCGTGTAGGTATGTACAGCAGGACCAAAGCAGAGAGATAGGTAGGAGCAAGCCCATGTAATGCTTTGTAGGTTAGCAGTAAAACCTTGAAATCAGCCCTTGCTTTGACAGGAAGCCAGTGTAGAGAGGCTAGCACTGGAGTAATATGATACATTTGGGGGTTCTAGTCAGGATTCTAGCAGCCGTATTTAGCACTAACTGAAGTTTATTTAGTGCTTTATCCGGGTAGCCGGAAAGTAGAGCATTGCAGTAGTCTAACCTAGAAGTGACAAAAGCATGGATTAACTTTTCTGCATAATTTTTGGACATAAAGTTTCAGATTTTTGCAATGTTACGTAGACGGAAAAAAGCTGTCCTTGAAATGGTCTTGATATATTCTTCAAAAGAGAGATCAGGGTCCAGAGTAACACCGAGGTCCTTCACAGTTTTATTTGAGGCGAATGTACAACCATTAAGATTAATTGTCAGATTCAACAGAAGATCTCTTTGTTTCTTGGGACCTAGAACAAGCATCTCTGTTTTGTCCAAGTTTAAAAATAGAACGTTTTCAGCCATCCACTTCCTTATGTCTGAAACACATGCTTCTAGCAAGGGCAATTTTGGGGCTTCACCATGTTTCATTGAAATGTACAGCTGTTTGTCATCCACATAGCAGTGAAAGTTAACATTATGTTTTCGAATAACATCCCCAGGAGGTAAAATATATAATGAAAACAATAGTGGTCCTAAAACGGAACCTTGAGGAACACCGATATTTACATTTGATTTTTCAGAGGACAAACCATTCACAGAGACAAAGTGATATCTTTCGAACAGATAAGATCTAAACCAGGCCAGATTTGGGTTTCCAATCTCTCCAAAAGAATATGTGGTGATCGATGGTATCAAAAGCAGCACTAAGGTCTAGGAGCACGAGGACAGATGCAGAGCCTCGGTCCGATGCCATTAAAATGTCATTTACCACCTTCACAAGTGCCGTCTCAGTGATATGATGGGGTCTAAAACCAGACTGAAGCATTTTGTATACATTGTTTGTCTTCAGGAAGGCAGTCAGTTGCAGCCTTTTCTAAAATTTTGGAGAGGAATGGAAGATTCGATATAGGCCGATAGTTTTTAATATTTTCTGGGTCAAGGTTTGGCTTTTTCAAGAGAGGCTTTATTACTGCCACTTTTAGTGAGTTTGGTACACATCCGGTGGATAGAGAGCCGTTTATTATGTTCAACATATGAGGGCCAGGCACAGGAAGCAGCTCTTTCAGTAGTTTAGTTGGAATAGGGTCCAGTATGCAGCTTGAAGGTTTAGAGGCCATGATTATTTTCATCATTGTGTCAAGAGATATAGTACTAAAACACTTGAGCGTCTCTCTTGATCCTAGGTCCTGGGAGAGTTGTGCAGACTCAGGACAACTGAGCTTTTAAGGAATACGCAGATTTAAAGAGGAGTCCGTAATTTGCTTTCTAATAATCATAATCTTTTCCTCAAAGAAGTTCATGAATTTATCACTGCTAAAGTGAAAGTCATCCTCTCTTGGGGAATGCTGCTTTTTAGTTAGCTTTGCGACAGTATCAAAAAGGAATTTCGGATTGGAGATGGAGACTTACATGAGCCAGGCCTAAAGGCGTATGTTCACTTGTTGAGTTAGATCATTAGCATTCTGGATGCTGTTTCTTATTCCTCTCTGACTGGGACAGCGAGCTTCTTCAGAGAAATCTGTTAGGGACATAAACAGAGACTGAATCCCAAATAGCACCCGATTCCCTACATAGTGCACTATATAGCGAATAGGGTGCCATTTGGAATGCATACTTCATGTTCTTCTCTAACTCTCTGAAGGAGAGAGAGGTTAACAAAGCAAGAGTAAAATTAAAGAGTAACATCTACTGTGTGTTATGGGCTTGTGTCCTAAACCTTATTCCCTTCATAGTGCACTTATTTTCATCAAAGACCTATGGGCCCTGCTCTAAAGTTGTGCACTATGTAGGGAATAGGATGCTATTTGGGATGTAGCCATGTTCTGTCCAGACAGACAGAGACAGACCACCACTGTCAGAGAACATTCAGCTCAATATCAATAGCAGCACGAACAGAGAGAAAACAAGATCAATGTTTGTTCAATGAGCTTGACTGCATGTGGTTGATTTTAAAACAGACAGAAAGAAAGGCATTTATGTTTTGCTATCATTCTCCCCTGCTGAAAAAAACAGCACATACCAGCATAGGCTGGTGACCAGCCTTCTTTGTGCTTTCACTGGTGACCAGCCTTCATGAACAGCCTTTGTTGTACTTTTGAAGGCTGGTCACTAGCACAATAAAGGCTGGTCTGCCAGCATAACCAGCTGGACAATTCATTTCACATGTTCCACCCTAAGCTGCCATAAGCAAATCTCACAAGTATCAGACACAGCAAGCTCCCAGCTACTATCTAATCAAGGTAACATTGTCCCACCTCTGGTTAGCCACCATTGGCTTAAAACGCCAAACATAACGCAAAATCTTCAATCTTCCAATTCATTTCCAGCAATATTGCCCCTGTATGTCTCTGTGGTGTTCACGTTTGTCCATCACTCCGTGTGTAGCCAGTTGATGTGATAAGCTTCTTGTGAGCTGACAGAAATATTTTCCCCAAAACCTACTCAATTAAATGTTTCCTTTAAAGTAGGCTTACCTGGAAGAAGTATATTATGAGTGAGTATATCATGTGTATCTATTATGTGTTATTTGCAAACTTTAACTTGAAATGAGTAGCAGCAGTAGCAGCAGTACAGAACCATCACTAGACCGACACATTAGACAGCACTTTAGATTGCACGTTCCTCACTCACTAGATGTGCAATTAAAGGGCCAGATGTGCAATTAAAGGGGAGTTACACAAAAAACGTACAGTTGTTTTCTTCAAGGCTTTAAAAAAAAAGTTATTCTAATGTGATTGATGCTTTAACATAGACTCAGAATATCACATTTCTTTGTCTATGAACAATTGAGAGTGAAAAACAAAAGGGAATAGGGTGACATCCGACCAGCATCCGACCAGCATCCGACCAGCATGGACTAGCTTGACCAGCATCCAACCAGCATCCGACCAGCATGGACTAACTTGACCAGCATCCAACCAGCATGGACGAGCTTGACCAGCATCGGACTAGCTTGACCAGCATCCGACCAGCTTGATCAGCATCCGGCCAGCATGGACCAGCATCCGACCAGCATGGACTTGTTTGACCAGCATCCGACCAGCCTGACCAGCATCCGACCACCTTGACCAGCATAGACCGGCATGGACCAGCATAGACCAGCATGGACCAGCCTGAAATGTATATAATCTATGCTGTTTTTTCAGCTGGGTCTTTATCACTCTGTCTTATTTTCTCTCTCTCTCACACACACACACACACAAATTGTCTTTCTTCTCCCCTCCATCTGTCTGAGTCTGTTCATGCCAGGGCAGCATCTGGTGTGCTGAAGCACCTGCACAGAGTCACCTGTGCACAATTAAACCCCCCTTCTTCCCCAGAGCCCTGAGTAAGCCACCAGCCCCTCTTAGCCTCTCTGATCACCCAGACCCTCCACTTTCCACACGCACACTGCCTCTAGCTTTCCACACAGCAGAGCGGAAACAGTCCAGGCGGCTCCCCAGAAAACTGGGTCCTGCGTGTGGCGCTCCATTGAAGTGCCTGCCGGGGGCTCCAGATATATCACTCCGCCACCAGTAATCTGATGAGACAGGCAGATCAGAGAACAGCCCTTTGAAGAATGGAGGAGAGACTGTTGTGGTGTTCTGAATCGGAGAGGGACGCACACAGAGAAATGTACGCACACACAGATAAACACATAGACGCACACACACACACTCACACACAGACACTCACGCATTCACGCATGCACACACACACAGAGCGCCAAACTCACCACCACACAGCTTGGTCCTGCCCGCAGAGGGACATGGAGGAGATCAGCCTTCTGTTTTCTCTGGATGTCAGGAAAGAGCCCTTTAATTAAATACATTTAGAAAGAAATAACAAACGTTTCCTAATCTTGTATCTCTCAGATGTAGGATTGACACGTCAGAACAAACTTCCTTTAGATTCTTCTTGTTGGTCCAAATGCTTAATGAAATGTATATACACATTTTGTTTTTACTTCAATTGGTATTAAAATTATAAATCAAATTCAAGAATTATCTTTGGTATGACCTTAGACAGGGCTTAGCCTCTTAAGGGTTAATCACTTTAATTGTCTGAGCAAATATCTGTGTGAGGCACGCTCCAGACCCTGCATGAATAAAACAGGAAGAGACTGGAGTGTCCTACACTACCTACAGGGTTCTGATTTCTCTGTTCTTTGGTGTTTCTCCTGTCCCAAATAGCAGCATATGACCTATATAGCGCTGCCCTGGTCAAAAGTAGTTCACTATAAAGGGAACAGGCTGCCATTTGGGATGCAGTCCTCTGTCTGAAGGACCCGAAAAGCAAACACCACCACATGCATATGTTCCCTATCGTGACAGAAGAGAATAAGGACAGTGGCCTGCTGTAAAATACATTGGAAAAGTGTCTCTCTCCTTGTCAAAATAATTGTTGGTTTAGCATTTTTATGCATCGGTAGTTCTCATGAAATGCCCAATTCTTTGTGTATGATCAAAATAATATTTCACTAATGGTTTGCATGCTACTCGGGGAAACAAAAGGTATTTGGTCTCCTTTTCAACAGGCACTTCTGTGCCTACTAGACAGCACACCAAAACATTGGGCAGTTAACTTAATCTGGAGAGCAGGACACTTTCCAAACATATGCGTTTGGGATTCTGCAGTAGTTTTCACGCGTCCTTCCTAAGGAGAAGAAACAACTCCTCTTCAGAAGAGGCTAATTTGTCATGACACTCGATGAAAGCCGTATTCATGTTAAACTGACATGTTCCCTCCCTGGGATGAAAACCACAGGGACAGTAGTCTAAACAGGTAGCCTGGACGGGCCTGGGGTAGAGTGGAAGGCTCCCCAGAGGCAGAGGCGCCCTGCTCAGTCAGCTGAAGGCTCGGTCAGGCCTTGTGTAGCCCTGCCACTCTCTCCCTGAAGCCTCTGTGGCCCTGACTGACATGACATCCCACTGGCCCTGGTGACAGCACAGTAAGGGGCTGCTAATGTTATTCTTTCTCCTTTTCTCATGAGTTACCTTTGACTAGACAGCTTTTCAAATTGTTGACTGTCATCTTAGTTTATTTCCTGTGTATTTCTATTAGAGTGAGAATACAATACCATAGCTCAGGGCTACCATAGAATGAAAATGGATGTTATTTGACTGTACACTAGTTTTGTATGATATATTGAAAGTATGACAGAGAACGACGGGGTGATAGATATCCACAGATAGAAATGATACAACTGTAATGTTTCTCCTGAAAAAGTCATCCTGGTGGTCTGAAACTAATAGCTAAAGAAATCAACAACACTTTTTCCTATTCAGTGAGCAGTTTATATTTGCCCATCCCCCTCATTGCAGACTGTGTAATGAGGTACACACACACACACACACACAAGTTCACCACTGTGCCTTATATCCAGCCCTTCTCTTACCCACTCTCTCTCTCAAACACTCAATCACAGCTGTCCTCACATGTACATCTACACTCACAGCTGTATTCCCACTCTGTACACAGCTAGACTCCAAACAAACCCCAGACTCCCACTCTGTACACAGCTAGACTCCAAACAAACCCCAGACTCCCACTCTGTACACAGCTAGACTCCAAACAAACCCCAGACTCCCACTCTGTACACAGCTAGACTCCAAACAAACCCCAGACTCCCACTCTGTACACAGCTAGATTCCAAACAAACCCCAGACTCCCACTCTGGACACAGCTAGATTCCAAACAAACCCCAGACTCCCATTCTGTACACAGCTAGACTCCAAACAAACCCCAGACTCCCACTCTGTACACAGATAGACTCCAAACACACAGAAAGTTCCCCAAGGCATTGGAGGTTATCAATATTTAGTGCCATCAGAACGCCAAAGTGCTACACAAAGGGGCCACATACAAACAGGCCAGAAGAAATGTCAGTGCCTCAATTAGTAATTATTCAATATCTGAGCTGGTTGTGGGGTCAGGTGGTCCTTGGGGGCAGGTGGATTGGGGTAATGTGTTAGTTTAGAAGTGTGGCAGGTGGGTTTAGGTAATATATTAGTCGACATGGCAGAGTAGGGTTAGTGGGAATGCTATAAGTTGTTTACAGTAAGGTGGCCTCAATACATGTACACTGGACATTGGAGCATAAATGAACCTAATCAATATGAAATTAATCAATTTATTTAATCAAGAGAAATACTTATAAAGCGGCTCCAGAAGGAAGCAACATTACATAACCCTACATACCATATGGAATGGTGAATGCATGTTTCAAAGTGGTATACAATATGATGGTGCCTTTGGAAAGTATTCAGACCCCTTGACTTTTTCCACATTTTGTTAGGTCACAGCCTCATTCCAAAATGTATTAAATCATTTTTTCCTCTCATCTACACACAATACCATTTTTCTTTGCTTATTTATTAAAAAGAAAAAAGAAATATTACATTTACATAAGTTTTCAGACCCTTTACTCAGTACTTTGTTGAAGCACCTTTGGCAGTGTTTACAGCCTTGAGTCTTCTTGAGTATGACACTACCAGCTTGGCACACCTGTATTTGGGGAGTCTCTCACAGTCTTCTCTACAGATTCTCTCAAGTTCTGTCAGGTTGGATGAGGAGTGTTGCTGCACAGCTATTTTCAGGTCCCTCCATAGATGTTAGATCTGGTTCAAGTCTGGGCTGTTGCTGGGGCACTCAAAGAAATTCAGAAACTTGTCCCCCGAAGCCACTCCTGCATTGTCTTGGCTGTGTGCTTAAGGCCGTTGTCCAGTTGGAAGGTGAACCTTCACCCCTTCACATTGATTTTCTCCGTTCATCTTTGCCTCGATCCTGACGAGTCTCCCAGTCTCTGCCGCTGAAAAACTTCTCCACAGCTTGATGCTGCCTCCACTGTGCTTCACATTTAAGTCATTTTACATTTAAGTAATTTAGCAGACGCTCTTATCCAGAGCGACTTACAAATTGGTGCATTCACCTTATGACATCCAGTGGAACAGCCACTTTACAATAGTGCATCTAAATCTTTTAAGGGCGGGGGGGGTGAGAAGGATTACTTTATCCTATCCTAGGTATTCCTTAAAGAGGTGGGGTTTCAGGTGTCTCCGGAAGGTGGTGATTGACTCCGCTGTCCTGGCGTCGTGAGGGAGTTTGTTCCACCATTGGGGGGCCAGAGCAGCGAACAGTTTTGACTGGGCTGAGCGGGAACTGTACTTCCTCAGTGGTAGGGAGGCGAGCAGGCCAGAGGTGGATGAACGTAGTGCCCTTGTTTGGGTGTAGGGCCTGATCAGAGCCTGGAGGTACTGAGGTGCCGTTCCCCTCACAGCTCCGTAGACAAGCACCATGGTCTTGTAGCGGATGCGAGCTTCAACTGGAAGCCAGTGGAGAGAGCGGAGGAGCGGGGTGACGTGAGAGAACTTGGGAAGGTTGAACACCAGACGGGCTGCGGCGTTCTGGATGAGTTGTAGGGGTTTAATGGCACAGGCAGGGAGCCCAGCCAACAGCGAGTTGCAGTAATCCAGACGGGAGATGACAAGTGCCTGGATTAGGACCTGCGCCGCTTCCTATGTGAGGCAGGGTCGTACTCTGCGGATGTTGTAGAGCATGAACCTACAGGAACGGGCCACCGCCTTGATGTTAGTTGAGAACGACAGGGTGTTGTCCAGGATCACACCAAGGTTCTTAGTGCTCTGGGAGGAGGACACAATGGAGTTGTCAACCGTGATGGCGAGATCATGGAACGGGCAGTCCTTTCCCGGGAGGAAGAGCAGCTCCGTCTTGCTGAGGTTCAGCTTGAGGTGGTGATCCGTCATCCACACTGATATGTCTGCCAGACATGCAGAGATGCGATTCGCCACCTGGTCATCAGAAGGGGGATAGGAGAAGATTAATTGTGTGTCGTCTGCATAGCAATGATAGGAGAGACCATGTGAGGTTATGACAGAGCCAAGTGACTTGGTGTATAGCGAGAATAGGAGAGGGCCTAGAACAGAGCCCTGGGGGACACCAGTGGTGAGAGCGCGTGGTGACAGATTCTCGCCACGCCACCTGGTAGGAGCGACCAGTCAGGTAGGGCGCAATCCAAGAGTGGGCCGCGCCGGAGATGCCCAACTCGGAGAGGGTGGAGAGGAGGATCTGATGGTTCACAGTATCGAAGGCAGCCGATAGGTCTAGAAGGATGAGAGCAGAGGAGAGAGAGTTAGCTTTAGCAGTGCGGAGCGCCTCCGTGATACAGATAAGAGCAGTCTCAGTTGAATGACTAGTCTTGAAACCTGACTGATTTGGATCAAGAAGGTCATTCAGAGAGAGATAGCGGGAGAGCTGGCCAAGGACGGCACGTTCAAGAGTTTGAGAGAAAAGAAAGAAGGGATACTGGTCTGTAGTTGTTGACATCGGAGGGATCGAGTGTAGGTTTTTTCAGAAGGGGTGCAACTCTCGCTCTCTTGAAGACAGAAGGGACGTAGCCAGCGGTCAGGGATGAGTTGATGAGCGAGGTGAGGTAAGGGAGAAGGTCTCCGGAAATGGTCTGGAGAAGAGAGGAGGGGATAGGCTCAAGCGGGCAGGTTGTTGGGCGGCCGGCCGTCACAAGACGCGAGATTTCATCTGGAGAGAGAGGGGAGAAAGAGGTCAGAGCACAGGGTAAGGCAGTGTGAGCAGAACCAGCGGTGTCGTTTGACTTAGCAAACGAGGATCGGATGTCGTCGACCTTCTTTTCAAAATAGTTGACGAAGTCATATGCAGAGAGGGAGGAGGGGGGGGGAGGAGGATTCAGGAGGGAGGAGAAGGTGGCAAAGAGCTTCCTAGGGTTAGAGGCAGATGCTTGGAATTTAGAGTGGTAGAAAGTGGCTTTAGCAGCAGAGACAGAGGAGGAAAATGTAGAGAGGAGGGAGTGAAAGGATGCCAGGTCCGCAGGGAGGAGAGTTTTCCTCCATTTCCGCTCGGCTGCCCGGAGCCCTGTTCTGAGAGCTCGCAATGAGTCGTCGAGCCACGGAGCGGGAGGGGAGGACCGAGCCGCCCTGGAGGATAGGGGACATAGAGAGTCAAAGGATGCAGAAAGGGAGGAGAGGAGGGTTGAGGAGGCAGAATCAGGAGATAGGTGGGAGAAGGTTTGAGCAAAGTAAAGATGAGGTCGAGCATATTGCCTGCCTTGTGAGTAGGGGGGGAAGGTGAGAGGGTGAGGTCAAAAGAGGAGAGGAGTGGAAAGAAGGAGGCAGAGAGGAATGAGTCAAAGGTAGACGTGGGGAGGTTATAGTCGTCCAGAACTGTGAGAGGTGAGCCGTCCTCAGGAAAGGAGCTTATCAAGGCATCAAGCTCATTGATGAACTCTCCGAGGGAACCTGGAGGGCGATAAATGATAAGGATGTTAAGCTTGAAAGGGCTGGTAACTGTGACAGCATGGAATTCAAAGGAGGCGATAGACAGATGGGTAAGGGGAGAAAGAGAGAATGACCACTTGGGAGAGATGAGGATCCCGGTGCCACCACCCCGCTGACCAGAAGCTCTCGGGGTGTGCGAGAACACGTGGGCGGACGAAGAGAGAGCAGTAGGAGTAGCAGTGTTGTCTGTGGTGATCCATGTTTCCGTCAGTGCCAAGAAGTCGAAGGACTGGAGGGAGGCATAGGCTGAGATGAACTCTGCCTTGTTGGCCGCAGATCGGCAGTTCCAGAGGCTAACGGAGACCTGGAACTCTACGTGGGTCGTGCGCGCTGGGACCACCAGATTAGGGTGGCCGCGGCCACACAGTGTGGAGCGTTTGTATGGTCTGTGCAGAGAGGAGAGAACAGGGATAAACAGACACATAGTTGACAGGCTACAGAAGAGGCTACGCTAATGCAAAGGAGATTGGAATGACAAGTGGACTACACATCTATTCGGGGGCTAGCTGGCTAGCTAGCAGTGTTGATTACGTTACGTTGCGTTAAAAGAACGACAATAGCTGGCTAGCTAACCTAGAAAATCACTCTAGACTACACAATTATCTTTGATACAAAGACAGCTATGTCTTTGTCAGCTACGATCAAACAAATCAAACCGTTGTACTGTAATGAAATGAAAATGTGATACTACCTGTGGAGCGAAGCGGAATGCGACCGGGTTGTTGAGTGCGGAAGTTCTATTCGGTAGACGTTGGCTAGCTGTTGGCTAGCCAGCAGTGTCTCCTACGTTAAGGACGACAAATAGCTGGCTAGCTAACCTCGGTAAATTAAGATAATCACTCTAAGACTACACACTCAAAACTTCACCATAGGGATTATGCCAGTGTTACGAATCCCTTTTGGCCCGGCAATCTGGGGGGGGGGGGGGGGACCCGTAACATGGCTCATGCAAATTATAATAGTGAAAAAGAAAGAGTGAGAACGAAATAACCACAGACAACTAACTTACCATCACTCATGGTTTATTTGAAAACACACGGTAATGAGAGAGCAGGAAAAGGGGCTGAGTTGGACCCAAGGAAACTTTTTTAAACTAAGCTAGACTAGCCTACTTCACCAACAGCTAATTAGCTAATCAAAAATACAGTGGGTGGTCCGCCCAGTTCTAACTAGTGTTTTTATACAAAGTATTCCTATGGATAATGTATGCCCATGGGCGACTTATCTTGGTACCCCCTTTTTCCCATCATCAAACAAACACCATAACAAAACCAATACTCACAGGTGGGGACAAAGTGGCATGTAGTTGCAAAAATCAAACAAGAGATCTACAGAGAGATTGTGCTCTAGAGCAAACAACAGACAGGGTTTTTTTTTAAACCAAGGGAAAGGGGATGTGATTGGGTAATGGAAACAGGAGGAGGTGTGTCTTCTGATTAGCAACTGATTGATGACTGATTGGGGAATGATGATTGCCACCTGTGAGGAGGGGAGAAGGAGAGAAAAGAAATACACACACACAGAATACCTGTATCCGTAACAGCCAGGTTTCCTCCAGACGTGACACTTGACATTCAGGCCAAATAATTCAGATTTGGTTTCATCAGATTAGAGAATCTTGTTTCTCATGGTCTGAGAGTCTTTAGGTGCCTTTTGGCAAACACCAAGCGGGCTGTCGTGCCTTTTACAGAGGAGTGGCTTCCCCTGGCCACTCTACCATAAAGGCATGATTTGTGGAGTACTGCAGAGATGGTTGTCCTTATGGAAGGTTCTCCCTTCTCCACAGAGGAACTTTAGAGCTCTGTCAGAGTAACCATCGGGTTCTTGGTCACCTCCCTGACTAAGTCCCTTCTCTCACGATTTTGGCCGAGTGGCCAGCTCTAGGAAGAGTCTTGGTGATTCCAAACTTCTTCCATATAAAAATGATAGAGGCCACTGTGTTCTTGGAGACATTCAATAATTTTTGCATATATTTTTTGGCACCCTTCGCCATATCTGTGCCTCAATCCTGTCTTGGACCTCTACGGACAATTCCTTCGACCTCATGGCTTGGGTTTTGTTCTGACATGCACTAACAACTGTGGGATCTTATATAGAAAGGCGTGTGCCTTTCCAAATCAATTTAAATTACCACTGGTGGATTCCAATCAAGTTGTAGAAACATCTCAAGGATGATCAATGGAAACAGGATGCACCTCCGCTCAATTTATCATAGTGAAGGGTCTGAATAGTTATGTAAATAAGGTATTTGTGTTGTTTATTTGTAGTACATTTGCTAAAATATTCTACCAACCTGTTTTCGCTTTGTCATTATGGTGTGTGTGTGTGTGTGTGTGTGTGTGTGTGTGTGTGTGTGTGTGTGTGTGTGTGTGTGTGTGTGTGTGTGTGTGTGTGTGTGTGTGTGTGTGTGTGTGTGCGTGTGTGTGTGTGTGTGTGTGTGCGTGTGCCTGTGTGCGTGCCAGGCAACCTGTCAGGCAACCTGATACAGCCGTAACATGTAGCTCTGTGTGTGTTTATCCAATGACTTACACACACACACACACACACACACACACACACACACACACACACACACACACACACACACACACACACACACACACACACACACACACACACACACACACACCCTGTAACATATGACACTGTTTTTGTTTATCCAACAGACCTTTTATATCACCCACTACACTCACCATATGGGGATTATAGCCCTTCTTACATCATCTGATATATCAAAGTGCTTTACAGAAACCCAGCCTAAAACCTCAAACAGCAAGCAATGCAGGTGTAGAAGCACTGTGGCTAGGAAAAACTCCCTAGAAAGGCCAAAACCTAGGAAGAAACCTAGAGAGGAACCAGGCTATGAGGGGTGGCCAGTCCTCTTCTGGCTGTGCCGGGTGGAGATTATAACAGAACATGGCCAAGATGTTAAAATGTTCATAAATGACCAGCATGGTTAAATAATAATCACAGTAGTTGTTGAGGGTGCAACAAGTCAGCACCTCAGGAGTAAATGTCAGTTGGCTTTTCATAGCTAATCATTGAGAGTATCTCTACCGCTCCTGCTGTCTCTAGAGAGTTGAAAACAGCAGGTCTGGGATAGGTAGCACGTCCGGAGATCAGGTCAGGGTTCCATAGCCGCAGGCAGAACAGTTGAAACTGAAATAGCAGCACGGCCAGGTGGACTCGGGACAGCAAGGAGTCATCATGCCAGGTCGTCCTGAGGCATGGTCCTAGGGCTCAGGTCCTCCGAGAGAAAGAAAGAAAGAAAGAAAGAAAGAAAGAAAGAAAGAAAGAAAGAAAGAAAGAAAGAAAGAAAGAGAGAATTAGAGAGAGCATACTTAAATTCGCACAGGACACCGGATAAGACAGGAGAAATACTCCAGATATAACAAACTGACCCTTGCCCTCCGACACATAAACTACTGCAGCATAAATTGCCAGGTCGCAATTGTAAATGAGAACTTGTTCTCAACTTGCCTACCTGGTTAAAGAAAGATGAAATAAATACATAAATAATAAATACTGGAGGCTGAGACAGGAGGGGTTAGGTGACACTGTGGCCCCATCCGATGATGCCCAAGGACAGGGCCAAACTGGCAGGATATAACCCCACCCACTTTGCATTAGCACAGCACCCACACCACTAGAGGGATATCTTCAACCACCAACTTTCCATCCTGAGACGAGTATAGCCCACAAAGATCTCCGCCACGGCACAACCCAAGGGGGGGGGGGGCGCAACCCAGACAGGAAGACCACGTCAGCGACTCAACCCACTCAAGTGACGCACCCCTCCTAGGGACAGCATAGAAGAGCACCAGTGACTCAACCCCTGTAATAGGGTTGAGGCAGAGAATCCCAGTGGAGAGAGGGGAACCGGCCAGGCAGAGACAGCAAGGGCGGTTCGTTCCTCCAGAGCCTTTCCGTTCACCTTCACACTCCTGGGTCCTGGGCCAGACTACACTCAATCATCTGACCTACTGTCACGCCCTGACCTTAGAGAGCCGTTTCATTTCTCTATTTGGTTAGGTCAGGTGTGATGCGGGGTGGGCATTCTATGTGTTTTTCTATGTTTCTTTATTTCTATGTTTTGGCCGGGTATGGTTCTCAGTCAGGGACAGCTGTCTATCGTTGTCTCTGATTGGGAATCATACTTAGGTACCCCTTTTTTCTCTCCTTCAGTGTGTGTAGTTAACTTTGTTAGTTGCACTTAGACCTGTAAGCTTCAAGGTTATTTAGCTTGGTTCTTGTTTTGTTGGCGGCATTCCTTAAATAAAGAAGATAAATGTACTCTCACAACGCTGCACTTTGGTCCACTTCTTTTGACGGCCGTGACTACCCACCACCAAAGGACCAAGCAGCGTGGTCAGGAGGAGAGGACACGACGGAAACCTGAGAGGCAGCCCCAAACTATTTTTTGGGGAAGGGCAGATGACGTCGGCATCGGTGCTGAGGGGTGAGTCAGAGACCGAGGAGGAATTCTTGGACCGTTTGAGCGAGGAGTGGTTGGCAGTGGAGAGGGAGAAAGAGTTTGGAGGGGTTGGCAGTCTGGAGCAAGACAGTCGCTTTGAGGACCATGTGACCCTTCAGAATCCATGCTTTGTGGTTACACATACTACGTCCCGCACCAGAGCCGCCACCACGGATAGATGCCCACCAAGACCCTCCACTATAGGTTCAGGTTTTGTGGCCGTTGTCCGCACCTTTGGGGGTCGGGGAGTGATGTGGGGTGGGCATTCTATGTTTTTTTTTTTTTTCTATGTTTCTTTATTTCTACGTATTGCTTTGGAAGAATACACAGATTTAATGGAGTCAGTCATTTCCATTCTAATTTTTTTAAACAAATTTTATTTCACCTATATTTAACCAGGTAGGCAAGTTGAGAACAAGTTCTCATTTACAATTGCGACCTGGCCAAGATAAAGCAAAGCAGTTCGACACAAACAACGACACAGAGTTACACATGGAGTAAAACAACATACAGTCAATAATACAGTATAAACAAGGCTATATATGATGTGAGATAAGGGAGGTAAAGGCAAAAAAAGGCCATGGTGGCAAAGTAAATACAAAATAGTAAGTAAAACACTGGAATGGTAGATTTGCCGTGGAAGAATGTGCAAAGTAGAAATAAAAATAATAGGGTGCAAAGGAGCAAAATAAATAAATAAATTAATTAAATAAATACAGTAGGGAAAGAGGTAGTTGTTTGGGCTAAATTATAGGTGAGCTATGTACAGGTGCAGTAATCTTTGAGCTGCTCTGACAGTTGGTGCTTAAAGCTAGTGAGGGAGATAAGTGTTTCCAGTTTCAGAGATGTGTGTAGTTCGTTCCAATCATTGGCAGCAGAGAACTGGAAGGAGAGGCGGCCAAAGAAAGAATTGGTTTTGGGGGTGACTAGAGAGATATACCTGCTGGAGCGTGTGCTACAGGTGGGAGATGCTATGGTGACCAGCAAGCTGAGATAAGGGGGGACTTTACCTAGCAGGATCTTGTAGATGACATGGAGCCAGTGGGTTTGGCAACGAGTATGAAGCGAGGGCCAGCCAACGAGAGCGTACAGGTCGCAATGGTGGGTAGCATATGGGGCTTTGGTGACAAAACAGATTGCACTGTGATAGACATCATCCAATTTGTTGAGTAGGGTATTGGAGGCTATTTTGTAAATGACATCGCCGAAGTCGAGGATTGGTAAGATGGTCACTTTTACAAGGGTATGTTTGGCAGCATGAGTGAAGGATGCTTTGTTGCTAAAAAGGAATCCAATTCTAGATTTAACTTTGGATTGGAGATGTTTGATATGGGTCTGGAAGGAGAGTTTACAGTCTAACCAGACACCTAAGTATTTGTAGTTGTCCACGTATTCTAAGTCAGAGCTGTCCAGAGTAGTGATGTTGGACAGGCGGGCAGATGCAGGTAGCGATCGGTTGAAGAGCATGCATTTAGTTTTACTTGTATTTAAGAGCAATTGGAGGCCACGGAAGGAGAGTTGTATGGCATTGAAGCTTGCCTGGAGGGTTGTTAACAAAGAAGGGCCTGAAGTATACAGAATGGTGTCGTCTGCGTAGAGGTGGATCAGAGACTCACCAGCAGCAAGAGCGACATCATTGATTTATACAGAGAAGAGAGTCGGTCCAAGAATTGAACCCTGTGGCACCTTGTGGCACCCCCATAGAGACTGCAAGAGGTCCGGACAGCAGACCCTCCGATTTGACACACTGAACTCTATCAGAGAAGTACATTTACATTACATTTAAGTCATTTAGCAGACGCTCTTATCCAGAGCGACTTACAAATTGGTAGTTGCTGAACCAAGCGAGGAAATCATTTGAGAAACCAAGGCTGTCGAGTCTGCCAATGAGGATGTGGTGATTGACAGAGTCGAAAGCCAGATCAATGAACACTAATAATAATGATAATATTAATGATCATGATCTTTTCCTCAAAAGAAGTTCATGAATTTATCACTGCTGAAGTGAAAGCCATCCTCTCTTGTGGAATACTGCTTTTTAGTTAGATTTGTGACAGTATCAAAAATTAATTTCGGATTATTCATATTTTCCTCAATTAAGTTGGAAAAATAGGATGATCGAGTAGCAGTGAGGACTCTTCGATACTGCACGGTACTGTCTTTCCAAGCTAGTAGGAAGACTTCCAATTTGGTGTATCACTATCTCTTTCAATAATGGCAGGAATGGAGGAGGTCTTTATTCTAGTGAGATTGCTAAGGCGAACACCATCATGCGGTGCCCAACCTAGGTCGAGGCACAGACACAGTCTCAATGGGGATAGCTGAGCTGACTACACTGACTGCCTGCTGCCTGGCCTGCACCCTATTTCATTGTGGAGCTAGAGCCCTGTCTATGTTCGTAGATAAGATGAGAGCACCCCTCCAGCTAGGATGGAGTCCGTCACTCCTCAACAGGCCAGGCTTGGTCCTGTTTGTGGGTGAGTCCCAGAAAGAGGGCCAATTATCTACAAATGTTCTCTTTTGGGAGGGGCAGGAAAAAAGTTTTCAACCAGCGATTGAGTTGTGAGACTCTGCTGTAGAGATCATCGCTCCCCCTAACTGGGAGGGGGCCAGAGACAATTACTCGATGCTGACACATCTTCCTAGCTGATTTACACGCTGAAGCTATGTTCTGCTCTCCACTCTTTCATTCTTTTGTTCCCCCATTCCACTGTTCTATGTTAAGCTAGGGCTTGTTATAATGACAGATGAAGGTCCCGAGGGGTCTTTCTGGGAAGCATGTACTAGCTGTGACTGTTTTAAACTCAGGCCTCAGACTCAGAAATACCACAGGTATGGCACTTTTTTATTTATTTCCAAAGGAGTGTGTTTCTTTAGCTCTTAGTATGTGACCAGTGATTCATATTTTTCTGAAAGTGACTGAAGTAGCAATCAGTAAGAGTGTATTGCTAGTTTATGTTGCTATGCAGTATGAGAATGTGAATCCAATAAATGTATCGCATTCTTTAACTATAACATTTTTCAAGACACTGTAAAATGTCTGTTTAGGACATGAACTTTGTAGTCAGGAGGGGCGGTGCTGTGTATGTATGCAGGTGAGTCCAGGTGATCCAGGTGGATTGTAAGGGCTTCTGGTTTCATAAAACAGGTGTTGAGCGTAGTACCCCCCCCCCTCCCCTCCCTCCTGAGGTCACCCTACTGCCCCCTGGCTCTATGGCTCCATTCCACCATCACCCACTCCACCATCACCCACTCCACCATCACCTGCCATCACAGTCATCTGATCTGAGTTGCAACATAGGGGAGAGCACCAGCTTGTCCACGTGACAATGGAGGTCTTTTAATTAGCGGGCAATGGATGAAGGCCTCCCTCGCTCCAGTGATGAAGAGGGAGAGATGGATGAGAGAGAGGTGTATGTCCCTGTCACAGGACTTACAGTACAGCCATTCAGGAACTATGATAAATGATCATTTGACAGACTAGCTTAAGCAATGACCTGGTAGACAAAGATAGTTACAACCAACCACCACACCGGCTTCTTCATTGATGAAATGTGTAGTGTTTAAGAAATCTAGAACCTGGGCCATAGAAGCCATGATCGGGCCAAATATGAATTAATAGGCGTTGTAGTTCCTTTTGGAATGCCCCACAGGCATCGACCCCCTTAGTCTGGGGTTACTTAGCCATTCTATCTGGGCCATATTACAGGGCCAGCTTGTCATAACCAACAACATGCTGAAGTCTGTTTGCCTGCCTGAAGCATCACTCTCTCTCCCCGACAGTGGACCTCTATACAGCTAACATACTCAGTACTACCAGGCCCCTCACTACCATGACAAACAATGCTGCAGAGCCGAGGCTACACCAGGCTTCCACACCGGGCTTCCACACCAGGCTTCCACACCGTGCTTCCACACAAGGCTTCCCCACCGGGCTTCCACACCAGGCTTCCACACCGGGCTTCCACACAAGGCTTCCCCACCGGGCTTCCCCACCGGGCTTCCACACCGGGCTTCCCCACCGGGCTTCCACACCAGGCTTCCACACCGGGCTTCCACACAAGGCTTCCCCACCGGGCTTCCACACCGGGCTTCCACACCGGGCTTCCACAATTGGCTTCCACACCAGGCTTCCACATTGGACTTCCACACCAGGCTTCCACAACAGGCTTCCGCAAAAGGCAACAAATAGGGCCAACCCAGATGTTTAGACTGACAGCACTGTGTTAGACTGAGGTCAAGGTTAGCCCTGTGTCATTCCCACACAGTAGGTGTCTTGTGAAAGTCTGTGTTGGGATAGGTCTGCTCCCTGGATTCAGGAGTCTTGAGTATTGTTGTGCAGAGCACAGTATGGGGCCCTTCTTTTTTGACCACCACAAATGCCTGGCCTCAACCTGAGGCCCTCACTCTTTGCTTCAGGACTTTCCAGTTCTTAGGGAACTTGACCATCTGTAATACACACCAGTTATTTTTAAGGATATCTACAATTTGTGACATGTCATGATGTAATATTTGCAGAACATGATTGATTGAGAGGCTAAAGCAGTGTGTTCTAACTAGTTCCCTTTCTCTTAAATGTTAACTAGATAACATGACAGAGGAACATGAGACAGAACATGAAAGGGAATTGTTGAAGGGGGTCCTGTTAAGGGAATTTTTATCAATGATGACTAATTATGTATACATTTCAATCAGGATGTACTAATCAGAATACCATTATGTTACTGTATATGTATGAATTTTCTTTCTTGATCCCAGTACTGAATATAATGTGTGTGAATGTGGTCAAGAGTTCGAACAATGACTCTGTTCCTTGGTACAAATGAATGAACGATATCTTCAGACTGGCTAGAATGCTTATCTACACGAGAAAACCTTGGCTCGTAAATGATATTAAATTGGTAGGGAGACGGATGTGGGAAGACTTACAGCCTTTGTACTGGAACGGAGATGGCACGGGTTGGTGTTGAAACTAATGACGTAATTTTCAGTGTATAACCTGTGGTAAACTGTATCGTATTCAGTACTCTTGTGAATAAACTCTGCTGTTTGACTTTAAGACTGGGCTCTGTCCATTATTATAGAATAAGGGTCTTACAAATCCTTATGAATTGACAGAGTGTTTAATTTTAATTGGGTATTAAAACAGAGCAATTTAATTCCTGTAACAGGTCCATAGTAGGACAGACAGGCAGGGTTATATACTTCACACAGATTCCATTCCATCTATTTGGGTTGTCAAGATCCTTCAATCTGGGCTCACCCTCCCTAAACCAGAGTAAGAGGTTGAGTAGGGATAACATTCAACAAATTAAAAGAGCTTCATGACCTGGGTTTTAAAGTGTGGTCTCTCCAGTGCACCAAGGAAATTGAGTTTGCGACCGAAAAAAAAACACATTTTTCCTCATGACCAAGCATTTCACAGACACACAACTTTTTTCTATTTTATTTTTTATTTCACCTTTATTTAACCAGGTAGGCTAGTTGACAACAAGTTCTCAATTACAACTGCGACTTGGCCAAGATAAAGCAAAGCAGTTCGGCACATACAACAACACAGTTACACATGGAATAAACAAACATACAGTCAATAATACAGTAGAAAAAGTCTATATACAGTGAGTGCAAATAAGGTAAGATAAGGGAGGTAAAAGGCAATAAATAGGCCATGGTGGCGAAGTAATTACATTATACCAATTGAACACTGGAACGGTAGATGTGCAGAAGATGAATGTGCAAGTATAGATATTGTGGTGCAAAGGAGCAAGATAAATAAATAAATACAGTATGGGGATGAGGTAGTTGTATGGGCAATTTACAGATGGGCTATGTACAGGTACAGTGATCTATGAGCTGCTCTGACAGCTGGTGCTTAAAGCTAGTGAGGGAGAAATGTGTCTCCAGCTTCAGTGATTTTTATGGTTCGTTCCAGTCATTGGCAGCAGAGAAATGGAAGGAGAGGCAGCTGAAGTATGAACTGGTTTTGGGGGTGACCAGTGAGATATACCTGTTGGAGCGGGTGAAACGGGTGGGTGCTGCTACGGTGACCAGTGAGCTGAGATAAGGTGGGACTTTACCTAGCAAAGACTTGCAGATGACTTGGAGCCAGTGGGTTTGGCGTCGAGTATGAAGCGAGGGCCAGCAAACGAGAACGTACAGGTCACAGTGGTGGGTAGTATATGGGGCTTTAGTGACAAAACGGATGGCACTGAGCTAGACTGCATCCAATTTGTTGAGTAGAGTGTTGGAGGCTATTTTGTAAATGACATCACCGAAGTCGAGGATTGGTAGGATGGTTAGTTTTACTAGGCTGTTTGGCAGCATGATTGAAGGATGCTTTGTTGCGAAATAGGAAGCTGATTCTAGATTTAATTTTGGATTGGAGATGCTTAATGTGAGTCTGGAATGAGAGGGTCCAGGCCAATTGTAAAAATAGGTATTGTAGCCCAAGAGTGGCTGATGGAACTCTTCAGCTAGCCAGGAGATGGGCCTAGCATGGGCTAGCTCCAGGCTAGTTGGTGCTTGCTTCAGGAAAGCGACGTTAGCCAGGAGTAGACACTCGGATTGCAGCTAGCCAGCTGCGATGATCCAGGTGAAAAGTTTCAGAGCTTGCGGTGGGAGTCCGGAGATATGGATGTCCGGTATGCTCTGGTTTGAATCGCTTTGTGCAAACTGTTGAGTTTTCCGAGCTAAAGGTTAGCTGATGACCGCTAGCAGTGGTTAGTCGGCTAGTCAGTTGGCTAGCTTCTGTTGGGGTTCCGATTCAGGAGTAAAGAAAATACTTAAAGAAAAAAGCAGATCCACACCACATTGGGTGAGATTGGGTTGCAGTATAGTGTTTTGAAGTTGAGGTTTAGAAAAAAATATTAAAGATATGCGAAGAAAAAATATATAAGATATATACATGGGACACTACAAAGACGAGGACAAGAGACGTCTGACTGCAACGCCATCTTGGCTTTCTTTTTGAAGGCTGAACAGGCAGAAACGAGGGAGGAATTGCTCTTCACCAGATTTATGGAAGCACTTATCCTATTACGCAAGATGTATCTGTGGGCCTCAACAACTTTTAACCTTTCCCTGGTCCACTCTGTGATTCATGGGGAGGGGTGGCGGCGCTTCCGTGCGAATGTTGCTTCATGTCAATCTATAGGGTGCTCTGGAAAACATCAGCCATTTCAGTGTGTGTGTGTGCACTCGCTCATTTGACAGCATCACTGCAACTGAATTATACAAGCAAACGATCGAGGGCTAGTCGTCTGACAGTAGCGGAAATATATTGTCCTTAAACATAAGTTATGCTATTTTGTCCGAAATAAGTCAACAGTAGGAAATAAGAAGCATGGGTTTGCACTGATGTGTATCGACGGTTTTGGGGAGAAGAAGCCCTGTCAAAACAAAGGGAGACAAGGTTCGGTTCCGCCAGGATTGTGTTTCGCCCTGTCCTGTCGTGTTTTTGCCTTCATCAGATGCTGCGTGTGAGCAGGTGTCTCTGTCAACTGCCTGCCTACCAGGGGCGGCAGTCTGTGGCCGCTTCTCTGCTACAGACTGTCTGTTATTCCCTGTTTGGACTTGAATAAACTCTGTTTCTGTTAAGTCAATTGTAAAAATAGGTATTGTACGGCATTCTGAGGCACATCAAAACTGACAACATGGGAGGCCTGGGGTATATTACAGGTTGCATCTGGTTACAAGATTTGCGACCTCTTTCCTTTGCAAACAAGCATGCATGTCAATCACAGGCAATCTTTGGTGTTGTGTTTATTTTTAATTTTTTTATTTCACCTTTATTTAACCATGTAGGCCAGTTTAGAACACCTTTATTTAACCAGGTAGGCCAGTTTAGAACACCTTTATTTAACCAGGTAGGCCAGTTTAGAACACCTTTATTTAACCAGGTAGGCCAGTTTAGAACACCTTTATTTTTAACCAGGTAGGCCAGTTTAGAACACCTTTATTTAACCAGGTAGGCCAGTTTAGAACACCTTTATTTAACCAGGTAGGACAGTTGAGAACACCTTTATATAACCAGGTAGGCCAGTTTTGTCACGGTTCATGAATCCTCTCTCTCTCTCTCTCTCTCTCTCTCTCTCTCTCTCTCTCTCTCTCTCTCTCTCTCTCTCTCTCTCTCTCTCTCTCTCTCTCTCTCTCTCTCTCTCTCTCTCTCTCTCTCTCTCTCTCTCTCTCTCTCTCTCTCTCTCTCTCTCTCTCTCGTTTGTGTGGGCGTGGTTCCCAATCTCGGCCTGATTGTCTGCGCCAGCTGAAACCACCTATCTTCCCTTTATATGTTCTGTAACCAGTGTTTCTTGTTGTCAGATCGTTGTTACTTCCCTGAGGTTGTGTTGTTACTTCCCTGAGGTTGTGTTGTTACTTCCCTGAGGTTGTGTCGTGTGTCAGTGCTCATCTCTCGCCGCCCTTGTGTGGATTATCTGCTGTGCTCCTTCCTTCCCATCCGGACACACTCCCCAGGATTTCTCAGCACGCTATCACCAGAGGATGAGCCCTAGTCCCTGGGTTGTATTCCGTCTGAATACAGTCCGTCTGTCCTGTTGCTAATATAATTGTATTCATTAAACCATCATTGCTTGCATCTTGCATCCGCCTCTGTATTGTCACAGAACGATCTGACCAGACCATGGATGCAGCGAGTTCAACGAGTCTGACCGAATTCATTTCCCGCAGTATCACGAGAATGGATCAACAAGAGGAGAATGTCTCCAGCACAGGTCGGGCAGTACAAGCCATTGCGACGCAGGTATCCCAGCTGAACCAACAATTACAACATCTGAGGGGTTCCGCTGCGCCACCTACACCGGCAGTTCAACCCGCCCCGCCAGAGCCGGATTCCCAGCTAGAGCCACGGCTACCGACACCAGAGGGTTATTCAGGTGATCCTGACTATTGCAGAGCTTTTCTCACGAGATGTTCCATGCATTTCTCGTTGCAGCCACGGACCTTCAACCGTGAACAGTCTAAGGTAGCATTCGTACTCACACTGCTATCAGGTAAAGCGGCTCTTTGGGGAAAGGCGGTGTGGGCGAACCAGGACCCATGCTGCACCTCTTTCCAGACACTCTCCGAGGAGATGAGAAGGGTTTTCGATCGGGCCGTAGCGGGTAGAGAGGCGGCCAGACTACTCGCTGACCTTCGCCAAGGAGACCGTTCCGTATCGGAATACTCCATCCAATTCCGCACTCTGGCCGCAGAGTGTCAGTGGAACGAGGAGGCGCAGTGGGACATGTTCCTGCATGGGCTGGAGGACCGGATCCAGAAGGAGATTTATGTTCTGGACCTTCCCAGGAGTTTAAATGGACTAGTGGAACTAGCCTTGAGGGTCGACGCTCGTCTGAGTCGTATTGGCCGCCGAGCATGCCGTAACAGACCGTATAACAGGGAGGGCTGGCGTGCCAGCGGCGGGAACACGGCCAGTTCAGCTTCCTCTCACAAACCCATGCAGCTGGGGAGAGCTCGCCTCTCTCGGGAAGAGAGGGAGAGGCGGAGATCTCAAGGACTCTGTCTCTACTGTGGTAGAGCGGGCCATTTTATCCACTCCTGCCCGGTAAAAGATCAGGCCCGGTAGTAAGCATGAGGCTACTATCGGGTGGTGTCACCACAGAGAAGACCTCATCATCTACTCTCCTCCCGGTAAGACTAAGATGGGCCACCCACACGCACGACACCCAAGCCTTACTGGACTCAGGAGCAGAGGGTAATTTCATGGACACCAAGCTCGCTCACAAACTCCAGATTCCTATCAACTCACTCACGCACAAGATATCCGTTAACGCTCTCAATGGTCAAGAACTCCCCAACATTTCTCACACCACTGAACCTATCACACTCATCACTTCTGGCAATCACACTGAGACACTATCATTTCTACTCATGGACTCACCCCTTGCACCATTAGTTCTCGGCCACCCTTGGCTCACCCAACACAACCCCAGAGTTGACTGGGTTCATAAATCTATATCCATGTGGAGTAACAAGTGTCTTGAGTCATGTTTAGTGTCTGCTTGTTCGTCTGTGTCTGATTCTGTGTTTCTAGAGGAGGCAGTGGATTTGTCTAACGTGCCCGTTGAATACCTTGACCTGAAGGAGGTGTTCAGTAAGTCCCGTGCTGCTTCTCTTCCTCCGCATCGTCCCTATGACTGTGCAATAGAATTATTGCCAGGTGAGTCTCCGCCTAAAGGCAAGTTATATTCACTCTCTGTTCCGGAGAGGGAGGCTATGGAGAGATACATCTCTGATTCTCTGGCATCTGGATTCATTCGTCCTTCCTCTTCTCCAGCGGGGGCGGGGTTCTTCTTTGTGGGGAAGAAGGACGGATCTCTGCGTCCTTGCGTTGATTACCGTGGGTTGAATAACCGCTTCAGAGGTGGGGGTAGGTGCGGTACTTTCCCAACGTTCCTCTTCTGACGACAAGATGCACCCTTGCGCGTTCCTTTCCCATCGGTTATCACCTGCGGAACGCAACTACGACATTGGCAACAGAGTTGTTGGCAGTGAAGTTAGCACTGGAGGAGTGGCGCCATTGGTTAGAGGGGTCGGGGGTACCTTTTATAGTTTGGACTGATCACAAGAATTTGGAATATATCAGAACCGCTAAGCGACTCAACTCCAGGCAGGCGCGGTGGGCACTCTTTTTCGGACGTTTTGACTTCTCTCTCTCGTATCGCCCGGGTTCCAAGAATGTCAAACCCGATTCCCTTTCTCGCATTTTTGACCATTCCGAACGCCCATCCACTCCCGAGTGCATCCTACCCGGGACCCTAGTGGTCTCCACACTCACATAGGAGGTTGAATCGAGGGTCAAAACGGCCTTAGAAGGGGTAACGCCTCCGCCCGGTTGCCCGCCTAATCGGTTGTTTGTGCCGGAGGGGTGTCGGTCCGATGTTATTCGGTGGGGGCATTGCTCCAACGTAGCGTGTCATCCAGGAGTCAGCCGCACTAGCTTTTGGTTAAGCAACGCTTTTGGTGGCCACTGATGGCTCGTGACATTCACAGTTTCGTCTTGGCTTGCTCGGTTTGTGCCACTGGGAAGACTTCTAATCGACCCCCAGATGGGTTACTCCAACCGCTGTCGGTCCCTTCGAGACCCTGGTCCCACATCGCGCTAGATTTTGTTACCGGCCTTCCACCCTCCCAGGGCAAGACAGTTGTTTTGACCGTGGTGGACCGGTTCTCGAAGGCGGCTCATTTTATTCCCTTGCCTAAATTACCATCTGCCAAGGAGACAGCGGTAACTGTCGTGGATCACGTCTTTCGCTTACATGGCCTGCCGATGGACATAGTTTCTGACAGGGGGCCCCAATTTGTGTCCAAGTTTTGGCAAGAGTTTTGTAGGTTACTGGGAGCGAGTGTCAGCCTGTCTTCAGGGTTTCATCCCCAGAGCAACGGTCAAACGGAGAGGACCAACCAGGATTTGGAGAGAGTGTTGCGATGTTTGGTTTCTAAGAATCCCTCTTCCTGGAGTCAACAACTCTCTATGGTTGAGTACGCTCACAATTCGTTGCCAGTGGCAGCCACGGGTCTCTCTCCGTTTGAGTGTAGTTTAGGTTACCAGCCACCTATCTTTCCCAGTAAGGAGTCCGAGGTCACTGTTCCCTCCGCTCACGCTTTCATCCAGAGGTGCCGTCACGCATGGAGCAGAGCCCGTGAGACTCTTCTCCGGGTGGGGGCGCGCACCAAGGCTAAGGCCGATAGCCACCGGTCGAAGCCTCCGGTATACGTCGTTGGCCAAAGAGTGTGGCTTTCTACTAAGAACATTCCACTCCGATCCGTTTCGAACAAGCTTGCCCCCAAATTTATCGGCCCGTTCACAGTCACCAGGATCATTAGTCCGGTGGCGGTCCGGCTCAAGCTTCCTCCGGCATATAGGATAATTCATCCTACCTTTCATGTGTCTAAAATAAAACCTGTGTTTCAGGCATGCATTAACCCGCCGGTCCCGGTTCCCCCGCCGCCACGACTTGTTGATGGGGAACCCACCTTTTCTGTCAATCGTATTTTGGACTCTAGAAGGAGGGGACGCGGATTCCAGTACCTGGTGGACTGGGAGGGTTACGGCCCGGAGGAGAGAAGTTGGGTACCTGCTAGGGACATTCTGGATCACTCCCTTATCGATGATTTCAATCGACAGGTAAATTCGCCTGGGAACGCCAAGAGGTGTTCCTAGGGGGGGGGGGAAATATTGTCACGGCTCTCTCTCTCTCTCTCTCTCTCTCTCTCTCTCTCTCTCTCTCTCTCTCTCTCTCTCTCTCTCTCTCGTGGGCGTGGTTCCCAATCTCGGCCTGATTGTCTGCGCCAGCTGGAACCACTTATCTTCCCTTTATATGTTCTGTAACCAGTGTTTCTTGTTGTCAGATCGTTGTTACTTCCCTGAGGTTGTGTTGTTACTTCCCTGAGGTTGTGTCGTGTGTCAGTGCTCATCTCTCGCCGCCCTTGTGTGGATTATCTGCTGTGCTCCTTCCTTCCCATCCGGACACACTCCCCTGGATTTCTCAGCACGCTATCACCAGAGGATGAGCCCTAGTCCCTGGGTTGGATTCCGTCTGAGTAGTCTGTCTGTCCTGTTGCTGATATAATTGTATTCATTAAACCATCGTTGCTTGCATCTTGCATCCGCCTCTGTATTGTCACAAGTTTAGGACAAGTTCTCATTTACAACTGAGACCTGGACAAGATAAAGCAAAGCAGTGCGACACAAACAACAACACAGAGTTACACATGGAATAATCAAGCATACAGTTAATAACACAATATAAAAAAAGAAAGTCTATATACAGTGTGTGCAAATGGCATGAGGGGGTAAGGCAATAAATAGGCCATAGTAGCTAAGCAATTACCATTTAGCAAATTAACACTGGAGTGATAGTTGAGCAGATGGCGATGTGCAAGTAGAGATACTGGTGTGCAAAAGAGCAGAAAGGTTAACAAAAACAATATGGGGATGAGGTAGGTAGATTGGGTGGGCTATTTACAGATGGACTATGTACAGCTGCAGCGATTGGTTGGCTGCTCAGATAGCTGATGTTTAAAGTTAGTGAGGGTAATATAGGTCTCCAGCTTCAGCGATATTTGCAATTCGTCATTGACAGCAGAGAACTGGAAGTAAAGGCGGCCAAATGAGGTGTTAGCTTTGGGGATGACCAATGAGATATACCTGCTGGAGCGCGTGCTACGGGTGGGTGTTGTTATCGTGACCAGTGAGCTGAGATAAGGCGGAGCTTTACCTAGCAAAGACTTATAGGTGACCTGGAGCCAGTGGGTGTGGCGACAAATGTGTGTTGGTGTGTTGACACGTTGGAGGAGCGACAAACAGAGCGAGAGAGACAGAAAGCGAGAGTGAGAGCGAGGGACCAAAAAAATAAAAAATTGTGGTAAACACTTACAGCCAGGCAGTAAGTGTTTACCACTACAGCACAGGGTAGGGTGGATTGTGGGACTGGTCTGAACAAAACAACAGGTCCCAGTGCAGAAGCTTTAAATGAAATGAAACCAACACACACATGCAGGCATTGCGCACACACACACACACACACACACACACACACACATGCATTCACACAGACGTACACACGTCTCAAAACCTTAGAACATGAGAGCACAGGCACACGTGCGTAAACGCACACACACACACACACACACACACACACATGCATTCACACAGACGTACACACGTCTCAAAACCTTAGAACATGAGAGCACAGGCACACGTGCGTAAACGCACACACACACACACACACACACACACACACACACACACACACACACACACACACACACACACACACACACACACACACACACGTGTGCAGACACCCTGTCTGTATGATTTTTTTATGGAATTAGTCAACAGTTCATTTCACTCACAACATCAAGGGATTTGGAAACATGTTCACAAACAAAGTAAAGTGTATAGTCAGGTAGTGTAAATCCACACAAACGGGCCAAGGCTAGCTAGCAGATGTACATGTTTGCCATCAGCGGCCCATCGTTCTCCCTTATATTTACTTTCCATTTCATCAGACATGTAAACAGCACCAGCTTCTTTGAAATATACTCCACATCAGTCCTCGGAAACATATGTGTGTGTTGTGAGCGCTAAGCAACAAAGACGGCTGGGGAAAAATGGAAAGAAGAAGGGAACATTTGAAAGACAGAAGGAAGAGGAGACTTAATAAAGTCTTCAAACAGGCTCTGAATAATTCACATCTGTCTACTTCTTTAAAGTGTTTTCAGGTTAGATAGTCTGGTACAGTCCAGTCTAGTTTGGCGGTTCTGTTCCATTCTGGTCTAGTCTAGTTTAGTCTGGTCTAGTCTGGTCTGGTCTAGTGTGGTCTGGTCTAGTTTAGTCTGTTCTAGTCTGGTCTGATCTAGTCTAGTGTGGTCTAGTCTGGTCTAATGTTGTCTGGTCTAGTCTTTACACATGGGCAGGGTGGTGGATGTAGTCTTTACACATGGGCAGGGTGGGGGTAGTAGTCTAGCCTTTACACATGGCAGGGTGGTGGGTGTAGTCTTTACACATGGGCAGGGTGGGGGTTGTAGTCTAGTCTTTACACATGGCAGGGTGGTGGATGTAGTCTTTACACATGGGCAGGGTGGTGGATGTAGACTTTACACATGGGCAGGGTGGGGGTTGTAGTTTAGCCTTTACACATGGCAGGGTGGTGGATATAGTCTTTACACATGGGCAGGGTGGGGGTTGTAGTCTAGTCTTTACACATGGGCAGGGTGGTGGATGTAGTCTTTACACATGGGCAGGGTGGGGGTTGTAGTCTAGCCTTTACACATGGCAGGGTGGTGGATGTAGTCTTTACACATGGGCAGGGTGGTGGATGTAGTCTTTACACATGGGCAGGGTGGGGGTTGTAGTCTAGCCTTTACACATGGCAGGGTGGTGGATGTAGTCTTTACACATGGGCAGGGTGGGGGTTGTAGTCTAGCCTTTACACATGGCAGGGTGGTGGATGTAGTCTTTACACATGGGCAGGGTGGGGTTGTAGTCTAGTCTTTACACATGGGCAGGGTGGTGGATGTAGTCTTTACACATGGGCAGGGTGGGGGTTGTAGTCTAGTCTTTACACATGGCAGGGTGGTGGATGTAGTCTTTACACATGAGCAGGGTGGTGGATGTAGTCTTTACACATGGGCAGGGTGGGGGTTGTAGTCTAGTCTTTACACATGGCAGGGTGGTGGATGTAGTCTTTACACATGGGCAGGGTGGGGGTTGTAGTCTAGCCTTTACACATGGCAGGGTGGGGGATGTAGTCTTTACACATGGGCAGGGTGGGGGTTGTAGTCTAGTCTTTACACATGGCAGGGTGGTGGATGTAGTCTTTACACATGGGCAGGGTGGGGGTTGTAGTCTAGTCTTTACACATGGCAGGGTGGTGGATGTAGTCTTTACACATGGGCAGGGTGGGGTTGTAGTCTAGTCTTTACACATGGCAGGGTGGTGGAGGTAGTCTTTACACATGGGCAGGATGGGGGTTGTAGTCTAGCCTTTACACATGGCAGGGTGGTGGATGTAGTCTTTACACATGGGCAGGGTGGGGGTTGTAGTCTAGTCTTTACACATGGCAGGGTGGTGGATGTAGACTTTACACATGGGCAGGGTGGGGGTTGTAGTCTAGTCTTTACACATGGCAGGGTGGTGGATGTAGTCTTTACACATGGGCAGGGTGGGGGTTGTAGTCTAGTCTTTACACATGGCAGGGTGGTGGATGTAGTCTTTACACATGGGAAAGGTGGTGGATGTAGTCTTTACACATGGGCAGGGTGGGGGTTGTAGTCTAGTCTTTACACATGGCAGGGTGGTGGATGTAGTCTTTACACATGGGCAGGGTGGTGGATGTAGTCTTTACACATGGGCAGGGTGGGGGTTGTAGTCTAGTCTTTACACATGGGCAGGGTGGTGGATGTAGTCTTTACACATGGGCAGGGTGGGGGTTGTAGTCTAGTCTTTACACATGGCAGGGTTGTGGATGTAGTCTTTACACATGGGCAGGGTGGGGGTTGTAGTCTAGTCTTTACACATGGGCAGGGTGGGGGTTGTAGTCTAGTCTTTACACATGGCAGGGTTGTGGATGTAGTCTTTACACATGGGCAGGGTGGGGGTTGTAGTCTAGTCTTTACACATGGGCAGGGTGGGGGTTGTAGTCTAGTCTTTACACATGGGCAGGGTGGGGGTTGTAGTCTAGTCTTTACACATGGCAGGGTTGTGGATGTAGTCTTTACACATGGGCAGGGTGGGGGTTGTAGTCTAGTCTTTACACATGGGCAGGGTGGGGGTTGTAGTCTAGTCTTTACACATGGGCAGGGTGGTGGCTGTAGTCTAGTCTTTACACATGGGCAGGGTGGTGGATGTAGTCTTTACACATGGGCAGGGTGGTGGATGTAGTCTTTACACATGGGCAGGGTGGGGGTTGTAGTCTAGTCTTTACACATGGCAGGGTGGTGGATGTAGTCTTTACACATGGGCAGGGTGGGGGTTGTAGTCTAGTCTTTACACATGGCAGGGTGGTGGATGTAGTCTTTACACATGGGCAGGGTGGGGGTTGTAGTCTAGCCTTTACACATGGCAGGGTGGTGGATGTAGTCTTTACACATGGGCAGGGTGGTGGATGTAGTCTTTACACATGGGCAGGGTGGGGGTTGTAGTCTAGTCTTTACACATGGGCAGGGTGGGGGTTGTAGTCTAGTCTTTACACATGGGCAGGGTGGTGGTTGTAGTCTAGTCTTTACACATGGGCAGGGTGGTGGATGTAGTCTTTACACATGGGCAGGGTGGGGGTTGTAGTCTAGCCTTTACACATGGCAGGGTGGTGGATGTAGTCTTTACACATGGGCAGGGTGGTGGATGTAGTCTTTACACATGGGCAGGGTGGGGGTTGTAGTCTAGCCTTTACACATGGCAGGGTGGGGGATGTAGTCTTTACACATGGGCAGGCTGGGGGTTGTAGTCTAGTCTTTACACATGGCAGGGTGGTGGATGTAGTCTTTACACATGGGCAGGGTGGGGGTTGTAGTCTAGTCTTTACACATGGCAGGGTGGTGGATGTAGTCTTTACACATGGGCAGGGTGGGGGTTGTAGTCTAGTCTTTACACATGGCAGGGTGGTGGATGTAGTCTTTACACGTGGGCAGGGTGGGGGTTGTAGTCTAGCCTTTACACATGGCAGGGTGGTGGATGTAGTCTTTACACATGGCAGGGTGGTGGATGTAGACTTTACACATGGGCAGGGTGGGGGTTGTAGTCTAGTCTTTACACATGGCAGGGTGGTGGATGTAGTCTTTACACATGGGCAGGGTGGGGGTTGTAGTCTAGTCTTTACACATGGGCAGGGTGGGGGTTGTAGTCTAGTCTTTACACATGGCAGGGTTGTGGATGTAGTCTTTACACATGGGCAGGGTGGGGGTTGTAGTCTAGTCTTTACACATGGGCAGGGTGGGGGTTGTAGTCTAGTCTTTACACATGGGCAGGGTGGTGGCTGTAGTCTAGTCTTTACACATGGGCAGGGTGGGGTTGTAGTCTAGTCTTTACACATGGCAGGGTGGTGGAGGTAGTCTTTACACATGGGCAGGATGGGGGTTGTAGTCTAGCCTTTACACATGGCAGGGTGGTGGATGTAGTCTTTACACATGGGCAGGGTGGGGGTTGTAGTCTAGTCTTTACACATGGCAGGGTGGTGGATGTAGACTTTACACATGGGCAGGGTGGGGGTTGTAGTCTAGTCTTTACACATGGCAGGGTGGTGGATGTAGTCTTTACACATGGGCAGGGTGGGGGTTGTAGTCTAGTCTTTACACATGGCAGGGTGGTGGATGTAGTCTTTACACATGGGAAAGGTGGTGGATGTAGTCTTTACACATGGGCAGGGTGGGGGTTGTAGTCTAGTCTTTACACATGGCAGGGTGGTGGATGTAGTCTTTACACATGGGCAGGGTGGTGGATGTAGTCTTTACACATGGGCAGGGTGGGGGTTGTAGTCTAGTCTTTACACATGGGCAGGGTGGTGGATGTAGTCTTTACACATGGGCAGGGTGGGGGTTGTAGTCTAGTCTTTACACATGGCAGGGTTGTGGATGTAGTCTTTACACATGGCAGGGTTGTGGATGTAGTCTTTACACATGGGCAGGGTGGGGGTTGTAGTCTAGTCTTTACACATGGGCAGGGTGGGGGTTGTAGTCTAGTCTTTACACATGGCAGGGTTGTGGATGTAGTCTTTACACATGGGCAGGGTGGGGGTTGTAGTCTAGTCTTTACACATGGGCAGGGTGGGGGTTGTAGTCTAGTCTTTACACATGGGCAGGGTGGGGGTTGTAGTCTAGTCTTTACACATGGCAGGGTTGTGGATGTAGTCTTTACACATGGGCAGGGTGGGGGTTGTAGTCTAGTCTTTACACATGGGCAGGGTGGGGGTTGTAGTCTAGTCTTTACACATGGGCAGGGTGGTGGCTGTAGTCTAGTCTTTACACATGGGCAGGGTGGTGGATGTAGTCTTTACACATGGGCAGGGTGGTGGATGTAGTCTTTACACATGGGCAGGGTGAGGGTTGTAGTCTAGTCTTTACACATGGCAGGGTGGTGGATGTAGTCTTTACACATGGGCAGGGTGGGGGTTGTAGTCTAGTCTTTACACATGGCAGGGTGGTGGATGTAGTCTTTACACATGGGCAGGGTGGGGGTTGTAGTCTAGCCTTTACACATGGCAGGGTGGTGGATGTAGTCTTTACACATGGGCAGGGTGGTGGATGTAGTCTTTACACATGGGCAGGGTGGGGGTTGTAGTCTAGTCTTTACACATGGGCAGGGTGGGGGTTGTAGTCTAGTCTTTACACATGGGCAGGGTGGTGGTTGTAGTCTAGTCTTTACACATGGGCAGGGTGGTGGATGTAGTCTTTACACATGGGCAGGGTGGGGGTTGTAGTCTAGCCTTTACACATGGCAGGGTGGTGGATGTAGTCTTTACACATGGGCAGGGTGGTGGATGTAGTCTTTACACATGGGCAGGGTGGGGGTTGTAGTCTAGCCTTTACACATGGCAGGGTGGGGGATGTAGTCTTTACACATGGGCAGGCTGGGGGTTGTAGTCTAGTCTTTACACATGGCAGGGTGGTGGATGTAGTCTTTACACATGGGCAGGGTGGGGGTTGTAGTCTAGTCTTTACACATGGCAGGGTGGTGGATGTAGTCTTTACACATGGGCAGGGTGGGGGTTGTAGTCTAGTCTTTACACATGGCAGGGTGGTGGATGTAGTCTTTACACATGGGCAGGGTGGGGGTTGTAGTCTAGCCTTTACACATGGCAGGGTGGTGGATGTAGTCTTTACACATGGCAGGGTGGTGGATGTAGACTTTACACATGGGCAGGGTGGGGGTTGTAGTCTAGTCTTTACACATGGCAGGGTGGTGGATGTAGTCTTTACACATGGGCAGGGTGGGGGTTGTAGTCTAGTCTTTACACATGGGCAGGGTGGGGGTTGTAGTCTAGTCTTTACACATGGCAGGGTTGTGGATGTAGTCTTTACACATGGGCAGGGTGGGGGTTGTAGTCTAGTCTTTACACATGGGCAGGGTGGGGGTTGTAGTCTAGTCTTTACACATGGGCAGGGTGGTGGCTGTAGTCTAGTCTTTACACATGGGCAGGGTGGTGGATGTAGTCTTTACACATGGGCAGGGTGGTGGATGTAGTCTTTACACATGGGCAGGGTGGGGGTTGTAGTCTAGTCTTTACACATGGCAGGGTGGTGGATGTAGTCTTTACACATGGGCAGGGTGGGGGTTGTAGTCTAGTCTTTACACATGGCAGGGTGGTGGATGTAGTCTTTACACATGGGCAGGGTGGGGGTTGTAGTCTAGTCTTTACACATGGCAGGGTGGTGGATGTAGTCTTTACACATGGGCAGGGTGGTGGATGTAGTCTTTACACATGGGCAGGGTGGGGTTGTAGTCTAGTCTTTACACATGGGCAGGGTGGTGGATGTAGTCTTTACACATGGGCAGGGTGGGGGTTGTAGTCTAGTCTTTACACATGGCAGGGTGGTGGATGTAGTCTTTACACATGGGCAGGGTGGGGGTTGTAGTCTAGCCTTTACACATGGCAGGGTGGTGGATGTAGTCTTTACACATGGGCAGGGTGGTGGATGTAGTCTTTACACATGGGCAGGGTGGGGGTTGTAGTCTAGTCTTTACACGTGGGCAGGGTGGGGGTTGTAGTCTAGTCTTTACACATGGGCAGGGTGGTGGTTGTAGTCTAGTCTTTACACATGGGCAGGGTGGTGGATGTAGTCTTTACACATGGGCAGGGTGGGGGTTGTAGTCTAGCCTTTACACATGGCAGGGTGGTGGATGTAGTCTTTACACATGGGCAGGGTGGTGGATGTAGTCTTTACACATGGGCAGGGTGGGGGTTGTAGTCTAGCCTTTACACATGGCAGGGTGGGGGATGTAGTCTTTACACATGGGCAGGCTGGGGGTTGTAGTCTAGTCTTTACACATGGCAGGGTGGTGGATGTAGTCTTTACACATGGGCAGGGTGGGGGTTGTAGTCTAGTCTTTACACATGGCAGGGTGGTGGATGTAGACTTTACACATGGGCAGGGTGGGGGTTGTAGTCTAGTCTTTACACATGGCAGGGTGGTGGATGTAGTCTTTACACATGGGCAGGGTGGGGGTTGTAGTCTAGTCTTTACACATGGCAGGGTGGTGGATGTAGTCTTTACACATGGGCAGGGTGGGGGTTGTAGTCTAGTCTTTACACATGGCAGGGTGGTGGATGTAGACTTTACACATGGGCAGGGTGGGGGTTGTAGTCTAGTCTTTACACATGGCAGGGTGGTGGATGTAGTCTTTACACATGGGCAGGGTGGGGGTTGTAGTCTAGTCTTTACACATGGCAGGGTGGTGGATGTAGTCTTTACACATGGGCAGGGTGGGGGTTGTAGTCTAGTCTTTACACATGGGCAGGGTGGGGGTTGTAGTCTAGTCTTTACACATGGCAGGGTTGTGGATGTAGTCTTTACACATGGGCAGGGTGGGGGTTGTAGTCTAGTCTTTACACATGGGCAGGGTGGGGGTTGTAGTCTAGTCTTTACACATGGGCAGGGTGGTGGCTGTAGTCTAGTCTTTACACATGGGCAGGGTGGTGGATGTGGTCTTTACACATGGGCAGGGTGGTGGATGTAGTCTTTACACATGGGCAGGGTGGGGGTTGTAGTCTAGTCTTTACACATGGCAGGGTGGTGGATGTAGTCTTTACACATGGGCAGGGTGGGGGTTGTAGTCTAGTCTTTACACATGGCAGGGTGGTGGATGTAGTCTTTACACATGGGCAGGGTGGGGGTTGTAGTCTAGCCTTTTACACATGGCAGGGTGGTGGATGTAGTCTTTACACATGGGCAGGGTGGTGGATGTAGTCTTTACACATGGGCAGGGTGGGGGTTGTAGTCTAGTCTTTACACATGGGCAGGGTGGGGGTTGTAGTCTAGTCTTTACACATGGGCAGGGTGGTGGTTGTAGTCTAGTCTTTACACATGGGCAGGGTGGTGGATGTAGTCTTTACACATGGGCAGGGTGGGGGTTGTAGTCTAGTCTTTACACATGGCAGGGTTGTGGATGTAGTCTTTACACATGGCAGGGTTGTGGATGTAGTCTTTACACATGGGCAGGGTGGGGGTTGTAGTCTAGTCTTTACACATGGGCAGGGTGGGGGTTGTAGTCTAGTCTTTACACATGGCAGGGTTGTGGATGTAGTCTTTACACATGGGCAGGGTGGGGGTTGTAGTCTAGTCTTTACACATGGGCAGGGTGGGGGTTGTAGTCTAGTCTTTACACATGGGCAGGGTGGGGGTTGTAGTCTAGTCTTTACACATGGCAGGGTTGTGGATGTAGTCTTTACACATGGGCAGGGTGGGGGTTGTAGTCTAGTCTTTACACATGGGCAGGGTGGGGGTTGTAGTCTAGTCTTTACACATGGGCAGGGTGGTGGCTGTAGTCTAGTCTTTACACATGGGCAGGGTGGTGGATGTAGTCTTTACACATGGGCAGGGTGGTGGATGTAGTCTTTACACATGGGCAGGGTGGGGTTGTAGTCTAGTCTTTACACATGGCAGGGTGGTGGATGTAGTCTTTACACATGGGCAGGGTGGGGGTTGTAGTCTAGTCTTTACACATGGCAGGGTGGTGGATGTAGTCTTTACACATGGGCAGGGTGGGGGTTGTAGTCTAGCCTTTACACATGGCAGGGTGGTGGATGTAGTCTTTACACATGGGCAGGGTGGTGGATGTAGTCTTTACACATGGGCAGGGTGGGGGTTGTAGTCTAGTCTTTACACATGGGCAGGGTGGGGGTTGTAGTCTAGTCTTTACACATGGGCAGGGTGGTGGTTGTAGTCTAGTCTTTACACATGGGCAGGGTGGTGGATGTAGTCTTTACACATGGGCAGGGTGGGGGTTGTAGTCTAGCCTTTACACATGGCAGGGTGGTGGATGTAGTCTTTACACATGGGCAGGGTGGTGGATGTAGTCTTTACACATGGGCAGGGTGGGGGTTGTAGTCTAGCCTTTACACATGGCAGGGTGGGGGATGTAGTCTTTACACATGGGCAGGCTGGGGGTTGTAGTCTAGTCTTTACACATGGCAGGGTGGTGGATGTAGTCTTTACACATGGGCAGGGTGGGGGTTGTAGTCTAGTCTTTACACATGGCAGGGTGGTGGATGTAGTCTTTACACATGGGCAGGGTGGGGGTTGTAGTCTAGTCTTTACACATGGCAGGGTGGTGGATGTAGTCTTTACACATGGGCAGGGTGGGGGTTGTAGTCTAGCCTTTACACATGGCAGGGTGGTGGATGTAGTCTTTACACATGGCAGGGTGGTGGATGTAGACTTTACACATGGGCAGGGTGGGGGTTGTAGTCTAGTCTTTACACATGGCAGGGTGGTGGATGTAGTCTTTACACATGGGCAGGGTGGGGGTTGTAGTCTAGTCTTTACACATGGGCAGGGTGGGGGTTGTAGTCTAGTCTTTACACATGGCAGGGTTGTGGATGTAGTCTTTACACATGGGCAGGGTGGGGTTGTAGTCTAGTCTTTACACATGGGCAGGGTGGGGGTTGTAGTCTAGTCTTTACACATGGGCAGGGTGGTGGCTGTAGTCTAGTCTTTACACATGGGCAGGGTGGTGGATGTAGTCTTTACACATGGGCAGGGTGGTGGATGTAGTCTTTACACATGGGCAGGGTGGGGGTTGTAGTCTAGTCTTTACACATGGCAGGGTGGTGGATGTAGTCTTTACACATGGGCAGGGTGGGGGTTGTAGTCTAGTCTTTACACATGGCAGGGTGGTGGATGTAGTCTTTACACATGGGCAGGGTGGGGGTTGTAGTCTAGCCTTTACACATGGCAGGGTGGTGGATGTAGTCTTTACACATGGGCAGGGTGGTGGATGTAGTCTTTACACATGGGCAGGGTGGGGGTTGTAGTCTAGTCTTTACACATGGGCAGGGTGGTGGATGTAGTCTTTACACATGGGCAGGGTGGGGGTTGTAGTCTAGTCTTTACACATGGCAGGGTGGTGGATGTAGTCTTTACACATGGGCAGGGTGGGGGTTGTAGTCTAGCCTTTACACATGGCAGGGTGGTGGATGTAGTCTTTACACATGGGCAGGGTGGTGGATGTAGTCTTTACACATGGGCAGGGTGGGGGTTGTAGTCTAGTCTTTACACATGGGCAGGGTGGGGGTTGTAGTCTAGTCTTTACACATGGGCAGGGTGGTGGTTGTAGTCTAGTCTTTACACATGGGCAGGGTGGTGGATGTAGTCTTTACACATGGGCAGGGTGGGGGTTGTAGTCTAGCCTTTACACATGGCAGGGTGGTGGATGTAGTCTTTACACATGGGCAGGGTGGTGGATGTAGTCTTTACACATGGGCAGGGTGGGGGTTGTAGTCTAGCCTTTACACATGGCAGGGTGGGGGATGTAGTCTTTACACATGGGCAGGCTGGGGGTTGTAGTCTAGTCTTTACACATGGCAGGGTGGTGGATGTAGTCTTTACACATGGGCAGGGTGGGGTTGTAGTCTAGTCTTTACACATGGCAGGGTGGTGGATGTAGACTTTACACATGGGCAGGGTGGGGGTTGTAGTCTAGTCTTTACACATGGCAGGGTGGTGGATGTAGTCTTTACACATGGGCAGGGTGGGGGTTGTAGTCTAGTCTTTACACATGGCAGGGTGGTGGATGTAGTCTTTACACATGGGCAGGGTGGGGGTTGTAGTCTAGTCTTTACACATGGCAGGGTGGTGGATGTAGACTTTACACATGGGCAGGGTGGGGGTTGTAGTCTAGTCTTTACACATGGCAGGGTGGTGGATGTAGTCTTTACACATGGGCAGGGTGGGGGTTGTAGTCTAGTCTTTACACATGGCAGGGTGGTGGATGTAGTCTTTACACATGGGCAGGGTGGGGGTTGTAGTCTAGTCTTTACACATGGGCAGGGTGGGGGTTGTAGTCTAGTCTTTACACATGGCAGGGTTGTGGATGTAGTCTTTACACATGGGCAGGGTGGGGGTTGTAGTCTAGTCTTTACACATGGGCAGGGTGGGGGTTGTAGTCTAGTCTTTACACATGGGCAGGGTGGTGGCTGTAGTCTAGTCTTTACACATGGGCAGGGTGGTGGATGTAGTCTTTACACATGGGCAGGGTGGTGGATGTAGTCTTTACACATGGGCAGGGTGGGGGTTGTAGTCTAGTCTTTACACATGGCAGGGTGGTGGATGTAGTCTTTACACATGGGCAGGGTGGGGGTTGTAGTCTAGTCTTTACACATGGCAGGGTGGTGGATGTAGTCTTTACACATGGGCAGGGTGGGGGTTGTAGTCTAGTCTTTACACATGGCAGGGTGGTGGATGTAGTCTTTACACATGGGCAGGGTGGTGGATGTAGTCTTTACACATGGGCAGGGTGGGGGTTGTAGTCTAGTCTTTACACATGGGCAGGGTGGGGGTTGTAGTCTAGTCTTTACACATGGGCAGGGTGGTGGTTGTAGTCTAGTCTTTACACATGGGCAGGGTGGTGGATGTAGTCTTTACACATGGGCAGGGTGGGGGTTGTAGTCTAGCCTTTACACATGGCAGGGTGTGGTGGAGTGTAGTCTTTACACATGGGCAGGGTGGTGGATGTAGTCTTTACACATGGGCAGGGTGGGGGTTGTAGTCTAGCCTTTACACATGGCAGGGTGGGGGGATGTAGTCTTTACACATGGGCAGGCTGGGGGTTGTAGTCTAGTCTTCTACACATGGCAGGGTGGTGGATGTAGTCTTTACACATGGGCAGGGTGGGGGTTGTAGTCTAGTCTTTACACATGGCAGGGTGGTGGATGTAGTCTTTACACATGGGCAGGGTGGGGTTGTAGTCTAGCCTTTACACATGGCAGGGTGGTGGATGTAGTCTTTACACATGGGCAGGGTGGGGGTTGTAGTCTAGTCTTTACACATGGCACGGTGGTGGATGTAGACTTTACACATGGGCAGGGTGGGGGTTGTAGTCTAGCCTTTACACATGGCAGGGTGGTGGATGTAGTCTTTACACATGGCAGGGTGGTGGATGTAGTCTTTACACATGGGCAGGGTGGGGGTTGTAGTCTAGCCTTTACACATGGCAGGGTGGTGGATGTAGTCTTTACACATGGGCAGGGTGGTGGATGTAGTCTTTACACATGGGCAGGGTGGGGCTTGTAGTCTAGTCTTTACACATGGCAGGGTGGTGGATGTAGTCTTTACACATGGGCAGGGTGGGGGTTGTAGTCTAGTCTTTACACATGGCAGGGTGGTGGATGTAGTCTTTACACATGGGCAGGGTGGAGGTTGTAGTCTAGTCTTTACACATGGCAGGGTGGTGGATGTAGTCTTTACACATGGGCAGGGTGGGGGTTGTAGTCTAGCCTTTACACATGGCAGGGTGGTGGATGTAGTCTTTACACATGGGCAGGGTGGGGGTTGTAGTCTAGTCTTTACACATGGCAGGGTGGTGGATGTAGTCTTTACATATGGGCAGGGTGGTGGATGTAGTCTTTACACATGGGCAGGGTGGTGGATGTAGTCTTTACACATGGGCAGGGTGGGGGTTGTAGTCTAGTCTTTACACATGGCAGGGTTGTGGATGTAGTCTTTACACATGGGCAGGGTGGGGGTTGTAGTCTAGTCTTTACACATGGGCAGGGTGGGGGTTGTAGTCTAGTCTTTACACATGGCAGGGTTGTGGATGTAGTCTTTACACATGGGCAGGGTGGGGGTTGTAGTCTAGTCTTTACACATCGGCAGGGTGGGGGTTGTAGTCTAGTCTTTACACATGGGCAGGGTGGTGGTTGTAGTCTAGTCTTTACACATGGCATGGTGGTGGATGTAGTCTTTACACATGGGCAGGGTGGGGGTTGTAGTCTAGTCTTTACACATGGGCAGGGTGGGGGTTGTAGTCTAGTCTTTACACATGGCAGGGTTGTGGATGTAGTCTTTACACATGGGCAGGGTGGGGGTTGTAGTCTAGTCTTTACACATGGGCAGGGTGGGGGTTGTAGTCTATTCTTTACACATGGGCAGGGTGGTGGTTGTAGTCTAGTCTTTACACATGGGCAGGGTGGTGGATGTAGTCTTTACACATGGGCAGGGTGGTGGATGTAGTCTTTACACATGGGCAGGGTGGGGGTTGTAGTCTAGTCTTTACACATGGCAGGGTGGTGGATGTAGTCTTTACACATGGGCAGGGTGGGGGTTGTAGTCTAGTCTTTACACATGGCAGGGTGGTGGATGTAGTCTTTACACATGGGTAGGGTGGTGGATGTAGTCTTTACACATGGGCAGGGTGGGGGTTGTAGTCTAGTCTTTACACATGGGCAGGGTGGGGGTTGTAGTCTAGTCTTTACACATGGGCAGGGTGGTGGTTGTAGTCTAGTCTTTACACATGGGCAGGGTGGTGGATGTAGTCTTTACACATGGGCAGGGTGGTGGATGTAGTCTTTACACATGGGCAGGGTGGGGGTTGTAGTCTAGTCTTTACACATGGCAGGGTGGTGGATGTAGTCTTTACACATGGGCAGGGTGGGGGTTGTAGTCTAGTCTTTACACATGGCAGGGTGGTGGATGTAGTCTTTACACATGGGCAGGGTGGGGGTTGTAGTCTAGCCTTTACACATGGCAGGGTGGTGGATGTAGTCTTTACACATGGGCAGGGTGGTGGATGTAGTCTTTACACATGGGCAGGGTGGGGCTTGTAGTCTAGTCTTTACACATGGCAGGGTGGTGGATGTAGTCTTTACACATGGGCAGGGTGGGGGTTGTAGTCTAGTCTTTACACATGGCAGGGTGGTGGATGTAGTCTTTACACATGGGCAGGGTGGGGGTTGTAGTCTAGTCTTTACACATGGGCAGGGTGGGGGTTGTAGTCTAGCCTTTACACATGGCAGGGTGGTGGATGTAGTCTTTACACATGGGCAGGGTGGGGGTTGTAGTCTAGTCTTTACACATGGCAGGGTGGTGTATGTAGTCTTTACACATGGGAAAGGTGGTGGATGTAGTCTTTACACATGGGCAGGGTGGGGGTTGTAGTCTAGTCTTTACACATGGGCAGGGTGGTGGATGTAGTCTTTACACATGGGCAGGGTGGGGGTTGTAGTCTATTCTTTACACATGGCAGGGTTGTGGATGTAGTCTTTACACATGGGCAGGGTGGGGGTTGTAGTCTAGTCTTTACACATGGGCAGGGTGGGGGTTGTAGTCTAGTCTTTACACATGGCAGGGTTGTGGATGTAGTCTTTACACATGGGCAGGGTGGGGGTTGTAGTCTAGTCTTTACACATGGGCAGGGTGGGGGTTGTAGTCTAGTCTTTACACATGGGCAGGGTGGTGGTTGTAGTCTAGTCTTTACACATGGCACGGTGGTGGATGTAGTCTTTACACATGGGCAGGGTGGGGGTTGTAGTCTAGTCTTTACACATGGCAGGGTTGTGGATGTAGTCTTTACACATGGGCAGGGTGGGGGTTGTAGTCTAGCCTTTACACATGGCAGGGTGGTGGATGTAGTCTTTACACATGGGCAGGGTGGGGGTTGTAGTCTAGCCTTTACACATGGCAGGGTGGTGGATGTAGTCTTTACACATGGGCAGGGTGGGGGTTGTAGTCTAGTCTTTACACATGGGCAGGGTGGTGGATGTAGTCTTTACACATGGGCAGGGTGGGGGTTGTAGTCTAGCCTTTACACATGGCAGGGTGGTGGATGTAGTCTTTACACATGGGCAGGGTGGTGGATGTAGTCTTTACACATGGGCAGGGTGGGGGTTGTAGTCTAGTCTTTACACATGGCAGGGTGGTGGATGTAGTCTTTACACATGGGCAGGGTGGGGGTTGTAGTCTAGCCTTTACACATGGCAGGGTGGGGGATGTAGTCTTTACACATGGGCAGGGTGGGGGTTGTAGTCTAGTCTTTACACATGGCAGGGTGGTGGATGTAGTCTTTACACATGGGCAGGGTGGGGGTTGTAGTCTAGTCTTTACACATGGCAGGGTGGTGGATGTAGTCTTTACACATGGGCAGGGTGGGGGTTGTAGTCTAGCCTTTACACATGGCAGGGTGGTGGATGTAGTCTTTACACATGGGCAGGGTGGTGGATGTAGTCTTTACACATGGGCAGGGTGGGGGTTGTAGTCTAGTCTTTACACATGGCAGGGTGGTGGATGTAGTCTTTACACATGGGCAGGGTGGGGGTTGTAGTCTAGTCTTTACACATGGCAGGGTGGTGGATGTAGTCTTTACACATGGGCAGGGTGGGGGTTGTAGTCTAGCCTTTACACATGGCAGGGTGGTGGATGTAGTCTTTACACATGGGCAGGGTGGGGGTTGTAGTCTAGTCTTTACACATGGCAGGGTGGTGGATGTAGACTTTACACATGGCAGGGTGGTGGATGTAGTCTTTACACATGGGCAGGGTGGTGGATGTAGTCTTTACACATGGGCAGGGTGGGGCTTGTAGTCTAGCCTTTACACATGGCAGGGTGGTGGATGTAGTCTTTACACATGGGCAGGGTGGGGGTTGTAGTCTAGCCTTTACACATGGCAGGGTGGTGGATGTAGTCTTTACACATGGGCAGGGTGGGGGTTGTAGTCTAGTCTTTACACATGGCAGGGTGGTGGATGTAGTCTTTACACATGGGAAAGGTGATGGATGTAGTCTTTACACATGGGCAGGGTGGGGGTTGTAGTCTAGTCTTTACACATGGCAGGGTGGTGGATGTAGTCTTTACACATGGGCAGGGTGGTGGTTGTAGTCTTTACACATGGGCAGGGTGGTGGTTGTAGTCTTTACACATGGGCAGGGTGGGGGTTGTAGTCTAGTCTTTACACATGGGCAGGGTGGTGGATGTAGTCTTTACACATGGGCAGGGTGGGGGTTGTAGTCTAGTCTTTACACATGGCAGGGTTGTGGATGTAGTCTTTACACATGGGCAGGGTGGGGGTTGTAGTCTAGTCTTTACACATGGGCAGGGTGGGGGTTGTAGTCTAGTCTTTACACATGGCAGGGTTGTGGATGTAGTCTTTACACATGGGCAGGGTGGGGGTTGTAGTCTAGTCTTTACACATGGGCAGGGTGGGGGTTGTAGTCTAGTCTTTACACATGGGCAGGGTGGTGGTTGTAGTCTAGTCTTTACACATGGCAGGGTGGTGGATGTAGTCTTTACACATGGGCAGGGTGGGGGTTGTAGTCTAGTCTTTACACATGGGCAGGGTGGGGGTTGTAGTCTAGTCTTTACACATGGCAGGGTTGTGGATGTAGTCTAGTCTTTACACATGGGCAGGGTGGGGGTTGTAGTCTAGTCTTTACCCATGGGCAGGGTGGTGGTTGTAGTCTAGTCTTTACACATGGGCAGGGTGGTGGATGTAGTCTTTACACATGGGCAGGGTGGTGGATGTAGTCTTTACACATGGGCAGGGTGGGGGTTGTAGTCTAGTCTTTACACATGGCAGGGTGGTGGATGTAGTCTTTACACATGGGCAGGGTGGGGGTTGTAGTCTAGTCTTTACACATGGCAGGGTGGTGGATGTAGTCTTTACACATGGGCAGGGTGGGGTTGTAGTCTAGCCTTTACACATGGCAGGGTGGTGGATGTAGTCTTTACACATGGGCAGGGTGGTGGATGTAGTCTTTACACATGGGCAGGGTGGGGCTTGTAGTCTAGTCTTTACACATGGCAGGGTGGTGGATGTAGTCTTTACACATGGGCAGGGTGGGGGTTGTAGTCTAGTCTTTACACATGGCAGGGTGGTGGATGTAGTCTTTACACATGGGAAAGGTGGTGGATGTAGTCTTTACACATGGGCAGGGTGGGGGTTGTAGTCTAGTCTTTACACATGGCAGGGTGGTGGATGTAGTCTTTACACATGGGCAGGGTGGTGGATGTAGTCTTTACACATGGGCAGGGTGGGGGTTGTAGTCTAGTCTTTACACATGGGCAGGGTGGTGGATGTAGTCTTTACACATGGGCAGGGTGGGGGTTGTAGTCTAGTCTTTACACATGGCAGGGTTGTGGATGTAGTCTTTACACATGGGCAGGGTGGGGGTTGTAGTCTAGTCTTTACACATGGGCAGGGTGGGGGTTGTAGTCTAGTCTTTACACATGGCAGGGTTGTGGATGTAGTCTTTACACATGGGCAGTGTGGGGGTTGTAGTCTAGTCTTTACACATGGGCAGGGTGGGGGTTGTAGTCTAGTCTTTACACATGGGCAGGGTGGTGGTTGTAGTCTAGTCTTTACACATGGCAGGGTGGTGGATGTAGTCTTTACACATGGGCAGGGTGGGGGTTGTAGTCTAGTCTTTACACATGGGCAGGGTGGGGGTTGTAGTCTAGTCTTTACACATGGCAGGGTGGTGGATGTAGTCTTTACACATGGGCAGGGTGGGGGTTGTAGTCTAGTCTTTACACATGGGCAGGGTGGGGGTTGTAGTCTAGTCTTTACACATGGGCAGGGTGGTGGTTGTAGTCTAGTCTTTACACATGGGCAGGGTGGTGGATGTAGTCTTTACACATGGGCAGGGTGGGGGTTGTAGTCTTTACACATGGGCAGGGTGGGGTTGTAGTCTAGCCTTTACACATGGCAGGGTGGTGGATGTAGTCTTTACACATGGGCAGGGTGGGGGTTGAAGTCTAGTCTTTACACATGGGCAGGGTGGGGGTTGTAGTCTAGCCTTTACACATGGCAGGGTGGTGGATGTAGTCTTTACACATGGTCAGGGTGGGGGTTGTAGTCTAGTCTCTACACATGGGCAGGGTGGGGGTTGAAGTCTAGTCTTTACACATGGGCAGGGTGGGGGTTGTAGTCTAGTCTTTACACATGGCAGGGTTGTGGATGTAGTCTTTACACATGGGCAGGGTGGGGGTTGTAGTCTAGTCTTACACATGGCAGGGTGGTGGATGTAGTCTTTACACATGGGCAGGGTGGGGGTTGTAGTCTAGTCTTTACACATGGGCAGGGTGGGGGTTGAAGTCTAGTCTTTACACATGGGCAGGGTGGGGGTTGTAGTCTAGTCTTTACACATGGCAGGGTTGTGGATGTAGTCTTTACACATGGGCAGGGTGGGGGTTGTAGTCTAGTCTTTACACATGGGCAGGGTGGGGGTTGAAGTCTAGTCTTTACACATGGCAGGGTGGTGGATGTAGTCTTTACACATGGGCAGGGTGGGGGTTGTAGTCTAGTCTTTACACATGGGCAGGGTGGTGGTTGTAGTCTAGTCTTTACACATGGGCAGGGTGGGGGTTGTAGTCTAGTCTTTACACATGGCAGTGTGGTGGATGTAGTCTTTACACATGGGCAGGGTGGGGGTTGTAGTCTAGTCTTTACACATGGGCAGGGTGGTGGATGTAGTCTAGTCTTTACACATGGGCAGGGTGGGGGTTGTAGTCTAGTCTTTACACATGGGCAGGGTGGGGGTTGAAGTCTAGTCTTTACACATGGGCAGGGTGGGGGTTGTAGTCTAGTCTTTACACATGGCAGGGTTGTGGATGTAGTCTTTACACATGGGCAGGGTGGGGTTGTAGTCTAGTCTTTACACATGGGCAGGGTGGGGGTTGAAGTCTAGTCTTAACACATGGCAGGGTGGTGGATGTAGTCTTTACACATGGGCAGGGTGGGGGTTGTAGTCTAGTCTTTACACATGGGCAGGGTGGTGGTTGTAGTCTAGTCTTTACACATGGACAGGGTGGTGGATGTAGTCTTTACACATGGGCAGGGTGGAGGTTCTAGTCTTTACACATGGGCAGGGTGGGGGTTGTAGTCTAGCCCTTACACATGGCAGGGTGGTGGATGTAGTCTTTACACATGGGCAGGGTGGGGGTTGTAGTCTAGTCTTTACACATGGGCATGGTGGGGGTTGAAGTCTAGTCTTTACACATGGGCAGGGTGGGGGTTGTAGTCTAGTCTTTACACATGGCAGGGTTGTGGATGTAGTCTTTACACATGGGCAGGGTGGGGGTTGTAGTCTAGTCTTTACACATGGCAGGGTGGTGGATGTAGTCTTTACACATGGGCAGGGTGGGGGTTGTAGTCTAGTCTTTACACATGGGCAGGGTGGTGGATGTAGTCTTTACACATGGGCAGGGTGGGGGTTGAAGTCTAGTCTTTACACATGGGCAGGGTGGGGGTTGTAGTCTAGTCTTTACACATGGCAGGGTTGTGGATGTAGTCTTTACACATGGGCAGGGTGGGGGTTGTAGTCTAGTCTTTACACATGGGCAGGGTGGGGGTTGTAGTCTAGTCTTTACACATGGGCAGGGTGGGGGTTTTAGTCTTTACACATGGCAGGGTTATGGATGTAGTCTTTATACATGGGCAGGGTGGGGGTTGTAGTCTAGTCTTTACACATGGGCAGGGTGGTGGCTGTAGTCTTTACACATGGGCAGGGTGGGGGTTGTAGTCTAGTCTTTACACATGGGCAGGGTGGTGGATGTAGTCTTTACACGTGGGCAGGGTGGGGGTTGTAGTCTAGTATTTACACATGGCAGGGTGGTGGATGTAGTCTTTACACATGGTCAGGGTGGGGGTTGTAGTCTAGTCTTTACACATGGGCAGGGTGGGGGTTGAAGTCTAGTCTTTACACATGGGCAGGGTGGGGGTTGTAGTCTAGTCTTTACACATGGCAGGGTTGTGGATGTAGTCTTTACACATGGGCAGGGTGGGGGTTGTAGTCTAGTCTTTACACATGGGCAGGGTGGGGGTTGAAGTCTAGTCTTTACACATGGCAGGGTGGTGGATGTAGTCTTTACACATGGGCAGGGTGGGGGTTGTAGTCTAGTCTTTACACATGGGCAGGGTGGGGGTTGTAGTCTAGTCTTTACACATGGGCAGGGTGGTGGATGTAGTCTTTACACATGGGCAGGGTGGGGGTTGTAGTCTAGTCTTTACACATGGGCAGGGTGGTGGATGTAGTCTTTACACATGGGCAGGGTGGGGCTTGTAGTCTAGCCTTTACACATGGCAGGGTGGTGGATGTAGTCTTTACACATGGGCAGGGTGGGGGTTGTAAGTCTAGCCTTTACACATGGCAGGGTGGTGGATGTAGTCTTTACACATGGGCAGGGTGGTGGATGTAGTCTTTACACATGGGCAGGGTGGGGGTTGTAGTCTAGTCTTTACACATGGGCAGGGTGGTGGATGTAGACTTTACACATGGGCAGGGTGGGGGTTGTAGTCTAGCCTTTACACATGGGCAGGGTGGTGGATGTAGTCTTTACACATGGGCAGGGTGGGAGTTGTAGTCTAGCCTTTACACATGGCAGGGTGGTGGATGTAGTCTTTACACATGGGCAGGGTGGGGGTTGTTGTCTAGCCTTTACACATGGCAGGGTGGTGGATGTAGTCTTTACACATGGGCAGGGTGGTGGATGTAGTCTTTACACATGGGCAGGGTGGGGGTTGTAGTCTAGTCTTTACACATGGTGTCATGTTTGTCATTTATTGTCATGTCTTGTCCCTGTGCTCCCCATGCTATTCGTTTCCCTCTGCTGGTCTTGTTTGGTTCTATCCTTCTCTCTCCCCCTCCCTCTCTCACTCTCTCGCTCTCTCTTCTCTCTGTCGTTCCGTTCCTGCTCCCAGCTGTTCCTATTCCCCTAATCATCATTTAGTCTTCCCACACCTGTTCCCGATCCTTTCCCCTGATTAGACTCCCTATTTATTCCTTTGTGATCCGTTCCTGTTCCGTCGGTTCCTTGTATTGTATTCACCATGCTGTGATTGCGTTTCGCCCTGTCCTGTCGTGTTTTTGCCGTGATTGTGTATCACCCTGTCCTATCGTGTTTTGTGCCTTCATCAGACGCTGCGTGTGAGCAGGTGTCTCAGTCGACTACGGCCTGCGCCTACCCGAAGCGACCTGCAGTCTGTGGCCGCTTCTCCAGTTGTTTCCCCTCTACAAATCTAGAGGATGTCAGTTATTCCGTTTTGAACATTATTAAACTCTGTTTCTGTTAAGTCGCTTTTGGGTCCTCTTTTACCTGCATGACAGAAGGAACCGACCAAGGAATGGACCCAGCGACTTCAGACGCTCGTTACACTGCCGTCGAGTTCCAAGGAGCCATGCTCGGCAGACACGAGCAGGAATTGTCTGCTGCTCGCCATGCCGTGGAGAACCTGGCCGCTCAGGTTTCCGACCTCTCTGGACAGTTCCAGAGTCTACGTCTCGTGCCACCTGTTACTCCCTGGCCTGCCGAGCCTCCAGAACCCAGGGTTAATAACCCACCTTGCTACTCCGGGCAGCCCACTGAGTGCCGCTCCTTTCTCACGCAGTGTGAGATTGTGTTCTCTCTCCAACCCCACACATACTCTAGAGAGAGAGCTCGGGTTGCTTACGTCATTTCACTCCTTACTGGCCGGGCTCGAGAGTGGGGCACAGCTATCTGGGAGGCAAGGGCTGATTGCTCTAACAGATTCCAGAACTTTAAAGAGGAGATGATTCGGGTTTTTGACCGTTCAGTTTTTGGTGAGGAGGCTTCTAGGGCCCTGGCTTCCTTATGCCAAGGTGAACGGTCCATAACGGATTATTCCATTGAGTTTCGCACTCTTGCTGCCTCTAGTGAGTGGAACGAGCCGGCGCTGCTCGCTCGTTTTCTGGAGGGACTCCACGCAGCGGTTAAGGATGAGATTCTCTCCCGGGAGGTTCCTTCAGATGTGGACTCTTTGATTGCTCTCGCCATCCGCATAGAACGACGGGTAGATCTTCGTCACCGGGCTCGTGGAAGAGAGCTCGCATCAACGGTGTTTCCCTGCTCCGCATCGCAACCATCTCCCTCCTCTGGCTTTGAGACTGAGCCCATGCAGCTGGGAGGGATTCGCATCTCGAATAAGGAGAGGGAACAGAGGATCACCAACCGCCTGTGCCTCTATTGCGGAGTTGCTGGACATTTTGTTATTTCATGTCCAGTAAGAGGCCAGAGCCCATCAGTAAGCGGAGGGCTACTGGTGAGCGCTACTACTCAGGTCCCTTCATCTAGATCTTGTACTACTATGTCGGTCCATCTACGCTGGACCGGTTCGGGTGCTACATGCAGTGCTTTGATTGACTCTGGGGCTGAGGGTTGTTTCATGGACGAAGCATGGGCTCGGAAACATAACATTCCTTTCAGACCGTTAGACAGGCCTACGCCCATGTTTGCCTTAGATGGTAGTCATCTTCCCAGTATCAAATTTGAGACACTACCTTTAACTCTCACAGTATCTGGTAACCACAGTGAGACTATGTCTTTTTTGATTTTCCGTTCACCGTTTACACCTGTTGTTTTGGGTCACCCCTGGCTTGTATGTCATAATCCTTCTATTAATTGGTCTAGTAATTCTATCCTATCCTGGAACGTTTCTTGTCATGTGAAGTGTTTAATGTCTGCCATCCCTCCCATTTCTTCTGTCCCTACTTCTCAGGAGGAACCTGGCGATTTGACAGGAGTGCCGGAGGAATATCATGATCTGCGCACGGTCTTCAGTCGGTCCCGAGCCAACTCCCTTCCTCCTCACCGGTCGTATGATGGTAGTATTGATCTCCTTCCGGGGACCACTCCTCCTCGAGGTAGACTATACTCTCTGTCGGCTCCCGAACGTAAGGCTCTCGAGGATTATTTGTCTGTGTCTCTTGACGCCGGTACCATAGTGCCTTCTTCCTCTCCGGCCGGGGCGGGGTTCTTTTGTTAAGAAGAAGGACGGTACTCTGCGCCCCTGCGTGGATTATCGAGGGCTGAATGACATAACGGTTAAGAATCGTTATCCGCTTCCCCTTATGTCATCAGCCTTCGAGATTCTGCAGGGAGCCAGGTGCTTTACTAAGTTGGACCTTCGTAACGCTTACCATCTCGTGCGCATCAGAGAGGGGGACGAGTGGAAAACGGCGTTTAATACTCCGTTAGGGCATTTTGAGTACCGGGTTCTGCCGTTCGGTCTCGCCAATGCGCCAGCTGTTTTTCAGGCATTAGTTAATGATGTTCTGAGAGACATGCTGAACATTTTTGTTTTTGTCTATCTTGACGATATCCTGATTTTTTCTCCGTCACTCGAGATTCATGTTCAGCACGTTCGACGTGTTCTACAGCGCCTTTTAGAGAATTGTCTCTACGTAAAGGCTGAGAAGTGCTCTTTTCATGTCTCCTCCGTTACTTTTCTCGGTTCCGTTATTTCCGCTGAAGGCATTCAGATGGATTCCGCTAAGGTCCAAGCTGTCAGTGATTGGCCCGTTCCAAGGTCACGTGTCGAGTTGCAGCGCTTTTTAGGTTTCGCTAATTTCTATCGGCGTTTCATTCGTAATTTCGGTCAAGTTGCTGCCCCTCTCACAGCTCTTACTTCTGTCAAGACGTGTTTTAAGTGGTCCGGTTCCGCCCAGGAGCTTTTGATCTTCTAAAAGAACGTTTTACGTCCGCTCCTATCCTCGTTACTCCTGACGTCACTAGACAATTCATTGTCGAGGTTGACGCTTCAGAGGTAGGCGTGGGAGCCATTCTATCCCAGCGCTTCCAGTCTGACGATAAGGTTCATCCTTGCGCTTATTTTTCTCATCGCCTGTCGCCATCTGAGCGCAACTATGATGTGGGTAACCGTGAACTGCTCGCCATCCGCTTAGCCCTAGGCGAATGGCGACAGTGGTTGGAGGGGCGACCGTTCCTTTTGTCGTTTGGACAGACCATAAGAACCTTGAGTACATCCGTTCTGCCAAACGACTTAATGCCCGTCAAGCTCGTTGGGCGTTGTTTTTCGCTCGTTTCGAGTTTGTGATTTCTTACCGTCCGGGTAGCAAGAACACCAAGCCTGATGCCTTATCCCGTCTGTTTAGTTCTTCTGTGGCTTCTACTGATCCCGAGGGGATTCTTCCTTATGGGCGTGTTGTCGGGTTAACAGTCTGGGGAATTGAAAGACAGGTTAAGCAAGCACTCACGCACACTGCGTCGCCGCGCGCTTGTCCTAGTAACCTCCTTTTCGTTCCTGTTTCCACTCGTCTGGCTGTTCTTCAGTGGGCTCACTCTGCCAAGTTAGCGGGTCATCCCGGTGTTCGAGGCACTCTTGCGTCTATTCGCCAGCGCTTTTGGTGGCCGACTCAGGAGCGTGACACGCGCCGTTTCGTGGCTGCCTGTTCGGACTGCGCGCAGACTAAGTCGGGTAACTCTCCTCCTGCCGGTCGTCTCAGACCGCTCCCCATTCCTTCTCGACCATGGTCTCACATTGCCTTAGACTTCATTACCGGTCTGCCTTTGTCTGCGGGGAAGACTGTGATTCTGACGGTTGTCGATAGGTTCTCTAAGGCGGCACATTTCATTCCCCTCGCTAAACTTCCTTCCGCTAAGGAGACGGCACAAATCATTATTGAGAATGTATTCAGAATTCATGGCCTCCCGTTAGACGCCGTTTCAGACAGAGGTCCGCAATTCACGTCACAGTTTTGGAGGGAGTTCTGTCGTTTGATTGGTGCGTCCGTCAGTCTCTCTTCCGGGTTTCATCCCCAGTCTAACGGTCAAGCAGAGAGGGCCAATCAGACGATTGGTCGCATACTACGCAGCCTTTCTTTCAGAAACCCTGCGTCTTGGGCAGAACAGCTCCCTGGGCAGAATACGCTCACAATTCGCTTCCTTCGTCTGCTACCGGGTTATCTCCGTTTCAGAGTAGTCTGGGTTACCAGCCTCCTCTGTTCTCATCCCAGCTTGCCGAGTCCAGCGTTCCCTCCGCTCAAGCGTTTGTCCAACGTTGTGAGCGCACCTGGAGGAGGGTGAGGTCTGCACTTTGCCGTTACAGGGCACAGACGGTGAGAGCCGCCAATAAACGCAGGATTAAGAGTCCAAGGTATTGTTGCGGCCAGAGAGTGTGGCTTTCCACTCGCAACCTTCCTCTTACGACAGCTTCTCGTAAGTTGACTCCGCGGTTCATTGGTCCGTTCCGTGTCTCCCAGGTCGTCAATCCTGTCGCTGTGCGACTGCTTCTTCCGCGACATCTTCGTCGCGTCCATCCTGTCTTCCATGTCTCCTGTGTTAAGCCCTTTCTTCGCACCCCGTTCGTCTTCCCTCCCCCCTCCCGTCCTTGTCGAGAGCGCACCTATTTACAAGGTACATAAAATTATGGACATGCGTTCTCGGGGACGGGGTCACCAATACCTAGTGGATTGGGAGGGTTACGGTCCTGAGGAGAGGAGTTGGGTTCCGTCTCGGGACGTGCTGGACCGTTCGCTCATCGATGATTTCCTCCGTTGCCGCCAGGATTCCTCCTCGAGTGCGCCAGGAGGCGCTCGGTGAGTGGGGGGGTACTGTCATGTTTGTCATTTATTGTCATGTCTTGTCCCTGTGCTCCCCATGCTATTCGTTTCCCTCTGCTGGTCTTGTTTGGTTCTATCCTTCTCTCTCCCCCTCCCTCTCTCACTCTCTCGCTCTCTCTTCTCTCTGTCGTTCCGTTCCTGCTCCCAGCTGTTCCTATTCCCCTAATCATCATTTAGTCTTCCCACACCTGTTCCCGATCCTTTCCCCTGATTAGACTCCCTATTTATTCCTTTGTGATCCGTTCCTGTTCCGTCGGTTCCTTGTATTGTATTCACCATGCTGTGATTGCGTTTCGCCCTGTCCTGTCGTGTTTTTTGCCGTGATTGTGTATCACCCTGTCCTATCGTGTTTTGTGCCTTCATCAGACGCTGCGTGTGAGCAGGTGTCTCAGTCGACTACGGCCTGCGCCTACCCGAAGCGACCTGCAGTCTGTGGCCGCTTCTCCAGTTGTTTTCCCCTCTACAAATCTAGAGGATGTCAGTTATTCCGTTTTGAACATTATTAAACTCTGTTTCTGTTAAGTCGCTTTTGGGTCCTCTTTTACCTGCATGACACATGGGCAGGGTGGTGGACGTAGTCTTTACACATGGGCAGGGTGGGGTTTGTAGTCTAGTCTTTACACATGGCAGGGTTGTGGATGTAGTCTTTACACATGGGCAGGGTGGGGGTTGTAGTCTAGTCTTTACACATGGGCAGGGTGGGGGTTGTAGTCTAGTCTTTACACATGGCAGGGTTGTGGATGTAGTCTTTACACATGGGCAGTGTGGGGGTTGTAGTCTAGTCTTTACACATGGGCAGGGCGGGGTTGTAGTCTAGTCTTTACACATGGGCAGGGTGGTGGTTGTAGTCTAGTCTTTACACATGGCAGGGTGGTGGATGTAGTCTTTACACATGGGCAGGGTGGGGGTTGTAGTCTAGTCTTTACACATGGGCAGGGTGGGGTTGTAGTCTTTACACATGGGCAGGGTGGGGGTTGTAGTCTAGTCTTTACACGTGGGCAGGGTGGGGGTTGTAGTCTAGTCTTTACACATGGCAGGGTTGTGGATGTAGTCTTTACACATGGGCAGGGTGGGGGTTGTAGTCTAGTCTTTACACATGGGCAGGGTGGGGGTTGTAGTCTAGTCTTTACACATGGGCAGGGTGGTGGTTGTAGTCTAGTCTTTACACATGGGCAGGGTGGTGGATGTAGTCTTTACACATGGGCAGGGTGGGGGTTGTAATCTTTACACATGGGCAGGGTGGGGGTTGTAGTCTAGCCTTTACACATGGCAGGGTGGATAATGTAGTCTTTACACATGGGCAGGGTGGGGGTTGTAGTCTAGTCTTTACACATGGCAGGGTGGTGGATGTAGTCTTTACACATGGTCAGGGTGGGGGTTGTAGTCTAGTCTCTACACATGGCAGGGTGGTGGATGTAGTCTTTACACATGGCAGGGTGGTGGATGTAGTCTTTACACATGGGCAGGGTGGGGGTTGTAGTCTAGTCTTTACACATGGCAGGGTGGTGGATGTAGTCTTTACACATGGTCAGGGTGGGGGTTGTAGTCTAGTCTCTACACATGGCAGGGTGGTGGATGTAGTCTTTACACATGGCAGGGTGGTGGATGTAGTCTTTACACATGGCAGGGTGGTGGATGTAGTCTTTACACATGGCAGGGTGGTGGATGTAGTCTTTACACATGGCAGGGTGGTGGATGTAGTCTTTACACATGGCAGGGTGGGGGTTGTAGTCTAGTCTCTACACATGGCAGGGTGGTGGTTGTAGTCTAGTCTCTACACATGGCAGGGTGGTGGATGTAGTCTTTACACATGGCAGGGTGGTGGATGTAGTCTTTACACATGGCAGGGTGGTGGATGTAGTCTTTACACATGGCAGGGTGGTGGATGTAGTCTTTACACATGGCAGGGTGGTGGATGTAGTCTTTACACATGGTCAGGGTGGGGGTTGTAGTCTAGTCTCTACACATGGCAGGGTGGTGGATGTAGTCTTTACACATGGTCAGGGTGGGGGTTGTAGTCTAGTCTTTACACATGGCAGGGTGGTGGATGTAGTCTTTACACATGGGCAGGGTGGGGGTTGTAGTCTAGTCTTTACACATGGCAGGGTGGTGGATGTAGTCTTTACACATGGGCAGGGTGGGGGTTGAAGTCTAGTCTTTACACATGGGCAGGGTGGGGGTTGTAGTCTAGTCTTTACACATGGGCAGGGTTGTGGATGTAGTCTTTACACATGGGCAGGGTGGGGTTGTAGTCTAGTCTTTACACATGGCAGGGTGGTGGATGTAGTCTTTACACATGGGCAGGGTGGGGTTGTAGTCTAGTCTTTACACATGGGCAGGGTGGGGGTTGTAGTCTAGTCTTTACACATGGCAGGGTTGTGGATGTAGTCTTTACACATGGGCAGGGTGGGGGTTGTAGTCTAGTCTTTACACATGGGCAGGGTGGGGGTTGAAGTCTAGTCTTTACACATGGCAGGGTGGTGGATGTAGTCTTTACACATGGGCAGGGTGGGGGTTGTAGTCTAGTCTTTACACATGGGCAGGGTGGGGGTTGTAGTCTAGTCTTTACACATGGGCAGGGTGGTGGTTGTAGTCTAGTCTTTACACATGGGCAGGGTGGTGGATGTAGTCTTTACACATGGGCAGGGTGGGGGTTGTAGTCTAGTCTTTACACATGGGCAGGGTGGGGTTGAAGTCTAGTCTTTACACATGGCAGGGTGGTGGATGTAGTCTTTACACATGGGCAGGGTGGGGGTTGTAGTCTAGTCTTTACACATGGGCAGGGAGGGGGTTGTAGTCTAGCCTTTACACATTGCAGGGTGGTGGATGTAGTCTTTACACATGGGCAGGGTGGAGGTTGTAGTCTTTACACATGGGCAGGGTGGGGGTTGTAGTCTTTACACATGGGCAGGGAGGGGGTTGTAGTCTAGCCTTTACACATTGCAGGGTGGTGGATGTAGTCTTTACACATGGCAGGGTGGTGGATGTAGTCTTTACACATGGGCAGGGTGGGGGTTGTAGTCTTTACACATGGCAGGGTGGTGGATGTAGTCTTTACACATGGCAGGGTTGTGGATGTAGTCTTTACACATGGCAGGGTTGTGGATGTAGTCTTTACACATGGGCAGGGTGGGGGTTGAAGTCTAGTCTTTACACATGGGCAGGGTGGGGGTTGTAGTCTAGTCTTTACACATGGGCAGGGTTGTGGATGTAGTCTTTACACATGGGCAGGGTGGGGTTGTAGTCTAGTCTTTACACATGGCAGGGTGGTGGATGTAGTCTTTACACATGGTCAGGGTGGGGTTGTAGTCTAGTCTTTACACATGGCAGGGTTGTGGATGTAGTCTTTACACATGGGCAGGGTGGGGGTTGTAGTCTAGTATTTACACATGGCAGGGTGGTGGATGTAGTCTTTAAACATGGGCAGGGTGGGGGTTGTAGTCTAGTCTTTACACATGGGCAGGGTGGGGGTTGAAGTCTAGTCTTTACACATGGGCAGGGTGGGGGTTGTAGTCTAGTCTTTACACATGGGCAGGGTGGGGGTTGTAGTCTAGTCTTTACACATGGGCAGGGTGGGGGTTGAAGTCTAGTCTTTACACATGGGCAGGGTGGGGGTTGTAGTCTAGTCTTTACACATGGGCAGGGTGGGGTTGAAGTCTAGTCTTTACACATGGGCAGGGTGGGGGTTGTAGTCTAGTCTTTACACATGGGCAGGGTGGGGGGGGATGTAGTCTTTACACATGGGCAGGGTGGGGGTTGTAGTCTAGTCTTTACACATGGCAGGGTTGTGGATGTAGTCTTTACACAAGGTCAGGGTGGGGGTTGTAGTCTAGTCTTTACACATGGGCAGGGTGGGGGTTGAAGTCTAGTCTTTACACATGGGCAGGGTGGGGGTTGTAGTCTAGTCTTTACACATGGGCAGGGTTGTGGATGTAGTCTTTACACATGGGCAGGGTGGGGGTTGTAGTCTAGTCTTTACACATGGCAGGGTGGTGGATGTAGTCTTTACACATGGGCAGGGTGGGGTTGTAGTCTAGTCTTTACACATGGGCAGGGTGGGGGTTGTAGTCTAGTCTTTACACATGGCAGGGTTGTGGATGTAGTCTTTACACATGGGCAGGGTGGTGGTTGTAGTCTAGTCTTTACACATGGGCAGGGTGGGGGTTGTAGTCTAGCCTTTACACATGGCAGGGTGGGGGATGTAGTCTTTACACATGGGCAGGGTGGGGGTTGTAGTCTAGTCTTTACACATGGGCAGGGTGGGGGTTGTAGTCTAGTCTTTACACATGGCAGGGTTGTGGATGTAGTCTTTACACATGGGCAGGGTGGGGGTTGTAGTCTAGTCTTTACACATGGGCAGGGTGGGGGTTGAAGTCTAGTCTTTACACATGGCAGGGTGGTGGATGTAGTCTTTACACATGGGCAGGGTGGGGGTTGTAGTCTAGTCTTTACACATGTGCAGGGTGGTGGTTGTAGTCTAGTCTTTACACATGGGCAGGGTGGTGGATGTAGTCTTTACACATGGGCAGGGTGGGGGTTGTAGTCTTTACACATGGGCAGGGAGGGGGTTGTAGTCTAGCCTTTACACATTGCAGGGTGGTGGATGTAGTCTTTACACATGGGCAGGGTGGAGGTTGTAGTCTAGTCTTTACACATGGCAGGGTGGTGGATGTAGTCTTTACACATGGGCAGGGTGGGGGTTGTAGTCTAGTCTTTACACATGGGCAGGGTTGTGGATGTAGTCTTTACACATGGGCAGGGTGGGGGTTGTAGTCTAGTCTTTACACATGGGCAGGGTGGGGGTTGAAGTCTAGTCTTTACACATGGCAGGGTGGTGGATGTAGTCTTTACACATGGGCAGGGTGGGGGTTGTAGTCTAGTCTTTACACATGGGCAGGGTGGGGGTTGTAGTCTAGTCTTTACACATGGGCAGGGTGGGGGTTGTAGTCTAGTCTTTACAAATGGGCAGGGTGGTGGATGTAGTCTTTACACATGGTCAGGGTGGGGGTTGTAGTCTAGTCTTTACACATGGGCAGGGTGGGGGTTGAAGTCTAGTCTTTACACATGGGCAGGGTGGGGGTTGTAGTCTAGTCTTTACACATGGCAGGGTTGTGGATGTAGTCTTTACACATGGGCAGGGTGGGGTTGTAGTCTAGTCTTTACACATGGGCAGGGTGGGGGTTGAAGTCTAGTCTTTACACATGGCAGGGTGGTGGATGTAGTCTTTACACATGGGCAGGGTGGGGGTTGTAGTCTAGTCTTTACACATGGGCAGGGTGGGGGTTGTAGTCTAGTCTTTACACATGGCAGGGTTATGGATGTAGTCTTTACACATGGGCAGGGTGGGGGTTGTAGTCTAGTCTTTACACATGGGCAGGGTGGTGGATGTAGTCTTTACACATGGGCAGGGTGGGGTTGTAGTCTAGCCTTTAAACATGGCAGGGTGGGGTTTGTAGTCTAGTCTTTACACATGGGCAGGGTGGTGGATGTAGTCTTTACACATGGGCAGGGTGGGGGTTGTAGTCTAGCCTTTACACATGGCAGGGTGGTGGATGTAGTCTTTACACATGGGCAGGGTGGGGGTTGTAGTCTAGCCTTTACACATGGCAGGGTGGTGGATGTAGTCTTTACACATGGGCAGGGTGGTGGATGTAGTCTTTACACATGGGCAGGGTGGGGGTTGTAGTCTAGTCTTTACACATGGGCAGGGTGGTGGATGTAGACTTTACACATGGGCAGGGTGGGGGTTGTAGTCTAGCCTTTACACATGGGCAGGGTGGTGGATGTAGTCTTTACACATGGGCAGGGTGGGGGTTGTAGTCTAGCCTTTACACATGGCAGGGTGGTGGATGTAGTCTTTACACATGGGCAGGGTGGGGGTTGTAGTCTAGCCTTTACACATGGCAGGGTGGTGGATGTAGTCTTTACACATGGGCAGGGTGGGGGTTGTAGTCTAGTCTTTACACATGGGCAGGGTGGTGGATGTAGTCTTTACACATGGGCAGGGTGGGGGTTGTAGTCTAGCCTTTACACATGGCAGGGTGGTGGATGTAGTCTTTACACATGGGCAGGGTGGGGGTTGTAGTCTAGTCTTTACACATGGCAGGGTGGTGGATGTAGTCTTTACACATGGGCAGGGTGGTGGATGTAGTCTTTACTCATGGGCAGGGTGGGGGTTGTAGTCTAGTCTTTACACATGGCAGGGTGGTGGATGTAGTCTTTACACATGGGCAGGGTGGTGGATGTAGTCTTTACACATGGGCAGGGTGGGGGTTGTAGTCTAGTCTTTACACATGGCAGGGTGGTGGATGTAGTCTTTACACATGGGCAGGGTGGGGGTTGTAGTCTAGTCTTTACACATGGGCAGGGTGGTGGATGTAGTCTTTACACATGGGCAGGGTGGGGGTTATAGTCTAGTCTTTACACATGGCAGGGTGGTGGATATAGTCTTTACACATGGGCAGGGTGGGGGTTGTAGTCTAGTCTTTACACATGGCAGGGTGGTGGATGGAGTCTTTACACATGGGCAGGGTGGAGGTTGTAGTCTTTACACATGGGCAGGGTGGGGTTGTAGTCTTTACACATGGGCAGGGTGGGGGTTGTAGTCTAGTCTTTACACATGGCAGGGTTGTGGATGTAGTCTTTACACATGGGCAGGGTGGGGTTGTAGTCTTTACACATGGGCAGGGTGGGGGTTGTAGTCTAGTCTTTACACATGGGCAGGGTGGTGGATGTAGTCTTTACACATGGGCAGGGTGGGGGTTGTAGACTTTACACATGGGCAGGGTGGGGGTTGTAGTCTAGTCTTTACACATGGCAGGGTTCTGGATGTAGTCTTTACACATGGCCAGGGTGGGGTTGTAGTCTTTACACATGGGCAGGGTGGGGGTTGTAGTCTAGTCTTTACACATGGCAGGGTGGTGGTTGTAGTCTTTACACATGGGCAGGGTGGAGGTTGTAGTCTAGTCTTTACACATGGCAGGGTTGCGGATGTAGTCTTTACACATGGGCAGGGTGGGGGTTGTAGTCTTTACACATGGGCAGGGTGGGGGTTGTAGTCTAGTCTTTACACATGGCAGGGTTGTGGATGTAGTCTTTACACATGGGCAGGGTGGGGGTTGTAGTCTTTACACATGGGCAGGGTGGGGGTTGTAGTCTAGTCTTTACACATGGCAGGGTTCTGGATGTAGTCTTTACACATGGGCAGGGTGGGGGTTGTAGTCTTTACACATGGGCAGGGTGGGGGTTGTAGTCTAGTCTTTACACATGGGCAGGGTTATGGATGTAGTCTAGTCTTTACACGTGGGCAGGGTGGTGGATGTAGTCTTTACACATGGGCAGGGTGAGGGTTGTAGTCTAGTCTTTACACATGGCAGGGTGGTGGATGTAGTCTTTACACATGGGCAGGGTGGGGGTTGTAGTCTAGTCTTTACACATGGGCAGGGTGGTGGATGTAGTCTTTACACATGGGCAGGGTGGGGGTTGTAGTCTAGCCTTTACACATGGCAGGGTGGTGGATGTAGTCTTTACACATGGGCAGGGTGGGGGTTATAGTCTAGTCTTTACACATGGCAGGGTGGTGGATGTAGTCTTTACACATGGGCAGGGTGGTGGATGTAGTCTTTACACATGGGCAGGGTGGGGGTTATAGTCTAGCCTTTACACATGGCAGGGTGGTGGATGGAGTCTTTACACATGGGCAGGGTGGAGGTTGTAGTCTTTACACATGGGCAGGGTGGGGGTTGTAGTCTTTACACATGGGCAGGGTGGGGGTTGATGTCTAGTCTTTACACATGGCAGGGTGGTGGATGTAGTCTTTACACATGGGCAGGGTGGGGGTTGTAGTCTAGTCTTTACACATGGGCAGGGTGGGGGTTGTAGTCTAGTCTTTACACATGGGCAGGGTGGGGGTTGTAGTCTAGTCTTTACACATGGCATGGTGGGGGTTGTAGTCTAGTCTTTTTACATGGCAGGGTTGTGGATGTAGTCTTTACACATGGGCAGGGTGGGGTTGTAGTCTAGTCTTTACACATGGGCAGGGTGGGGGTTGTAGTCTAGTCTTTACACATGGCAGGGTTATGGATGTAGTCTTTACACATGGGCAGGGTGGGGGTTGTAGTCTAGCCTTTAAACATGGCAGGGTGGTGGATGTAGTCTTTACACATGGGCAGGGTGGGGGTTGTAGTCTAGTCTTTACACATGGCAGGGTGGTGGATGTAGTCTTTACACATGGGCAGGGTGGGGTTTGTAGTCTAGTCTTTACACATGGGCAGGGTGGTGGATGTAGTCTTTACACATGGGCAGTGTGGGTGTTGTAGTCTAGCCTTTACACATGGCAGGGTGCTGGATGTAGTCTTTACACATGGGCAGGGTGGGGGTTGTAGTCTAGCCTTTACACATTGCAGGGTGGTGGATGTAGTCTTTACACATGGGCAGGGTGGTGGATGTAGTCTTTACACATGGGCAGGGTGGGGGTTGTAGTCTAGTCTTTACACATGGGCAGGGTGGGGGTTGTAGTCTAGTCTTTACACATGGGCAGGGTGAAGTCTAGTCTTTACACATGGCAGGGTGGTGGATGTAGTCTTTACACATGGGCAGGGTGGGGGTTGTAGTCTAGTCTTTACACATGGGCAGGGTGGGGGTTGTAGTCTAGTCTTTACACATGGCAGGGTTATGGATGTAGTCTTTACACATGGGCAGGGTGGGGGTTGTAGTCTAGTCTTTACACATGGGCAGGGTGGTGGATGTAGTCTTTACACATGGGCAGGGTGAGGGTTGTAGTCTAGCCTTTAAACATGGCAGGGTGGGGTTTGTAGTCTAGTCTTTACACATGGGCAGGGTGGTGGATGTAGTCTTTACACATGGGCAGGGTGGGGGTTGTAGTCTAGCCTTTACACATGGCAGGGTGGTGGATGTAGTCTTTACACATGGGCAGGGTGGGGGTTGTAGTCTAGCCTTTACACATGGCAGTGTTGTGGATGTAGTCTTTACACATGGGCAGGGTGGGGGTTGTAGTCTAGCCTTTACACATGGCAGGGTGGTGGATGTAGTCTTTACACATGGGCAGGGTGGGGGTTGTAGTCTAGTCTTTACACATGGCAGTGTTGCGGATGTAGTCTTTACACATGGGCAGGGTGGGGGTTGTAGTCTTTACACATGGGCAGGGTGGGGGTTGTAGTCTTTACGTTACATTTACATTTTTACATTTAAGTCATAGCAGGCAGGGTGTGCATTCACCTTATGGAGTGGAACAGTCACTTTTAGTGCATCTAAATCTTGGGCAGGGTGGGGGTTGTATCCTATCCTAGGTATTCCTTAAAGAGGTGGGGTTTCAGGTGTCTCCGGAAGGTGGTGATTGACTCCGCTGTCTTTAGTTTGTTCCACATGGGCAGGGTGGGGGTTGTAGTCTACTTCCTCATTGGTACAGGGGCAGGGAGGTGGGGTGCCCTTGTTTGGGTGTAGGGCCTGTAGCCTCTAGTCTTCCCCTCACACATAGGCAGCACCATGGTCTTGGTGGATGTAGTCTGGAAGCCAGTGGGGCGGAGGGTGGGGTTTGTAGTCTAGAACTCTTTACACAGGCAGGGTGCGGCGTTCTGGATGAGTTGAAGGGTTTAATGGCACATGGGCAGGGGAGCCCAGCCAACAGCGGGGTTGTAGTCTAGTCTTTAGGACCACGCCGGCTGTGTGGGGATGTACTCTGCGGATGTTTAGCACAGGAACGGGCCACCGCCTTGATGTTGGTTGAGAACGGCAGGGTGTTGTCGATGTAGTCTTTACACATGGGCAGGGTGGGGGTTGTAGTCTTTACACATGGGCAGGGTGGGGTTGTAGTCTAGTCTTTACACATGGCAGGGTTCTGGATGTAGTCTTTACACATGGGCAGGGTGGGGGTTGTAGTCTTTACACATGGGCAGGGTGGGGGTTGTAGTCTAGTCTTTACACATGGCAGGGTGGTGGATGTAGTCTTTACACATGGGCAGGGTGGGGGTTGTAGTCTAGTCTTTACACATGGGCAGGGTGGTGGATGTAGTCTTTACACATGGGCAGGGTGGGGGTTGTAGTCTAGCCTTTACACATGGCAGGGTGGTGGATGTAGTCTTTACACATGGGCAGGGTGGGGGTTGTAGTCTAGTCTTTACACATGGCAGGGTGGTGGATGTAGTCTTTACACATGGGCAGGGTGGTGGATGTAGTCTTTACACATGGGCAGGGTGGGGGTTATAGTCTAGTCTTTACACATGGCAGGGTGGTGGATGGAGTCTTTACACATGGGCAGGGTGGAGGTTGTAGTCTTTACACATGGGCAGGGTGGGGTTGTAGTCTTTACACATGGGCAGGGTGGGGGTTGTAGTCTAGTCTTTACACATGGCAGGGTTGTGGATGTAGTCTTTACACATGGGCAGGGTGGGGGTTGTAGTCTAGTCTTTACACATGGGCAGGGTGGGGGTTGAAGTCTAGTCTTTACACATGGCAGGGTGGGGGTTGTAGTCTAGTCTTTACACATGGGCAGGGTGGGGTTGATGTCTAGTCTTTACACATGGCAGGGTGGTGGATGTAGTCTAGTCTTTACACATGGGCAGGGTGGGGGTTGATGTCTAGTCTTTACACATGGCAGGGTGGTGGATGTAGTCTAGTCTTTACACATGGCAGGGTGGGGGTTGTAGTCTAGTCTTTACACATGGGCAGGGTGGGGGTTGATGTCTAGTCTTTACACATGGCAGGGTGGTGGATGGAGTCTTTACACATGGGCAGGGTGGAGGTTGTAGTCTTTACACATGGGCAGGGTGGGGGGTTGTAGTCTAGTCTTTACACATGGCAGGGTGGTGGATGTAGTCTTTACACATGGGCAGGGTGGGGTTGTAGTCTAGTCTTTACACATGGGCAGGGTGGGGGTTGAAGTCTAGTCTTTACACATGGCAGGGTGGGGGTTGTAGTCTAGTCTTTACACATGGGCAGGGTGGGGGTTGTAGTCTAGTCTTTACACATGGGCAGGGTGGGGGTTGTAGTCTAGTCTTTACACATGGGCAGGGTGGGGGTTGTAGTCTAGTCTTTACACATGGCAGGGTGGGGGTTGTAGTCTAGTCTTTTTACATGGCAGGGTTGTGGATGTAGTCTTTACACATGGGCAGGGTGGGGGTTGTAGTCTAGTCTTTACACATGGCAGGGTTATGGATGTAGTCTTTACACATGGGCAGGGTGGGGGTTATAGTCTAGCCTTTAAACATGGCAGGGTGGTGGATGTAGTCTTTACACATGGGCAGGGTGGGGGTTGTAGTCTAGTCTTTACACATGGCAGGGTGGTGGATGTAGTCTTTACACATGGGCAGGGTGGGGGTTGTAGTCTAGTCTTTACACATGGGCAGGGTGGTGGATGTAGTCTTTACACATGGGCAGTGTGGGTGTTGTAGTCTAGCCTTTACACATGGCAGGGTGCTGGATGTAGTCTTTACACATGGGCAGGGTGGTGGATGTAGTCTTTACACATGGGCAGGGTGGGGGTTGTAGTCTAGTCTTTACACATGGGCAGGGTGGGGGTTGTAGTCTAGTCTTTACACATGGCAGGGTGGTGGATGTAGTCTTTACACATGGGCAGGGTGGGGGTTGTAGTCTAGTCTTTACACATGGGCAGGGTGGGGGTTGTAGTCTAGTCTTTACACATGGCAGGGTTATGGATGTAGTCTTTACACATGGGCAGGGTGGGGGTTGTAGTCTAGTCTTTACACATGGGCAGGGTGGTGGATGTAGTCTTTACACATGGGCAGGGTGAGGGTTGTAGTCTAGCCTTTAAACATGGCAGGGTGGGGTTTGTAGTCTAGTCTTTACACATGGGCAGGGTGGTGGATGTAGTCTTTACACATGGGCAGGGTGGGGGTTGTAGTCTAGCCTTTACACATGGCAGGGTGGTGGATGTAGTCTTTACACATGGGCAGGGTGGGGGTTGTAGTCTAGCCTTTACACATGGCAGGGTGGTGGATGTAGTCTTTACACATGGGCAGGGTGGTGGATGTAGTCTTTACACATGGGCAGGGTGGGGGTTGTAGTCTAGTCTTTACACATGGGCAGGGTGGTGGATGTAGACTTTACACATGGGCAGGGTGGGGGTTGTAGTCTAGCCTTTACACATGGGCAGGGTGGTGGATGTAGTCTTTACACATGGGCAGGGTGGGGGTTGTAGTCTAGCCTTTACACATGGCAGGGTGGTGGATGTAGTCTTTACACATGGGCAGGGTGGGGGTTGTAGTCTAGCCTTTACACATGGCAGGGTGGTGGATGTAGTCTTTACACATGGGCAGGGTGGGGGTTGTAGTCTAGTCTTTACACATGGGCAGGGTGGTGGATGTAGTCTTTACACATGGGCAGGGTGGGGGTTGTAGTCTAGCCTTTACACATGGCAGGGTGGTGGATGTAGTCTTTACACATGGGCAGGGTGGGGGTTGTAGTCTAGTCTTTACACATGGCAGGGTGGTAGATGTAGTCTTTACACATGGGCAGGGTGGTGGATGTAGTCTACTCATGGGCAGGGTGGGGGTTGTAGTCTAGTCTTTACACATGGCAGGGTGGTGGATGTAGTCTTTACACATGGGCAGGGTGGTGGATGTAGTCTTTACACATGGGCAGGGTGGGGGTTGTAGTCTAGTCTTTACACATGGCAGGGTGGTGGATGTAGTCTTTACACATGGGCAGGGTGGGGGTTGTAGTCTAGCCTTTACACATGGCAGGGTGGTGGATGTAGTCTTTACACATGGGCAGGGTGGGGGTTGTAGTCTAGTCTTTACACATGGCAGGGTGGTAGATGTAGTCTTTACACATGGGCAGGGTGGTGGATGTAGTCTACTCATGGGCAGGGTGGGGGTTGTAGTCTAGTCTTTACACATGGCAGGGTGGTGGATGTAGTCTTTACACATGGGCAGGGTGGTGGATGTAGTCTTTACACATGGGCAGGGTGGGGGTTGTAGTCTAGTCTTTACACATGGCAGGGTGGTGGATGTAGTCTTTACACATGGGCAGGGTGGGGGTTGTAGTCTAGTCTTTACACATGGGCAGGGTGGTGGATGTAGTCTTTACACATGGGCAGGGTGGGGGTTATAGTCTAGTCTTTACACATGGCAGGGTGGTGGATATAGTCTTTACACATGGGCAGGGTGGGGGTTGTAGTCTAGTCTTTACACATGGCAGGGTGGTGGATGGAGTCTTTACACATGGGCAGGGTGGAGGTTGTAGTCTTTACACATGGGCAGGGTGGGGGTTGTAGTCTTTACACATGGGCAGGGTGGGGGTTGTAGTCTAGTCTTTACACATGGCAGGGTTGTGGATGTAGTCTTTACACATGGGCAGGGTGGGGGTTGTAGTCTTTACACATGGGCAGGGTGGGGGTTGTAGTCTAGTCTTTACACATGGCAGGGTTGTGGATGTACTCTTTACACATGGGCAGGGTGGGGGTTGTAGTCTAGTCTTTACACATGGGCAGGGTGGTGGATGTAGTCTTTACACATGGGCAGGGTGGAGGTTGTAGTCTTTACACATGGCAGGGTGGTGGATGTAGTCTTTACACATGGGCAGGGTGGGGGTTGTAGTCTAATCTTTACACATGGGCAGGGTGGGGGTTGTAGTCTAATCTTTACACATGGGCAGGGTGGTGGATGTAGTCTTTACACATGGGCAGGGTGGGGGTTGTAGTCTATTCTTTACACATGGGCAGGGTGGTGGATGTAGTCTTTACACATGGGCAGGGTGAGGGTTGTAGTCTAGCCTTTACACATGGCAGGGTGGTGGATGTAGTCTTTACACATGGGCAGGGTGGGGGTTGTAGTCTAGCCTTTACACATGGCAGGGTGGTGGATGTAGTCTTTACACATGGGCAGGGTGGGGGTTGTAGTCTAGCCTTTACACATGGCAGGGTGGTGGATGTAGTCTTTACACATGGGCAGGGTGGGGGTTGTAGTCTAGTCTTTACACATGGGCAGGGTGGTGGATGTAGTCTTTACACATGGGCAGGGTGGGGGTTGTAGTCTAGCCTTTACACATGGCAGGGTGGTGGATGTAGTCTTTACACATGGGCAGGGTGGGGGTTGTAGTCTAGTCTTTACACATGGCAGGGTGGTAGATGTAGTCTTTACACATGGGCAGGGTGGTGGATGTAGTCTTTACTCATGGGCAGGGTGGGGGTTGTAGTCTAGTCTTTACACATGGCAGGGTGGTGGATGTAGTCTTTACACATGGGCAGGGTGGTGGATGTAGTCTTTACACATGGGCAGGGTGGGGGTTGTAGTCTAGTCTTTACACATGGCAGGGTGGTGGATGTAGTCTTTACACATGGGCAGGGTGGGGGTTGTAGTCTAGCCTTTACACATGGCAGGGTGGTGGATGTAGTCTTTACACATGGGCAGGGTGGGGGTTGTAGTCTAGTCTTTACACATGGCAGGGTGGTAGATGTAGTCTTTACACATGGGCAGGGTGGTGGATGTAGTCTACTCATGGGCAGGGTGGGGGTTGTAGTCTAGTCTTTACACATGGCAGGGTGGTGGATGTAGTCTTTACACATGGGCAGGGTGGTGGATGTAGTCTTTACACATGGGCAGGGTGGGGGTTGTAGTCTAGTCTTTACACATGGCAGGGTGGTGGATGTAGTCTTTACACATGGGCAGGGTGGGGGTTGTAGTCTAGTCTTTACACATGGGCAGGGTGGTGGATGTAGTCTTTACACATGGGCAGGGTGGGGGTTATAGTCTAGTCTTTACACATGGCAGGGTGGTGGATATAGTCTTTACACATGGGCAGGGTGGGGGTTGTAGTCTAGTCTTTACACATGGCAGGGTGGTGGATGGAGTCTTTACACATGGGCAGGGTGGAGGTTGTAGTCTTTACACATGGGCAGGGTGGGGGTTGTAGTCTTTACACATGGGCAGGGTGGGGGTTGTAGTCTAGTCTTTACACATGGCAGGGTTGTGGATGTAGTCTTTACACATGGGCAGGGTGGGGGTTGTAGTCTTTACACATGGGCAGGGTGGGGGTTGTAGTCTAGTCTTTACACATGGCAGGGTTGTGGATGTAGTCTTTACACATGGGCAGGGTGGGGGTTGTAGTCTTTACACATGGTCAGGGTGGGGGTTGTAGTCTAGTCTTTACACATGGCAGGGTTGTGGATGTACTCTTTACACATGGGCAGGGTGGGGGTTGTAGTCTTTACACATGGGCAGGGTGGGGGTTGTAGTCTAGTCTTTACACATGGCAGGGTTCTGGATGTAGTCTTTACACATGGGCAGGGTGGGGGTTGTAGTCTTTACACATGGGCAGGGTGGGGGTTGTAGTCTAGTCTTTACACATGGCAGGGTGGTGGATGTAGTCTTTACACATGGGCAGGGTGGTGGATGTAGTCTTTACACATGGGCAGGGTGGGGGTTGTAGTCTAGTCTTTACACATGGCAGGGTGGTGGATGTAGTCTTTACACATGGGCAGGGTGGGGGTTGTAGTCTAGCCTTTACACATGGCAGGGTGGTGGATGTAGTCTTTACACATGGGCAGGGTGGGGGTTGTAGTCTAGTCTTTACACATGGCAGGGTGGGGATGTAGTCTTTACACATGGGCAGGGTGGTGGATGTAGTCTACTCATGGGCAGGGTGGGGGTTGTAGTCTAGTCTTTACACATGGCAGGGTGGTGGATGTAGTCTTTACACATGGGCAGGGTGGTGGATGTAGTCTTTACACATGGGCAGGGTGGGGGTTGTAGTCTAGTCTTTACACATGGCAGGGTGGTGGATGTAGTCTTTACACATGGGCAGGGTGGGGGTTGTAGTCTAGTCTTTACACATGGGCAGGGTGGTGGATGTAGTCTTTACACATGGGCAGGGTGGGGGTTATAGTCTAGTCTTTACACATGGCAGGGTGGTGGATATAGTCTTTACACATGGGCAGGGTGGGGGTTGTAGTCTAGTCTTTACACATGGCAGGGTGGTGGATGGAGTCTTTACACATGGGCAGGGTGGGGTTGTAGTCTTTACACATGGGCAGGGTGGGGTTGTAGTCTTTACACATGGGCAGGGTGGGGGTTGTAGTCTAGTCTTTACACATGGCAGGGTTGTGGATGTAGTCTTTACACATGGGCAGGGTGGGGGTTGTAGTCTTTACACATGGGCAGGGTGGGGTTGTAGTCTAGTCTTTACACATGGCAGGGTTGTGGATGTAGTCTTTACACATGGGCAGGGTGGGGGTTGTAGTCTTTACACATGGTCAGGGTGGGGTTGTAGTCTAGTCTTTACACATGGCAGGGTTGTGGATGTACTCTTTACACATGGGCAGGGTGGGGGTTGTAGTCTTTACACATGGGCAGGGTGGGGGTTGTAGTCTAGTCTTTACACATGGCAGGGTTCTGGATGTAGTCTTTACACATGGGCAGGGTGGGGGATGTAGTCTTTACACATGGGCAGGGTGGGGGTTGTAGTCTAGTCTTTACACATGGCAGGGTGGTGGATGTAGTCTTTACACATGGGCAGGGTGGGGGTTGTAGTCTAGTCTTTACACATGGCAGGGTTGTGGATGTAGTCTTTACACATGGGCAGGGTGGGGGTTGTAGTCTTTACACATGGGCAGGGTGGGGGTTGTAGTCTAGTCTTTACACATGGCAGGGTTGTGGATGTAGTCTTTACACATGGGCAGGGTGGGGGTTGTAGTCTTTACACATGGGCAGGGTGGGGGTTGTAGTCTAGTCTTTACACATGGCAGGGTTCTGGATGTAGTCTTTACACATGGGCAGGGTGGGGGTTGTAGTCTTTACACATGGGCAGGGTGGGGGTTGTAGTCTAGTCTTTACACATGGCAGGGTTATGGATGTAGTCTTTACACATGGGCAGGGTGGTGGATGTAGTCTTTACACATGGGCAGGGTGAGGGTTGTAGTCTAGCCTTTACACATGGCAGGGTGGTGGATGTAGTCTTTACACATGGGCAGGGTGGGGGTTGTAGTCTAGTCTTTACACATGGCAGGGTTCTGGATGTAGTCTTTACACATGGGCAGGGTGGGGGTTGTAGTCTAGTCTTTACACATGGGCAGGGTGGGGTTGATCTAGTCTTTACACATGGGCAGGGTGGTGGATGTAGTCTTTACACATGGGCAGGGTGGGGGTTGTAGTCTAGTCTTTACACATGGCAGGGTTGCGGATGTAGTCTTTACACATGGGCAGGGTGGGGGTTGTAGTCTTTACACATGGGCAGGGTGGGGGTTGTAGTCTAGTCTTTACACATGGCAGGGTTGTGGATGTAGTCTTTACACATGGGCAGGGTGGGGTTGTAGTCTTTACACATGGGCAGGGTGGGGGTTGTAGTCTAGTCTTTACACATGGGCAGGGTTCTGGATGTAGTCTTTACACATGGGTAGTGTAGTCTTTACACATGGGCAGGGTGGGGGTTGTAGTCTAGTCTTTACACATGGCAGGGTTATGGATGTAGTCTTTACACATGGGCAGGGTGGTGGATGTAGTCTTTACACATGGGCAGGGTGGGGTTGTAGTCTAGTCTTTACACATGGCAGGGTGGTGGATGTAGTCTTTACACATGGGCAGGGTGGGGGTTGTAGTCTAGTCTTTACACATGGGCAGGGTGGTGGATGTAGTCTTTACACATGGGCAGGGTGGGGGTTATAGTCTAGTCTTTACACATGGCAGGGTGGTGGATGGAGTCTTTACACATGGGCAGGGTGGAGGTTGTAGTCTTTACACATGGGCTGGGTGGGGGTTGTAGTCTTTACACATGGGCAGGGCGGGGGTTGTAGTCTAGTCTTTACACATAGCAGGGTGGTGGATGTAGTCTTTACACATGGGCAGGGTGGGGGTTGTAGTCTAGTCTTTACACATGGGCAGGGTGGGGGTTGTAGTCTAATCTTTACACATGGGCAGGGTGATGGATGTAGTCTTTACACATGGGCAGGGTGAGGGTTGTAGTCTAGCCTTTACACATGGCAGGGTGGTGGATGTAGTCTTTACACATGGGCAGGGTGGGGGTTGTAGTCTAGTCTTTACACATGGCAGGGTTGTGGATGTAGTCTTTACACATGGGCAGGGTGGAGGTTGTAGTCTTTACACATGGGCAGGGTGGGGGTTGTAGTCTTTACACATGGGCAGGGTGGGGGTTGTAGTCTAGTCTTTACACATGGGCAGGGTGGTGGATGTAGTCTTTACACATGGGCAGGGTGGGGGTTGTAGTCTAGTCTTTACACATGGGCAGGGTGGGGGTTGTAGTCTAGTCTTTACACATGGCAGGGTGGTGGATGTAGTCTTTACACATGGGCAGGGTGGGGGTTGTAGTCTTTACACATGGGCAGGGTGGGGGTTGTAGTCTAGTCTTTACACATGGGCAGGGTGGTGGATGTAGTCTTTACACATGGGCAGGGTGGGGGTTGTAGTCTAGTCTTTACACATGGGCAGGGTGGGGGTTGTAGTCTAGTCTTTACACATGGCAGGGTGGTGGATGTAGTCTTTACACATGGGCAGGGTGGGGGTTGTAGTCTAATCTTTACACATGGGCAGGGTGGTGGATGTAGTCTTTACACATGGGCAGGGTGGGGGTTGTAGTCTATTCTTTACACATGGGCAGGGTGGTGGATGTAGTCTTTACACATGGGCAGGGTGAGGGTTGTAGTCTAGCCTTTACACATGGCAGGGTGGTGGATGTAGTCTTTACACATGGGCAGGGTGGGGGTTGTAGTCTAGTCTTTACACATGGCAGGGTTGTGGATGGAGTCTTTACACATGGGCAGGGTGGGGGTTGTAGTCTTTACACATTGGCAGGGTGGGGGTTGAAGTCTAGTCTTTACACATGGGCAGGGTGGTGGATGTAGTCTTTACACATGGGCAGGGTGAGGGTTGTAGTCTAGCCTTTACACATGGCAGGGTGGTCGATGTAGTCTTTACACATGGGCAGGGTGGGGTTGAAGTCTAGTCTTTACACATGGGCAGGGTGGTGGATGTAGTCTTTACACATGGGCAGGGTGGGGTTGTAGTCTAGCCTTTACACATGGCAGGGTGGTGGATGTAGTCTTTACACATGGGCAGGGTGGGGGTTGTAGTCTAGCCTTTACACATGGCAGGGTGGTGGATGTAGTCTTTACACATGGGCAGGGTGGGGGGTTGTAGTCTAGCCTTTACACATGGCAGGGTGGTGGATGTAGTCTTTACACATGGGCAGGGTGGGGGTTGTAGTCTAGTCTTTACACATGGGCAGGGTGGTGGATGTAGTCTTTACACATGGGCAGGGTGGGGGTTGTAGTCTAGCCTTTACACATGGCAGGGTGGTGGATGTAGTCTTTACACATGGGCAGGGTGGGGGTTGTAGTCTAGTCTTTACACATGGCAGGGTGGTAGATGTAGTCTTTACACATGGGCAGGGTGGTGGATGTAGTCTTTACTCATGGGCAGGGTGGGGGTTGTAGTCTAGTCAGGGTGGTGGATTAGTCTTTACACATGGGCAGGGTGGTGGATGTAGTCTTTACACATGGGCAGGGTGGGGGTTGTAGTCTAGTCTTTACACATGGCAGGGTGGTGGATGTAGTCTTTACACATGGGCAGGGTGGGGGTTGTAGTCTAGTCTTTACACATGGCAGGGTGGTGGATGTAGTCTTTACACATGGGCAGGGTGGGGGTTGTAGTCTAGTCTTTACACATGGCAGGGTGGTAGATGTAGTCTTTACACATGGGCAGGGTGGTGGATGTAGTCTACTCATGGGCAGGGTGGGGGTTGTAGTCTAGTCTTTACACATGGCAGGGTGGTGGATGTAGTCTTTACACATGGGCAGGGTGGTGGATGTAGTCTTTACACATGGGCAGGGTGGGGGTTGTAGTCTAGTCTTTACACATGGCAGGGTGGTGGATGTAGTCTTTACACATGGGCAGGGTGGGGGTTGTAGTCTAGTCTTTACACATGGGCAGGGTGGTGGATGTAGTCTTTACACATGGGCAGGGTGGGGGTTATAGTCTAGTCTTTACACATGGCAGGGTGGTGGATATAGTCTTTACACATGGGCAGGGTGGGGGTTGTAGTCTAGTCTTTACACATGGCAGGGTGGTGGATGGAGTCTTTACACATGGGCAGGGTGGAGGTTGTAGTCTTTACACATGGGCAGGGTGGGAGTTGTAGTCTTTACACATGGGCAGGGTGGGGGTTGTAGTCTAGTCTTTACACATGGCAGGGTTGTGGATGTAGTCTTTACACATGGGCAGGGTGGGGGTTGTAGTCTTTACACATGGGCAGGGTGGGGGTTGTAGTCTAGTCTTTACACATGGCAGGGTTGTGGGTAGTCTTTACACATGGGCAGGGTGGGGTTGTAGTCTTTACACATGGGCAGGGTGGGGGTTGTAGTCTAGTCTTTACACATGGCAGGGTTGTGGATGTAGTCTTTACACATGGGCAGGGTGGGGGTTGTAGTCTTTACACATGGGCAGGGTGGGGGTTGTAGTCTAGTCTTTACACATGGCAGGGTTCTGGATCTAGTCTTTACACATGGGCAGGGTGGGGGTTGTAGTCTTTACACATGGGCAGGGTGGGGGTTGTAGTCTAGTCTTTACACATGGCAGGGTGGTGGATGTAGTCTTTACACATGGGCAGGGTGGGGGTTGTAGTCTAGTCTTTACACATGGCAGAGTTGCGGATGTAGTCTTTACACATGGGCAGGGTGGGGGTTGTAGTCTTTACACATGGGCAGGGTGGGGGTTGTAGTCTAGTCTTTACACATGGCAGGGTTGTGGATGTAGTCTTTACACATGGGCAGGGTGGGGTTTAGTCTTTACACATGGGCAGGGTGGGGGTTGTAGTCTAGTCTTTACACATGGCAGGGTTCTGGATGTAGTCTTTACACATGGGCAGGGTGGGGGTTGTAGTCTTTACACATGGGCAGGGTGGGGGTTGTAGTCTAGTCTTTACACATGGCAGGGTTATGGATGTAGTCTTTACACATGGGCAGGGTGGTGGATGTAGTCTTTACACATGGGCAGGGTGGGGTTGTAGTCTAGTCTTTACACATGGCAGGGTGGTGGATGTAGTCTTTACACATGGGCAGGGTGGGGGTTGTAGTCTAGTCTTTACACATGGGCAGGGTTCTGGATGTAGTCTTTACACATGGGCAGGGTGGGGGTTGTAGTCTTTACACATGGGCAGGGTGGGGGTTGTAGTCTAGTCTTTACACATGGCAGGGTGGTGGATGTAGTCTTTACACATGGGCAGGGTGGGGGTTGTAGTCTAGTCTTTACACATGGCAGGGTGGTGGATGTAGTCTTTACACATGGGCAGGGTGGGGGTTGTAGTCTTTACACATGGGCAGGGTGGGGGTTGTAGTCTAGTCTTTACACATGGCAGGGTGGTGGATGTAGTCTTTACACATGGGCAGGGTGGGGGTTGTAGTCTAGTCTTTACACATGGCAGGGTTCTGGATGTAGTCTTTACACATGGGCAGGGTGGGGGTTGTAGTTTTTACACATGGGCAGGGTGGGGGTTGTAGTCTTTACACATGGGCAGGGTGGGGGTTGTAGTCTAGTCTTTACACATGGCAGGGTGGTGGATGTAGTCTTTACACATGGGCAGGGTGGGGGGGTTGTCTTTACACATGGCAGGGTCGGATGTAGTCTTTACACATGGGCAGGGTGGTGGATGTAGTCTTTACACATGGGCAGGGTGGGGGTTGTAGTCTAGTCTTTACACATGGCAGGGTGGTGGATGTAGTCTTTACACATGGGCAGGGTGGGGGTTGTAGTCTAGTCTTTACACATGGCAGGGTTCTGGATGTAGTCTTTACACATGGGCAGGGTGGGGGTTGTAGTTTTTACACATGGGCAGGGTGGGGGTTGTAGTCTAGTCTTTACACATGGCAGGGTTATGGATGTAGTCTTTACACATGGGCAGGGTGGTGGATGTAGTCTTTACACATGGGCAGGGTGAGGGTTGTAGTCTAGCCTTTACACATGGCAGGGTGGTGGATGTAGTCTTTACACATGGGCAGGGTGGGGGTTGTAGTCTAGTCTTTACACATGGCAGGGTGGTGGATGTAGTCTTTACACATGGGCAGGGTGGGGTTATAGTCTAGTCTTTACACATGGCAGGGTGGTGGATCTAGTCTTTACACATGGGCAGGGTGGAGGTTGTAGTCTTTACACATGGGCTGGGTGGGGGTTGTAGTCTTTACACATGGCAGGGGGGTAGATGTAGTCTTTACACATGGGCAGGGTGGTGGATGTAGTCTTTACTCATGGGCAGGGTGGGGGTTGTAGTCTAGTCTTTACACATGGCAGGGTGGTGGATGTAGTCTTTACACATGGGCAGGGTGGTGGATGTAGTCTTTACACATGGGCAGGGTGGGGGTTGTAGTCTAGTCTTTACACATGGCAGGGTGGTGGATGTAGTCTTTACACATGGGCAGGGTGGGGGTTGTAGTCTAGTCTTTACACATGGGCAGGGTGGTGGATGTAGTCTTTACACATGGGCAGGGTGGTGGATGTAGTCTTTACACATGGGCAGGGTGGGGGTTATAGTCTAGTCTTTACACATGGCAGGGTGGTGGATGGAGTCTTTACACATGGGCAGGGTGGAGGTTGTAGTCTTTACACATGGGCTGGGTGGGGGTTGTAGTCTTTACACATGGGCAGGGCGGGGGTTGTAGTCTAGTCTTTACACATGGCAGGGTGGTGGATGTAGTCTTTACACATGGGCAGGGTGGGGGTTGTAGTCTAGTCTTTACACATGGGCAGGGTGGGGTTTGTAGTCTAGTCTTTACACATGGCAGGGTGGTGGTTGTAGTCTAGTCTTTACACATGGGCAGGGTTGTGGATGTAGTCTTTACATGGGCAGGGTGGGGGTTGTAGTCTATTCTTTACACATGGGCAGGGTGGGGGTTGAAGTCTAGTCTTTACACATGGGCAGGGTGGGGGATGTAGTCTTTACACATGGGCAGGGTGGTGGATGTAGTCTTTACACATGGGCAGGGTGGGGGTTGTAGTCTAGTCTTTACACATGGGCAGGGTGGTGGATGTAGTCTTTACACATGGGCAGGGTGAGGGTTGTAGTCTAGCCTTTACACATGGCAGGGTGGTGGATGTAGTCTTTACACATGGGCAGGGTGGGGGTTGTAGTCTAGTCTTTACACATGGCAGGGTTGTGGATGGAGTCTTTACACATGGGCAGGGTGGGGGTTGTAGTCTTTACACATTGGCAGGGTGGGGGTTGTAGTCTAGTCTTTACACATGGCAGGGTTGTGGATGTAGTCTTTACACATGGGCAGGGTGGGGGTTGTAGTCTTTACACATGGGCAGGGTGGGGGTTGTACAATGTGTTTGACATTGACGATGTGTTTCACTCATGCAGGCCTTAATCATTGTTTGAGGTACAATTCAGTACATGCACACATGTAAATCGACTTCCATTTCCTAATAGTTTAAGTTTTGCAGATTTGCTGTGTCATACTACAGGTTTCAACCCACACAGTGTTGCAATGATTCATGTAATGTCAATGTAACAGTTTGTATGGATCAACAAAACTCAACACGGCCTAAGCTAACGACTTAAACCCCAGCGAGGAGCTTTGAAAACCGACATTAAAGAAGCCTAAATCCCCAAAGAACCATGTGCTTAGCATGCTCTCTGAAAGGTATTGAAGCGTTAATGTTAAACGTAAGCACTAGTTGATCATAGGGCTGTTCTAGAGACTGGGAATGAAGGCCTTGTCGGACTCAACACTGCTTGACGACATTCACAAGGTTTTTTCCTCTACTCAATGTAAGAGTGTAGGTGTGTGTTTTGTGTCTCTCACCAGGGAGAAGGGATTAACACACCAAATCCTTCCAGATCAATGAGAGGGTAATGAAGGATGGAAATAACTTAGTCCTTAGTCTGTCTGTCAGCGACAGACTGGCAAGCTAGGCCCTACACAGTAGAAAAACCTCAGTCCTCTTTCTGTCAGCCTAGTGAAAGACTGGCTAGCTGCTGTAGTCCCCACACAGTATAAATACCTCAATCCTCTGTCGGTCAGCCTTGACCGGCAAGCTACGCCCTACACAGTTTAAATACCTCAGTCCTGTGTCTGTCAGCCTAGACTAACAAGCTAGACTACAGACTATAGGCCCCCAGTGGATTAGGGAATGTAACATATTTTGTCAATAATGTTGCAGCTTCATTTGTTTTTTGACCCCTTTCTCTTCTGTGAATATGATGATGATGATGATGATGATGACGATCCTAAGGATGATGATAAATATTACTACGTTAATGATGTTGACAAAGATGAAGTCTAAGAAAGTTTCTGCCTGTGACTGACGTATGTGTGTGGAGTCTGTGTCACTGTGTCTGCAGAAACCGGATCCTGATCATTCTTCCTGTAGGTCACGACCTTTCCCACCATCAACAGACTCATTTGTCGGCAGTGACCCCTGAAGTCGAAGCCAGTTGCACACTGGACTCCCTTCCTCTGGTGATTGTTGTTTCCTAACTACTGATTGGTCCTGTACGGCTCAGTTGGTAGAGCAGGGTGCTTAAATCGCCAGGGTAATGGGTTTGATTCCAGCGTCACTCATTCATCAAATGTATGTACGCAAGTTGCTTCTACACCTGCTTTGCTTGCTGTTTGGGGTTTTAGGCTGGGTTTCTGTACAGCACTGTGACATTAGCTGATGCAAGAAGGGCTTCATAAAGGAATATGATTGATGGATCGATAAAAGCCTCTGCTAAATGACATGTAGGATTATTGTGGGAGTTATTCCAACCCAGACTTTGTTAGGTACTCTGGAAGGGAAAATAACAGAATCAACTAGAGAAACAAGACAACCTGTCCTATATTTGACTTAGCTACAATATTGTCCTCTTCACAGTGTATCTCACTGATCATCCCTAAAGCCAACACCTCATTTGGCCGCCTTTCGTTCCAGTTCTCTGCTGCCTGTGACTGGAACGAATTGCAAAAATCTCTGAAGTTGGAGACTTATCTCTCTCACCAACTTCAAACATCAGCTATCTGAGCAGCTAACCGATCGCTGCAGCTGTACATAGTCCATTGGTAAATAGCCCACCCAATTTACCTACCTCATCCCCATACGGTTTATATTTATTTACTTTTCTGCTCTTTTGCACACCAGTATCTCTACCTGATCATTTATCACTCCAGTGTTAATCTGCAATATTGTAATTATTCACCTACCTCCTCATGCCTTTTGCACACGATGTATATAGACTCTCTTTTTTTCTACTGTGTTATTGACTTGTTAATTGTTTACTCTGTGTAACTCTGTGTTGTCTGTTCATGCTTTATCTTGGCCAGGTCGCAGTTGTAAATGAGAACTTGTTCTCAACCAGCCTACCTGGTTAAATAAAGGTGTTCTCAACCAGCCTACCTGGTTAAATAAAGGTGTTCTCAACCAGCCTACCTGGTTAAATAAAAGGTGAAATAAATTAAATAAATGATCAGAAGGACCTGTATGAATTCCAAGAGTTTCTGAATAGAAAGTTGTTAACTTGTAATAAGTGGAATGAGAAAGAGAAGGGGTGGCAGGTAGCCTAGCGGTTACATCCAAGTGATGTGAAACAAACCTCTGTGGAGGAGTTGATTCCATTACACTTTATTTGTCCCAAATGGCACCCTATTCCCTACATATGGAACCCTGGGGCAGAGAGGAACCAGGTTATTACCGGGTCTTAATTCATTGACCATCAAACCCCCCCCCACATATTTGCATCATGTTATCCTGTTTGCTGATTCATTGTAGCCATTCCTGTGTGGAAAGGCCTGTCCAAATAAACCAGGCAGGCTTAGGAGCAGGCTTAGTGGCTGATGACATCACAGATGGTGAGAGGAGGATGGGAAGGGACTGATGGGAAGGAACAGCAGCCTCTTAAAGATGATCCAACAGCATAGGGGAACCCTCCACAAAGAGGTGTCAATATCTGAGAAAATCTTTTAACCTATGTGTCCTGGTCTAGAGAGAGAGAGAGGTCAAACAGTAACAACAGGTGTGGGACATTTGAACTGGGATCCACCATCATCCTCATGTGAGAGGAAGAAAAGGCAAACCAAAACAACGATGAATAACAACATCCTGGTTTCGTTCTTCTCATTAAGGTGAAGGTTTCTTTCTGCCTCATGGTTTCAAGGTTAATGGCTGTGTGCTTGACCTGCATTTGGAATTCCAATGAAAGTCATCACATCTTGGTGTGTGTCTTACACACATTGTTACACTGGCACACACACACACACACACACACACACACACACACACACACACACACACACACACACACACACACACACACGCTGGGATCTCTTTTGCAGACTGATGAGCTTTCTGGACCATTAACCTGAGCATGGTCCAGTACGCTTTGTCAAGAACACTGCAAAACCTATTGATTATTCAGCAAGGAGAAGAAGCAAAATCCTTATGTTTAGTTTACTTTACAATTCTTGGGAGCGTCTTTGGAGGGAGAGATATCCGGTCTCATTTTGAGTGTTCCTCGTAGAGAGCTTACCAAGTCTTTTACAGCTCCAGTGATAAGTGGAGGTTTTAAAAAAGGTGCTTAGACGTGTAACTCATTCAGCAGACAGGAAATCCAAGTGATGTGAAACAAACCTCTGTCCATCCGTCCATCCCACATTGTCTACACTTTCAGTAGATTACTATCACATCATGGACATGTGTCTCTTGATATGACACTACTTGAGTCAGGATGCCTCTTTTGGGAGGCTGTTTTGTGCTGCCTAACTCCTGTATGACCCTTCAACCCCCTTGGTTCATCACAGCAGCACAGAAGTGGAAAGAAGATGTCTCTTTCCCCTTGACCTGGTATTCTCTCTCCCCCTGCCCTGGCTTTCTCTCTCCCTCTGCCCTGGCTTTCTCTTTCCCCTTGCCCTGGCTTTCGCTCTCCCCCTGCCCTGGCTTTCGCTCTCCCCCTGCCCTGGCTTTCTCTCTCCCCCTGGCTTTCTCTCTCCCCCCCTGGCTTTCTCTCTCCCCCTGCCCTGGCTTTGCTTTCTCTCTCTCCCCCTGCCCTGGCTTTCTCTCTCCCCCTGCCCTGGCTTTCTCTCTCCCCCTGCCCTGGCTTTCTCTCTCCCCCTGCCCTGGCTTGCCCTCTCTCCCCCTGCCCTGGCTTTCTCTCTCCCCCTGCCCTGGCTTTTTCTCTCTCCCCCTGCCCTGGCTTTCTCTCTCTCCCCCTGCCCTGGCTTTCTCTCTCTCCCCCTGCCCTGGCTTTCTCTCTCCCCCTGCCCTGGCTTTCTCTCTCCCCCTGCCCTGGCTTTCTCTCTCTCCCCCTGCCCTGGCTTTCTCTCTCTCTCCCCTGCCCTGGCTTTGCCCTGGCTTTCTCTCTCCCCCCCCTGCTTTCTCTCTCCCCCTGGCTTTCTCTCTTTAGCTCTCTCTCCCCCTGCCCTGGCTTTCTCTCTCCCCCTGCCCTGGCTTTCTATCTCCTCCTGCCCTTGCTCTAGCTTTCTCTTTCCCCTCGTTAATTTACAAGGAGGAGGGAGGAAGGGGCGGAAGATGAGAATCTGGCTCTGGGCGCTGAGTGATGTCATGCTGAGATGATTCATGTGTTGTGCAGTTGGAAGGCAGTAGTATTTCATGTGTTGTGTAGTTGGGAGGCAGTAGTATTTTATGCCTTGTTTTGTGGTGGTGGCGGCTGGAAGCAGTGGCATGGAGGAGACTGTACAGTGTATGTTTTCCTCTGTGGTCTGTTTGTTTAGAGCAGACTTGGTCCTCACTCAGTTGTTTTCTTTGCTTGGTGGCTATTGGAGCTAGCATAGCTATAACCCAGCATTCCTGTTACTTTATGTCCCACCTCTGCGCCTGTCAGTCTCTGGTCTATTTGAGTCATGTGGTTGGGCTTTAGGAGATGGCGGGTTCCGAACTGGCTGGAGAGAACATGAAGCGCTGACAATCAGTCCACTGAAGCATTATGTAACAAGTTATAGTAGGGATGTCAGGGAGCATAGCGGTTAAGAGCGTTGGGCCTGTAACCAAAAGGTTGCTGGTTTGAATCCCCGAGCCGGCAAGGTGGGACAAAAATCTGCCAATCTGCCCTTGAGCAAGGCAGTTGACACCAAACAACAATTGATCCCTGGGTGCCGATGACATTGATTAAGGCAGTCCCCGCACCTCTCTGATTCAGAGGGGAAGTGGATGACGCATTTCGGATAAATGCATTCAGTTGTGCAACTGACTAGGTAACCCATTTCCCTAATGAATGTAATAGTGTAGAGGTAGTAACAATGTTCAGGAAGTGGAGAGGATACCTGAGCAGCACCAACCCAGGTGCTGTGGCTAAAGGTTTTATCCAGATAGCTATCAAGTTGTGCACTCATGCAGTGAAGGGTATGGACATTGCCGATTCAAGAGCAGATCATGTGTCAGAGCATATCCTTGACTGCAACCCAAATGGCAACCTATTCCCTTCATAGCCTTTTGACTAGAGAAACGTTTGCCAGGCAGCCCATATTGAGTAGAGCTAGTGTAAGTGTGTAATGGGCAGGGGCAGGGGTAGGGGCAAGGGCAAGGGCAAAGTCAAGGGCAGGGCTGGGTTGTGACTCCATGTGGCCAACAACCTAACTGTGGTGGTGTAGAAAAATCCAGGGTGGTGCAACTCTTAAGCAGAAGGATTAGAGCAGGCCTCAGTCCAAGCTCTGGGCTGGGAGGATGACATCAGGCCATAGATTCCTAGAGCATGTGGGTGTTTTTTTGAGCATGCTGGGATATATGATAATGATGTGGGTGTGGTTTTGATGGGACTGTATAAACAGTGACTCTGGTTATTAACGCCAACTCTGGGGTTCTTTTGCACCACAGTGTTAATTTCACTCTTACAGAGTGAATTTAACTCCTGAATCAACGCTTGAAATGTTACAAAGAAAAATCAACACTGACTAATTTGTTTGAGATGGAGGGTTGGGGTGTGTGTTTTTTGGGGGGGGGTTGGTTTTGTGTGTGTGTGTGTGCGTGCATGAGTGCGCCCTCACAGGATTGAGGAGCTGAGACAAAGCAAATTAGTCTTCCTTGTTGTTACATGCAGCTTGCCAGCGACCATGATGGAAAAACAACTAGCCATAGAATAATGAGGAATGCAGTGAAAAAACGAAAGGGGAGATAGATGGCTAACAGGCAACATGCTTTACAATACTTAATGAGGAGATGGATGGCTAACAGTCAACATGCTTTACAATACTTAATGAGGAGATACTGGCAGTCTCTATGGGATTACTGGCAGTCTCTATGGGGGTGCCACAGGGTTCAATTCTCGGGCCGACTCTTTTCTCTGTATATATCAATGATGTTGCTCTTGCTGCGGGCGATTCCCTGATCCACCTCTACGCAGACGACACCATTGTATACACTTTCGGCCCGTCATTGGACACTCTGCTATCTAACCTCCAATCGAGCTTCAATGCCATACAACACTCCTTCCGTGGCCTCCAACTGCTCTTAAACGCTAGTAAAACCAAATGCATGCTTTTCAACCGATCGCTGCCTGCACCCGCATGCCCGACTAGCATCACCACACTGGATGGCTCCGACCTTGAATATGTGGACACCTATAAGTACCTAGGTGTCTGGCTAGACTGCAAACTCTCCTTCCAGACCCATATCAAACATCTCCAATCGAAAATCAAATCAAGAATCGGCTTTCTATTCCGCAACAAAGCCTCCTTCACTCACGCTGCCAAGCTTACCCTAGTAAAACTGACTATCCTACCGATCCTCGACTTCGGCGACGTCATCTACAAAATTGCTTCCAACACTCTACTCAGCAAACTGGATGCAGTTTATCACAGTGCCATCCGTTTTGTCACTAAAGCACCTTATACTACCCACCACTGCGACTTGTATGCTCTAGTCGGCTGGCCCTCGCTACATATTCCTCGCCAGACCCACTGGCTTCAGGTCATCTACAAGGCCATGCTAGGCAAAGCTCCGCCTTATCTCAGCTCACTGGTCACGATGGCAACACCCATCCGTAGCACGCGCTCCAGCAGGTGTATCTCATTGATCATACCTAAAGCCAACACCTCATTCGGCCGCCTTTCGTTCCAGTACTCTGCTGCCTGTGAATGGAACGAATTGCAAAAAATCGCTGAAGTTGGAGACTTTTATCTCCCTCACCAACTTCAAACATCAGCTAGATGAGCAGCTAACCGATCGCTGCAGCTGTACATAATCTATTGGTAAATAGCACACCCATTTTCACCTACCTCATCCCCACAGTTTTTATTTATTTACTTTTCTGCTCTTTTGCACACCAATATCTCTACCTGTACATGATCATCTGATCATTTATCACTCCAGTGTTAATCTGCAATATTGTAATTATTCCTCTACCTCCTCATGCCTTTTGCACACATTGCATATAGACTCCCCTTTTTTTCTCTGTGTTATTGACTTGTTAATTGTTTACTCCATGTGTAACTCTGTGTTGTCTGTTCACACCGCTATGCTTTATCTTGGCCAGGTCGCAGTTGCAAATGAGAACCTGTTCTCAACTAGCCTACCTGGTTAAATAAAGGTGAAATTAAAAAAAATATTAAAGAAAATACGTGGCTAACAGGCAACATGCTTTACAATACTTAATGAGGACATACATGGTTAACAGGCAACATGTTATACAATACTTAATGAGGAGATGGATGGCTAACAGGCAACATGTTATACAATACTTAATGAGGACATACATGGTTAACAGGCAACATGCTATACAATACTTAATGAGGAGATACATGGCTAACAGGCAACATGTTATACAATACTTAATGAGGAGATAAATGGCTAACAGGCAACATGCTTTACAATACTTAATGAGGAGATACATGGCTAACAGGCAACATGCTATACAATACTTAATGAGGAGATACATGGCTGACAGGCAACATGCTATACAATACTTAATGAGGAGATACATGGCTAACAGGCAACATGCTATACAATACTTAATGAGGAGATACATGGCTGACAGGCAACATGCTATACAATACTTAATGAGGAGATACATGGCTGACAGGCAACATGCTATACAATACTTAATGAGGAGATACATGGCTAACAGGCAACATGCTTTACAATACTTAATGAGGAGATACATGGCTGACAGGCAACATGCTATACAATACTTAATGAGGAGATACATGGCTAACAGGCAACATGCTTTACAATACTTAATGAGGAGATACATGGCTAACAGGCAACATGCTATACAATACTTAATGAGGAGATACATGGCTAACAGGCAACATGCTTTACAATACTTAATGAGGAGATACATGGCTAACAGGCAACATGCTTTACAATACTTAATGAGGAGATACATGGCTGACAGGCAACATGCTATACAATACTTAATGAGGAGATACATGGCTAACAGGCAACATGCTATACAATACTTAATGAGGAGATACATGGCTAACAGGCAACATGCTATACAATACTTAATGAGGAGATACATGGCTAACAGGCAACATGCTTTACAATACTTAATGAGGAGATACATGGCTAACAGGCAACATGCTTTACAATACTTAATGAGGAGATACATGGCTAACAGGCAACATGCTTTACAATACTTAATGAGGAGATACATGGCTAACAGGCAACATGCTATACAATACTTAATGAGGAGATACATGGCTAACAGGCAACATGCTTTACAATACTTAATGAGGAGATGGATGGTTAACAGGCAACATGCTTTACAATACTTAATGAGGAGATGGATGGTTAACAGGCAACATGCTTTACAATACTTAATGAGGAGATACATGGCTAACAGGCAACATGCTTTACAATCCTTAATGAGGAGATGGATGGCTGACAGGCAACATGCTATACAATACTTAATGAGGAGATGGATGGTTAACAGGCAACATGCTTTACAATACTTAATGAGGAGATACATGGCTAACAGGCAACATGCTTTACAATCCTTAATGAGGAGATGGATGGCTGACAGGCAACATGCTATACAATACTTAATGAGGAGATACATGGCTGACAGGCAACATGCTATACAATACTTAATGAGGAGATACATGGCTGACAGGCAACATGCTATACAATACTTAATGAGGAGATACATGGCTAACAGGCAACATGCTATACAATACTTAATGAGGAGATACATGGCTGACAGGCAACATTCTATACAATACTTAATGAGGAGATACATGGCTAACAGGCAACATGCTATACAATACTTAATGAGGAGATACATGGCTAACAGGCAACATGCTATACAATACTTAATGAGGAGATACATGGCTAACAGGCAACATGCTATACAATACTTAATGAGGAGATACATGGCTAACAGGCAACATGCTTTACAATACTTAATGAGGAGATACATGGCTAACAGGCAACATGCTTTACAATACTTAATGAGGAGATACATGGCTAACAGGCAACATGCTTTACAATACTTAATGAGGAGATACATGGCTAACAGGCAACATGCTTTACAATACTTAATGAGGAGATGGATGGTTAACAGGCAACATGCTTTACAATACTTAATGAGGAGATACATGGCTAACAGGCAACATGCTTTACAATACTTAATGAGGAGATGGATGGTTAACAGGCAACATGCTATACAATACTTAATGAGGAGATACATGGCTAACAGGCAACATGCTTTACAATACTTAATGAGGAGATACATGGCTAACAGGCAACATGCTTTACAATACTTAATGAGGAGATGGATGGTTAACAGGCAACATGCTTTACAATACTTAATGAGGAGATACATGGCTAACAGGCAACATGCTTTACAATACTTAATGAGGAGATGGATGGTTAACAGGCAACATGCAATACAATACTTAATGAGGAGATGGATGGTTAACAGGCAACATGCTATACAATACTTAATGAGGAGATACATGGCTAACAGGCAACATGCTTTACAATACTTAATGAGGAGATACATGGCTAACAGGCAACATGCTTTACAATACTTAATGAGGAGATGGATGGTTAACAGGCAACATGCTTTACAATACTTAATGAGGAGATGGATGGTTAACAGGCAACATGCTTTACAATACTTAATGAGGAGATGGATGGTTAACAGGCAACATGCAATACAATACTTAATGAGGAGATGGATGGTTAACAGGCAACATGCTATACAATACTTAATGAGGAGATACATGGCTAACAGGCAACATGCTTTACAATACTTAATGAGGAGATACATGGCTGACAGGCAACATGCTTTACAATACTTAATGAGGAGATACATGGCTAACAGGCAACATGCTTTACAATACTTAATGAGGAGATGGATGGTTAACAGGCAACATGCTTTACAATACTTAATGAGGAGATACATGGCTAACAGGCAACATGCTTTACAATACTTAATGAGGAGATGGATGGTTAACAGGCAACATGCTTTACAATACTTAATGAGGAGATGGATGGTTAACAGGCAATATGCTTTACAATACTTAATGAGGAGATGGATGGTTAACAGGCAACACGCTTTACAATACTTAATGAGGAGATACATGGCTAACAGGCAACATGCTTTACAATACTTAATGAGGAGATACATGGCTGACAGGCAACATGCTATACAATACTTAATGAGGAGATACATGGCTAACAGGCAACATGCTTTACAATACTTAATGAGGAGATACATGGCTGACAGGCAACATGCTATACAATACTTAATGAGGAGATACATGGCTAACAGGCAACATGCTTTACAATACTTAATGAGGAGATACATGGCTGACAGGCAACATGCTATACAATACTTAATGAGGAGATACATGGCTGACAGGCAAGTATTTTTCAGGGTCCATCACTTTTTTCTGTGTTTGTGTGTTACTAAACTGTAGCTCATTCCCCTATCCTAGATAACAAATTAATCACATTTCCCCAGAAATCTGCTATCTGATTCCACATTTCGAGAAGACGGAATGGATTTTGATGCCATGCATATTTATAGTGTATCTTGTCAAATGCTCTCTAGTATGCAAATTACTATGTTTTACACACGCTCCTATCCAAAGAGTTTTACAGGAGCAATTAGGGTTAAGTGCCTTGCTCAAGGGTACATCGACAGTTTCCACCTTGTTCGCTCAGGGATTCGAACCAACATCCAATACCCCTTACAACTGCCATGACTGAAAATCAGATTTTTGATCCAGTAAAGATGAATATATGGAGCTCAGGTGGTAGAGCACGGCACATGTGACGTCAGGACAGTGGGTTCCATTCCCAGGACTAACCATTTGTAAAATGTTTGTGCGCATGACTGTAATTCATTCTGGATAAACTAATTTGATAAATATCATATTTTATTATCATGATATACTAAATCCACATCTCCAGTTGTTTAGAAGAACCATATGAATCCAGAGGCACAGCCAACACCCTGAGGGTTTTATGATAGAGTTTCACTAAATGCTGAGTTTAGGCTAGCACTCAGGGTTATCATCAAGTCCATCCTCTACTCTCAAGGCTAACATCAATGTCTCAGGGGTGGTGGGATAATAACCATCATTTTATCTGAACTCATTGGTCAGATTCTCTGGTCTGATGAAACCGAGATTGAACTATTTGACCTTTAAAATAAAGGATAAATACAAAATAAATGGCTTTGTCCATTCATAAATACAGTCCATGGTAAAACCTCTGGCCTCACAGACAATATTAGATTTGAGTTGTGAGTTGTTTGTGTTCGTCCCAGACAGAAAGAGGGGTTTCCCTCTCAATTGTTGCATTGTGGTCCGGGAGGTCTGTTTGTCTGTATTCTGTCAATCACATCTTTAATCAATGTCATTTAGTTTTGGTTTATTCCCCTCAAAGGGTAGCTAGCCTAGTAGCTAAGTCATTTCATGTCTCTGATTGCCTTTCATTTGCAAACCAAGCTGGTGAGTTTATGAGTACCTACACCTGTGACAGCAGGGCCATTCCCTCTGTTGCAGTGCCACACTACAATGACACTGCGGTGAGCCTAAGTTAACAACTTCTTAAGTAACCTAGCTCCCCTAGGTTAACAACTCCTTAAGTAACCTAGCTCCTCTAGGTGAACAACTCCTTAGGTAACCTAGCTGCCATGACTGAAAATCAGATTTTTGATCCAGTAAAGATGAATATATCCCTAGGTGAACATCTCCTTGTAACCTGTTTCCCTAGGTGAACATCTCCTTGGTAACCTAGCTCCCCTAGGTAAACAACTCCTTAGGTAACCTAGCTCCCCTAGGTAAACAACTCCTTAGGTAACCTAGCTCTCCAGAGGTAAACAACTCCTTAGGTAACCTAGCTCCCCTAGTTTAAACAACTCCTTAGTTTAACCTAGCACCCTAGGTAAACAACTCCTTAGGTAACCTAGCTCCCTAGGTAAACAACTCCTTAGGTAACCTAGCTCCCCTAGGTAAACAACTCTTTTATCCTAGCTCCCCTAGGTAAACATATCCTAGGTAACCTATCTCCCTAGGTTAACAACTCTTTAGGTATCTTAGCTCCCTAGGTAAACAACTCCTTAGGTAACCTAGCTCCATTCATAAAACATCTCCATAGGTAACCTAGCTCCCTAGGTAAACAACTCCTTAGGTAACCTAGCTCCCCTAGGTAAACAACTCCTTAGGTAACCTCCCAGCTCCCCTAGGTAAACAACTCCTTAGGTAATTGCTCCCATAGGTAAACAACTCCTTAGGTAACCTAGCTCCCCTAGGTAAACAATCTTTAGGTCAACCTAGCTTTAGGTAAACAACTCCTTAGGTAACCTAGCTCCCTAGGTAAACAACTTTAGGTAACCTGATTGCTCCATAGGTAAACAACTGAGTTTAGGTAACCTAGCTCCCTAGGTGACACTCTTTAGGGTATCTTAGCTCCCTGGTAAACAACTCATTAGGTAACCATCTCCTTAGGTAACCTAGCTCCCCTAGGTAAACATCTCCTTAGGCAACCTATCTCTCATAGGTAAACAACTCCTTAGGCAACCTATCTCTCATAGGTAAACAACTCCTTAGGTAACCTAGCTCCCCTAGGTAAACAACTCCTTAGGTAACCTAGCTCCCCTAGGTAAACAACTCCTTAGGTAACCTAGCTCCAAGGTAAACAACTCCTTAGGCAACCTAGCTCTCAAGGTAAACAACTCCTTAGGTAACCTAGCTCCAAGGTAAACTACTCCTTAGGCAACCTATCTCTCATAGGTAAACAACTCCTTAGGTAACCTATCTCTCATAGTTAAACAACTCCTTAGGCAACCTATCTCTCATAGGTAAACAACTCTTTAGGTAACCTATCTCTCATAGGTAAACAACTCCTTAGGTAACCTAGCTCCAAGGTAAACAACTCCTTTAGGTAACCTATCTCCAAGCTAAACAACTCCTTAGGTAACCTATCTCTCATAGGTAAACAACTCCTTAGGCAACCTATCTCTCATAGGTAAACAACTCCTTAGGCAACCTATCTCTCATAGGTAAACAACTCCTTAGGTAACCTAGCTCCCCTAGGTAAACAACTCCTTAGGTAACCTAGCTCCCCTAGGTAAACAACTCCTTAGGTAACCTAGCTCCCCTAGGTAAACAACTCTTTAGGTAACCTAGCTCCCCTAGGTAAACAACTCCTTAGGTAACCTAGCTCCCCTAGGTAAACAACTCCTTAGGTAACCTAGCTCCCCTAGGTAAACAACTCCTTAGGTAACCTAGCTCCCCTAGGTTAACAACTCTTTAGGTATCTTAGCTCCCCTAGGTAAACAACTCATTAGGTAACCATCTCCTTAGGTAACCTAGCTCCCCAAGGTAAACATCTCCTTAGGCAACCTATCTCTCATAGGTAAACAACTCCTTAGGCAACCTATCTCTCATAGGTAAACAACTCCTTAGGTAACCTAGCTCCCCTAGGTAAACAACTCCTTAGGTAACCTAGCTCCCCTAGGTAAACAACTCCTTAGGTAACCTAGCTCCAAGGTAAACAACTCCTTAGGCAACCTATCTCTCATAGGTAAACAACTCCTTAGGTAACCTAGCTCCAAGGTAAACTACTCCTTAGGCAACCTATCTCTCATAGGTAAACAACTCCTTAGGCAACCTATCTCTCATAGTTAAACAACTCCTTAGGCAACCTATCTCTCATAGGTAAACAACTCCTTAGGTAACCTATCTCTCATAGGTAAACAACTCCTTAGGTAACCTAGCTCCAAGCTAAACAACTCCTTAGGTAACCTATCTCCAAGCTAAACAACTCCTTAGGTAACCTATCTCTCATAGGTAAACAACTCCTTAGGCAACCTATCTCTCATAGGTAAACAACTCCTTAGGCAACCTATCTCTCATAGGTAAACAACTCCTTAGGTAACCTATCTCTCATAGGTAAACAACTCCTTAGGTAACCTAGCTCCAAGGTAAACAACTCCTTAGGCAACCTATCTCTCATAGGTAAACAACTTCCACAGCAGTAACTATTCCTTTTATTGTGATTCAAATATTCCATACTGTTTTTATCTCAATGCCCTAAAGCATTTTTACTATGTAAATAAAACATACCGTTACACTGGCATAAAGATAAAGATAAGCATTATCTCAGAGCACCTGTTACAAAAACACACCACAGCTATATGTCTACATATCGTACCTGTAAACGTACCTCTCCAACCCCTTCAACAAACACAATTATCAGGTTTATTGTGGGACTTATCAGAGCATCCGTGGCTTGAAGCCTGTTGGAGCAGGTGAATGAACACACACATGGAGGCAGCAGATGCTGCGCTGGGCTGTTTAGGCAGACAAGCCTGATCCAATATGATTGGCTATGATTATAGCATGTAAGTTGATAACAGGGGGAATAGAGACAGCCTATCGGGACGTCAATGCTCCCTGTGTGTGTGTGTGTTCAGTCACAGTAGCAGCAGGTATTGGGTTGATGGGATGAGGGACTTATGAGGGGCTGTGGTAGAGGAACACCTGGGGTAGGCTACAGGGGAGAGACACAGGTTTGGATAACAGTGGCTAGTCACATCCAGGAGGAGGGAAACATTTCCAAGCTGAACTCAATGTGTTCTATAACTAGTGTGCTCTAAGTCATTTGTAGCCAATGACTTCAGTGACTTGGAGTGACCTCGAGAGGCTAGTCCTGGGTCACACAGAAAGAGAGATGAAGGAGTGAGGGAGAGAAAGATAGAAAGGGAGAGAGGGAAGGAGAGCAGACAGGAAGAGAGGACTAAATGGTGTTGGGGAGGAGGCACCTAATAGTCTATTGCAGCATGTAATGACAAGCTTACTCCACATCAATCTTTCATTATGAAGAGCTATTTCTGTTCTGCAGGCATCAGCGGCACTTTTCTAAGACTACTGGTTGACTACTGTAGGAGAGAGGCAGGTATTAAGTAGATATTCAGGTCTGGCCACGAACAAGGGTGAGAAGGATGGATCACCAATATCTCTACCTACAGTACCCGTTCTGATGGTAGGCTACAGGAGATGATATCTCTACCTACAGTACACCGTTCTGATGGTAGGCTACAGGAGATGATATCTCTACCTACAGTACACCCTTCAGATAGTAGGCTACAGGAGATGATATCTCTACCTACAGTACTGATGGTAGGCCGTTCAGATGGTAGGCTACAGGAGATGATATCTCTACCTACAGTACACGTTCTGATGGTAGGCTACAGGAGATGATATCGTTCTGATGGTAGGCTACAGGAGATGATATCTCTACCTACAGTACACCGTTCTGATGGTAGGCTACAGGAGATGATTATCTCTACCTACAGTACACCGTTCTGATGGTAGGCTACAGGAGATGATCTCTACCTACAGTACACCGTTCTGATGGTAGGCTACAGGAGATGATATCTCTACCTACAGTACACCGTTCTGATGATGGTAGGCTACAGTTCTGATGGATGATATCTCTACCTAGAGTACCCCGTTCTGATGGTAGGCTACAGGAGATGATCTCTACCTACAGTACACCGTTCAGATGGTAGGCTACAGGAGATGATATCTCTACCTACAGTACACCGTTCTGATGGTAGGCTACAGGAGATGATCTCTACCTACAATACACCGTTCTGATGGTAGGCTACAGGAGATGATATCTCTACCTACAGTACACCGTTCTGATGGTAGGCTACAGGAGATGATATCTCTACCTACAGTACACCGTTCTGATGGTAGGCTACAGGAGATGATATCTCTACCTAGAGTACTGATGGTAGGCCCGTTCTGATGGTAGGCTACAGGAGATGATCTCTACCTACAGTACACCGTTCAGATGGTAGGCTACAGGAGATTATATCTCTACCTACAGTACACCGTTCTGATGGTAGGCTACAGGAGATGATATCTCTACCTACAGTACACCGTTCTGGAATGGTTTGAAATACAAAGACATGGTTACCAGGTGTATGATGCCTGGTAACCATTATGATGAGACATTCTCCCCTCAGCAGCATCCACTGCTCTATACTCTATAATTAAATCCTCCAATCATGCATTTCAACTGAGCTTTAAGGCAAAGCCAGTCCACTGATGGAAATGCACCCTTTTCCTGTTTTTTAATGGAATGCGTCCTACATGGCACCTTATTTCCTATATAGTCCACTACCTTTGACCAGATACCTATGGTGAATAAAGTGCCATATAGGATGCAAACATACTGATAATAAAATGATATATAATACAGCAAGTTAGATGTGTATGGTTCATTTCAGCCATGAGCAGAATGTGAATGTAAGGAGTTCCTGTGAGTGGTGACATAGCAAGGTTTCGCTTCTGGCCCTTTTTTCAGTGATATTCTTCTCAGCCTACTGCTGCAGTGAACAATGAAATGTAACCTTTATTTAACTAGGCAAGTCAGTTAAGAACAAATTCTTATTTACAATGACAGCCTACCCCAGCCAAACATGGACGACGCTGGGCAAATTGTGCACCGCCATATGGGACTCCCGATCACGGCCGGATGTGATACAGCCTGGATTCAAACCAAGGACTGCGGTGACGCCTCCTGCACAGAGATGCCTCCTGCACGGAGATGCCTCCTGCACGGAGATGCCTCCTGCACGGAGATGCAGTGCCTTATAGACCGCTGCGCCACCCGGGAGCTCATGCACACATTAACCAGTCACTACATCTGATATGATTGAGGTCTCTCATAGATGACACAAGTAGGACAATATTAAAGCATTTAATATGATTTACATATAACGTTGATGTACATTTTTGTTACATATGACTTAGAATAGAATTTCAATGCATATTTTAGTAAAAAGGAATCAGTTTTGTGCAATGCAGTGGAGAAGTCTTTATCATGTACGTTTTAAAGTCTCTGATATACTCTTTAAGTTGCCACCTAACCACACTGTTGTGTTAATGGAGTTGGATAAAATGGTCTGTTTGTTCTCCAAGGAGTGCTGTAGCCCTCTGAAGCTCTCTCTCTTCTATCAAAGCCACATTCAGCTGCTGTAAGGATGAGTATAGTCCCTTTGGTTACGCTGCCCCCTATCTGTCAGATTTAGTGTGGCATTATCTTCTCAGTCAAACAACAAGGATCATGTTGTGTAGACAGGAAGGATCCTGTAGTTTGTCTTTATGAAGTGAGATATGTTTGTCCTTGGTCACATTCTTGGTAGTGTTTTTTGTGTCTCTGTTTTGGTTGATGATTGATGTTCAAGAATGGATGCAGGTTTCATGAACAAGCAAAGCTTTCAAGACAAACTCAAAGACCGAGTTCACAGACTAAGTCAAAGAGTCCCTGATAAGCAAACGACAGCTCAAATAATACAGAACAAATGAGACAGGACAATAAAGAGTAGAAGGAGTGGAAGGGAGCGGAAGTAAAACTTCAATTATACATCATATCTTTCATTTGTGACACTTTCAATGGCCTATTTATCAGCTGAAAGACTGAATCAGCAAAAACCTTGAAACTGCCTTAAGTACTTAAGAATGAGAGGGCTGGGCATTATGCCAAGATAGGGGAGCAGAGAGAGAGGCTTTCTGTGTAGACTCCACTCATCTCCTTACTCATAATAAAACTGTGTATAAATATGCTTTGAGTACAGATGAATAACTCTTTAATTTATCTCTCTGTCTGTCTCTCTCTCTCTACTGCTGTCACTCTCAGTGGAGTCCTGAGTAGACTATCACTTTCTCTCCTACAGTCATCCTCTATATCACGTGTCAAACTCAGTCCACAGAGGGCCGAGTGGCTATGGGTTTTTCGCTCCACCCTTGTACTAGATTGAAGGTCACTAATTAGAGAGGAACTCCCCTCACCTCATTGTCTGGGTCTTTACTGAAAGGAATCAACAAAAACCTGCAGACACTCAGCCCTGGAATGAGTTTGACAACCCTGCTGTAAGCTTCTCAATAGAAGACATTCAGATCATTGACTGAAAAGTATTAGGGGAAGGTATAGTGGTGTTACCGGGCAGAATAAAGTATAAAGACAATCTGAAATGATTGTGCTTAGTTTCTGGTCATTATGGTGGAGCTAGGATTACACTAACCTCTGTTAAAGTAGTGCACTATCAGGGAATAGGGTGCCATTTGGGACGTACCCCAAGAACTCCATGATCTTCTCAGAGGGATCTGAGGATGATGGTCTGGACATCATTGTCTGTGCTTTGATACCCCTCCTGTTCTGCCTTGATTCCCCCAATATCCCTTGACTCTGCGAAGAGTTCATGTTATTCTTCTCAAGCACACAGACAACCCTACTGTAAAACCACTGTACAGACCAGTCACTGTTCTGTCTGGTCCGTGGCCTCAATGGCCTGCCCTGTCTGCGAGATCCCCATTGTGTGCAGTGCGGGGATCATTGGGTAGAGACTGCTTTCCCAGCTGTCTTAGGCACGCAAGGCAAGAGAGAGTGAGGGAGGAGTGACGGATCAGTATCCTAGGGGATTACCATGCAGAAGACGTCGATGTTGTTGTGCGCTAGGATTTTACTGATAATAATGCCACTTTACTGATAATAATGCCACTCTGCAGGCAGGCAGGCAGGCAGGCAGAAGGCAACAGGCAGGCAGGCAGGCAGGCAGGCAGGCAGGCAGGCAGGCAGGCAGGCAGGCAGGCAGGCAGGCAGGCAGGCAGGCAGGCAGGCAGGCAGGCAGGAGGCAGGAGGCAGGAGGCAGGACATTGGAAGGCCTAGCAGGACAAGACTTGATGGAAGGAAGGCAACAAGTCAGGCAGGAGAAAAGGCAAAAATCCTGAAAACAGCTTTGTCCTGACAGTCTGAACTCAGCAGCAACCTGCTCTCTTCTCCTCCTCCAGAACAACTTCTCTTCTTTGCCTTGATGTTTACAGTTTCTTTTCTTCTACACAGTAACATATGCTGCCCTCTTGGAAGGTTGTTTCATCTACAGGCTTCTAAGGGCTCTGGGGATGTTTCTACCCCAGGAGTAACCTATTTAAGGATATGTTAAGAGATTTACTTCAGAGGATAGGATTTTTAGTGTTTAAAAAATGTAAGGGGTGGGGGTGGACAGAATTAAAGAGAAGTTTAGACATACTGTATAGTAAGAATTACAGAACTACATTTTATTGATCATCATGACACCGTGTTGGTGGGTTATTCTGGTGAGACAGAACAAAGAGGGTGTAATTCAAAAAGGGAACACAATTTGACTATTGACTGGGTCAAATTTACAAATTGAAGGCCTAATGAAATTTGCAGGAAGGAAAGAATAATCACTCTATAGCATCTGGATGTCTTGTAAGTGGCTGAAATATCAGAAAATAACTTACAGACTCCAACACTTCATGTAAACAGAATTGTATAATTATCAGCGTGGGTTTTATCCTGAATTGAGGCTTGCTTACATATGCTGTGATCGATTGAAATGTGAGTGACAATGAAACTGTGACATCAAACGTGGCATGGCATAAAATGTGTCACGGTCTTACTTACACGTGACAACACTTGAATATGGAACATCTAAGGCTTTGTTTGCACAGGCAACCGGATTCAGATATTTTTCACTAAATTTGGCAAAAGAGTTCATCTGATGGATCATAAGACCAATTAGTGAGGTAAAAAAGATCAGAATTGAGGTTCCTGTTTTAACACAGCCTACATGTTCGAAGGCAAGTAGAGAAATTGTGCCTGATCTCCCTTTCTAGCGTTGTCTTGCCCTTTTAACACTATTAACATTATCCAACAGACACTACACATTAAAGATTCAGTCAGTCCAAAACATTAAAGATTCAGTCAGTCCTATACATTAACGATTCAGTCAGTCCTACACATTAACGATTCAGTCAGTCCTACACATTAAAGATTCAGTCAGTCCTACACATTAAAGATTCAGTCAGTCCTACACATTAAAGATTCAGTCAGTCCTACACATTAAAGATTCAGTCAGTCATTAAAGATTCTAGTACATTAAAGATTCAGTCAGTCCTATACATTAAAGATTCAGTCAGTCCAAAACATTAAAGATTCAGTCAGTCCAAAACATTAAAGATTCAGTCAGTCCTACACATTAAAGATTCAGTCAGTCCAAAACATTAAAGATTCAGTCAGTCCTACACATTAAAGATTCAGTCAGTCCTACACATTAAAGATTCAGTCAGTCCTATACATTAAAGATTCAGTCAGTCCTACACATTAAAGATTCAGTCAGTCCTACACATTAAAGATTCAGTCAGTCCAAAACATTAAAGATTCACTCAGTCCTACACATTATTGAATCAGTCAGTCCTATACATTAAAGATGGCTTATTTGCATTAAAGATGTGCTTATTTGAGCTGTTCTTGCCATAATATGGACTTGGTCTTTTACCAAGTAGGGATATCTTTTGTATACCTCCCATACCTTATTACAACACAACTGATTGGCTCAAACGTATTAAGACGGAAAGAAATTCCACAAATTGTCTTTCAACAAGGCACACCTGTTCATTGAAATGCATTCCAGTTGACTACCTCATGAAGCTGGTTGTGAGAATGGCATGAGTGTGTGAAGCTGGCATCAAACAAAGGGTGGCTACTTTGTAGAATCTCAAGTTTTAAATATTTGTTTCCACAAATGTAAACCCTTGCGTAGTCTTTGCATTCTGTATATTACCCTTGTCCTAAGGTTCAAAAATGACCCACCTTCACTAAACCCTTCAAATAAAGCAGCTTATTTGAATGATTAACCCCAAATCTATTTTGCATGAAGAAATAACATGTCGATCATCACAAACTTTGTGAATATCTGGGTTTTCCCTCATCACAATGCAACAGAATGACTGCATTTAATCAGTGGACACCATTAACTTTTATTACAACAGACCTGTCATACTTCTTTTCTTTACTAAAGTAGAGGTTTATTATTATTATTATTGCTGAAGGTACTGCATGGGTGTAAACATGTTTTTTTTTAGCAAGCGATAGCGCTTGTATATCCTAAGACTGCAGATGTATTTCTGACATGTGCAGCACAGATTTTTGCTTTCACCGTCCTTCTTTTGGGGGCAGAATTAGCATCTACTCCACTTTCCTGCCCCAGCTGCAGCCTCAGGTGGATCAGGACAAGATTCAGCCCCCTGAACAGCTTTCACAAGTGCTTCAGAGGCTGCTGTGCTGGGTAGGTGCTCTCTTCTTTGAATGTGTGGGGTTACAAGTGCCTTTCCCGGCTGCTCCAGGATCAACCTCCTCTTGTTCCGCTTATCAGGCATCTAGGTAGGGTTGATCTTGTTCCATGTTACAAAGGCATTGTGAGTACACGTCAATGATGTTATGGAAGATGACCAATCACCAGGTAAGTGACCAATCACCAGGTAAGTGACCAATCACCAGGTAGGCTCCAATCCCCAGGTTGTCCACAACTCCTTTGTTGTGGTTGTAGTCCAGGATGATGGTTGTGGTGGGGGTGAAGGCAAACCTTGATGAGAAGGCCTCCCTCCCCCTTGTTATGAGTGCAGGGGAGCTCTGGCTTGTTCCTTCTAACTGTGCCCACCATGGTGATTCAATCAGTAGCATATAATCTAAATTTCTCATTGTGTGTGTCTGGTTTTTGTAGTGTGTAAATGATTTTATTTATGCCGGGTCAAAAATGACCCTATGACAATCTTTGTACCCTGGTGGTGTACAGCTTTCATTGATATATGAAAAGGCAATGTTTCACTTTTTTCTAAATGTTGGGGTCACTCTAGGAAAATTAATCAAATTTCAAGATGAAAAAATATAATTTAGTGGGTTTTCTCTGCCGTTAAACATAGTGGTGGGTCAATTTTAACCCTTAACAAAACACAAGGGTTAAGAAGGCACAGCTGTTATTGAAATGCAGTCCAGGTCACTACCGCATGAAGCTGGTTGAGAAAATGCCAAGAGTGTGCAAAGCTGTCATCAAGGACAAGGGTGGCTATTTGAATAATCTCAAATATATTTTGATTTGTTTAACACTTTTTTGGATACCACATGATCCATACTTGTTATTTCTTAGTTTGTCTTCACTATTATTCTACAATGTTGAAAATGGGGGGTGGGCTGTGCTGGACCCAAGGAAAGAAACAAATATCCAAAAATACTCCTAAACTAGACTAGCCTACATCCATAGAGCTAACTAACTAACCAAAAATACAGTGGGTGGTCCGCCTAGTTCTAACCAGTGTTCATAGACAAAGTAGTCCTACGGGTAGTGTATGCCCTGGGGCAACTTGTCTTGGTTCCCCCCCTTTCCCACCATCAAACACCATAACAAATACAATACTCACAGGTGGGGACAAAGTGATATGGAGGTGCTAAAACAAAACAAAAGAGCTCAATCCAGAGAAAGGGTGGCTATTTGAATAATCTCAAATATATTTTGATTTGTTTAACACTTTTTGGATACCACACAAGAGAGCGATGCAAGGGAAACAAAATATCAAAATACTCCTAAACTAGGGCTCCATTGCAAGAGATTGAGACACAGAGAGATTGAAACACAGAGAGATTGAGACACAGAGAGATTGAGACACAGAGAGATTGAAACACAGAGAGATTGAAACACAGAGAGATTGAAACACAGAGAGATTGAAACACAGAGAGATTGAAACACAGAGAGATTGAAACACAGAGAGATCGAAATCCAGGGAAACAACTGAATGGGTTGTTAAATCAAGGGAAGGGGGATGTGATTGGGTAATGGAAACAGGAGGAGGTGTGTCTTCTGATTAGCGACTCATTGATGACTGATTGGGGAATGATGATTGCCACCTGTGAGGAGGGGAGAAGGAGAGAAAAGAAATACAAAACACACACAGGATACACACAGAATACCTGTATCCTTAACACTGTAGATTCCAATACATACTGTAAGGAGAATCACAGTAAATGTTTCATGTATTACTGTATGTATGAAATTTGGAGCTTTACTATTTTGTAACATATTTATCTTGTATACTGTATTACTGTATTGAATGCTATTTTGTTTTTGTGAACAGAAAGACGACCACGTGGTGGTAGAACGCGTCTATTTACAGACGAACAGTAGGCTGCCATTGTGCAAATTGTAGTTGAAATGAATGCCATAAGACGGCGGTAAATCTAACAACAGATGATTTAAAACCATCTTCCATCATAGTGAGCTTATCAATCATAGCCTGCATCCTTAAGAAACAACATTTCCCAGATGAAGCAAATCTGCAGTCGGATTTGAAGGAAATTCCCAAAGAGTGAAGGATAAACTGTACAAATATGTGCAAGTATGTAATGTACTAGTATTACACTCTTGAAACATTAGAGACTCATTGATGTCACCAGTGAACTTTAGTATACTGCTAATACAGTATTTATTGTCATTTTAGACAATTATGGAGTTGGATGCAAGTCCTTTTCCGCAGGAACTCATATACATACAGTTGAAGTCGGAAGTTTACATACACTCAGGTTCGATACATTAAAAATGGTTTTTCAACCGCTCCACAAATTTCTTGTTAACAAACTATAGTTTTGGCAAGTCGGTTAGGACATCTACTTTGCATGACACGAGTAATTTTTCCAACAATTGTTTACAGACAGATTATTTTACTTATAATTCACTATATCACAATTCCAGTGGGTCAGAAGTTTACATACATTAAGTTGACTGTGCCTTTAAACAGCTTGGAAAATTCCAGAAAATTACGTCATGGCTTTAGAAGATTCGGATCATTGACGTGATAGCTGATGGCTAATTGACATAATTTGAGTCAATTGGAGGTATACCTTTGGATGTATTTCAATGCCTACCTTCAAACTCAGTGCGTCTTTGCTTGACATCATGGGAAAATCAAAAGAAATCAGCCAAGACTTCAGAAAAAGATTGTAGACCTCCACAAGTCTGGTTCATCCTTGGGAGCAATTTCCAAATGCCTGAACGTGCTTTGGTGTGAAAAGTGCAAATCAATCCCAGAACAACAGAAAAGGACCTTGTGAAGATGTTGGAGGAAACAGGTACAAAAGTATCTATATCCACAGTAAAACGAGTCCTATATCGACATAACCTGAAAGGCCGCTCATCAAGGAAGAAGCCACTGCTCCAAAACCTCCATAAAAAAGCCAGACTACGGTTTGCAACTGCACATGGGGACAAAGATCGTACTTTTTGGAGAAATATCCTCTCGTCTGATGAAACAAAAATAGAACTGTTTGGCCATAATGACCATCGTTAGGTTAGGAGGAAAAAGGGGGAGGTTTGCAAGCCGAAGAACACCATCCCAACCATGAGGTACGGGGGTGGTAGCATCATGTTGTGGGGGTGCTTTGCTACAGGAGGGACTGGTGCAGTTCACAAAATAGATGGCATCATGAGGGAGGAAAATGATGTGGATATATTGAAGCAACATCTCAAGACACCAAGTTTAAGCTTGGTCACAAATGTGTCTTCCAAATGGACAATGACCCCAAGCATACTTCCAAAGTGGCTTAAGGACAACAAAGTCAAGGTATTGGAGTGGCCATCACAAAGCCCTGACCTCAATCCTATAGAAAATGTGTGAGTAGAACTGAAAAAGCGTCTGTGAGAAAGGAGGCCTAAAATCCTGATTCAGTTACACCAGCTCTGTCAGGAGGAATGGGCCAAAATTCACCCAACTTGTTGGAAGCTTGTGGAAGGCTACCAGAAACGTTTGACCCAAGTTAAACTATTGAAAGGCAATGCTTCCAACTACTAATTGAGTGTGTGTAAACTTCTGGCCCACTGGGAAGGTGATGAAAGAAATAAAATCCACAATAAATAATTATACTATTATTCTGACATTTCACATTCTTAAAATAAAGTGGTGATCCAAACTGACCTAAGACAGGGCATTTGTACTCTAATTAAATGTCAGGAATTGTGAAAAACAGTTTAAATGTACTTGGCTAAATTGTATGTAAACTTCCGACTGCAACTGTAGATGAGGCTGAATTAAATTTAGCAACGGTGAGAGGAGAAGAACGTGGTAACTTTGGTCAACGTGTCATCATTTGGGTACCTGGCCAGCACCGGGGAAATGTCACCATATGCGCAGCTATGAGCCACAATGAGCTCCTCCACTGACATGCCACCCTTGGATCATACAACACAGCCGATCTCCTTTAATTTCCTGAACACCTTGCATGACAATATGTTTCAGCCAGAGCAGAAAGGGCCAGGTGATCCTGAGCAGCAAATGTATGTTCTAAGTTGGTACAACGTGAGTTTCCATTTGGCTGCTCAGGTCCGGAAATGCTTCCATGACCATCCCAGGTATACAATTCTTTATCTCCCACCATATTCCCCATTTCTCACCCCCAATCGGGAGTTGTTTTCAGCATGGTGGTGAGAGGTGTATGATTGCAAACCCCATGAACATATGGCCGTTCTCCAGGCAAAGGAGGAGGCCTGTGATGACATTCCAGTCTGTCAGGGGTGGATGTGTCATGCCAGAAGATATTTCCCCCTCTGTTTGACCAAGGCCAGAACAGATATGGCTAATTTTTGTTTTCGCAATGGTGTATTTGTTTGACTCATAATTGTGATTTTACTGTATTTTGACACTTTCTTCATCTGTTCTGTACAATTGATCTAACGTACAGTAGTACAAATAGGCCTATTTGTTTTGTCATTTGACGTGTGTGTGTCTCATTTGTAGGCAGAGTTTCATTCTGAGCAGGGAGTACATGATTTTGATCGCTGTGTTTCATTTTGCAAGTCTGTGGGATTAGGGGAAATTGGCTAACTGTTTTGTGTTCAGAGTTGAGTACCTGAGATGTAGTTTCAGCAGTTACCCATTGGGGGAAAAACTGTACGTCGCCAAACACTGATACTTCAGACCTAGTTAACGCTAGAAAACACTTATGACCAAAAGTAAGATGCAAAAACAGGGCCTCAAGTCAGAAACATAAAATTTACCAAAACACTGGAATGAACCCATCTGTGCAAGCAGCCAACAAAACGCTTTTACTTTAGACATCGTTCCTCCATTCCTGTGACATTGTGACGGTAATGAGAGTTTAACTCACTCACTGTGTGTGTGGTCATTGGAATGAGACCAAAGCGCAGCGTGGAAATTGTTCATATTTAATGTTCACAAAAAACACTCAAACAAAATTACAAACAGAGACACCGAAAGCGCACAGTTCTGCCAGGGAAACAACCTAAACAGAAAGCAATCACCCACAAAACACAGGTGGGAAAAGGCTGCCTAAGTATGATTCAATCAGAGACAACGAATGACACCTGCCTCTGAGAACCATACCAGGCCAAATAAACACAACATAGAAAAAAGAACAGACTAGCTTGATCTTGCCATCTAGCCACATAGCTAACAAGTTGCAAACCAAATGCATAGCTGGAGCAATGAAATGGAGATTATTTACTTGGCACATCTGTATTTACCTTATAGTTCACTATAAATTGTGGCATAGTGTGCATCCCCGCGAGGCATTTTGCTTAGTTGTTCACTCTCAATGTCTGGAATTGTCATCCATTTTGGAGTCCTACTACGCATGTCATAAAACATAATACTTCATTATATTAATCATGTTGTTTACAACACTTATTTTAATGAGGTGAACAATTTCAATGCATGTCACGCTTTGGGGCCCAGAGGGACTCTTTGTAGATCCACGGAGAACACCACTTCAATACAAAGCTGTTAGGACTCTCCTCTGCCCAAGCTGCCCTGTGTCTGCCGGCTCCCCATGGCGGCTGTGTCTGAAAGGGCACAAAACTGCAGGAGCTGTGTGTGGCGACAGCGGCTGGTGACACATGGTCCCTTTGATCTCCGCCATCACGCCAGGTTGTGGGGTTAAGGGCACCATAGTGGTAAAGCACGCTGGGCAATATGGGCTGTGATGTCACTTTCCCACCGGAGCTCCTGACCTTAGTGGGTTTGACGCTGTCAGATGCCACTTGTTGCTAGGGGTTGCTAGGGTACCCTGGCAGCTGTCTTGGGTCGGCTAGGTAACGGCATGGTATCGGGCCCTCTTTGGCATTAGTTCTGGTCCTTCCTGTCTGGATTCTTGAACATGAATAGCACGTGCGTGCGTTCTGGAGTCATTTGATATTTGAGTAATTTAGTAGACGCTCTTATCCAGAGCCGCTATTAACTAGTGCATTCATTTTAAGATAGCTAGGTGGGACAACCGCATCTCAGTCAAGTCTTCAAATTACAGAATTGAAACCATTATGGGCAATTTAATGTATGATTAGAGTACAATATCTTTATTAGGTAGCTTTCTTCTTGTATCTGGAAAACTGAAATGGATGAATCAGTGTGGAATATAAATAAATATCCTGATTATCCCACTGCCAACTCACATGTTCCCACTAATTTACAATCCCATACCTGTAAAACATCTGGATGATGATGATGGACATGGATATGTGTGGGGGCTTTCAACCAAAACCCCAGGATTACCCCTGCATCGTGAGCTTGCTGGCACGTCACATCACTCTCAACCTCTAAAATGAAGTGACACTTGGATCAAACACAATCTCATGTCTCCTTGTCGGCTCTCAGAGTTAACAGGAAAATGACTGGATGACTTACTGAATCTACCGGCCAGAAGTGTTGAGTTACGCAGAGAGTTGAAGTCTGTTTGAAGCAGAACGTCACCCCACATTTGTCCATAACATTAATGGTTTACAGTAAAAGGTTGATGGGTATATCTAATCTTGATGGGGTTTCCGGTTTCTTTCCACCCTTCTTGTGTTTTACGAGACCTTCCCGAGTGAAATTAGCCACGTCTCTTGGTTGTAGACCCTGTCTGTGTCCCAAATGGTACCCTATTCCCTGTTATAGTGCACTACTTTTATCCAGAGCCCAATGGGCTATGTAGGGAATAGGGAGCCATTTGGAAGGCAGACCCTGTTAACCTGCCAACACTTCATCATTAGGTCTAACAGCCCTCTGATATGCTCAGAACTCCATCATTACCCCTGACTAGACATGTTACTACTGAGAGGACTGCCATTAAACTGATCAGACACATCACATCTGGGTCCTAAATGGCACCCTATTCCCTAATAGTGCACTACCATAAGGCACTGGTTAAAAGTAGATCACTATGTAGGGAATAGTGTGCCATTTAGGATATAGCCCACACCACATCACAGGCAGGCAGCCTGCCAGTCATCTAGAAATGCTGACAGGAGACTAACTAAACGGGATGGCTATGAGACAAAAGCCATTACTATCAAAGTCAAATACGTGTTTTTTCTTGCTAAATCTGCAGTGTGGTCGATTTTTTTCTGGTTAGATAATGATAATTACAGAAGAAGCAGCACATTGTGAAAGTAGACACTGAGAATGACAGTGCCATCTCATCAGGAGGAAGAACCAGCTGGCGTAGGGCCGATATAAAACACATAAACATTATACTATATTAAGACATGATATTAACTTCCTTGTCGGTTTGAGAGCCTCTGATGCTATTCATAGATAACTATTAAATGTCCCTCTGCCCTGCGAACACAATATATTCATATAAATACCCACTCATCACTGCTCATAAATAACCAGAATACTCATCCCTGCCTGGTGGTTGAGAATGGTCCTCCACAGGCCTCTGTCAGTGGATTCCCATGAAAAACATTTGAGGTAGGCCCCTCTGTAACCCAACAGCCAGATACTGCCTGCTAGTGGCGGCAAGAGAGAGATGAAATGAAATCACAACAAGGTGATGACAATGATGGCACTTGTTTCTGAATCTGAGACTTAAGGACCACCTTTCCCCACCATCCCTTCAATGCTTTGGCCACCCTTTACTTGACACGCATCCCAGCCTAACCATGTCCACTCTCAGCCTTTCAACTGCCAGTTGCCCCTCTGTCTCCCAGTCCAGTTGTTGCATTTTCTGCATCTCCCTGTAAAAAAAGTTTGCTAAATCAGAAAAAATGTAATTGGCAGTGTAAGTGCTGGCTGACCCTGTCTCCAGTTCCACACATGAAAGGAAGGGGGTTGGAGGGTGGTTGTGGGAGTCGATGGAGGGGTACGGAGTAACAGGCAGCATGGACTGGCAACCGGGCCCCTAATCAGTCCATACGACAGGCCAAGAGGCTGTCATCTCTGGGGGTCTCAGCCATCCCCTAACGCCTGGATCTGCCACACACCTGCCCCTGTCTTTTAGAGGCTCTACAAAGCAGGCCTGGGTTCAAATATCAGTCGAAATCCTACCAAATACATGATATGTGCTTAGTTGAGCTTGCCTGCCTTTAATGAACCAATAGAAAATTCCCAGCAGTGCAAACCCCGCCCACCTGGCACTCCAGGAAGACGAGATCAAACGTATTTGAAATATGTTGAGTAGTGTTGGAACCCAGGGCTGCCACAGAGACAGTAGTAGTAGTGTTGGAACCCAGGGCTGCCACAGAGACAGTAGTAGTAGTAGTAGTGTTGGAACCCAGGGCTGCCACAGAGACAGTAGTAGTGTTGGAACCCAGGGCTGCCACAGAGCCAGTAGTAGTAGTGTTTGAACCCAGGGCTGCCACAGCCACAGAGCAGTAGTAGTGTTTGAACCAAGGGCTGTCACAGAGCCAGTAGTACCCAGGATGCTAAAGAGCCACAGAGACAGTAGTAGTGTTTGAACCAAGGGCTGTCACAGAGCCAGAGACTGTAGTAGTGTTTGAAACCAGGGCTGCCACAGAGACAGTAGTAGTGTTTGAACCCAGGGCTGTCACAGAGCCACAGAGATAGTAGTGTTTGAACCCAGGGATGCCAAAGAGCCACAGAGGCAGTAGTAGTGTTTGAACCAAGGGCTGTCACAGAGCCACAGAGGCAGTAGTAGTGTTTGAACCAAGGGCTGTCACAGAGCCAAAGAGACAGTAGTAGTGTTTGAACCCAAGGTTGCCACAGAGACAGTAGTAGTACTTGAACCCAGGGCTGCCACAGAGACAGTAGTGTTTGAACCCAGGGCTGCCACAGAGACAGTAGTAGTAGTGTTGGAACCCAGGGCTGCCACAGAGACAGCAGTAGTAGTGTTGGAACCCAGGGCTGCCACAGAGACAGTAGTAGTAGTGTTGGAACCCAGGGCTGCCACAGAGACAGTAGTGTTGGAACCCAGGGCTGCCACAGAGACAGTAGTGTTTGAACCCAGGGCTGCCACAGAGACAGTAGTTTTGGAACCCAGGGCTGCCACAGAGACAGTAGTAGTAGTGTTGGAACCCAGTAGCAGTAGTGTTGGAACCCAGGGCTGCCACAGACACAGCAGCAGTAGTGTTGGAACCCAGGGCTGCCACAGACACAGCAGCAGTAGTGTTGGAACCCAGGGCTGCCACAGACACAGCAGTAGTAGTAGTAGTAGTGTTGGAACCCAGGGCTGCCACAGACACAGCAGTAGTAGTGTTGGAACCCAGGGCTGCCACAGAGCCAGTAGTAGTGTTGGAACCCAGGGCTGCCACAGAGCCAGTAGTAGTGTTGGAACCCAGGGCTGCCACAGAGCCAGTAGTAGTAGTGTTGGAACCCAGGGCTGCCACAGAGCCAGTAGTAGTAGTGTTGGAACCCAGGGCTGCCACAGAGCCAGTAGTAGTAGTGTTGGAACCCAGGGCTGCCACAGAGCCAGTAGTAGTAGTGTTGGAACCCAGGGCTGCCACAGAGCCAGTAGTAGTGTTTGTACCCAGGGATGCTAAAGAGCCACAGAGACAGTAGTGTTTGAACCAAGGGCTGTCACAGAGCCACAGAGATAGTAGCCAAGGGCTGTCACAGAGCCACAGAGACAGTAGTGTTTGAACCCAGGGCTGTCACAGAGCCACAGAGACAGTAGTAGTGTTTGTACCCAGGGATGCTAAAGAGCCACAGAGACAGTAGTGTTTGAACCAAGGGCTGTCACAGAGCCACAGAGATAGTAGCCAAGGGCTGTCACAGAGCCACAGAGACAGTAGTGTTTGAACCCAGGGCTGTCACAGAGCCACAGAGACAGTAGTGTTTGAACCCAGGGCTGTCACAGAGCCACAGAGACAGTAGTGTTTGAACCCAGGGCTGTCACAGAGCCACAGAGACAGTAGTGTTTGAACCCAGGGCTGTCACAGAGCCACAGAGACAGTAGTAGTGTTTGTACCCAGGGATGCTAAAGAGCCACAGAGACAGTAGTGTTTGAACCAAGGGCTGTCACAGAGCCACAGAGATAGTAGCCAAGGGCTGTCACAGAGCCACAGAGACAGTAGTGTTTGAACCCAGGGCTGTCACAGAGCCACAGAGACAGTAGTAGTGTTTGTACCCAGGGATGCTAAAGAGCCACAGAGACAGTAGTGTTTGAACCAAGGGCTGTCACAGAGCCACAGAGATAGTAGCCAAGGGCTGTCACAGAGCCACAGAGACAGTAGTGTTTGAACCCAGGGCTGTCACAGAGCCACAGAGACAGTAGTAGTGTTTGAACCCAGGGCTGCCACAGAGACAGTAGTAGTACTTGAACCCAGGGCTGTCACAGAGCCACAGAGACAGTAGTAGTGTTTGAAACAAGGGCTGTCACAGAGCCACAGAGACCGTAGTAGTGTTTGAACCCAAGGCTGTCACAGAGCCACAGAGACAGTAGTAGTGTTTGAACCCAAGGCTGCCACAGAGACAGTAGTAGTACTTGAACCCAGGGCTGCCACAGAGCCACAGACAGTAGTAGTGTTTGTTTGAACCCAGGGCTGCCAAAGAGCCAGTAGTAGTGTTGGAAGTATTGTTGGAGGCCAGGGCTGCCACAGAGCCAAAGAGCCAGAGAGACAGTAGTAGTAGTGTTTGAACCCAGGGCTGTCACAGAGCCACAGAGCCACTAGTAGTGTTTGAACCAAGGGCTGTCACAGAGCAACAGAGACAGTAGTAGTGTTTGAACCCAGGGCTGCCACAGAGACAGTAGTAGTACTTGAACCCAGGGCTGCCACAGAGACAGTAGTAGTACTTGAACCCAGGGCTGCCACAGAGACAGTAGTAGTACTTGAACCCAGGGCTGCCACAGAGACAGTAGTAGTACTTGAACCCAGGGCTGCCACAGAGACAGTAGTAGTGTTTGAACCCAGGGCTGCCACAGAGACAGTAGTAGTGTTTGAACCCAGGGCTGCCACAGAGCCACAGAGACAGTAGTAGTGTTTGAACCCAGGGCTGCCACAGAGCCACAGAGACAGTAGTAGTGTTTGAACCCAGGGCTGCCACAGAGACAGTAGTAGTACTTGAACCCAGGGCTGTCACAGAGGCAGACCAGTTACACTTGATCCCAGCCAATGAGATGAGCTATCAGCCCCTGCTACATCACTCCAATAATAACGCCAGGGTCAGGTTCCAACTCAACAGCACCCTACACACTGAAGGACGTACAGAAACACTACACGGGCAGCCGCCCACGGCGGCATGGGGCGCCCGTACCAAAAGAATTGGAATGGTGACATTTGCGCGATCAGTTTTCTATCGCTCATTTGCACGTCACGTCGATGATATAATGTCACCGTGTGGGACTGTGGGTCCATTAACCTTGTCGGAGTGGGCACCCTGATTCTAGTTTGTGAGTGTTACGAATCCCTTTTGGCCTGACAGTCTAGGGGGGGATGGTAATGAGACCCGTAACATAACTCATGCAAATTATAATAGTGACAAAGTGAGAACAAAATAACTACGACAACTGAAATCTACCATCAAACTGAAGGCTTATTTGTAAACACACAGTAATGGGGGGGGGGCAGGAAAAGGGGCTGAGCAGGACCCAAGAAAAGAAACATTAAGTATTCGAAACACCCCTAAGCTAGACTAGCCTACGCCCAGTTCTAACTAGTGTATTTAACAAAGTCTACCTACGGGTAGTGTGTGCCCATGGGCGACTTGTCTTGGTTCCCCCTTTTCCCACCAGCAATCAAACAAACACCATAACCAAAAACAATACTCACAGGTGATGGCAAAGTGCTATGGAGGTGCTCAAACAAAAGAGAGGTTAATACACAACGAGAGAGTGAAACACAGAGAGCTACAGACATGGCATTTACAGAGAGATTGAGCTCTAGAGCAAACAACTGACAGGGTTTTTTAAACCAGGGGAAAGGAAATGTGATAGGGTAGGAAACAGGAGGAGGTGTGTCTTCTGATTCATGATTGGATTGGTGACTGATTGTGGAGTGATGATTTTCACCTGTGAGGGGAGAAGGAGAGAAAAGAACACAGGATACACACACACACACACACACACACACACACACACACACACACACACACACACACACACACACACACACACACACACACACACACACACACACACACACACACACACACACACAGAGGATACACACACAGGATACTGGTATCCGTAACCGTGAGCTAGGCAGGCTACTGAGATGGGGAGGCGGGCGGGGGTAGGTTGACCTCAGGTCTCCCAACTGGGAACCCGAGGTAGGGGAGTGGGGGAATCTATCAAATAGCGCACCTCTAACTTTGTACAGTACTAATGTAATTAGTATAATCAGTCACACTACAAAATGCTACCAAATAAACCACAATTCATTCATATTACTGTGAATATATAGTTTCACAGACATATTGTTGCCTTTTTTTCTGGTTTGTTGGACATCGTTAAGAATAATATAAAAGCAGTCTGCACACCATCAAGGTGAATTGGTTTAGTCTTGACTCTTGGTTGACAGTGTTGGGGGATGGGTAATGTAGTCCTGACTCTTATTTGACAGTGGTGGGGGATGGGTAATGTAGTCCTGACTCTTATTTGACAGTGTTGGGGGATGGGTAATGTAGTCCTGACTCTTATTTGACAGTGTTGGGGGATGGGTAGTCCTGACTGTAGTCCTGACTCTTATTTGACAGTGTTGGGGGATGGGTAATGTAGTCCTGACTCTTATTTGACAGTGTTGGGATGGATGGGTAATGTAGTCCTGACTCTTATTTGACAGTGTTGGGGGATGGGTAATGTAGTCCTGACTCTTATTTGACAGTGTTGGGGGATGGCTAATGTAGTCCTGACTCTTATTTGACAGTGTTGGGGGATGGGTAATGTAGTCCTGCTCTTATTTGACAGTGGTGGGGGATGGCTAATGTAGTCCTGACTCTTATTTGACAGTGGTGGGGGATGGCTAATGTAGTCCTGACTCTTATTTGACAGTGTTGGGGGATGGCTAATGTAGTCCTGACTCTTATTTGACAGTGTTGGGGGATGGGTAATGTAGTCCTGACTCTTATTTGACAGTGGTGGGGGATGGCTAATGTAGTCCTGACTCTTATTTGACAGTGGTGGGGGATGGCTAATGTAGTCCTGACTCTTATTTGACAGTGTTGGGGGATGGCTAATGTAGTCCTGACTCTTATTTGACAGTGTTGGGGGATGGGTAATGTAGTCCTGACTCTTATTTGACAGTGTTGGGGGATGGGTAATGTATAATGCTCTAGTGCCAAATCAACACAAATGGATAAGACAAAGTCTAAGCCATCAGGTGCCCAGTTTAGGAAAAAGAGGAAAGAAGAAGAGAAGAAAAGTGTCAAATATTATGCATGTAATGAAATAGACTAGATTACACTTATGTTTGTTAGTCCACATTTCTATGTTGCTTGCTATGCTATTAAACATAGGAAGACAATATTCCGTTTTCTATCCAACTAGCTGGCATAACACTGGATATAGTTTCATCAAGATAATGTGTGTAGCCTGCAGAAAAACAATCACAACCTAACTAGCACATTATTGATTTGGTTGACTTTCATTAAGGTGACATTAAAGGTTTTCTGTGATTATATTGACTAGGTCCTGAGCTTAGTAAGAGGAATTTCCAATGCTGTAGGTTAACTTAAAAGACTTCTATATTCTTCCATATTTGTCTGTGCGCATGTGTACGTATGTGATGTGTGTGTGTGTGTGTGTGTGTGTGTGTGTGTGTGTGTGTGTGTGTGTGTGTGTGTGTGTGTGTGTGTGTGTGTGTGTGTGTGTGTGTGTGTGTGTGTGTGTGTGTGTGTGTGTGTGTGTGTGTGTGTGTGTGTGTGTGTAGCTACATATGTTTATAAACAAAATACATAATTTCTCTTTTGCAAAGTTTTAAGTTTCCATATTGTAGGTAACAATGATGATATTATTATTACTGGCTATGTATGTAGGATGTTCCACCACTATAAACAATGTGAATAACTTGTGTAAACTAATGCCCATGTGGTCTCCATTAGAAACACCTGTAGCAGCATCCCACCATATCCTGCTTCTGAGGATGAACCACTGTCTACAGACCCTGCTGCTGAGGATGAACCACTGTCTACAGACCCTGCTGCTGAGGATGAACCACTGTCTACAGACCCTGCTGTTGAGGATGAACCACTGTCTACAGACCCTGCTGCTGAGGATGCACCACTGTCTACAGACCCTGCTGTTGAGGATGCACCACTGTCTACAGACCCTGCTGCTGAGGATGAACCACTGTCTACAGACCCTGCTGCTGAGGATGAACCACTGTCTACAGACCCTGCTGTTGAGGATGAACCACTGTCTACAGACCCTGCTGCTGAGGATGACCCTGCTGCTGAGGAACCACTGTCTACAGACCCTGCTGACCCTGAGGATGAACCACTGTCTACAGACCCTGCTGCTGAGGATGAACCACTGTCTACAGACCCTGCTGTTGAGGATGAACCACTGTCTACAGACCCTGCTGCTGAGGATGAACCACTGTCTACAGACCCTGCTGCTGAGGATGAACCACTGTCTACAGACCCTGCTGCTGAGGATGAACCACTGTCTACAGACCCTGCTGCTGAGGATGAACCACTGTCTACAGACCCTGCTGCTGAGGATGAACCACTGTCTACAGACCCTGCTGCTGAGGATGAACCACTGTCTACAGACCCTGCTGCTGAGGATGAACCACTGTCTACAGACCCTGCTGCTGAGGATGCACCACTGTCTACAGACCCTGCTGCTGAGGATGAACCACTGTCTACAGACCCTGCTGCTGAGGATGAACCACTGTCTACAGACCCTGCTGCTGAGGATGCACCACTGTCTACAGACCCTGCTGTTGAGGATGCACCACTGTCTACAGACCCTGCTGTTGAGGATGAACCACTGTCTACAACCCTGCTGCTGAGGATGAACCACTGTCTACAGACCCTGCTGTTGAGGATGCACCACTGTCTACAGACCCTGCTGTTGAGGATGAACCACTGTCTACAGACCCTGCTGTTGAGGATGAACCACTGTCTACAGACCCTGCTGCTGAGGATGAACCACTGTCTACAGACCCTGCTGCTGAGGATGAACCACTGTCTACAGACCCTGCTGTTGAGGATGAACCACTGTCTACAGACCCTGCTGCTGAGGATGAACCACTGTCTACAGACCCTGCTGTTGAGGATGAACCACTGTCTACAGACCCTGCTGTTGAGGATGAACCACTGTCTACAGACCATGCTGCTGAGGATGAACCACTGTCTACATACCCTGCTACTGAGGATGAACCACTGTCTACAGACCCTGCTGTTGAGGATGAACCCTGTCTACAGACTGAGGATGAACCACTGTCTACAGACTGAGGATGAACCCTGCTGCTGCTGAGGATGAACCACTGTCTACATACCCTGCTACTGAGGATGAACCACTGTCTACAGACCCTGCTGTTGAGGATGAACCACTGTCTACAGACCCTGCTGTTGAGGATGAACCACTGTCTACATACCCTGCTACTGAGGATGAACCACTGTCTACAGACCCTGCTGCTGAGGATGAACCACTGTCTACAGACCCTGCTGCCGAGGAAGAACCACTGTCTACAGACCCTGCTGCTGAGGATGAACCACTGTCTACAGACCCTGCTGCTGAGGATGAACCACTGTCTACAGACACTGCTGCTGAGGATGAACCACTGTCTACAGACACTGCTGCTGAGGATGAACCACTGTCTACAGACCCTGCTGCTGAGGATGAACCACTGTCTACAGACCCTGCTGTTGAGGATGAACCACTGTCTACAGACCCTGCTGCTGAGGATGAACCACTGTCTACAGATCTACAGTCCCTGCTGCTGAGGAAGAACCACTGTCTACAGACCCTGCTGCTGAGGATGAACCACTGTCTACAGATCTACAGTCCCTGCTGCTGAGGATGAACCACTGTCTACAGACCCTGCTGCTGAGGATGAACCACTGTCTACAAACCCTGCTGCTGAGGATGAATCACTGTCTACAGACCCTGCTGCTGAGGATGAACCACTGTCTACAGACCCTGCTGCTGAGGATGAATCACTGTCTACAGACCCTGCTGCCTGAGAATGAACCACTGTCTACAGACCCTGCTGCTGAGGATGAATCACTGTCTACAGACCCTGCTGCTGAGGTTGAACCACAGTCTACAGACCCTGCTGCTGAGGATGAATCACTGTCTACAGACCCTGCTGCCTGAGAATGAACCACTGTCTACAGACCCTGCTGCTGAGGATGAATCACTTTCTACAGACCCTGCTGCTGAGGATGAATCACTGTCTACAGACCCTGCTGCTGAGGATGAACCACTGTCTATAGACCCTGCTGCTGAGGATGAACCACTGTCTATAGACCCTGCTGCTGAGGATGAACCACTGTCTACAGACCCTGCTGCTGAGGATGAACCACTGTCTATGAGGACCCTGCTGCTGAGGATGAACCACTGTCTACAGACCCTGCTGCTGAGGATGAACCACTGTCTACAGACCCTGCTGCTGAGGATGAACCACTGTCTACAGACCCTGCTGCTGAGGATGAACCACTGTCTACAGACCATGCTGCTGAGGATGAACCACTGTCTACAGACCATGCTGCTGAGGATGAACCACTGTCTACAGACCCTGCTGCTGAGGATGAACCACTGTCTATAGACCCTGCTGCTGAGGATGAACCACTGTCTATAGACCCTGCTGCTGAGGATGAACCACTGTCTACAGACCCTGCTGCTGAGGATGAATCACTGTCTACAGACCCTGCTGCTGAGGATGAACCACTGTCTACAGACCCTGCTGCCGAGGAAGAACCACTGTCTACAGACCCTGCTGCTGAGGATGAACCACTGTCTACAGACCCTGCTGCTGAGGATGAACCACTGTCTACAGACACTGCTGCTGAGGATGAACCACTGTCTACAGACCCTGCTGCTGAGGATGAACCACTGTCTACAGACCCTGCTGTTGAGGATGAACCACTGTCTACAGACCCTGCTGCTGAGGATGAACCACTGTCTACAGATCTACAGTCCCTGCTGCTGAGGAAGAACCACTGTCTACAGACCCTGCTGCTGAGGATGAACCACTGTCTACAGATCTACAGTCCCTGCTGCTGAGGATGAACCACTGTCTACAGACCCTGCTGCTGAGGATGAACCACTGTCTACAAACCCTGCTGCTGAGGATGAATCACTGTCTACAGACCCTGCTGCTGAGGATGAACCACTGTCTACAGACCCTGCTGCTGAGGATGAATCACTGTCTACAGACCCTGCTGCCTGAGAATGAACCACTGTCTACAGACCCTGCTGCTGAGGATGAATCACTGTCTACAGACCCTGCTGCTGAGGTTGAACCACAGTCTACAGACCCTGCTGCTGAGGATGAATCACTGTCTACAGACCCTGCTGCCTGAGAATGAACCACTGTCTACAGACCCTGCTGCTGAGGATGAATCACTTTCTACAGACCCTGCTGCTGAGGATGAATCACTGTCTACAGACCCTGCTGCTGAGGATGAACCACTGTCTATAGACCCTGCTGCTGAGGATGAACCACTGTCTATAGACCCTGCTGCTGAGGATGAACCACTGTCTACAGACCCTGCTGCTGAGGATGAACCACTGTCTACAGACCCTGCTGCTGAGGATGAACCACTGTCTACAGACCCTGCTGCTGAGGATGAACCACTGTCTACAGACCCTGCTGCTGAGGATGAACCACTGTCTACAGACCCTGCTGCTGAGGATGAACCACTGTCTACAGACCCTGCTGCTGAGGATGAACCACTGTCTACAGACCCTGCTGCTGAGGATGAACCACTGTCTACAGACCCTGCTGCTGAGGATGAACCACTGTCTACAGACCCTGCTGCTGAGGATGAACCACTGTCTACAGACCCTGCTGCTGAGGATGAACCACTGTCTACAGACCCTGCTGCTGAGGATGAACCACTGTCTACAGACCCTGCTGCTGAGGATGAACCACTGTCTACAGACCCTGCTGCTGAGGAAGAACCACTGTCTACAGACCCTGCTGCTGAGGATGAACCACTGTCTACAGACCCTGCTGCTGAGGATGAATCACGGTCTATAGACCCTGCTGCTGAGGATGAACCACTGTCTACAACCCTGCTGCTGAGGATGAATCACTGTCTACAGACCCTGCTGCTGAGGATGAACCACTGTCTACAGACCCTGCTGCTGAGGATGAACCACTGTCTACAGACCCTGCTGCTGAGGATGAACCACTGTCTACAGATCTTCAGTCCCTGCTGCTGAGGATGAACCACTGTCTACAGACCCTGCTGCTGAAGATGAATCACTGTCTACAGACCCTGCTGCTGAGGATGAACCACTGTCTACAGACCCTGCTGCTGAGGATGAACCACTGTCTACAGACCCTGCTGCTGAGGATGAACAACTGTCTACAGACCCTGCTGCTGAGGATGAACCACTGTCTACAGATCTACAGTCCCTGCTGCTGAGGATGAACCACTGTCTACAGACCCTGCTGCTGAGGATGAACCACTGTCTACAGATCTACAGTCCCTGCTGCTGAGGATGAACCACTGTCTACAGACCCTGCTGCTGAGGATGAACCACTGTCTACAGACCCTGCTGCTGAGGATGAACCACTGTCTACAGACCCTGCTGCTGAGGATGAACCACTGTCTACAGACCCTGCTGCTGAGGATGAACCACTGTCTACAGACCCTGCTGCTGAGGATGAACCACTGTCTACAGATCTACAGTCCCTGCTGCTGAGGATGAACCACTGTCTACAGACCCTGCTGCTGAGGATGAACCACTGTCTACAGACCCTGCTGCTGAGGATGAACCACTGTCTACAGACCCTGCTGCTGAGGATGAACCACTGTCTACAACCCTGCTGCTGAGGATGAACCACTGTCTACAGATCTACAGTCCCTGCTGTTGAGGATGCACCACTGTCTACAGACTCTGCTGCTGAGGATGAACCACTGTCTACAGACCCTGCTGCTGAGGATGAACCACTGTCTACAGACCCTGCTGCTGAGGATGAACCACTGTCTACAGACAGTCCCTGCTGCTGAGGATGAACCACTGTCTACAGACCATGCTGCTGAGGATGAACCACTGTCTACAGACCCTGCTGCTGAGGATGAACCACTGTCTACAGACCCTGCTGCTGAGGATGAACCACTGTCTACAGACCCTGCTGCTGAGGATGAACCACTGTCTACAGACCCTGCTGCTGAGGATGAACCACTGTCTACAGACCCTGCTGCTGAGGATGAATCACTGTCTACAGACCCTGCTGCTGAGGATGAACCACTGTCTACAGACCCTGCTGCTGAGGATGAACCACTGTCTACAGACCCTGCTGCTGAGGATGAACCACTGTCTACAGACCCTGCTGTGACTGAGGATGAACCACTGTCTACAGACCCTGCTGCTGAGGATGAACCACTGTCTACAGACCCTGCTGCTGAGGATGAACCACTGTCTACAGACCCTGCTGCTGAGGATGAACCACTGTCTACAGACCCTGCTGCTGAGGATGAACCACTGTCTACAGACCCTGCTGCTGAGGATGAACCACTGTCTACAGACCCTGCTGCTGAGGTGGAACCACTGTCTACAGACCCTGCTGCTGAGGATGAACGACTGTCTACAGACCATGCTGCTGAGGATGAACCACTGTCTACAGACCCTGCTGCTGAGGATGAACCACTGTCTATAGACCCTGCTGCTGAGGATGAACCACTGTCTACAGATCCTGCTGCTGAGGATGAATCACTGTCTATAGACCCTGCTGCTGAGGATGAACCACTGTCTACAGACCCTGCTGCTGAGGATGAACCACTGTCTACAGACCCTGCTGCTGAGGATGAACCACTGTCTACAGACCATGCTGCTGAGGATGAATCACTGTCTACAGACCCTGCTGCTGAGGATGAACCACTGTCTACAGACCCTGCTGCTGAGGATGAATCACTGTCTACAGACCCTGCTGCCTGAGAATGAACCACTGTCTACAGACCCTGCTGCTGAGGATGAATCACTGTCTACAGACCCTGCTGCTGAGGTTGAACCACAGTCTACAGACCCTGCTGCTGAGGATGAATCACTGTCTACAGACCCTGCTGCCTGAGAATGAACCACTGTCTACAGACCCTGCTGCTGAGGATGAATCACTTTCTACAGACCCTGCTGCTGAGGATGAATCACTGTCTACAGACCCTGCTGCTGAGGATGAACCACTGTCTATAGACCCTGCTGCTGAGGATGAACCACTGTCTATAGACCCTGCTGCTGAGGATGAACCACTGTCTACAGACCCTGCTGCTGAGGATGAACCACTGTCTATAGACCCTGCTGCTGAGGATGAACCACTGTCTACAGACCCTGCTGCTGAGGATGAACCACTGTCTACAGACCCTGCTGCTGAGGATGAACCACTGTCTACAGACCCTGCTGCTGAGGATGAACCACTGTCTACAGACCATGCTGCTGAGGATGAACCACTGTCTACAGACCATGCTGCTGAGGATGAACCACTGTCTACAGACCCTGCTGCTGAGGATGAACCACTGTCTATAGACCCTGCTGCTGAGGATGAACCACTGTCTATAGACCCTGCTGCTGAGGATGAACCACTGTCTACAGACCCTGCTGCTGAGGATGAACCACTGTCTACAGACCCTGCTGCTGAGGATGAATCACTGTCTATAGACCCTGCTGCTGAGGATGAACCACTGTCTACAACCCTGCTGCTGAGGATGAACCACTGTCTACAACCCTGCTGCTGAGGATGAACCACTGTCTACAGACCCTGCTGCTGAGGATGAACCACTGTCTACAGACCCTGCTGCTGAGGATGAATCACGGTCTATAGACCCTGCTGCTGAGGATGAACCACTGTCTACAACCCTGCTGCTGAGGATGAATCACTGTCTACAGACCCTGCTGCTGAGGATGAACCACTGTCTACAGACCCTGCTGCTGAGGATGAACCACTGTCTACAGACCCTGCTGCTGAGGATGAACCACTGTCTACAGATCTTCAGTCCCTGCTGCTGAGGATGAACCACTGTCTACAGACCCTGCTGCTGAAGATGAATCACTGTCTACAGACCCTGCTGCTGAGGATGAACCACTGTCTACAGACCCTGCTGCTGAGGATGAACCACTGTCTACAGACCCTGCTGCTGAGGATGAACAACTGTCTACAGACCCTGCTGCTGAGGATGAACCACTGTCTACAGATCTACAGTCCCTGCTGCTGAGGATGAACCACTGTCTACAGACCCTGCTGCTGAGGATGAACCACTGTCTACAGATCTACAGTCCCTGCTGCTGAGGATGAACCACTGTCTACAGACCCTGCTGCTGAGGATGAACCACTGTCTACAGACCCTGCTGCTGAGGATGAACCACTGTCTACAGACCCTGCTGCTGAGGATGAACCACTGTCTACAGACCCTGCTGCTGAGGATGAACCACTGTCTACAGACCCTGCTGCTGAGGATGAACCACTGTCTACAGATCTACAGTCCCTGCTGCTGAGGATGAACCACTGTCTACAGACCCTGCTGCTGAGGATGAACCACTGTCTACAGATCTACAGTCCCTGCTGCTGAGGAAGAACCACTGTCTACAGACCCTGCTGCTGAGGATGAACCACTGTCTACAGATCTACAGTCCCTGCTGCTGAGGATGAACCACTGTCTACAGACCATGCTGCTGAGGATGAACCACTGTCTACAGACCCTGCTGCTGAGGATGAACCACTGTCTACAGACCCTGCTGCTGAGGATGAACCACTGTCTACAGACTCTGCTGCTGAGGATGAACCACTGTCTACAGACCATGCTGCTGAGGATGAACCACTGTCTACAGACCCTGCTGCTGAGGATGAACCACTGTCTACAGACCCTGCTGCTGAGGATGAATCACTGTCTACAGACCCTGCTGCTGAGGTGGAACCACTGTCTACAGACCCTGCTGCTGAGGATGAACCACTGTCTACATACCCTGCTGCTGAGGATGAACCACTGTCTACAGACCCTGCTGCCAAGGAAGAACCACTGTCTACAGACCATGCTGCTGAGGATGAACCACTGTCTACAGACCCTGGTGACTGAGGATGAACCACTGTCTACAGACCCTGCTGCTGAGGATGAACCACTGTCTACAGACCCTGCTGCCGAGGATGAAGCACTGTCTACAGACCCTGCTGCTGAGGTGGAACCACTGTCTACAGACCCTGCTGCTGAGGATGAACCACTGTCTACAGACCCTGCTGCTGAGGATGAACCACTGTCTATAGACCCTGCTGCTGAGGTGGAACCACTGTCTACAGACCCTGCTGCTGAGGATGAACCACTGTCTACAGACCCTGCTGCTGAGGATGAACGACTGTCTACAGACCATGCTGCTGAGGATGAACCACTGTCTACAGACCCTGCTGCTGAGGATGAACCACTGTCTATAGACCCTGCTGCTGAGGATGAACCACTGTCTACAGATCCTGCTGCTGAGGATGAATCACTGTCTATAGACCCTGCTGCTGAGGATGAACCACTGTCTACAGACCCTGCTGCTGAGGATGAACCACTGTCTACAGACCCTGCTGCTGAGGATGAACCACTGTCTACAGACCATGCTGCTGAGGATGAACCACTGTCTACAGACCCTGCTGCTGAGGATGAACCACTGTCTACAGACCATGCTGCTGAGGATGAACCACTGTCTACAGACCATGCTGCTGAGGATGAACCACTGTCTACAGACCATGCTGCTGAGGATGAACCACTGTCTACAGACCCTGCTGCTGATGATGAACCACTGTCTACAGACCCTGCTGCTGAGGATGAACCACTGTCTACAGACCCTGCTGCTGAGGATGAACCACTGTCTACAGACCCTGCTGCTGAGGATGAAACACTGTCTACAGACCCTGCTGCTGAGGATGAACCACTGTCTACAGACCCTGCTGCTGAGGATGAAACACTGTCTATAGACCCTGCTGCTGAGGATGAACCACTGTCTACAGACCCTGCTGCCGAGGAAGAACCACTGTCTACAGACCCTGCTGCTGAGGATGAACCACTGTCTACAGATCTACAGTCCCTGCTGCTGAGGATGAACCACTGTCTACAGACCCTGCTGCTGAGGATGAACCACTGTCTACAGACCCTGCTGCTGAGGTTGAACCACAGTCTAATGACCCTGCTGACGGGCCTTCAGTTCTGACTGACAGAATTCAGACACAACTAGTTTGCAGAGGACCAAGTGAGGTACCACGTAACTTTGTTTTCCCAAGGAATGAGAGTGATGGAAGAAGTTGCCACCACCAGTATTTCAGGAAGACCTTGGTGAGTCATGAAAAAATCCCTAGTTCTACAACAACAAAAAGTCTGAGATCCACAAAGTGTCACTTTTCATATGATTCATTTGATGAGCCTTTGAGTGATGGCCTGAAGAAGCTGGAAGTGACATTTTTCAATGTCGTTGTTGATGCTGCAACCTCAGCCCTTCATGAAAGATTTTACACATTGGAAAATGTGGGAGAGAAGTTTGGAGTGCTGTCAACCTTCCTTCTGTAGCTCAGTTGGTAGAGCATGGCGCTTGTAACGCCAGGGTAGTGGGTTCGATCCCCGGGACCACCCATACGTAGAATGTATGCACACATGACTGTAAGTCGCTTTGGATAAAAGCGTCTGCTAAATGGCATATATATATATATATATATTCCTCAGTCTCTCAAACGAGGAGCTGACAGAACAATGAGAGGCCCTTAGTATGACTGCACTATAAAGAACACTCAGACATGGAAGACAGAGAGCTTGCACAGGAACTGAAGAACTTGCCTGACTTACCATCAAAGACCATGAGCCTGCTTGAGGTGCTGAAATGTATATACGAAAGGGAGCTCTCAGAAATGTACCCAAATTTGTGGACTGCTCTCAGAACTTGTCTTACACTTCCAGTGACCGTAGCTGAAGCAGAGGAGCTTTTCAGAGCTGAAGCTCATCAAATCCTCCCGGAGGTCCACCATGTCACAGGAACGCCTTAGTAGCCTTGCTGTTATCAGTATTAACCATGCAATTGCTGGGCATATTTTCTCATGAAGATGTAATTAATGACTTTGCATCAAGGAAGGCAAGAAAGGTCCGGGTTTAGATGGCAGATGTGCAATTTAGTTTGTGTGTTTCTTGTTTGAAGTGCAATAGTGTAATAATCAGATTCTCTTCATTATAAGTGTGTTATTCTAGTTGTGTGAAATAGGATTTGTGTGTGTTTTTGTTAACAATAGGTTAATAGTGTAATATTTGGATTCTCTTTTTTATTTGTATTTATATACTACAATTGGTTTCTATTTGACTTTGTTACTTCTTTTTGATCTTTATTAAGAGCCTTATTTTTGCGTGTATTTTTGTAATTATATAGTTCTAAATGTTGTGATTATTTATTTGTGTTGTTCCAAATGTCTGAATAAAAATGACATGGGAGGGAAGGGGGGGTCTGCCACATGTCTTTCTGATGAGGGCAAATCATTTTACCACGCAGAATGGAACCTGTGGTGCTGTAGATTTTATTTTACAATCTGAGTTGTTTTGCTCAACGTTATTTGGTTCTCCTGTGATGCAGACAGTGCAATTTGTAGTTTGCACAATTCAGAAGAAGTCTTTGGTGTTGGTAAGAGACTGTCTGTCTGTGGAGATTAAGTGGAATTATTTTGAATGGACAATTTGATGGAGGGAGAACGTTAAGTCGATCATTAACAACACTTCTCGGCCAGAGCACAGCACCGTGGTCAATCATCAGCTCTATCAGCTCTGTTTTCTTCCAAAACCTCAAGTGTATAGTCCATTCAAGTGCCTCAAGAGCAACATTCTACCTCCATCTCAGCTAGGACAACAACTCCAACATAGTTTGGTATTACATACAGTATGCAGCTCCATTTCTCGGTGAAAAACATTCCTTTCTGAATTAATATAATTTGTCATGTATTGTCATATATTGTCATGTCTTGTCCCTGTGCTTTCTCTTCTATTCGTTTCCCCCTGCTGGTCTTATTAGGTTTCTTTCCCTCTCTCTATCCCTCTCTCTCTCTATCGTTCCGTTCCTGCTCCCAGCTGTTCCTCATTCTCCTAACGACCTCGTTTACTCTCTCACACCTGTCCCCTATTTTGCCCTCTGATTAGGTCTCTATTTCTCTCTCGGTTTCTGCCTCTGTTCTTGTCGGATTCTTGTTTGCTGTTTGCTGTGTCCTTGTTCCGTCCTGTCGTGTTTTGCCTTATCATCAGATGCTGCGTGTGAGCAGGTGTCTCTGTCCGCTATGGCCCGCGCCTACCCGAAGGGACCTGCAGTCTGTTGCCGCTTATCCTGCAATTCCCCTCAACAACTAGAGGATTTATGTTTTCCCCGTTTGGACATTTCCTGTAAAGGATTGAGGATTATGTTATCTCTGTTTGGACTTTAATAAACTCAGTTTCTGTTAAGTCGCTTTTGGGTCCTCACTCACCTGCATAACATAATTAATATACCTTGTTTCTCTTTCTGAAGAACAGGAGATGAATGGAGGAATCACCACCTTCCGGAGACACCTGAAACCCCACCTCTTTAAGGAATACCTAGGATAGGATAAGTATCCCCCCCCCCTTTAAGATTTAGATGCACTATTGTAAAGTGACTGTTCCACTGGATGTCATAAGGTGAATGCACCAATTTGTAAGTCGCTCTGGATAAGAGCGTCTGCTAAATGACTTAAATGTAAATGTAAATGTAAGATGTCAAGTGGAAGAACATGACGAGTGGCGGAATTAAAGAGGAATTATTTGGGGATGTCTGTCTGTATATTGTCATTTTCCTCCTCTAAGATATTTATACCCCATCACCTCATACCCAACCCCAAGAATCATAGTGTGACTGACAGACATGTTTAATGAGGCCAACCCATACTGGTTATTGTGCTTGGACTGTCCTGTCCTCTAAGTTCATTTAAGTCCCATCCCTGGTTGACCACAGATGGTCTGGTCTCCCATCTAGACATGTAGACAGTGGTCTTAAATATCCCATGCAGGCACAACGTTAGGGATTCTGAGGCCTCAGTGATGGCCAACACAAATGCTGTCCCCACCACCTCTGGTACAGTAGCCTATCATCAGTCATCCATTGTTTGGGCAACTGAACATGGGATAACCTACAATATAGTCTGCTGGCATTTGGCATAACTCAGAAGATCATCTCATGACTAGAGAAAAAATAGCTGTCTCATAAGAAAACACTTTTGCTGTTTGCATAATTCTAGTCTCATATGCCATATACCTGTTGAATGAGACTAGCATAAGATCAGAAAGATAACCATGACATTGCTACCTACTACAGATCTTCATGGGTCCAAAAATTGGACACATTCCAAAATGGACCTGGAACTTTCCCACCCGGACCGAATATGCATATATATATTTTTTAAATATAGACACCTGTTCCTGAAAGGGCCCAAGGACAACGAGACCCGTTCCTTATTGACCTGGCCGGATCCAATCCGAGTGAGGGAAACAGCAGAAAAGTCTCTTTTTTTTAAAGATACATTATTAACCAGAGCTGATAAAGCGCGAGGTGAGGGAGAGAGGCAGCGGAGGTGCCTTACAGTGAGGGAGTGACAGAGGGAGCAGGGAGGAGGAAGGGAGAGAGGAGAGACCGCAAATAACTAAGCTTCGCTCTATAGTAGACTAATAGCTGCCATAGCTAGGTTATTTATCATCCAATATGATTACGTAGTGCCTGTCTTGACCTCATCAAACCAGGAAAAGCTAGTTGAGCTAGCTAATGTTGGATACCTAGGCTCAGTTGGTAGAGCATGGCGCTTGTAACGCCAGGGTAGTGGGTTCGATCCCCGGGACCACCCATACGTAGAATGTATGCACACATGACTGTAAGTCGCTTTGGATAAAAGCGTCTGCTAAATGGCATATATTATTATTATATTATTATATTAATTGAGGCTGCAGTGTAGCATGCTCTTTCTCATCCTACATTTACAAATAACAACAACTCCTTTCAGAATATTAAATTGACGTTTTAACATAAACATAAAAATTATCCAAACCACAAGCTATAATCAAGGTATTTTCATATCACTGGTAAAATCGGGAAGTCGGGAAGTTCCTGTGTATTCATCTGCTCATAGTGAACCACAAACTCCGGCATTCATAGCAAATGCAGATACATCCCGCTATGTAGATGGGGTGTGCCCACAATCTTGGATGATGGCGTTGTTGACTTCAACGTCCAACTCACAGTAATCTCAGTACTTCTCTAGGCAAGATTTTTTGGGGAACATTTTGTTTTTTCACTAATGTTTGTCATCGTGCCTGTGTTATGTCGGGTCTTGGTAGTTGTAGCCGATCCTTCTTTACTATTAAGGATCGTACCCTTTTTCATCATGCCTGTGTTATGTCGGGTCTTGGTCGTTGTAGCCGATCCTTCTTTACTATTAAGGATCGTACCCTTTTTCATCATGCCTGTGTTATGTCGGGTCTTGGTCGTTGTAGCCGATCCTTCTTTACTATTAAGGATCGTACCCTTTTTCATCATGCCTGTGTTATGTCGGGTCTTGGTCGTTGTAGCCGATCCTTCTTTACTATTAAGGATCGTACCCTTTTTTCCATTTTTGCCTAAAATGACATACCCAAATCTTAATGCCTGTAGCTCAGGACCTGAAGCAAGGATATGCATATGCTTGATACCATTTGAAAGGAAACACTTTGACATTTGTGGAAATGTGTAATCAATGTAGGAGAATATAACACATTAGATCTGGTTAAAGAAAATACAAAGAAAAAAACATGCATTTTCAAAAAAGAAATCCATCATCTTTGAAATGCAAAAGAAAGGTCATCTAATCAGATAGGAGATCAGGCGCAATTTAGAGACAGCAGGGGTTCGAACTGTGAACCCAGTTCCAACATTTGAATATAAAAATACATTTTATCAAACTAAACAATGCTACCTTCTGTCTCTGGGACCCTCAGGATGACAAATCAGAGCAAGATTATTGAATGCAAGTACATTATTTTCCTTCAGAGGTGAATGTATCAAACCAGTTGCAGTGATAAAAGCGTTGTTGTTGTGCACTCTCCTCAAACAACAGCATGGTATTGTTGTTGTTGTGCACTCTCCTCAAACAACAGCATGGTATTGTTGTTGTTGTTGTGCACTCTCCCCAAACAACAGCATGGTATTGTTGTTGTTGTGCACTCTCCTCAAACAACAGCATGGTATTGTTGTTGTTGTGCACTCTCCTCAAACAACAGCATGGTATTGTTGTTGTTGTGCACTCTCCTCAAACAACAGCATGGTATTGTTGTTGTTGTTGTGCACTCTCCTCAAACAACAGCATGGTATTGTTGTTGTTGTGCACTCTCCTCAAACAAGAGCATGGTATTGTTGTTGTTGTTGTGCACTCTCCTCAAACAACAGCATGGTATTGTTGTTGTTGTTGTGCACTCTCCTCAAACAACAGCATGGTATTGTTGTTGTTATGCACTCTCCTCAAACAAGAGCATGGTATTGTTGTTGTTGTGCACTCTCCTCAAACAACAGCATGGTATTGTTGTTGTTGTGCACTCTCCTCAAACAAGAGCATGGTATGGTATGGTAGAGCATGGTAGTGTAGTGTTAGCTAGCTACATAGCTACATAGCTGTCTTTGCTGTCTTCGTATCTTCGTATCCAAGATAATTGTGTTGTTTAGGTTTAGAGTGTGTAGTCTTAGAGTGATTATCTTAATTTACCGAGGTTAGCTAGCCAGCTATTTGTCGTCCTTAACGTAGGAGACTCTGCTAGCTAGCCAACAGCTAGCCAACGCTAGCCAACGTCTTCTGAATAGAACTCAACAACCCGGTCGCATTCACAGGTAGTATCACATTTTCATTTCATTACAGTACAACGGTTTGATTTGTTTGATCGTAGCTAGCTACATAGCTAGCTACATAGCCATCTTTGTATCAAAGATAATTGTGTAGTCTAGAGCGATTTTCTAGGTCAGCTAGCCAGCTATTGTCGTTCTTTTAACGCAACGTAACGTAAACAACACTACTAGCTAGCCAGCTAGCCCCCGAATAGCAGCACTGCAGAAACTATTACACTCAACGGAACGACTTGATTAGTGTAGTGTCAACAACGCACCCACTGCCAGCTAGCCTACTTCAGCAGTATTGTATCATTTTTAATCATTTTAGTCAATAAGATTCTTGCTACGTAGCTTAACTTTCTGAACATTCGAGACGTGTAGTCCACTTGTCATTCCAATCTCCTTTGCATTAGCGAAGCCTCTTCTGTAGCCTGTCAACTATGTGTCTGTTTATCCCTGTTCTCTCCTCTCTGCACAGACCATACAAACGCTCCACACCGCGTGGCCGCGGCCACCCTAATCTGGTGGTCCCAGCGCGCACGACCCACGTGGAGTTCCAGGTCTCCGGTAGCCTCTGGAACTGCCGATCTGCGGTCAACAAGGCAGAGTTCATCTCAGCCTATCCCTCCCTCCAGTCCCTCGACTTCTTGGCACTAACGGAAACATGGATCACCACAGACAACACTGCTACTCCTACTGCTCTCTCTTCGTCCGCCCACGTGTTCTCGCACACCCCGAGAGCTTCTGGTCAGCGGGGTGGTGGCACCGGGATCCTCATCTCTCCCAAGTGGTCATTCTCTCTTTCTCCCCTTACCCATCTGTCTATCGCCTCCTTTGAATTCCATGCTGTCACAGTTACCAGCCCTTTCAAGCTTAACATCCTTATCATTTATCGCCCTCCAGGTTCCCTCGGAGAGTTCATCAATGAGCTTGATGCCTTGATAAGCTCCTTTCCTGAGGACGACTCACCTCTCACAGTTCTGGGCGACTTTAACCTCCCCACGTCTACCTTTGACTCATTCCTCTCTGCCTCCTTCTTTCCACTCCTCTCCTCTTTTGACCTCACCCTCTCACCTTCCCCCCCTACTCACAAGTCAGGCAATACGCTCGACCTCATCTTTACTAGATGCTGTTCTTCCACTAACCTCATTGCAACTCCCCTCCAAGTCTCCGACCACTACCTTGTATCCTTTTCCCTCTCGCTCTCATCCAACACCTCCCACACTGCCCCTACTCGGATGGTATCGCGCCGTCCCAACCTTCGCTCTCTCTCCCCCGCTACTCTCTCCTCTTCCATCCTATCATCTCTTCCCTCCGCTCAAACCTTCTCCAACCTATCTCCTGATTCTGCCTCCTCAACCCTCCTCTCCACCCTCTCTGCATCCTTTGACTCTCTATGTCCCCTATCCTCCAGGCCGGCTCGGTCCTCCCCTCCCGCTCCGTGGCTCGATGACTCATTGCGAGCTCACAGAACAGGGCTCCGGGCAGCCGAGCGGAAATGGAGGAAAACTCGCCTCCCTGCGGACCTGGCATCCTTTCACTCCCTCCTCTCTACATTTTTCTCCTCTGTCTCTGCTGCTAAAGCCACTTTCTACCACGCTAAATTCCAAGCATCTGCCTCTAACCCTAGGAAGCTCTTTTCCACCTTCTCCTCCCTCCTGAATCCTCCTCCCCCCTCCTCCCTCTCTGCAGACGACTTCGTCAACCATTTTGAAAAGAAGGTCGACGACATCCGATCCTCGTTTGCTAAGTCAAACGACACCGCTGGTTCTGCTCACACTGCCCTACCCTGTGCTCTGACCTCTTTCTCCCCTCTCTCTCCAGATGAAATCTCACGTCTTGTGACGGCCGGCCGCCCAACAACCTGCCCGCTTGACCCTATCCCCTCCCCTCTTCTCCAGACCATTTCCGGAGACCTTCTCCCTTACCTCACCTCGCTCATCAACTCATCCCTGACTGCTGGCTACGTCCCTTCCGTCTTCAAGAGAGCGAGAGTTGCACCCCTTCTGAAAAAACCTACACTCGATCCCTCCGATGTCAACAATTACAGACCAGTATCCCTTCTTTCTTTTCTCTCCAAAACTCTTGAACGTGCCGTCCTTGGCCAGCTCTCCCGCTATCTCTCTCTGACTGACCTTCTTGATCCAAATCAGTCAGGTTTCAAGACTAGTCATTCAACTGAGACTGCTCTCCTCTGTATCACGGAGGCGCTCCGCACTGCTAAAGCTAACTCTCTCTCCTCTGCTCTCATCCTTCTAGGTCTATCGGCTGCCTTCGATACTGTGAACCATCAGATCCTCCTCTCCACCCTCTCCGAGTTGGGCATCTCCGGCGCGGCCCACGCTTGGATTGCGTCCTACCTGACAGGTCGCTCCTACCAGGTGGCGTGGCGAGAATCTGTCTCCTCACCACGGGCTCTCACCACTGGTGTCCCCCAGGGCTCTGTTCTAGGCCCTCTCCTATTCTCGCTATACACCAAGTCACTTGGCTCTGTCATAACCTCACATGGTCTCTCCTATCATTGCTATGCAGACGACACACAACTAATCTTCTCCTTTCCCCCTTCTGATGAACAGGTGGCGAATCGCATCTCTGCATGTCTGGCAGACATATCAGTGTGGATGACGGATCACTACCTCAAGCTGAACCTCGGCAAGACGGAGCTGCTCTTCCTCCCGGGGAAGCACTGCCCATTCCATGATCTCGCCATCACGGTTGACAACTCCATTGTGTCCTCCTCCCAGAGCGCTAAGAACCTTGGTGTGATCCTGGACAACACCCTGTCGTTCTCAACCAACATCAAGGCGGTGGCCCGCTCCTGTAGGTTCATGCTCTACAACATCCGCAGAGTACGACCCTGCCTCACACAGGAAGCGGCGCAGGTCCTAATCCAGGCACTTGTCATCTCCCGTCTGGATTACTGCAACTCGCTGTTGGCTGGGCTCCCTGCCTGTGCCATTAAACCCCTTCAACTCATCCAGAACGCCGCAGCCCGTCTGGTGTTCAACCTTCCCAAGTTCTCTCACGTCACCCCGCTCCTCCGTTCTCTCCACTGGCTTCCAGTTGAAGCTCGCATCCGCTACAAGACCATGGTGCTTGCCTACGGAGCTGTGAGGGGAACGGCACCTCAGTACCTCCAGGCTCTGATCAGGCCCTACACCCAAACAAGGGCACTGCGTTCATCCACCTCTGGCCTGCTCGCCTCCCTACCACTGAGGAAGTACAGCTCCCGCTCAGCCCAGTCAAAACTGTTCGCTGCTCTGGCCCCCCAATGGTGGAACAAACTCCCTCACGACGCCAGGACAGCGGCGTCAATCACCACCTTCCGGAGACACCTGAAACCCCACCTCTTTAAGGAATACCTAGGATAGGATAAGTATTCCCTCTCACCCCCCCCCTTTAAGATTTAGATGCACTATTGTAAAGTGACTGTTCCACTGGATGTCATAAGGTGAATGCACCAATTTGTAAGTCGCTCTGGATAAGAGCGCCTGCTAAATGGCTTAAATGTAATGTAATGTATTGTTGTTGTTGTGCACTCTCCTCATACAACAGCATGGTATTGTTGTTGTTGTGCACTCTCCTCAAACAAGAGCATGGTATTGTTGTTGTTGTGCACTCTCCTCAAACAAGAGCATGGTATTGTTGTTGTTGTGCACTCTCCTCAAACAACAGCATGGTATTGTTGTTGTTGTTGTGCACTCTCCTCAAACAACAGCATGGTATTGTTGTTGTTGTTGTGCACTCTCCTCAAACAACAGCATGGTATTATTGTTATTGTTGTGCACTCTCCTCAAACAACAGCATGGTATTATTGTTGTTGTTGTGCACTCTCCTCAAACAACAGCATGGTATTGTTGTTGTTGTTGTGCACTCTCCTCAAACAACAGCATGGTATTGTTGTTGTTGTTGTGCACTCTCCTCAAACAAGAGCATGGTATTGTTGTTGTTGTGCACTCTCCTCAAACAACAGCATGGTATTGTTGTTGTTGTTGTGCACTCTCCTCAAACAACAGAATGGTATTGTTGTTGTTGTCCACTCTCCTCAAACAACAGCATGGTATTGTTGTTGTTATGCACTCTCCTCAAACAACAGCATGGTATTGTTGTTGTTGTTGTGCACTCTCCTCAAACAACAGCATGGTATTGTTGTTGTTGTTGTGCACTCTCCTCAAACAACAGCATGGTATTGTTGTTGTTGTTGTGCACTCTCCTCAAACAACAGCATGGTATTGTTGTTGTTGTTGTGCACTCTCCTCAAACAACAGCATGGTATTGTTGTTGTTGTTGTGCACTCTCCTCAAACAACAGCATGGTATTGTTGTTGTTGTGCACTCTCCTCAAACAAGAGCATGGTATTGTTGTTGTTGTGCACTCTCCTCAAACAAGAGCATGGTATTGTTGTTGTTGTGCACTCTCCTCAAACAACAGCATGGTATTGTTGTTGTTGTGCACTCTCCTCAAACAACAGCATGGTATTGTTGTTGTTATGCACTCTCCTCAAACAACAGCATGGTATTGTTGTTGTGCACTCTCCTCAAACAACAGAATGGTATTGTTGTTGTTGTGCACTCTCCTCAAACAACAGCATGGTATTGTTGTTGTTGTTGTGCACTCTCCTCAAACAACAGCATGGTATTGTTGTTGTTGTGCACTCTCCTCAAACAACAGCATGGTATTATTGTTGTTGTTGTGCACTCTCCTCAAACAACAGCATGGTATTGTTGTTGTTGTTGTGCACTCTCCTCAAACAACAGCATGGTATTGTTGTTGTTGTTGTGCACTCTCCTCAAACAAGAGCATGGTATTGTTGTTGTTGTGCACTCTCCTCAAACAACAGCATGGTATTGTTGTTGTTGTTGTGCACTCTCCTCAAACAACAGAATGGTATTGTTGTTGTTGTCCACTCTCCTCAAACAACAGCATGGTATTGTTGTTGTTATGCACTCTCCTCAAACAACAGCATGGCATTGTTGTTGTTGTTGTGCACTCTCCTCAAACAACAGCATGGTATTGTTGTTGTTGTTGTGCACTCTCCTCAAACAACAGCATGGTATTGTTGTTGTTGTTGTGCACTCTCCTCAAACAACAGCATGGTATTGTTGTTGTTGTTGTGCACTCTCCTCAAACAACAGCATGGTATTGTTGTTGTTGTTGTGCACTCTCCTCAAACAACAGCATGGTATTGTTGTTGTTGTGCACTCTCCTCAAACAACAGCATGGTATTGTTGTTGTTGTGCACTCTCCTCAAACAAGAGCATGGTATTGTTGTTGTTGTGCACTCTCCTCAAACAAGAGCATGGTATTGTTGTTGTTGTGCACTCTCCTCAAACAACAGCATGGTATTGTTGTTGTTGTGCACTCTCCTCAAACAACAGCATGGTATTGTTGTTGTTGTGCACTCTCCTCAAACAACAGCATGGTATTGTTGTTGTGCACTCTCCTCAAACAACAGAATGGTATTGTTGTTGTTGTGCACTCTCCTCAAACAACAGCATGGTATTGTTGTTGTTGTTGTGCACTCTCCTCAAACAACAGCATGGTATTGTTGTTGTTGTTGTGCACTCTCCTCAAACAACAGCATGGTATTGTTGTTGTTGTTGTGCACTCTCCTCAAACAACAGCATGGTATTGTTGTTGTTGTGCACTCTCCTCAAACAAGAGCATGGTATTGTTGTTGTTGTGCACTCTCCTCAAACAACAGCATGGTATTGTTGTTGTTGTGCACTCTCCTCAAACAACAGCATGGTATTGTTGTTGTTGTGCACTCTCCTCAAACAACAGCATGGTATTGTTGTTGTGCACTCTCCTCAAACAACAGAATGGTATTGTTGTTGTTGTGCACTCTCCTCAAACAACAGCATGGTATTGTTGTTGTTGTTGTGCACTCTCCTCAAACAACAGCATGGTATTGTTGTTGTTGTTGTGCACTCTCCTCAAACAACAGCATGGTATTGTTGTTGTTGTTGTGCACTCTCCTCAAACAACAGCATGGTATTGTTGTTGTTGTGCACTCTCCTCAAACAAGAGCATGGTATTGTTGTTGTTGTGCACTCTCCTCAAACAAGAGCATGGTATTGTTGTTGTTGTGCACTCTCCTCAAACAACAGCATGGTATTGTTGTTGTTGTGCACTCTCCTCAAACAACAGCATGGTATTGTTGTTGTTGTGCACTCTCCTCAAACAACAGCATGGTATTGTTGTTGTGCACTCTCCTCAAACAACAGAATGGTATTGTTGTTGTTGTGCACTCTCCTCAAACAACAGCATGGTATTGTTGTTGTTGTGCACTCTCCTCAAACAACAGCATGGTATTGTTGTTGTTGTTGTGCACTCTCCTCAAACAACAGCATGGTATTGTTGTTGTTGTTGTGCACTCTCCTCAAACAAGAGCATGGTATTGTTGTTGTTGTGCACTCTCCTCAAACAAGAGCATGGTATTGTTGTTGTTGTGCACTCTCCTCAAACAACAGCATGGTATTGTTGTTGTTGTGCACTCTCCTCAAACAACAGCATGGTATTGTTGTTGTTATGCACTCTCCTCAAACAACAGCATGGTATTGTTGTTGTGCACTCTCCTCAAACAACAGAATGGTATTGTTGTTGTTGTGCACTCTCCTCAAACAACAGCATGGTATTTTTCACTGTAATAGCTACAGTAAATTGGACAGTACGTTTAGAATTCAAGAATTTAAGCTTTCTGCCCGTATGTCTCTGTCCTGGAAAGTTGGCTGTTACAATGTCATTCTAGTCACATTGGCGCGCAGGTTAGCAACAACCGTCCAGTTTAGTGTCACCAATACCGTAGAAATTCACTGTTCATTCTGTCATTATGATTCCATCTTCCATTGATTAGATACCTACTAACTTTTACCACACAAAGGCTCTATGACTGTAGCCTATTGCCTCGTTGATGTCTTCTGATTGGCCAACAACAAGCTACACGCGCCATGTTCCACTCAAAGCAAGAGTAGCAGGATCAATTTTAACATCTCTCTCTCTCTACTGCAGTAGTCTGTTAAGATCTGTATGGACATTCTGGACGAAGTTCAAATTACACATACCCGAGACCTGTGACAATCAGATCCGACCCAGACCTGTGACATTTCTTAGAATTCTGGATCCGGAACCCCTCGGGTCCCAGATCGGGTCTCGGGTTTTCGGGTACAGGTGGATCAATGAAAACATCTACTATCTACTCTCTTTTACATGCCTCCAATGGAAGCAGTGTGATTAAAATACATGTATGCTCTCCCTGTGCAGTCACCAGTTATTCAGTACAATTAGATTATGAATCTCTCTGTTTTCTCAGTCCCTAATCCTGTTGTCTTTGGGTGGACCAAGCCAATGATATGCAATTCATGTTATTCTACTATTTCCTCCTTGCTGAAAGGGGAACTCGTTCACAAATTATGAAAATATTGATAATCTCAGATTCCTCCTTTTGGCCATAGTGTGTGTGTGTGTGTGTGTGTGTGTGTGTGTGTGTGTGTGTGTGTGTGTGTGTGTGTGTGTGTGTGTGTGTGTGTGTGTGTGTGTGTGTGTGTGTGTGTGTGTGTGTGTGTGTGTGTGTGTGTGTGTGTGTGTGTGTGTGTGTGTGTGTGTGTGTGTGTGTGTGGCATGCATTATTAACCTCTGATTACTTTTTAGAAATTAAAACTAGTACTAAGAAACTTAGTGGAGTTTGTTCAAGGCTTCATTACAAAACGTTTCCTCTCAGGGAGGCTGTGGTTGTCTGGCCAACAGAGTGCCACGGGATAAACGCAGTGGACATAATTCATAACAAATTTACAGCCTGTCTCGTGAAATCAGTGAGGCTCTAGATTTATGCATTATTCTTACCAGACCTACCTCCCGTCATGCATTCATAATCGGATAATAAAAATCACTTCAATTAAAAAGGGGTATGCAGCTACGGAGAGATGTGGTGTGGAAAAATGGATGAATGTAACTTCTGGTTTTGGGGTCCAGTCAATCTCAGGGCGTGTTGGGGTGGTTGTGAAGTAAGGCAAATTTAGACGGCAAAACATTTCAGAGAGGTGAGCGGACCCCAGACCTCACAACCATAAAGGGCAGTGGGTTCTATAACTGATTCCAGTATTTTTAGCCAGACCCTAATTGGTATGTTGAATGTTATGTTCCTTTTGATGGCATAGAAGGCCCTTCTGGTCTTGTCTCCCAGATCGTTCACAGCTTTGTGGTAGTTACATGTGGCGCTGATGTTTAGGCCGAGGTATGTATCGTTGTTTGTGTTCTCAAGGGCATCGTGTCTAGATGGAATTTGTTTTCGTGGTCCTGGCAACTGGTCGGCTATGAAAAGCCAATTGACATTTACTGGTGCTGACCTTTTGCACCCTCTACAACCACTGGTATTATTATTATTATTATTATTATTATTATTATTATTATTATTATTATTTGACCCTGCTGGTCATCTATGAATCTATGAATGTTTGAACATCTTGGCCATGTTCTGTTATAATCTCTAACCGGCACAGCCAGAAGAGGACTGCCTACCCCTCAAACTGGTTCCTCTCTAGGTTTCTCCCGAGGTTCTGGCCTTTCTACAGAGTTTTTCCTAGCCACCGTGCTTCTACATCTGCATTACTTGCTCTTTGGAGTTTTAGGCTGGGTTTCTGTATAGCACTTTGTGACATCGGCTGATGTATTAAGGGATTTATAAATACATTTGATTTTGATTTGGTTTTGACCATTTTTGGAATACCATTATTTTTCTCATACTGAGATTTACTGTTAGTGCCCAGGTATGACAGAATCTGTGCAAAATATCTCTGTGCTGCTTTAGGCACTCCTTGGCTGGGGACAGACACAGCAAATCATGAGCAAACAGTAGACATTTTAATTTAGATTCTAGTTTGCTGAGGCTAGGGGCTGCAGACTGTGCTAGTGCCCTCGCCAGTTCGTTGATATATACAGTGGGGCAAAAAAGTATTTAGTCAGCCACCAATTGTGCAAGTTCTCCCACTTAAAAAGATGAGAGAGGCCTGTAATTTTCATCATGGGTACACTTCAACTATGACAGACGAAATGAGGGGAAAAAAATCCAGAAAATCACATTGTAGGATTTTTTATGAATTTAATTGAAAATTACTTATTTTCCATAAGTATTTGGTCACCTACAAACAAGCAAGATTTCTGGCTCTCACAGACCTGTAACTTCTTCTTTAAGAGGCTCCTCTGTCCTCCACTCGTTACCTGTATTAATGGCACCTGTTTGAACTTGTTATCAGTATAAAAGACACCTGTCCACAACCAGTCACACTCCAAACTCCACTATGGCCAAGACCAAAGAGCTGTCAAAGGACACCAGAAACAAAATTGTAGACCAAGACAACACGCACTTCCACAATCGACAGTGTGAGCATTTCCACAACTGACCGTGTCCTCCATCGTAACAGGATGCAAATGAAACAAGTATACAGACTACCTTTTGAGCGCAACTCACCAAGGGTGAAAGAACTGTGAGCTCAGTATGTGCAAGTAAGTGTACATTCAGAAACATTTACTGTAATCCAGATTGTCTACAGTACAAACACATACTATGTGAATGACATTACTCTTCAGTACATACATGTGAATCAGTGTATGTGAATCAGAAGCCTAAATGTACTCTACAGTATAGCAGTGTCTCTGTACGACTTACAAAATCCTACATACAGTATATTGTATTTCTACACAGACAATATTTGACTTGGAATCCTTGGACAGACCCCATGAGTTCATCTTTGTCCATGAAGCAGGCTTCAATCTAACAAAGAGGAGAAGGAGAGGCCGAAACATGATTGGACAGCAGGCCATTGTTGAAGTCCCTGGTCAACGAGGTGGCAACGTCACAATCTGTGCTGCTATCAGCAACCATGGTGTTCTACATCACCATGTTACACTCGGGCCATATAACACCCAGCACCTTCTAAGATGTATTGCCAATCTAAGAGATATTTTATTTGAGCAGCAGGTTCAAGAACAGCAGGGTCAAGAGCTAAATGAGAATCCCATTCCCACCTATGTGATAGTGTGGGACAATGTCAGTTTCCACTGAGCTGCTCAGGTAAAGGAATGGTTTAACATCAATGGGCAGTATATGAACTTGTACCTCGCTCCATACTCGCCTTTCCTGAATCCGATTGAGGAGTTTTTCTCCTCTTGGAGATGGAAAGTGTATGATAGACAACCCTACACCAGAGTAAATCTGCTGCAAGCCATGGATTTAGCCTGTGGTGATATAGGTGAGGAATCATGTCAGGGCTGGATACGGCACACAAGAGGCTTCTTCCCCCGTTGCCTCAGGAGGGACAATATTTATTGTGATGTCGACGAAGTGCTCTGGCCTGACCCACCCCAAAGACAAGAAGAAGCACATTGATCACATGTTTACTCCTTTGATTTTTGTCCCTTTTAGTATTGTATACTGTATTACAGTGCATTGTAGGCTGTATACCGTACAATGGACAAATAGTATGGCCCTGAACATTGTGCTTTCCATGTATTAACAGTACTGACTGCTCAACAGATTTTGACTGGTTGCAGGTTCATATCAACAAAGAACAAGATTTACAGTATCGCAGAGACAAGTTTGTGAGATGCAGGGTACAGTACTGTAAAAATAGGGGTACAAGGAGAAGGAAGAACAAAAAACAAAATTGCAAAGAGCAAAGCAGAGTAGTAATTTCTGATCAATTTTGAGTTACTATGATAGAACATGTTTTTGTTCATCAAAAGACAATGACGGAAAAATATGAATATTTTTTTAGATTAACAATTTACTTCTCCCTGAGAATTGTATGTTTTTAACAATGTGTTTTCTATTTTTCGGGGGGATTGTTTACTGACTGCTTGAGAGTGTATATGATTTTGATCACTTTGTTTATGATTTGAGAGCAGTGTTTGATTTTGAACACAGGTAAAACTGTTTTGAGGCAAATGTTTCATTTTGCGAGAGGAGTCAGAGGTTATGTAAATAGTGCCTGAAGATGAGGTTTTGTGTTTAATGTTTTCAGGAAATGGAATACATTTTCAGAAATTGCGTTTTAGTAATTGAGAAAAACTGTAATGAAAGAGACAAACTGATTAAAATAATCAAACTCCCATTAAAATCAACAACACTCAATTATCATATTGACTATTCAGTTAGCTCAAAGGGCATTCGGGGTAACAGAAACCCACGAACATGCAATCCCTGTAGAGTATTTCGAGATGGCAAAATAGTTATAATAAATGGAAAACAGTAACAAGTCTGTTCTTTATGAGAAGTCAATGGCTATTCTTTAAGGTAAACCGCAGAACAGCAGAGAGGAGAGAGTGTTCCAGCCTCTCTCTTTCTCCATCTCGGACGGACTTCCGTCTGTCCCTGTGCTTTTTAATTACAACATACTTCCTACTCTTGTTTAACAAAAGGAGATGTGACTCCTTCTGTGGATAACAATCATCCAATCATCCTCTTCCAATCAGTCAGAGCTGGTTGGAGGTCACTGCTCTGGCAAACCTGTGGGCACCAAATGACACCCCATTCTCTAGTGCACTACCTTTGACCATAGCGCTCTGGTCAAAAGTAGTGCACTATATAGGGAATAGCAAGACATTTTGGGATGCACTCTGTGTGTCTGAGCCAGTCACTGTCAAAGTGCCCATCAGGTATCAGTGGCTTGTAGAGGTCAGGGGTCAACTCAGGTCATGACCCAGGGGTAAATACCCTCATTATTCCACTGAAGTTCTGCTAAAGCCCAAATACTTCCCAGCTGTGTGGAGGTGCATGCTGGTGTGTGTGTGTGTGTGTGTGTGTGTGTGTGTGTGTGTGTGTGTGTGTGTGTGTGTGTGTGTGTGTGTGTGTGTGTGTGTGTGTGTGTGTGTGTGTGTGTGTGTGTGTGTGTCCAGAGTAGGGCCTAATATCTAACACCTAATATTAAACCCTGAATATTAAACATCTAATATTAAACTAATATTAAACCTAATATTAAACCCCTAACCTTAAACCCTTAATATAAAACGCCTGATATTAAACCCTTAATATTAAACACCTAATATTAAACACCCAATATTAAACCCCTAATATTAACCCCCTAATATTAAACCCTTAATATAAAACACCTAATATTAAACACCTAATATTAATACCTTAATATTAAATCCTTAATATAAAACACCTAATATTAAACACCTAATATTAAACCCCTAATATTAAACCCCTAATATTAAACCCCTAATACTAAACACCTAATATTAAACACCCAATATTAAACCCCTAATATTAAACCCCTAATATTAAACCCCTAATACTAAACACCTAATATTAAACACCCAATATTAAACCCCTAATATTAAACCCCTAATATTAAACCCCTAAAAATAAACCCCTAATATTAAACACCTAATATTAAACACCCAATATTAAACCCTTAATATTAAACCCTTAATATAAAACACCTAATATTAAACACCTAATATTAAACACCCAATATTAACCCCCTAATATTAAACCCTTAATATTAACCCCCTAATATTAAACCCCTAATATTAAACCCCTAATATTAAACCCTTAATATAAAACACCTAATATTAAACCCCTAATATTAAACCCTTAATATTAAACCCCTAATATTAAACCCTTAATATTAAACCCCTAATATTAAACCCCTAATATTAAACCCCTAATATTAAACCCTTAATATAAAACACCTAATATTAAACCCCTGATATTAGACCCCTAATATTAACCCCCTAATATTAAACCCCTAATATTAAACCCCTAATATTAAACACCCAATATTAAACCCTTAATATTAAACCCTTAATATAAAACACCTAATATTAAACCCCTAATATTAACCCCCTAATATTAAATCCTTAATATAAAACACCTAATATTAAACACCCAATATTAAACCCTTAATATTAAACCCTTAATATAAAACACCTAATATTAAACCCCTAATATTAAACCCCTAATATTAACTCCCTAATATTAAACCCTTAATATTAAACCCCTAATATTAAACCCCTAATATTGTGTCCATCCAGCACCCTAGGCAGCCTAAAGCAAACCCTGAAAGCATCTGAAACTATTTCAAATAGTCTTGAACCTAGGTGTGGTCCACAGTCACTAAATATACCCCTGGAGCATTCAGTCTATCCCCCTTCAACCCTTCACTCTCTCAATCTTCTTTCTCTCAAATGGAAATCTGATTGGATACTTTTTTTACCCTATTTGTCAAAAGGTCCGTGGAATATTGGGGGGGAAGGGGGAAAGAGTTGAGACAGAAGAAAGATGAGGTGTCATCAAAACACATTTGTGCCAGTGCAGTGTCCGAAGTGTTGCAGTAATCTATGGGAGCACTTACATCTGAACTGTAGGCCAGACATTCATCACATGCCTGCTACGGTCTGTGGCATCAGAAGACTAGGCAGAAGAATTTCAATGTGACAGTCTTGGGCCATACATCATAATGGACATTCCATCATGGCGTTCCGGCGTGGCCAGAGATGTTGAACAGGAACAGATTCTCCATTCCTTCGGAGAATCTTCAGGGTAGAAGACATCCAAGCGGATCAACACTGCCCTCTCCAGACTTAAACATTGTGGATGTCTACAAGTTTAAGAAAATACAAGGGGGAATGAAGGCTAAGTTCTCCAAATCGGTGGTCCCCATTAGAGACTGACCCCATATCTCAAATCAAATCAAAAATCGAATCAAATGTTATTAGTCATATGCGCCGAATACAATGGGAAATGCTTACTTACGAGCCCCTAACCAACCATGCAGTTTTAAAAATACGGATAAGAGTAAGAAATAAAAGTTACAAGTAATTAAAGAGCAACAGTAAAATAACAATAGCGAGACTATTTACAGGAGGGTACCGGTACAGAGTCAATGTGCAGGGGCACCAGTTAGTTGAAGTAATATGTACAATACATGTAGAGAGAGTCAAGTGTGACAGAGGTGATGACACCTTGAGTTCTACAGATAGACAAAGAGCATTGTTCTATTTTATCATCTATGTCCTCCAATGTTTTAGTGACAATACATTAGATTAAACAAACAAACAGCCAATGTTTGTGAGTCTCTTTCAGCCATCTAGGAACAGTAATGCAAATCGTTACAGGCTTTATTATATCAGAAAGGGGTTTGAAATTGACCCTCTCTCTCTGAAGTCATGAAACTGAATGCTCAGAGGTGGTCATAATACTGTGTCCCTCTTTCCTCCATCAATATATCCACAGACTTATCGTTCCTGTTCCACATGAAACAATGTCCAGGTGTACTGATTGTGGAGCGAGAGTAAGAAAGACCTTTAGGCTGGACAAAGTTGAACAGATGCCCCGCCTCACTTTTCTCCACACCCCACAAATAAAATGCAGGTGTTATTTTCTTTATAATGCACTGTCCGCTCTCCCTTGATGCTTTCCCAAGTTGATACTCTCAGATCATGTTCAAGCTCCGGATTGGACAGTGAAACACACACGCTCACACCTGCAGGCGACGTGCAGATGTTTCATTTCTCTCTCATGCAGGCGTGGCTGAAGCCAGCGCAATCTCCAACTCCAACTTTATGTGTCCAGGTTAAACGTGGGACGCCCCTCATTATAAGCAAACAGTCGGTTAAATGCATGGTTAATTCATCATTTTCAGATCTATTACAAGACTAAATAGAATAATAAATCAAGTAGACTAAACAACAATGTAATTTAAGCAATTGACTGGCCGGAGATCAGGGCATTCATCAGCATAGACACAGTGAAAGCTGATAGTCAAAATGATTGATGAAATCGAAGTGTGTCAGTTGTATCAAAAAGAAAGGAGGACCAAGGCACTCATCATATAATTCATTAAAATGCCTTTATTTGTATGGCATGTTCAATAGAAACAAGGTTTTAAAATTCCGACACGTTTCGGCTGCGTGGCCTTCGTCAGGGAGTACAAAGAAATAATACAATGTCCTCTTTTGAACAGCTTTTTCCAATCAGCCCTGATTTGAAGAGGGAGTGGTTACAGAATTCATTGGACATCCCTAGTAAACAATACTATACACATTAAAAAGTGAAATACTGTAGCTATGTTATCAACAAAAAAATACAACTCCAAGCTAGAAGTATCAGAACACTTAGAAAGGTAGTTTGAACTTTAAATATGACTGAGACAAGTGTTAAGAATAAGAAAGCAATATATTCCATAGTACACTAGAACACAGCAAACATGAACAACAACAGTCTAACCATAGCTGAGGGCAATAGAGCAAAATGTCCACTAGATGACAGCAAATGGACCCATCACGACCCTACAGGAAGGGGGAGAAATCCATATCTTCATTTAAACCAGGGTATTTAGTGGCCTGTAGTTTGTAAATCCATATCTTCATTTAAACCAGGGTATTTAGTGGCCTGTAGTTTGTAAATCCATATCTTCATTTAAACCAGGGTATTTAGTGGCCTGTAGTTTGTAAATCCAAAAACATTCCCTTTTGTTTAACTGTTTAAGACGGCCCCCTTTTCTAATAGAGGCCGGAACATGATCGATACCCATAGCTTGTAGGGAGGCAGGGTTGCCATGGTGTAAGGACACTGCCATGGGGTAGTCTTCATTGCCTACCCGTATAGCGTACTTGTGTTCCGCTAAGCGTTCTTGAAGGCGTCTCTTTGTCCGTCCAATGTAGAACACCTTGCACTGTGGACATTACAATCTATAGATGACATGGTTTTGCAGTTAATGAAATGCTTGATGTAATATTTCATTTCGGAAGCTGTATCAACAAAATACTTTTTCTGTGCAATGTTTCTGCAATGGTTGCAATGGTTACATTTAAAAGAGCTCTTGGGTTTGTGGTCAAGCCAAGTTTTTTTTTTGAGAGTCACCCGGAAAATAACTGTGGACTAATTTGTCATTTAGGGTAGGACATCTCTTAAAGCTTATGACTGGTGGCTCAAAAAAGACTTGGCGTATCACTTTGGATGATTCCCCAATTATGATTTAATGATTATTTTAATGTTCTCTGCTTCAGTGCTGTATTTTTGTAACAAAATACACTCTCTCCGATGTATCACGAGGCACTCCCCGTCGCCACAAATTCTCTCTGTCAAGTAATCCAGCCCTTATACAGGCATCTTTCAGGACCTGAACGCTGTAGCCCCGATTCAAGAAGCAATTCTCCAATTCAGCAGATTTGACACTAGTCTGTTTCCTGATCGCAAATTCTGCAGACTCTTTGGAATTGGCCATATGGAATATTCTCTTTTATCCTTCTGGGGTGAAAGCTGTTTGCCCTCAGATTGGTATTCCGGACCAAAACAGGCAAACATCATCAATATAGCGTCCCCATCATATAATCCAGTCAAAGAAATGGATATTAGAAGGATTCAAAATGAAGTCATTTTCCCATTCACCCAAGTACAAACCAGCATAGGAAGGGCTGTAGCTCCCATGGCACACCCTTTGACCTGTTTAAAAATACGGTCCTGAAAGATAAAGATGTTATGATTAAGAGTCCATTCAGTCAGTGAGACAATGAATTCTGTAGGAGGCATCTCAGTTTCAGGTCTGGTACTCGAGAAATGGTGCATAGCTGCCAAACCTTGTTCATGTTCAATGGTGGTGTATAGAGACTCCACATCAATGGTGGTGTATAGAGACTCCACATCAATGGTGGTGTATAGAGACTCCACATCAATGGTGGTGTATAGAGACTCCACATCAATGGTGGTGTATAGAGACTCCACATCAATGGTGGTGTATAGAGACTCCACATCAATGGTGGTGTATAGAGACTCCACATCAATGGTGGTGTATAGAGACTCCACATCAATGGTGGTGTATAGAGACTCCACATCAATGGTGGTGTATAGAGACTCCACATCAATGGTGGTGTATAGAGACTCCACATCAATGGAAGCTGTACCTGTAATATTTGTGTTGTGGAGAAATGACCAGGCAGGAGACGGGAATACAGTTAGTTGTCCTTTAGTCCAAAAACCCCTCGTGCTCTACAGTTCGCGTCATTCCAGTGCGCATGTGCATTTCCTATTAGGTGTACTAACGTAACACTGCCGTAATGCATTACTGCTTAGTAACAGCACAGTAACTAATATAAACAGATGTAGATCCCAGATACTACAGTACCTATATTGTTCAATTCCTTCATTTTGTTCAACACATCTGTGGTACCTTGAAGATAGGCTGGGAGTGACGTCAGAAAAGACTTCATTTAAACCATCTTGAAAACCCCCCAGGCAGACCAGTCATTAGTGTTAATGAAAGCCTGACAGAACCCATCTCTAACGTAGTGACTGGTCTGCCTGGGGGATTTTCGAGATGTTTGTGGATTTTTGGAAGAAGGTAAAAAGAAGCCAGGCTGCCATTGAAAAGACATTTGAACTCATTGTCTGAAATGTAACCATTCTCCTAAGCTTCTGTGAGGATCCCTTTCAATGCAGTTTTTAGGTCCTCAGTAGTGTTGAAGGTAAGAGATTGGTAGAATTCATCATTGTCTAATTGACGATAGGCTTCTGTCACATATTTGTCTGTTTGGTTGGAGTCAATTTTACCCTTAAACAGATACTCCACATCAAAATGACCATTTAGTGTGGTATTCTGGACGATGGGACAAACGGTGGACTTGGGCTTAAAATAGTTTTTAAGTTTAAGTTTTTGAGGGAACAGAAACTGCCTGACCTGAGACACTGGTGTCTGTAGTTCGAGAGATGTTGTTGTAAGGTGATTTGCGATCCATAGCTTTTTCCGGAAACACCAAGACGGAATTTGTTGATGATTCGCCGCCGAGAACAGCGAGCATGTTCAGCGAAATACATCGCCAGTGGGACGCACACACTAAGAGGAGATCAGCAGCTCAGCAATGATGTGATCGACTGTCTCCAAGGTGCAGGCTTTTCGTGGCAGCCAGATGAGACAATCGAAGGAGTATCCGGTGAGATTCTGGGCTCGAATTTAGTCAAGCTTACTCTGTATAGATTGATGCTTCAAATTTTTTATGATTAAAGGTTATACTCTATGGCTGGATTCATGTATTTTATCCAATGCTACGTTCATTTTGCAGACCTAACTTGATTGACCCTCTTTCTACAAGGCCTACTGGTCTATGAGAGGTCTAATCATATTTGTATGGATATTTTATTAACGCCTAGGCTATAGAGACGCATTCAGGTAATGAACTCGTTATTGTGCATCAACATTTTAATTTGATTACAGTCATTTATTGTCATTCATTCGTGAATTAGAAAAAACTGTTACTTAGTATTCTCTATTACCCTATACATCACATTAAATTACGAGATTGGATTGCACTTTTTTTTAAATCAGGAATAAAGAAACTGTCACAAGGTATACTTCCCATTGTGTTTCATTTCTCATGGTTATAACAACATTGTAACATTGGCATTCATTTAAATGAAAAATAGTGTAGGTTTCTGCATGGATTAATATAACTTTTGAAGCTCACATTAGACCTTTAGCCTGCACAAGAGCCTAGGACAAAGTGGTACAGTACTGTAATGTCACGCTCGTCGAAATGATTGGACCAAGGCGCAGCGTGCGTAGAGTTCCACATACTTGAATTAATAGAAACTCACCAAACAAAAAAAAACAAGCACAAATGAAACATGAAGCTACTGGTGTGCACACAGGCAACTATCTGTAGACAAGATCGCACAAAGCACAATGAGGAAATGGCTGGCTAAATATGATCCCCAATCAGAGACAACGATAAACAGCTGTCTCTGATTGGGAACCATACCAGGCCAACATAAACCATTAATCACCTAGATGACCCACCCTAGTCACTATCACGCCCCAACCAACAGAGAATAAACAGCTCTCTATGGTCAGGGTGTGATATGTTATTCCTTATCCACTTAGTGTTTTGTATTTTTATTTTTTTAGCTCGCCCGTCTCACTTTTCTGGGGGAAAAATCCGTTAAACAGTGAATCAATTTTACCTTGCTTTATTTTGTCTTGCCTTACATGAACAATGTCCAGGTGTACTGTATGTGGTGCGAGAGTAAGAGAGACAAAGCATGCTGCTGTAGATGTTGGCATCTCAGAAGGGATCGAGGAATGTAACAGACATCCAGCCGATCATATGAACATCAGTGAGGAGATTCAATGTTTTCTGTTTGTTTTATACACATTTTATATGTAAAGCAGAGCATCAGTTGTTCGGGATGTCATGTCACCAGGCAGCATATTATAATCAGATGCAGATGGAGCTTACGTTTGCAATTTTTACAATTTACTCATGTTGCAAACAATCTTATCCAGAGTGCATACATTATTATTATTTTTGTACTGATGCTTATGATGAAGCTTCGTAGGGCACCGGGTCATGCACTCTGTTAGTGTGTGTGTGTGTGTGTGTGTGTGTGTGTGTGTGTGTGTGTGTGTGTGTGTGTGTGTGTGTGTGTGTGTGTGTGTGTGTGTGTGTGTGTGTGTGTGTGTGTGTGTGTGTGTGTGTGTGTGTGTGTGTGTGTGTGTGTGTGTGTGTGTGTGTGCTCTTCTTGGATGATGCTTCATCAGAAAGTGGGGGGTTGGCGGGTGAAGACCCTACTCTACACACAATATTGGCAGAGCAGAGAGAGCAGCACAGTTAGACTGACTGAATGATCAAGTCTGGAACAGATGACATGCTGAGGTTTCTCTTTAGTATTTTCTCTTTTTTCTTTCTCAAAAGGTCATCATTAAAAAAACATTTTTCATTATGAAAACTTAATGAGCTCCAGAGGAGTCGCTTGGCAGCCCACAGGTTTCTCTCTCTCCTCTCTCTATATCTCTCTTTCTCTCTCTCCCTCTTATATAAAAAGATCTCATGCAAACTATCACTCTTTGTCAGATGTTTGTTTGGCCTGTTTGAATTACTTACAATGATAAAGGCTTAGGGGAGTCAGTGTTGGGTTCAATAGAGAACAGGTGGGTTACGGGTCCTTCTTGGGTGACTGGTTCACAATAGGAATGGTCAGCATGACCAATCATTGGAAATGTCACCACTCAATGGAGATGGACAGCCACCATTCACTAGTTTAGCTAACTCCATAGTTACACAATAAGCGCCTGTATGACTGGTCAGCCTAACACATTACCTCAGATGTTATAGGCCCATCCATGACAAGTCAAGACTAACGCATTACCACATAAATTAAAGGCCCCTCCATGACCAGTCAAGGTTAACACATAACCCCATACAATGTAGGCCCCTCCATGACTATTCAAGCCTAACACATTACCACAGACAGTATAGGCCCATACATGACCTATGACTAGTCAAGCCAAACACATTACCACAGTATACAGTAGGACCATATTGTATTACTTATGACAAGTACAGTGATGCCAGTTGTGCAGGGAGTAGAGGCCTCCTTAAAGCTGATGCACACTCTCCTCTCAGTGTGCGAGTCCCTGATCGCCCCCCTTACACCAACTGGGCTTAGTAGAGAACCACACTGGAGATGGACACTAGAGACCTCCCCCCTAAAACTAGACTGGAGATAGACAGTAGAGACCTCCCCCCTAAAAATACACTGGAGATAGACAGTAGAGACCTCCCCCCTAAAACTACACTGGAGATAGAAAGCAGAGAGCACCCAACCCCATAAAACTACACTGGAGATAGAAAGCAGAGAGCACCCAACCCCATCAAACTACACTGGAGATAGAAAGCAGAGAGCACCCAACCCCATAAAACTACACTGGAGATAGAAAGCAGAGAGCACCCAACCCCATAAAACTACACTGGAGATGAACAGTAGAAACTCCCCTACCTAAATATACACTGGATATGGACTGCAGAGACTCACCCCCTAAAACTGCAGTAGAGATGGACAGTAGAGACCCCCATAAAACTACAGTAGAGATGGACAGTAGAGACCCCCCTAAAACTACAGTAGAGATGGACAGTAGAGACTCCCCTAAAACTACAGTAGAGATGGACAGTAGAGACCCCCCTAAAACTACAGTAGAGATGGACAGTAGAGACCCCCCTAAAACTACAGTAGAGATGGACAGTAGAGACCCCTAAAACTACAGTAGAGATGGACAGTAGAGACCCCCTAAAACTACAGTAGAGATGGACAGTAGAGACCCCCTAAAACTACAGTAGAGATGGACAGTAGAGACCCCCTAAAACTACTGTAGAGATTAACAGTAGAGACCCCCTAAAACTACAGTAGAGATGGACAGTAGAGACCCCCTAAAACTACAGTAGAGATGGACAGTAGAGACCCCCTAAAACTACTGTAGAGGTGGACAGTAGAGACCCCCTAAAACTACAGTAGAGATGGACAGTAGAGACCCCCTAAAACTACAGTAGAGATGGACAGTAGAGACACCCCTAAAACTACAGTAGAGATGGAGAGTAGAGACCCCCTAAAACTACAGTAGAGATGGACAGTAGAGACCCCTAAAACTACAGTAGAGATGGACAGTAGAGACCCCCTAAAACTACAGTAGAGGTGGACAGTAGAGACCCCCTAAAACTACAGTAGAGATGGACAGTAGAGACCCTCCTAAAACTACAGTAGAGATGGACAGTAGAGACCCCCCTAAAACTACAGTAGAGATGGACAGTAGAGACCTCCCTAAAACTTCAGTAGAGATGGACAGTAGAGACCCCCCTAAAACTACAGTAGAGATGGACAGTAGAGACCCCCTTAAAACTACAGTAGAGATGGACAGTAGAGACCCCCTAAAACTACAGTAGAGATGGACAGTAGCGACCCCCCTAAAACTTCAGTAGAGATGGACAGTAGAGACCCCCTAAAACTACAGTAGAGATGGACAGTAGAGACCCCCTAAAACTACAGTAGAGATGGACAGTAGAGACCCCCCTAAAACTACAGTAGAGATGGACAGTAGAGACCCCCTAAAACTACAGTAGAGATGGACAGTAGAGACTCCCCTAAAACTACAGTAGAGATGGACAGTAGAGACCCCACTAAAACTACAGTAGAGATGGACAGTAGAGACCCCCCTAAAACTACAGTAGAGATGGACAGTAGAGACCCCCCTAAAACTGCAATGGATATGGACGGTAAAGAACACCCTTAAAACTATATAGACAGTAGATATAGACAGTAGAGACACTCATTAAAACTACACTGGAAATGGATAGTAGAGAGCACTATTAAAACGTAACTATAGATGGACAGTAGAGACCTCCTATAAAACTAAACTGGAGAGGAACAGTAGAGACACCCCCTAAAACTACACTGGAGATGGCCAATAGAGAAGCTCCCTTAAAACTACAGAGACAGACAGTAGCCCCCACCAAAAGAAACTACAATGAAGATGGATATGAGAGACTCCCCCTCCTAAAACTACAGAGATGGACAGTAGTCCCCCCCCAAAAAAAAATACTACAATGGAGATGGATAGTAGAGACCCTCCCTCCTAAAACTACAGAGACAGACAGTAGCCCCCCAAAAAAAAAAAAAACTACAATGGAGATGGATAGTAGAGACTCCCCCTCCTAAAACTACAGAGATGGACAGTAGCCACACCAAAAAAAACTACAATGAAGATGGATAGTAGAGACTCCCCCTCCTTAAACTACAGAGATGGACAGTAGCCCCCCAAAAAAAACTACAATGGAGATGGATAGTGGCGACCCCCCATCACTAAAACTACAAAGATAGACAGTAGAGACCTCCCCTAAAACTACACTGGAGATGGACATTAGAGAACCCCCACCCAAAAAAACAACAGTACAAATGGACAGTAGAGACCACCCTAAAACTACACTGAAGGTGGACTCTAGAGACCCCACCCAAACGACACTGGAGATGGATAGTAGAGATACACCTTAAAACTACACTGGAAATGGACAGTAGAGAACCCCCATCAAACTACAGAGGGGACAGCAGAGACCTAACCTAAAACTACATAGGAAGTGGAAAGCAGAACCTCCCCTAAAACTATACTGGAGATGGACAGTAGAGACACCCCTTAAAACTACAATAGAGATGGATAGTAGAGAACCCCCTTCACCATATAAACACAGAGACGGACAGTAGACACCCCTAAAATTACACTGGAGATGGACAGATGAGACACCCCAATAAAACTACAGAGACGGACAGTAGTGACCTCCCCTTAAAACTACAATAGAGATGGATAGTAGAGAACCCCCTTCACCATATAAACACAGAGACGGACAGTAGACACCCCTAAAATTACACTGGAGATGGACAGATGAGACACCCCAATAAAACTACAGAGACGGACAGTAGTGACCTCCCTTAAAACTACAATAGAGATGGATAGTAGAGAACCCCTTCACCATATAAACACAGAGACGGACAGTAGACACCCCTAAAATTACACTGGAGATGGACAGATGAGACACCCCAATAAAACTACAGAGACGGACAGTAGTGACCCCCCCTTAAAACTACAATAGAGATGGATAGTAGAGAACCCCCTTCACCATATAAACACAGAGACGGACAGTAGACACCCCTAAAATTACACTGGAGATGGACAGATGAGACACCCCAATAAAACTACAGAGACGGACAGTAGACACCCCTAAAATTACACTGGAGATGGACAGATGAGACACCCCAATAAAACTACAGAGACGGACAGTAGACACCCCTAAAATTACACTGGAGATGGACAGATGAGACACCCTCCAAAACTACATGAGATTGACAGTAGTGACCAACCTAAAACCAAATAGATGGACAGTACACCCCCCCCCACACACACACACACAAAAAAACTGCACTAGAGATGTACAGTAGAGACCCCAACTACACAACAGAGATGGACAGTAGAGACCCCCCATATAATTACATTGGAAAGGGACAGTAGAGGCCTCCCCAAAAAAACTACACTGGAAATAGACAGTAAAGAACCACCATAAAACTGCAGAGTGGACAGCAGAGACCTCCCCTAAAACTACACTGGGGATCGATAGTAGAGACCACCCCTAAAAATAGACTGGAGATGGATAGTAGAGACCCCCCATGAAACTAAACTGCACATGTACAGTCGAGACACCCCCTAAAATGACACTGGAGATGGCCTGTAGAGACGCCCTCCTGAAACTACAGAGATGGACAATAGCGACCCCCCTAGAACTACAATGGAGATGGATAGTAGGGAACCCCTAAAATGACACTGGAGATGGACAGAAGAGACCCCCAATCCCTAAAACTACAGAGATGAACAGTGGAGACCACCCCCTAAAACTACACTTGAGATGGATAGTAGAGACCCCCAATCCCTAAAACTACAGAGATGGACAGTAGACACCCCCACAACTACACTGGAGATGGACAGAAGAGACACCCACAATAATTAAACTGGAGATGGACAGTAGAGACACCCCATAAAACTACACTGGAGATGTCCAGAAGAGACTCCCCCCTGAAACTACAGAGATGGACAGTAGCGAACCCCCCTTAAAACTACATTGGAGCTGGATAGTAGAGACACCCTTTACCATAAATACAGAGACGGATAGTAGACACCCCTAAAATTACACTGGAGATGGACAGAAGAGACACCCCCACAACTACACTAGAGATGGACAGTAGAGACCCCCCAAAAAAAAAAAAAAAAAAAAAGAAGACCCCCCCACTAAAGTACTGAGGTGTACGGCAGAGACACCCCTTAAAACAACACTGGAAATAGACAGTAGAGACACCCCATAAAACTACAGAGTGGACAGCAGAGACCTCCCCAAAAAAACTACGCTGGATATAGACAGTAGAGATCCCCCTTAAACTACAGAGTAGACAACAGAGACCCCCCTAAACTACACTTGACATGGATAGCAGAGACCACACCCTAAAAATAGATTGGAGATGGATAGTAGAGACCCCAACTAAAACTACACTGGAGATGGATAGTAGAGACTCTCCTCCCTAAAACTGCAGAGGTAGACAGTAGCGACCCCCCGTAAAACTACAGTGGAGATGTACAGTAGAGACCCCACCTAAAAATACACTGGAGATGTACAGTAGAGACCCCACCTAAAAATACACTGGAGATGGCCAGTAGAGAAGTCCCCCTAAAACTATAGAAACGGACAGTAGCCCCCCATCCCTAAAACTACAGAGATGGACAGTCAAGACCCCCTACAACTACACTGGAGATGGACATTAGAGAACCCCCAACATAAATGACAACAGTGGAAATGGACAGTAGAGACCACCCTAAAACTACACTGGAGGTGGACTCTCGAGACCCCACCCCCTCTACAGTAGAGATGGACAGTAAGAGACTCCCCTTAAAACTACATTGGAAATGGACAGTAGAGACCTCCACCAAAATCCTACACTGGAAATGGACAGTAGAGAACCCCCATAAAACTACAGAGCGGACCGCATAAAACTACAATGGAGGTGGACTCTCAAGACCCCACCCCCTCTACAGTAGAGATGGACAGTAAGAGACTCCCCTTAAAACTACATTGGAAATGGACAGTAGAGACCTCCACCAAAATACTACACTGGAAATGGACAGTAGAGAACCCCCATAAAACTACAGAGTGGACCGCATAAAACTACAATGGAGGTGGACTCTCAAGACCCCACCCCCTCTACAGTAGAGATGGACAGTAAGAGACTCCCCTTAAAACTACATTGGAAATGGACAGTAGAGACCTCCACCAAAATACTACACTGGAAATGGACAGTAGAGAACCCACATAAAACTACAGAGTGGACCGCATAAAACTACAATGGAGACGGATAGTAGAGACCCCCCCCCCCCCCTCGCTAAAAAGAATAGGACTAAATCAAACTTTATTTAAAGTGCATTTAACATTTGATATAGTCCTAGTCCTAAACAAACATGTTTTAAAGCCAAACTAAGTCAGTGGTTCAGATTAAACAAATTCAAACACTAATAACATATCATTCAAATGCTGATATTTGGTTGTGTTGTCAACAAAACACAATTCAATATGAATTGTGTTTTTATTTAACCAGGTAGGCTAGTTGAGAACAGGTTCTCATTTGCAACTGCGACCTGGAAATCGCCTAAAGTCCCCTTGTTATGCAGGTGAATGAGGACCCAAAAGCGACTTTACAGAAACAGAGTTTATTCCAAGTCAAAACAGGAATACTGAAACCCTCTAGACAGTAGAGGGGAACAACTGAAGATGCGACCACAGACTGCAGGTCGCTTCGGGAAGGAGCAGGCCGTAGCTGATCTAGACACCTGCTCACACGCAGCATCTGAAGAAGGCAAAAAACATGACAGGACGGAACGAGGACAAGAACAGCGAACATCAAACAATGATCCGACAAGGACAGAAGCGGAAAACAGAGGGAGAAATAGGGACTCTAATCAGAGGTCAAAATAGGGGACAGGTGTGAAAGAGTAAATGAGGTAGTTAGGAGAATGAGGAACAGCTGGGAGCAGGAACGGAACGATAGAGAGAGAGAGAGAGAGGAGAGAGGGAGGGGGAGAGAGAGGGATAGAAAGAGGGAAAGAACCTAATAAGACCAGCAGGGGGAAACGAACAGAAGGGGAAGCACAAGGACAAGACATGACAATATATGACAAAACATGACAGTACCCCCCCACTCACCGAGCGCCTCCTGGCGCACTCGAGGAGGAACCCTGGCGGCAACGGAGGAAATCATAGATCAACAAACGGTCCAGCACGTCCCGAGAAAGAACCCAACTCCTCTCCTCAGGACCGTAACGGGAGACGATGAAGAGGGAATCTAGGGCTATTACTCTTATAAAAATGAGACACGGGTAGAGAACTGTAAGCGTTAGAGCAATCAGGACCAAACAGGCCAGGAGAGTAACAACTAGGGACAGACTGAGACACAGCAAGGCTAAGACCAGGAACAGGAGAGAGGCGGTGGCTGTGGACAGACTGAGACACAGCAAGTGCAGGAGCAGAACCAGGAGAGATGCGGTGGCAGGGGACAGACTGAGACACAGCAAGGGCAGGAGAGATGCGGTGGCTGGGGACAGACTGAGACCCAGCAAGACCAGGAGCAGAAGCAGAAAAAAAATTACCGGACTTATTCTGCGCGCAGTCCGAACAAGCAGCCACGAAACGGCGCGTGTCACGCTCCTGAGTAGGCCACCAAAATCGCTGGCGAATAGAAGCAAGCGTACCCCGAACGCCGGGGTGGCCAGCTAACTTGGCAGAGTGAGCCCACTGAAGAACAGCCAGACGAGTAGAGACAGGAACGAAAAGAAGGTTACTAGGACAGCGCGCGCGACGGAGTGTGAGTGAGTGCTTGCTTGACCTGTCTCTCAATTCCCCAGACATTCAACCCGACAACACGCCCCTCAGGGAGAATCCCCTCGGGATCGGTAGACGCTACAGAAGAACTGAAGAGACGGGATAAAGCATGAGGCTTGGTGTTCTTAGTACCCGGGCGATAAGAAATCACGAACTCGAAACGAGCGGAAAACAACGCCCAACGAGCTTGTCGCGCATTGAGTCGTTTGGCAGAACGGATGTACTCAAGGTTCTTTTGGTCAGTCCAAACGACAAAAGGGACGGTCGCCCCCTCCAACCACTGTCGCCATTCGCCTAAGGCTAAACGGATGGCGAGCAGTTCGCGGTTAGCCACATCATAGTTACGTTCCGACGGCGACAGGCGATGAGAAAAATACGCGCAAGGGTGGACCCCATCGTCAGTATGGGAGCGCTGGGACAGAATGGCTCCCACGCCCACCCCCGACGCGTCTACCTCGACAATGAACTGTTTAGTGACGTCAGGTGCAACAAGGACAGGAGCGGATGCAAAACGCTTCTTGAGGAGATCAGTACAACAATCATACGACCGGTGAGGAGGAAGGGAGTTGGCTCTGGACCGACTGAAGACCGTGCGCAGAGCATGATATTCCTCCGGCACTCCTGTCAAATCACGAGGTTCCTCCTGTGAAGAGGGAGCAGAAGAAACAGGAGGAATAGCAGACATTAAACATTTCACATGACAAGAAACGTTCCAGGAAAGGATAGAATTACTAGACCAATCAAAAGAAGGATTATGACACACTAGCCAGGGATGACCCAAAACAACAGGTGTAAAAGGTGAACAAAAAATCAAAAAAGAAATGGTCTCACTATGGTTACCAGATACTGTGAGGGTTAAAGGTAGTGTTTCACATAATATACTGGGGAGAGGACTACCATCCAAGGTGAACATGACCGTGGCCTCCCCTAACTGTCTGAGAGGAATGTCATGTTCCCGAGCCCAGGCTTCGTCCATAAAACAGCCCTCCGCCCCAGAGTCTATTAATGCACTGCAGGAACCTGCCGATCCGGTCCAGCGTAGATGGACCGGCAAGGTAGTACAGGTACTTGACGGAGAGGACAGTGTAGTAGCGCTTATCAGTCGCCCTCCGCTTACTGATGAGCTCTGGCCTTTAACTGGACATGAAATGACAAAATGACCAGCGGAACCGCAATAGAGACAGAGGCGGTTGGTGATTCTCCGTTCCCTCTCCTTAGTCGAGATGCGAATACCCCCCAGCTGCATGGGCTCAACACCTGAGTCAGTGGGGAAAGATGGTAGTGTCGGGGAGAGGGGGGACACAGTTAACGCGAGCTCTCTTCTATGAGCTCGGTGACGAAGATCTACCCGTCGGTCAATGCGAATAGCGAGTTCAATCAAAGAATCCACGCTGGATGGAACCTCCCGGGAGAGAATCTCATCCTTAACCTTAGCGTGGAGTCCCTGCTCGTTCCAGTTACTGGAGGCAGCAAGAGTGCGAAACTCTATAGAGTAATCCGTTATGGATCGATTACCTTGACATAGGGAAGACAGGGACCAGGAAGCTTCTTTCCCAAAAACAGAACGATCAAAAACCCGTATCATCTCCTCTTTAAAGTTCAGATAATCGTTAATACACTCAGCCCTTGCCTCCCAGATAGCTGTGCCCCACTCCCGAGCCCGACCAGTAAGGAGTGATATGACGTAGGCGATCCGAGCTCTCTCTCTTGAGTATGTGTTGGGCTGGAGAGAGAACACAATATCACACTGGGTGAGAAAGGAGCGGCACTCAGTGGGCTGCCCAGAGTAACATGGTGGGTTATTAACCCTAGGTTCCGGAGACTCGGAAGACCAGGAAGTAGCTGGTGGCACGAGACGAAGACTCTGAAACTGTCCTGAGAGGTCGGAGACCTGAGCGGCCAGGGTCTCAACGGCATGACGAGCAGCAGACAATTCCTGCTCGTGTCTGCCGAGCATCGCTCCCTGGAACTCGACAGTAGAGTAGAGAGAATCCGTAGTCGCTGGGTCCATTCTTGGTCGGATCATTCTGTTATGCTGGTGAATGAGGACCCAAAAGCGACTTTACAGAAACAGAGTTTATTCCAAGTCAAAACAGGAATACTGAAACCCTCTAGACAGTAGAGGGGAACAACTGAAGATGCGACCACAGACTGCAGGTCGCTTCAGGAAGGGGCAGGCCGTAGCTGATCTAGACACCTGCTCACACGCAGCATCTGAAGAAGGCAAAAAACATGACAGGACGGAACGAGGACAAGAACAGAGAACATCAAACAATGATCCGACAAGGACAGAAGCGGAAAACAGAGGGAGAAATAGGGACTCTAATCAGAGGGCAAAATAGGGGACAGGTGTGAAAGAGTAAATTAGATAGTTAGGAGAATGAGGAACAGCTGGGAGCAGGAACGGAACGATAGAGAGAGAGAGAGAGAGAGAGGGAGAGAGGGAGGGGGAGAGAGAGGGATAGAAAGAGGGAAAGAACCTAATAAGACCAGCAGGGGGAAACGAACAGAAGGGGAAGCACAAGGACAAGACATGACAATATATGACAAAACATGACACCCCTTTTCAGGACCAAGTCATTCAAAGATAATTCGGAGAAAGGAAACTTCACAGATCTTTGTAAAGGGTTTTAACACTGTTTCTCACTCTTGTTCAATGAACCATGAACAATGAATAAACATGCACCTGTGAAAACTTAGCACACTAATCAGGTTTTTCTATTGATTCAGAAAAACACAAAAAGAAAGATGCCCAGGGTCCCTGCTCATCTGCTCGAACGTGCCTTAGGCATGCAACAAGGAGGCATGAGGACTGCAGATATGGCCAGGGCAATAAATTGCAATGTTCGTACTGTGAGACGCCTAAGACAGCACTACAGGGAGATAGGACGGACAGCTGATCGTCCTCGCAGTGGCAGACCACATGTAACAACACCTGCACAGGATCGGTACATCCGAACATCACACCTGCAGGACAGGTACAGGAAGGCAAAAACAACTTCCCGAGTTACACCAGGAACGCACAATCCCTCCATCAGTGCTCAGACTGTCTGCAATAGGCTGAGAGAGGCTGGACTGAGGTCTTGTAGGTCTGTTGTAAGAAAGGTCCTCACCAGAAATCACTGGCAACAACGTGCCTATGGGCACAAACCCACCAAAAAGTGCTCTTCACTGGCGAGTCGCGGTTTTGTCTCACCCATGATGATGGTCTGGTTTCGCGTTTATCATAGAAGGAATGAGCGTTACACCGAGGCCTGTACTCTGTAGCGGGATCGATTTGGAGGTGGAGGGTCCGTCATGGTCTGGGGCGGTGTGTTACAGCATCATCGGACTGACTTGTTGTCATTGCAGGCAATCTCAACGCTGTGTGCAACAGGGAAGACAACCTCCTCTCTCATGTGGTACCCTTCCTGCAGGCTCATCCTGACATGACCCTCCAGCATGACAATGCCACCAGCCATACTGCTCATTCTGTGTGTGATTTCCTGCAAAACAGGAATGTCAGTGTTCTGCCATGGCCTGCGAATAGCCCGGATCTCAATCAAATTGAGCATGTCTGGGACCTGTTGGATCGGAGGGTGAGGGCTAGTGCCATTCAACCCAGAAATGTCCGAGAAATTGCAGAAACCTTGTTGGATGAGTGGAGTAACATCTCACAGCAAGAGCTGGCAAATCTGGTGCAGTCCATGAGGAGGAGATGCACTGCAGTACTTAATACAGCTGGTGGCCACACCAGATACCGACTGTCACTTTGATTTTTACCACCCCCCCTTTGTTCAGGGACACATTATTACATTTCTGTTAGTCACATGTCTGTGGAACTTGTTCAGTTTATGTCTCAATTGTTGAATCTTGTTATGTTCACACAAATATTTAAACATGTTAGTTTGCTGAAAATAGAGTTTATATAGAGTTGGGAAGTTTACATACACTTAGGTTGGAGTCATTAAAACTTGTTTTTTCAACCACTCTAAAAATGTCTTGCTAACAAACTATAGTTTTGGCAAGTCGGTTAGGACATCTACTTTGTGCTTGACACAAATAATTTTTTCAACCATTTTTTACAGACAGATTATTTCACTTACAATTCACTGTATCACAATTCCACAATTCCATAATGACCGTTCATATGTTTGGAGGAAAAAGGGGGAGACTTGCAATCCGAGGAACACCATCCCAACTGTGAAGCACGGGTGTGGCAGCAACATGTTGTGGGGTGCTTTGCTACAGGAGGGCCTGGTGCACTTTACAAAATAGATGGCATCATGAGGGAAGAAAGTTATGTGGATATATTGAAGCAAAATCTCGAGACATCAGTCAGGAAGTTAAACTTGGTCGCAAATGGGTCTTCCAAATGGACAATGACCACAAGCATACTTACAAAGTTGTGGCAAAATGGCTTAAGGACAAACAAGTCAAGGTATTGGAGTGGCCATCACAAAGCCCTCACCTCAAGCATATAGAAAATGTGTGGGCAGAACTGAAAAAGTGTGTGAAAGCAAGTAGACCTACAAACCTAACTCAGTTACACCAGCTCTGTCTGGAGGAATAGGCCAAAATTCCCCAAACTTATTGTGGGAAGCATGTGGAAGGCTACCCGAAACGTTTGACCCAAGTTAAACAATTTAAACTCAATGTTACCAAATACTAATTGAGTGTATGTAAACTTCTTGACCCACTGGGAATGTGATGAAAGAAATAAAAGCTGAAATAAATCGTTCTCGCTACTATTATTCTGACATTTCACATTCTTAAAATAAAGTGGTGATCCTAACTGACTTAAGACAGGATTAATTGTATTTGGCTAAGGTGCATGTAAACTTCCGACTTCAACTGTATGTGTATATATATATATATATATATATATATATATATATATATATATATATATATATATATATATATATTGTATATATGAAGATAATTACAATTATGTTTTGTCAGGCTCACAGAGAGTAAAATGCTGGCTCTCTGCGCAGGGTGATATTTCTCATTCAAGTGTGTGTATATCCTTGTGTGTGTGTGTGCCCCTGTGAGTGTGTGTAACAAAATGTGAGAAATGGGGGTTCATGAGTATTTCCTCTTCCCTCTGGCGTAACTAGCACAAGATGAATCTCCTCCTCCTCCTCCTCTTCATTTCACATTCAGCATCTCTTGGACAGCTAATTAGATAGACCCCTTGGACCTCGGTCTCAGTCTGCTGTAAATATATTGAGTACTGTGCTGATGTGGAGTGCTCCATAACTCCACAATGTATTTGGAATAGTACATGTATATTATATAGTGTTACTATGATGTTCTTGGCACTAGAACAGTGTAATGATGTTAAATGAGGAATTTAGATTTTAGATATAAAGTGCATTCGGAAAGTTTTCAGGCCCATTTCCTTTTTCCACATTTTGTTAAGTTACAGCCTTATTCTAAGATGGTTGAAATATGTTTTTTCATCATCAATCTACACACAATACCCCATCATGACAGAGAAAAAACACTTTTTTTAAAAATGTTTGCAAATTTATTACAAATAAAAACAGAAATACTATATTTACATAATTATTCAGACCCTTTGCTCTGAGACTCAAAATTGAGCTCAGGTCCATTTTGTTTCCATTGATCATCCCTGAGATGTTGCTACAACCCAAGAACCCAATGGTCACTCTGACAGAGCTCCAGAGCTTCCTCTATAGAGATGGGAGAACCTTCCAGAAGGACAACCATCTCTGCAGCACTCCACCAATCAGACCTTTATGGTAGTGTCCTGGTGGAAGCCACACCTCTGTAAAAGGCACATGACAGCCCGCTTGGAGTTTGCTAAAAGGCACCTAATGGACTCTCAGACCATGAGAAACAAGATTCTCTGGTGTGACAAAAAAAAAAAACACTGTTCGGCTTGAATGCCAAGCCTCACATTTGGGGGAAACTTGGCACCATTCCTATGTTGAAGAAGAGTGGTGGCAGCATCATGCTGTGGGGATGATTTCCAGAGGCAGGCACTGGGAGACTAGACATGATTAAGGGAAAGATGAACGGAGTAAAGTACAGAAAAATCCATGATGAAAACCTGCTCCAGAGTGCCCAGGACCTCAGACTGGGGCGAATGTTCACCTTCCAACATGACAACAATATTAAGCACACAGCTAAGACAATAGGTGATATCCTGAGAGAAGAGAGAGAAGAGACACTGGTGATATCCTGAGATAAAAGAGACACTGGTGATCAAGACCCAGGATGTCTTCATTGGGGCGGCAGGGTAGCCTAGTGTTTAGAGCGTTGGACTAGTAACCGGAAGGTTGCAAGTTCAAACACCCGAGCTGACGGACGGTACAAAAAATATGTCGTTCTGCCCCTGAACAGGAAGTTAACCCACTGTTCCTAGGCCGTCATTGAAAATAAGAATTTGTTCTTAACTGACTTTCCTAGTTAATTAAAGGTCAAATAAAAATGGTCAGTTTTGCTTTTTGTGGACAGCATATTTACTATAAAATGGTGGTAGACAGGGATTTTCGGTTCAGTCGTTGACCAGTCCTTCTCTCAATTCAATTCAAAAGGTTTTATTGGCATGGGAAAGATATGTATAAATTGTCAAATCAAGTGAAATAGATAATAAACAAAAGTGAAATAAACAAAAAAGTAACAGTAATCATTACACTCACAAAAGTTCCAAAGGAAAATAGACATTTCAAATGTCATTTTATGTCTATATACAGTGTTATGACGATGTGCAAATAGTGAAAGTACAAAATAGAAAATAAATAAACATAAATATAGGTTGTATTTTCAATGGTGTTTGTTCTTCACTGGTTGCCCTTTTATTGTGGCAACAGATCACAAATCTTGCTGCTGTGATGCCCACTGGTATTTCATCAAATAGATACGGGGGTTTATCAAAACTGGATTTGTTTTCACATTCTTTGTGGATCTGTGTAATCTGAGGGAAATATGTGTCTGTAATATTATTATACATTGGGCAGGGGGTTAAGAAGTGCAGCTCAGTTTCCACCTCATTTTGTAAGCAGTGAGCACATAGCCTGTCTTCGCTTGAGAGCCAGGTCTGCCTACGGCGGCCTCTCTCAATAGCAAGGCTATGCTCACTGTCTGTACATAGTCAAAGCGTTCCTCAATTTTGAGTCAGTCACAGTGGTCAGGTATTCTGCCACTGTGTACTCTTTTAAGGGCCAAATAGAATTCTAGTTTGCTATGTTTTTTTTATTCTTTCAATGTGTCAAGTAATTATCTTTTTGTTTTCTCTGGATTTAGTTGGGTCTAATTGTGTTGCTGTCCTGAGGCTATGTGGGGTCTGTTTGTGTTTGTGAACAGAGCCCCAGAACCAGCTTGCTTAGGGGACTCTTCTCTAGGTTAATCTCTCTGTAGGTGATGGCTTTGTTATGGAAGGTTTGGGAATCACTTCCTTTTAGGTGGTTGTAGAATTTAGAACTCAGGGGATGTTTTTTGGTGTTTGTCCCATTTCGTGAATTCTTCATTGGTGATTGGACCCCAGACCTCACAACGGTGGCAGAGTAGCCTAGTGGTTAGAGTGTTGGACTAGTAACCGGAAGGTTGCAAGTTCAGAACCCCCAAGCTGACAAGGTACAAATCTGTCATTCTGCCCCTGAACAGGTAGTTAGCCCACTGTTCCTAAGCAGTCATTGAAAATAAGAATTTGTTCTTAAACTGACTTGCCTGGTTAAATAAAGGTTTTAAAAAAACATAAAGGGCAATACTCTCTTTCTCTCTCACTCTGCATGCTGGGAGTGTTTGGTACATGCTGGGAATTGTATGAGCAAGTGTTGTCTGCGGTTAGATCGCTTGTGTTTTCTTCTTTTTTTCCTTTTCTTGGTGGTTTTCCCTTTTCTATTATTATTTTTACATTTGTTAGAATTAAGTATATTGTATTTCTTGTCGGAATTGCCCTGGTTGTGGCTGGGATGGCCGTCCCTGTCACTTCGGCAAGGCTTTAGGTGTGTTACTGAAGCTACTGTCACTGTGGAGGAGTTTCTCGTCGCCGTAGGAGAGAACGTAGGCTATGAGAATGTTGCGTATGCATCAAATCAAATCAAATCAAATGTATTTATATAGCCCTTCGTACATCAGCTGGTATCTCAAAGTGCTGTACAGAAACCCAGCCTAAAACCCCAAACAGCAAGCAATGCAGGTGTAGAAGCACGGTGGCTAGGAAAAACTCCCTAGAAAGGCCAAAACCTAGGAAGAAACCTAGAGAGGAACCAGGCTATGTGGGGTGGCCAGTCCTCTTCTGGCTGTGCCGGGTGGAGATTTTAACAGAACATGGCCAAGATGTTCAAATGTTCATAAATGACCAGCATGGTCAAATAATAATAAGGCAGAACAGTTGAAACTGGAGCAGCAGCACAGTCAGGTGGACTGGGGACAGCAAGGAGCCATCATGTCAGGTAGTCCTGGGGCACGGTCCTAGGGCTCAGGTCCTCTGAGAGAGAGAAAGAAAGAGAGAATTAGAGAGAGCATATGTGGGGTGGCCAGTCCTCTTCTGGCTGTGCCGGGTGGAGATTATAACAGAACGTGGCCAAGATGTTCAAATGTTCATAAATGACCAGCATGGTTGAATAATAGTAAGGCAGAACAGTTGAAACTGGAGCAGGAGCATGGCCAGGTGGACTGGGGACAGCAAGGAGTCCTCATGTCAGGTAGTCCTGGGACATGGTCCTAGGGCCCAGGCCAGTTGAAACTGGAGCAGCAGCATGGCCAGGTGGACTGGGGACAGCAAGGAGTCATCATGTCAGGTAGTCCTGGGGCATGGTCCTAGGGCTCAGGTCCTCCGAGAGAGAGAAAGAAAGAGAGAAGGAGAGAATTAGAGAACGCACACTTAGATTCACACAGGACACCTGAATAGGACAGGAGAAGTACTCCAGATAAACAAACTGACCCTAGCCCCCGACACAAACTACTGCAGCATAAATACTGGAGGCTGAGACAGGAGGGGTCAGGAGACACTGTGGCCCCATCCGAGGACACCCCCGGACAGGGCCAAACAGGAAGGATATAACCCCACCCACTTTGCCAAAGCACAGCCCCCACACCACTAGAGGGAAATCTTCAACCACCAACTTACCATCCTGAGACAAGGCCGAGTATAGCCCACAAAGATCTCCGACACGGTACAACCCAAGGGGGGACCCAGACAGGCCGACCACAACAGTGAATCAACCCACCCAGGTGACGCACCCCCCCAGGGACGGCACGAGAGAGCCCCAGCAAGCCAGTGACTCAGCCCCCGTAACAGGGTTAGAGGCAGAGAATCCCAGTGGAAAGAGGGGAACCGGCCAGGCAGAGACAGCAAGGGCGGTTCGTTGCTCCAGAGCCTTTCCGTTCACCTTCCCACTCCTGGGCCAGACTACACTCAATCATATGACCCACTGAAGAGATGAGTCTTCAGTAAAGACTTAAAGGTTGAGACCGAGTTTGCGTCTCTGACATGGGTAGGCAGACCGTTCCATAAAAATGGAGCTCTATAGGAGAAAGCCCTGCCTCCAGCTGTTTGCTTAGAAATTCTAGGGACAATTAGGAGGCCTGCCCGGTAAGAGTGACGGGGTACAGGAGGGGGTTCCGGTGGAGCTAGTCTCCCAGGTAGTGGAGAAGATGCCCGGTAAGAGTGACGGGGTACAGGAGGGGATTCCGGTGGAGCTAGTCTCCCAGGTAGTGGAGAAGATGCCCGGTAAGAGTGACGGGGTACAGGAGGGGGTTCCGGTGGAGCTAGTCTCCCAGGTAGTGGAGAAGATGCCCGGTAAGAGTGACGGGGTACAGGAGGGGGTTCCGGTGGAGCTAGTCTCCCAGGTAGTAGAGAAGATGCCCGGTAAGAGTGACGGGGTACAGGAGGGGGTTCCGGTGGAGCTAGTCTCCCAGGTAGTGGAGAAGATGCCCGGTAAGAGTGACGGGGTACAGGAGGGGATTCCGGTGGAGCTAGTCTCCCAGGTAGTAGAGAAGATGCCCGGTAAGAGTGACGGGGTACAGGAGGGGGTTCCGGTGGAGCTAGTCTCCCAGGTAGTGAAGATGCCCAGTAAGAGTGATGGGGTACAAGTGGGGAGTGTTGAGAGGGATGTGGCAGAGGGGAGTCAGGGGTCTGTGGCCTCAGTTGAGGAGGATCAGGAGAAGGATATCGACATCTATTTTCATATGGTAGCAGCTGGTGACGACTCAATTTACAATTTAGAGGAGGTAAAAAGTTTCCTGGATCAGATTTTTGGGAAAAGTCAGATTTTTTTATGTTGATAAGTTTGTGAGGTCAGCTGTGGTGTTACAGAAGACAGTGGGGTTAGACCAGTTGATTATGAAGAAGTGTTTCTGCTTGATGAAATGTGTTGCTGCTGTCCCGGCAGCAAAAGGTAGTGGGAAACGTGGTAAGGTTTAGAGAAAATTAAAACAGTGATGATGATCATGCCTCATAGTGTCACGCCCTGACCTTAGTATTCTTTGTTTTCTTTATTATTTTGGTTAGGTCATGGTGTGACATGGGTGATGTATGTGTTTTTCACCTGTCTAGGGGTTTTGTATGTCTATGGGTGTTCACTAGCCTAGGTGTTATGTATGTCTATGGTTGCCTAGATTGGTTCACAATTAGAGGCAGCTGTTTATCGTTGTCTCTGATTGGGAATCATGTTTAGGCAGCCATATTCCTTGGGTATTTCGTGGGTTGTCTATCGTTAGTTGCCTGTGTCTGCAATAAATATAAATATATATGTATATAATATATTTTGTTTGTTTAGTGTACTTTGTGTTCATTCGTCTTATATTAAAAGTATGTATTCACATCACGCTGCGTTTGGTCTCCTCACTACGACGATCAGGGTGTTTTTTAACCCTTGTCTGGTTTCTATGTAGTTTCTTCTGCTTTTCCTTTCTCTTTTCTATATGGAGGGACTAAGTGTAGGTTCTCTCAATATTAATGGGGGAAGGGAGAGGAATAAGAGGGCTTGGGTATTAGAAGTAACAAAACAGAAAGGGCTAAATGTAGTTTTTCTACAGGAGATACGTGATGAGGCTAACGGGGTTGACTAGGGTATGTGCTGGGAGGGGCAGCATATACTCAGTCATGGCACTAATTTAAATGCTGGGGTAGCAATTTTGTTTTCCTCATACTTAGGGGTGATTGTGTTATTTACAACAGAGATTGTCAAGGGTCGGTTTTTATTGGTCAATGTGGATGTTATATTTTTATTTTCTTTGTATTTTTTATGTTTATGCAACCAATGAGGGTACCGAGCGTATTGCTGTGACCAAGACAGTGTGACCAAGAGGGGTGTATGGTTTTAGGGAGGGACTGGAACTGTACAGTGGATTTTACTGTTGACCGCACTGCTGAAGAACCTCACCTGCGGTCAGCTACTTGCCTGTCTGGTCTATAACATGGGTTTGAGCTTTCTGATGTGTGGAGAGTAAGGAATGCAAAAGTTAGGCAGTACACATGGTTACAAGTTAATGAAGGTGGAGTCAGTGCAGCAAGTTTAGACAGGTTGTATGTATCTGAGCACTACTGTAGTAGGGTTGGAAGGTTAGACAGGTTGTATGTATCTGAGCACTACTGTAGTAGGGTTGGAAGTTTAGACAGGTTGTATGTATCTGAGCACTACTGTAGTAGGGTTGGAAGGTTAGACAGGTTGTATGTATCTGAGCACTACTGTAGTAGGGTTGGAAGGTTAGACAGGTTGTATGTATCTGAGCACTACTGTAGTAGGGTTGGAAGGTTAGACAGGTTGTATGTATCTGAGCACTACTGTAGTAGGGTTGGAAGGTTAGACAGGTTGTATGTATCTGAGCACTACTGTAGTAGGGTTGTAAGGTTAGACAGGTTGTATGTATCTGAGCACTACTGTAGTAGGGTTGGAAGGTTAGACAGGTTGTATGTATCTGAGCACTACTGTAGTAGGGTTGGAAGGTTAGACAGGTTGTATGTATCTGAGCACTACTGTAGTAGGGTTGGAAGGTTAGACAGGTTGTATGTATCTGAGCACTACTGTAGTAGGGTTGGAAGGTTAGACAGGTTGTATGTATCTGAGCACTACTGTAGTAGGGTTGGAAGGTGTGACATTACCCCTGTGGGGTTTTCTGATCATCATAATGTGACTGTTGATATTCAATTGTCCTGTCCACAAAGCTCATCACCTTACGGGTATTTTAATGATAAGTTGTTACATGATGTCATGTTTTGTGAATTTTTTGTTGTTGTTTTTGGAAAAATGGAGGGTTATTAAATGGAATTTTGAGTCCTTGAGGCAATGGTGGGATGGCCCAGGATACGAGTGTTTTGTCAACAGTATACTGCGCTGTCTCCTATTGAAGTTAAAGAGACTATCAGGGCCCTTGAACAGGACATCAAATATATTGAGTTGAAGTTGTTCAGTCAGAATGACCCTGGACTAGTCATGAACTTACAGGACAAGAGACAAGAACTGAGGTTGTTTTTACATGAAAGAGTGAACGGGGGGGGGGGTGATTAGTTCTTGCTTTGCTACACTCAAGGATTAGGAAGCTCCTAGCGCCTTTTTAAAAAACCTAGCGCAGTCGACATTGCAACGCAGACAGATGGTCTGATTTAGTCTCACTGATGGGAAGGTGACCACGGATGACAGTGAAATGAGCCATCATGCTGTGGATTTCTACTCTGCCCTCTATAAGGTTGAAGGATTGTAATTCTCTGTGTGCTGAACAGTTGTTACATGGACTTCCTCAATTAGGCCCTGAGCAGAAATCTGCTTTGGACTCTAACATTACTCTGCAGGAGCTGTCCACTCCAGTTATGCAGCTTTCATCAGGCCGAGCCCCTGGCATCGATGGTGTACCATCTGAATTCTATTAGCACTTTTGAGGGTCTATTGGGGGGTATTTTATGAAGTGGTGTGTGATTCTCTTCCTAAAGCCTGTCAATGTGTTCTGCTTTCATTGGATATGGCTCTTTAAAAAAAACTGGTGACCGGTTGCATTGCTGTGTACAGAATATTACATTATATCTAAGTGTCTCTAAAACAGGTTGCACCAGTACTTTTTCAAAATAATGCAAGCCTTTGGGTTTGGGGTTGTTTTTTTGTCTTGGAAGAGTTTACTGTATGCTGGGGCCTCATGTATGGTGATTGTGGGGGGTGGTTTGAGTTGCCCCATCCCCTTCCAAAGGGGTATCAGGGAGGGATGCCCAATTTCAGGACAGTTATATTGTCTTGCAATTGAACCAATACTTTGTTTTCTAAGAGGCTTACTGCTTTCACTGTGCCAGGGGTAATGAAGGGTCCCACAATAGCACTGTCTGCGTACGCAGATGACCCAAAAGGTTTTATTACAGGGGTGGGGATGTAAAGGTTCTCTCAAACGCTTAGAAGATGTATGAGGCCTCCTCAGCTACAGTCAATTGGGAAAAGCGTGAATCGCTATGTGCAGGTCAGCTTCAGATGGTGTCCGCTCCACGTTTACCACGGGGGGATTCAGTGGGGCAGAGATGGGATGAAGACTTTGGGGGATCTTCTAGGCTCTGATAGCTTTCAAAAACAGAACTGTGAGGTTGTAGTAGAGAAAGTGTGTGCCAGATTATCTAGATGGAAATGGGTGCTACCCCAGCAGTCTTATAGGGGAAGGGTGCTGGTAGCCAATAATCTATCCACCTCTACCCCGTGGCACAGAATAATGATTTTACAGCTACCGGGGGGGGGGGGGGGTCTGATACAAGAGCTTCAGAGGACCCTTGTCAATTTCATCTGGTCTGGACAACACTGGATTAAAGCTGCAGCCCTGTACTTGCCAGTGCACGAGTGTGGGCAAGGCCTGGTGGACATTTCTTTTAGGCTTTCCGGCTTCAAGCAGCCCAGAGACTGTTGTACAGTGACGGTTCTAGCTGGGTTGGCACAGCCTACACATTGATGAGGAGAGTGGACTGTTTGGGCATAAACAATCATCTTTTTCTCTTAAAGCTAGAGGGGGGGTGATTTGTCTGGTCTGACTCCATTTTATGAGTCTGTTATGCAGGCTTGGAGAGTTTTCATCATGTCCTGTAAGGACGACACACCACTGGGGATATGGGTTTTTGAAGAGACTATTTTTTATAACACTGCCTTCCAGTCCCATGCTATGGGTTCAGCCAGCCTACATTCTTGCCTGTTAGGTGTGGCGTGTACCAAGCTGGGTCATCTGATGCGGAGCAGGAGCAGATCGTTGGAGGAGCGGGGAGAAAGAGTGGGGATCCGATCATCTCGCCTACTCAGGAAGGTCGTAGCTGAGGTCTGCAATTCCTTGCCAGTACCGCATCGACTGACACTTCCAAATCTGATCTGTGGACGGAGGGTCTGGATGATGTGTTCCCTGTGCTGAATGTTAGTGTTGCATTAGGGGCATTCGAGGAGGACGTGGGGATGCTGCTTTCCTTCCATACACCGGATCTGGGGGATTTCAAGGTGGTGGGAAAGAAGGCGATGTACAAAATCGACGTCAAAATGTCCCATGCTACTTCCCGGGAAGGGGAATTATTGTCGAGGTGGACAAGTGTGTTTGGTCCAGGTGCCTCCCCAAAAGGCTGTTGGCGGTCTTTATACAAACTGCCTATTGAAAAGAGTCCTCCAATGGAGGATAATACATGGAGCCATAGCCACCAATATGCATCTGGTACACCTGGATCCTACTGTTGGGGAGGGGTGTTCATTCTGTGCTTAGTCTGAAACTTTGTCATATCTGTTCTTACAGTGGTTGGTCGGGATGATTGACCTGATCAACTTAAATCTAATCAAAATGTATTTGTCACATGCGCCGAATACAACAGGTTTAGTAGACCTTACAGTGAAATGCTTACTTACAAGTACATCACTAGTTGGTTCTCAGCTCTTCCCAACAGTTTATATTTGGGCTAAAGTACAGGTTTAGTCGAAGGTGTGTAGTTCCCTTGCTTAACTTTGTGTCAGGGGCAGCTAAATTAGCAGTTTGGAAGACACAAATAACAGTATTCGGGATAGGGTCTGTGGATGTGATGGGAATGCTGGAGGGCATGTTGGCATCGAGACTGAGAGTTGAGTTTGTCTATTACAAAATGGGTAACAACATTGGGCTGTTTATGAAAATATGGGGTATTCAGAGGCTGTTGTGCTTAGTTACTGTGGAGGAACATTTGGTGTTGTGTTTTTAGTTGATGTGTAACCATGGTTTTGATCGTTTGAGTGTTTATTGTGTTGTGGGTTCCCAGACCAAAAAAAGGTTATTTAAAACTCAAACTCTCTCTCGCTCTCTCTTGCAGCTGTGATTGCACACTGTGGTATTTCACCCAATAGATATGGGAGTTTATCAAAATTTAATTTGTTTTCGAATTCTTTGTGGGTCTGTGTAATCTGAGGGAAATATGTGTCTCTAATACAGTGATAGTTTTGGCAGGAGGTTAGGAATTACAGCTCAGTTTCCACCTCATTTTGTGGGCAGTGTGCACATAGCTTGTCTTCTCTTGAGAGCCAGGTCTGCCTACGGCGGCCTTTCTCAATAGCAATGCTCACTGAGTCTGTACATAGTCAAATATTTCCTTAATTCTGGGTCTGTTTAGGGCCAAATAGCATTCTAGTTTGCTATGTTTTTTTTGTAAATTCTTTCCAATTCTGATTTTTGGGTGTTTTACATTATGCAGGGAGGATATTTTTGCAGAATTCTGCATGCAGAGTCTCAATTTGGTGTTTGTCCCATTTAGTGAATTATTGTTTAGTGAGCGGATCCCAGACCTCACATCCATAAAGGGAAATGTGTTCTATAACTGATCCTAATTTATATGTCAAATTGTATGTTCCTTTTGATGGCATAGAAGGACCTTCTTGCCTTGTCTCTCAGATCTTTCACAGCTTAATGGAAGTTACCTGTGGCTCTGATGTATGTATAGTTTTTTTGTGCTCTAGGACAGTGGTTCCCAAACTTTATATAGTCCCGTACCCATTCAAACATTTAACCTCCAGCTGCGTACCCCCTCTAGCATCAGAGTCAGCGCACTCTCAAATGTTGTTTTTTGCCATCATTGTAAGCCTGCCACACACACACACTATATGATACATTTACTAAACATAAGAATGAGTGTGAGTTTTGGTCACAACCCGGCTCGTGGGAAGTGACAAAGAGCTCTTATAGGACCAGGGCACAAATAATAATATCATAATAATCAATCATTTTGCTCTTTATTTACATATAAAACTTTATTTGTTCATAGAAAATTGTGAATAACTCACCACAGGTTAACGAGAAGGATGTGCTTGAAAGGATGCACATAACTCGGAAATATTTGGTTGTGTTGGAGAGAGTCTCAGTCGTAAATCATTTTCCACACACCTGTATTTAGTTTGAATGCTAGCGAGGGCCGAGAATCCACTCTCACATTGGTACGTGGTTCCAAAGTGCATCAGTATCTTAACAGAGCATTTTGCCAAGGCAGGATACTCTGAGCGCAGCCCAATCCAGAAATCTGGCAGTGGCTTCTGATTCAATTTAATTTTCACAGAACCAAAATTTCGATGAGGCTCTCTTGTTCAGATATTGGTAAGTGGACTGGAGGCGGGCATGAAAGGGATAATGAATACAGTTGTTTGTGTCGTCCATTTCGGGAAAGTACCTGCGTAATTACATTTACATTTACATTTAAGTCATTTAGCAGACGCTCTTATCCAATTACACACCCAACTCACTCAGGTGCTTCGCTATATCACATTTGACATTGTTGATAAGCTTGAGTTAATTTGCACACAAAACATCATGCAATGTTGGAAAGACCTGTGTGTTGTCCTTGTTAATGCAGACAGAGAAGAGCTCCAACTTCTTAATCATAGGCTCAATTTTGTCCCCCACATTGAATATAGTTGCAGAGAGTCCCTGTAATCCTAGATTCAGATTATTCAGGCGAGAGAAAAATCACCCAGATAGGCCAGTCGTGTGAGAAACTCGTCATCATGCAAGGGGTCAGACAAGTGAAAATTATGGTCAGTAAAGAAAACTTTAAGCTCGTCTCTCAATTTAAAAAAAGGTGTCAATACTTGGAGCCATGATAACCAGCGCACTTCTTTCTGTATGTTGTAAAAGTGTTACATGGTCGCTGCCCATATCATTGCATAGTGCAGCAAATACAAGAGAGTTCAGGCGCCTTGCTTTAACAAAGTTAACAATTTTCACTATGTCCAAAACGTATTTCAAGCTGTCAGGCATTCCTCTGGCAGCAAGAGCCTATCAGTGGATGCTGCAGTGTACCCAAATGGTGTTGGGAGCAATTACTTGCATGCCCGTTACCACTCCACTGTGTCTCTCTGTCATGGATTTTGCGCCATCAGTACAGATATCACCACATATTGACCAACAAAGTCCATTTGATGTCACAAAGCTGTACAGTGCTTTAATAATATCCTCTCCTGTTGTCCTGGTTTCCAGTGGTTTCCAGAAGAGGATGTCTTCCTTAAACATTTTTTACCCATTTATCCATTCTGGAGCAAACAGAATGAGCAGTAGATACGTTTGGCTACATACAGACCATTAGTGGAATTTCCGCAAGAGAGTAACGGTGAATGTGATTGGATGTGAATTATTTGACTAGGCTACCTGTATTTGACATTGCGTTTTTATTTCGATGAACACTAGATCTTTTAATTGTATTTTTCCGGCGGTGAAATGAGGCTACTCAAGCAAGAAATAAAAGTATTCCAAATGTATAGCCCCATTGGAAAATATAAATGGACTGTTTGAAAATGTAAAGTAAAATATATATATATATACAGTCATATGAAAAAGTTTGGGCACACCTCTGAGGCTGCATAATAATTTACTCTGTCGTCACAGAAAATGATCACAGTGGCATGCCATTCCTTTTCTAATGAAAACTGAGTACTGGGGTATTGACCAGACAAAGATTCTTAGTGTAGAAATATTAAGTTGTATGAAATTAAATCAGATGTGAAAAATAGGCTATGTAAAAATGTGGGCACCCTTGTCATTCTGTTGACTTGAATACCTGCAACTACTTAGCACTGATTAATTGGAACACACAATTGGTTTGGTGAGCTCATTAAGCCTTGAACTTCCAATCATGGGAAAAGGTATTTAAGGTGGCCAGTTGCAAGTTGTTGTTCTCTTTGACTTTCTGAACAGTGGCAACATGGGTGCCTCAAAACAACTCGCAAATGACCTGAAAACAAAGATTGTTCAACATTCAACATGGTTTAGAGGAAGGCTACAAAAAGCTATCGCAGAGATTTAAGCTGTCAGTGTCCACTGTGAGGAACATAGTGATGAAATGGAAGACCACAGGCACAGTTCTTGTTAAGGCCAGAATGCGAAGGATGGTGAGAACGGTCAAAAACAGTCCAAAGACCACCTCGAAAGAATTACAACATCATCTTGCTGCAGATGGTGTCACTGTGCATCATTCAACAATTCAGCGCACTTTGCACAGTGAGAAGCTGTATGGGAGAGTGAATAAGCATTTTCTGCACACAAGCCACAAACAGAGTAGCTTGAGGTATGCAAACGCACATTTGGACAAACAAACTTCATTCTGGAATAAGGTGCTGTGGACTGATGAAACAAAAATCGAGTTATTTGGTCGTAACAAGGGACGTTGTGCGGCAAAAGAACACAGCGTTCCAAGAAAAACACTTGCTACCCACAGTCAAATTTGGTGGGGGTTCCATCATGCTGTGGGGCTGTGGGGCTGTGTGGCCAGTGCCGGGAATCTTGTTAAAGTTTAAGGTCACATGGATTCCATTCAATATCAGCAGATTCTTGGGAATCACTGGACTGGAGATGTTTTGTAAGGAGGAATGTTCAAAAATACCTTCATCCACAATCCAGACACTCATTAGAGACTATGGGAAGCGTATAGAGGCTGTTATTTTAGCAAAAGAAGGCTCTACTAAATATTGATGTGATTTTTCTATTGGGGTGCACAAATTTATGCACCTGTCTAATTTTGTTTTGATGCATATTGCACATTTTCTGTTAATCCAATAAACCTCATTTCACTACTGCAATATTACTGTGTCCATCAGTTATTTGATAGATCAAAATGAAATTGCTGATCCAAACACACAATTATTTATAAATGGAAATCATGGAAATTGTCAGGGGTGCCCAAACTTTTTCATACGACTGTCTATACAGTGGCGTATTCACCCCCCCTTGGCATTTTTCCTGTTTTGTTGCCTTACAACCTGGAATTAACATGGATATTTGGGGACTTTGTATCACTTGATTTACACAACATGCCTACCGCTTTGAAGATACAACATTTATTTTATTGTGAAACAAACAAGAAAAAAGACACAAAAAAAAACAGAAAACTTGAGCATAACTATTCACCCCAAAGTCAATACTTTGTAGAGCCGCATTTTGCGCCAAATACAGCTGCAAGTCTCTTGGGGTATGTTTCTATAAGCTTAGGATTTTTACCCATTCTTCAAATCAAAACTGCTCCAGCTCCTTCAAGTTGGATGTGTTCCGCTGGTGTACAGTGATCTTTAAGTCATAACACAGATTCTCAATTGGATTGAGGTCTGGGCTTTGACTAGGCCATTACAAGACATTTAAATGTTTCACCTTATACCATTTGAGTGTTGCTTTAGCAGTATGCTTAGGGTTGTCCTGAAGGAACACATCTCTGGAAGACAAACAGAATTTCCCTGTATTGAGCGCATTCCATCGTTCCTTAAATTCTGACCAGTATCCCAGTCCTTGCCAATGAAAAACATCCCCACAGCATGATGCTGCCACCACCATGATTCACTGTGGGGATTGTATTCTCGGGGTGATGAGAGGTGTTGGGTTTGTGCCAGACATAGTGTTTTCCTTGATGGCCAATAAACTACATTTTAGTGTCATCTGACCAGAGTACCTTCTTCCATATGTTTGGGGAGTCTCCCACATGCCTTTTGACAAAAAAACAAACGCAATTGCTCATTTATTATTTTAAGCAATGTTTTCTTCTGGCCACTCTTCCGTAAATTCCAGCTCAGTGGAGTGTACGGCTTAAAGTGGTCCTATGGACAAATACTCAGATCTCCGCTGGGGAGCTTTGCAGCTCCTTTAGGGTTATCTTTGGTCTCTTTGTTGCCTCTCTGATTATTAATGCCCTCCTTGCCTAGTCTGTGAGTTCTCTTGGCAGGTTTGTTGTGGTGCCATATTCTTTCCATTTTTTTAATAATGGATTTAATGGTGCTCCGTGGGATGTTGATAGTTTCAGATATATTTTTTAAACCCAACCCTGATCTGTACTTCTACACAACTTTGTCCCTGACCTGTTTGGAGAGCTCCTTGGTCTTCATGGTGTCGCTTGCTTGGTGCTGTCCCTTGCTTAGTGGTGTTGCAGACTCTGGAGCCTTTCAGAACAGGTGTATATACAGTGCCTTGCGAAAGTATTCAGCCCCCTTGAACTTTGCGACCTTTTGCCACATTTCAGGCTTCAAACATAAATATATAAAACTTTATTTTTTTGTGAAGAATCAACAACCAAGTGGGACACAATCATGAAGTGGAACGACATTTATTGGATATTTCAAACTTTTTTAACAAATCAAAATCTGAAAAATTGGGCGTGCAAAATTATTCAGCCCCTTTACTTTCAGTGCAGCAAACTCTCTCCAGAAGTTCAGTGAGGATCTCTGAATGATCCAATGTTGACCTAAATGACGAATGATGATAAATACAATCCACCTGTGTGTAATCAGGGCTCCGGGCAGCCGAGCGGAAATGGAGGAAAACTCGCCTCCCTGCGGACCTGGCATCCTTTCACTCCCTCCTCTCTACATTTTCCTCCTCTGTCTCTGCTGCTAAAGCCACTTTCTACCACTCTAAATTCCAAGCATCTGCCTCTAACCCTAGGAAGCTCTTTGCCACCTTCTCCTCCCTCCTGAATCCTCCTCCCCCTCCCCCCCCTCCTCCATCTCTGCAGATGACTTCGTCAACCATTTTGAAAAGAAGGTGGACGACATCCGATCCTCGTTTGCTAAGTCAAACGACACCGCTGGTTCTGCTCACACTGCCCTACCCTGTGCTCTGACCTCTTTCTCCCCTCTCTCTCCAGATGAAATCTCGCGTCTTGTGACGGCCGGCCGCCCAACAACCTGCCCGCTTGACCCTATCCCCTCCTCTCTTCTCCAGACCATTTCCGGAGACCTTCTCCCTTACCTCACCTTGCTCATCAACTCATCCCTGACCGCTGGCTACGTCCCTTCCATCTTCAAGAGAGCGAGAGTTGCACCCCTTCTGAAAAAACCTACACTCGATCCCTCCGATGTCAACAACTACAGACCAGTATCCCTTCTTTCTTTTCTCTCCAAAATTCTTGAACGTGCCGTCCTTGGCCAGCTCTCCCGCTATCTCTCTCTGAATGACCTTCTTGATCCAAATCAGTCAGGTTTCAAGACTAGTCATTCAACTGAGACTGCTCTTCTCTGTATCACGGAGGCGCTCCGCACTGCTAAAGCTAACTCTCTCTCCTCTGCTCTCATCCTTCTAGACCTATCGGCTGCCTTCGATACTGTGAACCATCAGATCCTCCTCTCCACCCTCTCCGAGTTGGGCATCTCCGGCGCGGCCCACGCTTGGATTGCGTCCTACCTGACACGTCGCTCCTACCAGGTGGCGTGGCGAGAATCTGTCTCCTCACCACGCGCTCTCACCACTGGTGTCCCCCAGGGCTTTGTTCTAGGCCCTCTCCTATTCTCGCTATACACCAAGTCACTTGGCTCTGTCATAACCTCACATGGTCTCTCCTATCATTGCTATGCAGACGACACACAATTAATCTTCTCCTTTCCCCCTTCTGATGACCAGGCGGCGAATCGCATCTCTGCATGTCTGGCAGACATATCAGTGTGGATGATGGATCACCACCTCAAGCTGAACCTCGGCAAGACGGAGCTGCTCTTCCTCCCGGGGAAGGACTGCCCGTTCCATGATCTCGCCATCACGGTTGACAACTCCATTGTGTCCTCCTCCCAGAGCGCTAAGAACCTTGGTGTGATCCTGGACAACACCCTGTCGTTCTCAACTAACATCAGGCGGTGGCCCGTTCCTGTAGGTTCATGCTCTACAACATCCGCAGAGTACGACCTTGCCTCACACAGGAAGCGGCGCAGGTCCTAATCCAGGCACTTGTCATCTCCCGTCTGGATTACTGCAACTCGCTGTTGGCTGGGCTCCCTGCCTGTGCCATTAAACCCCTACAACTCATCCAGAACGCCGCAGCCCGTCTGGTGTTCAACCTTCCCAAGTTCTCTCACGTCACCCCGCTCCTCCGCTCTCTCCACTGGCTTCCAGTTGAAGCTCGCATCCGCTACAAGACCATGGTGCTTGCCTACGGAGCTGTGAGGGGAACGGCACCTCAGTACCTCCAGGCTCTGATCAGGCCCTACACCCAAACAAGGGCACTGCGTTCATCCACCTCTGGCCTGCTCGTCTCCCTACCACTGAGGAAGTACAGTTCCCGCTCAGCCCAGTCAAAACTGTTCGCTGCTCTGGCCCCCCAATGGTGGAACAAACTCCCTCACGACGCCAGGACAGCGGAGTCAATCACCACCTTCCGGAGACACCTGAAACCCCACCTCTTTAAGGAATACCTAGGATAGGATAAGTAATCCTTCTCACCCCCCCCCTTAAGATTTAGATGCACTATTGTAAAGTGACTGTTCCACTGGATGTCATAAGGTGAATGCACCAATTTGTAAGTCGCTCTGGATAAGAGCGTCTGCTAAATGACTTAAATGTAATGTAAATGTAATCAAGTCTCCGTATAAATGCACCTGCACTGTCTCAGAGGTCCGTTAAAAGCGCAGAGAGCATTATGAAGAACAAGGAACACACCAGGCAGGTCTGAGATACTGTTGTGAAGAAGTTTAAAGCCGGATTTGGATACAAAAAGATATCTCAAGCTTTAAACATCCCAAGGAGCACTGTGCAAACGATAATAATGAAATGGGAAGAGTATCAGACCACTGCAAATCTACCAAGAACTGGCCGTCCCTCTAAACGTTCAGCTCATACAAGGAGAAGACTGATCAGAGATGCAGCCAAGAGGCCCATGATCACTCTGGATGAACTGCAGATATCTACAGCTGAGGTGGGAGACTCTGTCCATAGGACAACAATCAGTCATATATTGCACAAATCTGGCCTTTATGGAAGAGTGGCAAGAAGAAAGCAATTTCTTAAAGATATCCATAAAAAGTGTTGTTTACAGTTTGCCTCAAGCCACCTGGGAGAAGCTGAGAATCTCCCAGAAATGTAGACTACAAATGTATAATCATGTCATATTTTCTTGGATACTGACTCGTGTCTTTTACAACATTTACACCATCTCTAGCCCATTCTATTATACATCCACTGCCTAAATATTCTCCTTGTTCACACCATGTTTTGCAACCTTTAATTGGACAGCAACTGTGACATTAACCTTCAACAAGATCAGAAACTGTGATATTAACTTTCAGTTTCAAGACCAGAAACTGGGAGATTAAACTTCAGCTTCAAGACCAGAATCTGGGAGATTAACCTTCAGCTTCATGACCAGAACCTGGGAGATTAACCTTCAGCTTCATGACCAGAAACTGAGGGATTAACCTTCAGCTTCAAGACCAGAACCTGGGAGATTAACCTTCAGCTTCAAGACCAGAACCTGGGAGATCAACCTCCAAGATCTGTGCACATATACCTTTTACTTCAATTAGACTTTATCAGTCAAGATCTTCTCTTGGAACAATAAATGATGGGATGGTAAAGAGGATTTGAAAAATGCAGAATAGCTGTCATGAATTGGCAGTAGATCAGGTCCACAACCCTTCCCTGTCAGCTGCCTCTTCCACATTAGTACCACCTTGATGTTAAAGTAGGCATTTGTTTAGATTTTTCTGTTCCATCAGAAGACTGAGGAGAAAGAGTGACGAGTCTGAGAGGCACTAAAAACTAGCATGGCTGACTTTCAATGTTTCACTGTCTCTTAATATACTAACGGTTTCACTGTCTCTTCATGAACCTACTGATTCACTGTCTCTTTATGAACTGACTGTTTCACTGTCTCTTCATATACTGACTGTTTCACTGTCTCTTCATATACTGACTGTTTCACTGTCTCTTCATATACTGACTGTTTCACTGTCTCTTCATATACTGACTGTTTCACTGTCTCTTTATGAACTGACTGTTTCACTGTCTCTTTATGAACTGACTGTTTCACTGTCTCTTCATATACTGACTGTTTCACTGTCTCTTCATATACTGACTGTTTCACTGTCTCTTCATATACTGACTGTTTCACTGTCTCTGTTTCACTGTCTCTTCATATACTGACTGTTTCACTGTCTCTTCATATACTGACTGTTTCACTGTCTCTTCATATACTGACTGTTTCACTGTCTTCTTCACTGTCTCTTATACTGACTGTTTCACTGTCTCTTCATGAACTGACTGTTTCACTGTCTCTTCATATATGACTGTTTCACTGTCTCTTCATATACTGACTGTTTCACTGTCTCTTCATATACTGACTGTTTCACTGTCTCTTCATACTGACTGTTTCACTGTCTCTTTATGATACTGACTGTTTCACTGTCTCTTCATATACTGACTGTTTCACTGTCTCTTCATATACTGACTGTTTCACTGTCTCTTCATATACTGACTGTTTCACTGTCTCTTCATGTACTGACTGTTTCACTGTCTCTTCATATATGACTGTTTCACTGTCTCTTCATATACTGACTGTTTCACTGTCTCTTCATATACTGACTGTTTCACTGTCTCTTCATATACTGACTGTTTCACTGTCTCTTCATATACTGACTGTTTCACTGTCTCTTCATGTTTCACTACTGACTGTTTCACTGTCTCTTCATATGACTGACTGTTTCACTGTCTCTTCATATACTGACTGTTTCACTGTCTCTTCATATACTGACTGTTTCACTGTCTCTTCATATACTGACTGTTTCACTGTCTCTTCATATACTGACTGTTTCACTGTCTCTTCATATACTGACTGTTTCACTGTCTCTTCATGATACTGACTGTTTCACTGTCTCTTCATATACTGACTGTTTCACTGTCTCTTCATATACTGACTGTTTCACTGTCTTCTTCATGTTTCACTGACTGACTGTTTCACTGTCTCTTCATATACTGACTGTTTCACTGTCTCTTCATGTTTACTGACTGTTTCACTGTCTCTTCATATACTGACTGTTTCACTGTCTCTTCATATACTGACTGTTTCACTGTCTCTTCATATACTGACTGTTTCACTGTCTCTTCATCTTCATACTGACTGTTTCACTGTCTCTTCATATACTGACTGTTTCACTGTCTCTTCATATACTGACTGTTTCACTGTCTCTTCATATACTGACTGTTTCACTGTCTCTTCATATACTGACTGTTTCACTGTCTCTTCATGTTTACTGACTGTTTCACTGTCTCTTCACTGTCTCTTATACTGACTGTTTCACTGTCTCTTCATGTACTGACTGTTTCACTGTCTCTTCATATACTGACTGTTTCACTGTCTCTTCATATACTGACTGTTTCACTGTCTCTTCATGTACTGACTCTTTCACTGTCTCTTCATATACTGACTGTTTCACTGTCTCTTCATATACTGACTGTTTCACTGTCTCTTCATGTACTGACTGTTTCACTGTCTCTTTATGAACTGACTGTTTCACTGTCTCTTTATGAACTGACTGTTTCACTGTCTCTTCATATACTGACTGTTTCACTGTCTCTTCATATACTGACTGTTTCACTGTCTCTTCATATACTGACTGTTTCACTGTCTCTTTATGAACTGACTGTTTCACTGTCTCTTCATATACTGACTGTTTCACTGTCTCTTCATATACTGACTGTTTCACTGTCTCTTCATATACTGACTCTTTCACTGTCTCTTCATATACTGACTGTTTCACTGTCTCTTCATATACTGACTCTTTCACTGTCTCTTCATATACTGACTGTTTCACTGTCTCTTCATATACTGACTGTTTCACTGTCTCTTCATGTACTGACTGTTTCACTGTCTCTTCATATACTGACTGTTTCACTGTCTCTTCATATACTGACTGTTTCACTGTCTCTTCATATACTGACTGTTTGACTGTTTCACTGTCTCTTCATATACTGACTGTTTCACTGTCTCTTCATGTACTGACTGTTTCACTGTCTCTTCATATACTGACTGTTTCACTGTCTCTTCATGTACTGACTGTTTCACTGTCTCTTCATATACTGACTGTTTCACTGTCTCTTCATATACTGACTGTTTCACTGTCTCTTCATGTACTGACTCTTTCACTGTCTCTTCATATACTGACTGTTTCACTGTCTCTTCATGTACTGACTGTTTCACTGTCTCTTCATATACTGACTGTTTCACTGTCTCTTCATGTACTGACTGTTTCACTGTCTCTTCATGTACTGACTCTTTCACTGTCTCTTCATGTACTGACTGTTTCACTGTCTCTTCATATACTGACTGTTTCACTGTCTCTTCATATACTGACTGTTTCACTGTCTCTTCATATACTGACTGTTTCACTGTCTCTTCATATACTGACTGTTTCACTGTCTCTTCATGTACTGACTGTTTCACTGTCTCTTCATGTACTGACTGTTTCACTGTCTCTTCATGTACTGACTCTTTCACTGTCTCTTCATGTACTGACTGTTTCACTGTCTCTTCATGTACTGACTCTTTCACTGTCTATTCATAATGTCTGAAGAACAATCCAAGAGCCTCATCTTTCTAGAGCCAGCGCTATCTCCATCCCAAATGACCCTTCTCCTTGGTTGTGTCCCAAATGGTACTCTATTCCCTTTGTACTGCGCCATAGGGCTCTGGTCAATTGTAGTGCACTGAATAGGGAATAGGGTGCCATTTTTCAATTTAATTCTCCCCTCTGTCTCCATCCATCAATGAATCATTCCTTTGTAGTCCGCCATTTCCCAAACCAACCCCGACCATCCTCGTCCACCCTTCCTTGTTCAATATTTAATATGTGCCTAGTGACAAGTCTCTCTTGTTATTGGCACTACAGAACTAATATACGTGTCAGTAGCTCCGCTACTTTTCCAGCGTCTGAACGAATACTAGGCTGGAGTAATCTTACGTGTATTACAACAAAATCATTTGAAGAATGTCATTGTGTATTTTACTGGACTGTATTAGAAAGTGCAGGTCCAGGGAACCGTCCCAAGAGGGCCATGTTTGGCTTATTAATAGTGCCCCATCACTAAGTCAGAGTAAAATCTGCCGACTGGTTCACTAATAGACTATGAAAATCTATGTAGCATGTCACACATCATGGCCACAATTTATATAGAGCTCTATGGGTTAGCGCTAGTAGAAGAACTCTGCCATCTATCACATCTGGTTCAGACCATTGTTGTGTCCCAGATGGCCCCTTATTCCCTATGTAGTGCACTATTTTTGACCAGGGCCCAATGGGATCTGGTCAGATGTAGTGCTCTATGTAGGGATTAGGGAATAAGGTGCCATTTGGGACACAGATCATCAACCACAGGCCAGTAACTCTACAGTTCCCAAAGAAAGTAAAGCGGGGGCTGATAACTTTGTTGCAACGCTCGCTCTGAGGAGGTCAAATACGCTAGCTGACTTCTTGTTCATCCACCCATTGACACAAGTAATGAGACACTGTAGACAACTGCATCAAACATTGACAGAGAGTAAGTGAGAGAGACACAGAGACATATAGAGCTGCCAATGACTGGAACGAATTGCAAAAATTGCTGAAGCTGGATTCTTATATTTCCCTCACTAACTGGAAACATCAGCTATCTGAGCAGCTAACCGATCGCTGCAGCTGTACCTAGCCCATCTGTAAATAGCCCACCCAATCTACCTACCTCATCCCCATATTGTTTTTATTTACTTTTCTGCTATTTTGCACACCAGTATTTCTACTTGCATATCATCATCTGCTCATCTATCACTCCAGTGTTAATTTGATAAAGTGTAATTACTTTGCTACTATGGCCTATTTATTGCCTTACCACCTCATGCGATTTGCACACACTGTATATAAACTTGTGTTCTTGACTGTACTCTTGTTTACTCCATGTGTAACTGTGTTGTTTGTTTGTGTCGCACTGCTTTGCTTTACCTTGGCCAGTTCGCAGTTGTAAATTAGAACTTGTTCTCAACTAGCTTACCTGGTTAAGTAAAGGTGAAATAAGGTGAAATAAAAATATATTATTCTGTTAGAAGGAGGATACTGAAAAGAGAGTGATGAAGATGTCTGGGGTTTTATTCATGCAGCACATCCCTGTCTCTCTGTCTCTCTCTGCATGGCTCTCACTATACCCACAGGGCACAACGAAACTCTTCCTCTCCTGTGAGGGTGTTTTCATTGACTCTTTCTCTCCTGGGAGGGTGTTTTCATTGACTCTTCCTCTCCTGGGAGGGTGTTTTCATCGACTCTTCCTCTCCTGTGAGGGTGTTTTCATTGACTCTTTCTCTCCTGGGAGGGTGTTTTTCATTGACTCTTTCTCTCCTGGGAGGGTGTTTTTCATTGACTCTTTCTCTCCTGGGAGAGTGTGTTCATTGACTCTTTCTCTCCTGGGAGGGTGTGTTCATTGACTCTTTCTCTCCTGGGAGGGTGTTTTCATTGACTCTTTCTCTCCTGGGAGGGTGTTTTCATTGACTCTTTCTCTCCTGGGAGGGTGTTTTTCATTGACTCTTTCTCTCCTGGGAGGGTGTTTTTCATTGACTCTTTCTCTCCTGGGAGGGTGTTTTCATTGACTCTTTCTCTCCTGGGAGGGTGTTTTTCATTGACTCTTTCTCTCCTGGGAGGGTGTTTTTCATTGACTCTTTCTCTCCTGGGAGGGTGTTTTCATTGACTCTTTCTCTCCTGGGAGGGTGTTTTTCATTGATTCTTTCTCTCCTGGGAGGGTGTTTTCATTGACTCTTTCTCTCCTGGGAGGGTGTTTTTCATTGACTCTTTCTCTCCTGGGAGGGTGTTTTTCATTGACTCTTTCTCTCCTGGGAGGGTGTGTTCATTGACTCTTTCTCTCCTGGGAGGGTGTTTTTCATTGACTCTTTCTCTCCTGGGAGGGTGTGTTCATTGACTCTTTCTCTCCTGGGAGGGTGTTTTCATTGACTCGTCCTCTCCTGGGAGGGTGTTTTCATTGACTCTTCCTCTCCTGTGAGGGTGTTTCCACTGACTCTACCTCTCCTGTGAGGGTGTTTCCACTGACTCTTCCTCTCCTGGGAGGGTGTGTTCATTGACTCTTTCTCTCCTGGGAGGGTGGTGTTCATTGACTCTTTCTCTCCTGGGAGGGTGTTTTTCATTGACTCTTTCTTTCCTGGGAGTGTGTTTTCATTGACTCTTTCTCTCCTGGGAGGGTGTTTTCATTGACTCTTTCTCTCCTGGGAGTGTGTTTTCATTGACTCTTTCTCTCCTGGGAGGGTGTTTTCATTGACTCTTTCTCTCCTGGGAGGGTGTTTTTCATTGACTCTTTCTCTCCTGGAAGGGTGTTTTTCATTGACTCTTTCTCTCCTGGGAGGGTGTTTTCATTGACTCTTTCTCTCCTGGGAGGGTGTTTTCATTGACTCTTTCTCTCCTGGGAGGGTGTTTTCATTGACTCTTTCTCTCCTGGGAGTGTGTTTTCATTGACTCTTTCTCTCCTGGGAGGGTGTTTTCATTGACTCTTTCTCTCCTGGGAGGGTGTTTTTCATTGACTCTTTCTCTCCTGGGAGGGTGTTTTTCATTGACTCTTTCTCTCCTGGGAGGGTGTTTTTCATTGATTCTTTCTCTCCTGGGAGGGTGTTTTCATTGACTCTTTCTCTCCTGGGAGGGTGTTTTTCATTGACTCTTTCTCTCCTGGGAGGGTGTGTTCATTGACTCTTTCTCTCCTGGGAGGGTGGTGTTCATTGACTCTTTCTCTCCTGGGAGGGTGTTTTTCATTGACTCTTTTTCTCCTGGAAGGGTGTTTTTCATTGACTCTTTCTCTCCTGGGAGGGTGTTTTCATTGACTCTTTCTCTCCTGGGAGGGTGTTTTTCATTGACTCTTTCTCTCCTGGGAGGGTGTTTTTCATTGACTCTTTCTCTCCTGGGAGGGTGTTTTTCATTGATTCTTTCTCTCCTGGGAGGGTGTTTTCATTGACTCTTTCTCTCCTGGGAGGGTGTTTTTAATTGACTCTTTCTCTCCTGGGAGGGTGTGTTCATTGACTCTTTCTCTCCTGGGAGGGTGGTGTTCATTGACTCTTTCTCTCCTGGGAGGGTGTTTTTCATTGACTCTTTCTCTCCTGGGAGTGTGTTTTCATTGACTCTTTCTCTCCTGGGAGGGTGTTTTCATTGACTCTTTCTCTCCTGTGAGGGTGTTTTCATTGACTCTTTCTCTCCTGGGAGGGTGTTTTCATTGACTCTTTCTCTCCTGGGAGGGTGTTTTTCATTGACTCTTTCTCTCCTGGAAGGGTGTTTTTCATTGACTCTTTCTCTCCTGGGAGGGTGTTTCTATTGACTCCATCACAACTGTTGTGTTGTACCTAGAAAGTTATCATCTGTATTTTTCGTAGCTGTCTACATACCACCACAGACTGACACTTGCACTGAAACTGCGCTCAATAAGCTGTATACCGTCGTAAGAAAACAGGAAAACACTCATCTAGAGGTGGTGTTCCTAGTAGCCGGGGACTTTAATGCAGGGAAACTTAAATCAGTTTTACCTCATTTCTATCAGCATGTTAAATGTGCAACCAGAGGGGGAAAAAATCTAGACCACCTTTACTCCGGTAAAGGAGCACCAAGTCCAGGTCCAAGAGGCTCCTATATAGTTTCTAGTCCCCAGACATAAGACCCCTGAACAGATAATCAAATGGCTACCCATTTTTATTTTTATGACAATTTGCATTACGCCCCCCTTTTACACTGCTGCTACTCTCTGCATAGTCACTTTAAATAACTCTAACCAAAATGTACATATTACCTCGAGTACATTGACAGCGGTGCCCCTGCACATTGACATTGACTCTGTACAAGTACCTCCTGTGTATGTCCCCACTATTGTTATTTACTGCTGCTGTTTAATTATTTGTTATTCTTATCTCTTACTGTTTTTTCCTTTGTGTAGGTAACAATTTCACTGTAAGATCTAGAAACCGATTGTATTCAGCGCATGTGACAAATACAATTTGATTTGATTTGATTTGCCAGTGTATTATTGCAGCTTAGGTGCGATTTAGATTTTGGCCACTAGATGGCAGCAGCGTATGTGCAAAGTGTTTGACTGATCCAATGAACCATTGCATTGCTGTTCAAAATGTCTACCCAAATGTGCCTAATTGGTTTGTTGACAGATTTTCAAGTACATAACTGTGCACTCTCTTCAAACAATAGCATGGTATTATTTCACTGTAATGACTACTGTAAATTGAACAGTGCAGTTAGATTAACAAGAATGCAAGATTTCTGCCCATATAAGACATGTCTATGTCCTGAGACATGTTCTTGTTACTTAAAATGTCATGCTAATCACATTAGCGCACGTTAGCTAAACCATCCCGTCGGGGGGTCACCAATCCCGTAGGGGTTGAGTTAATTTTACAAATAATCTATTGAATAGACAGACACAATCACTTATTGTGCTGTTTATATATACAAGCATGGTTTCGGTATATAGGTTGGAGGTAATATAATACTCCATAAAGGCCTGGTTTTTAATAGACACACATTCCAGGTTTAAAATATATTTCTTGGGTTGCTCCTTAAATGCTAACCTATTCCCTATACAGTGCACATCTTATGACCAGGGCTGTACACTATAAAGGGAATAGGGTGCCATTTGCAACACATATGGTTCATATCCCTTGAGGATTTCCAGACCAATTACAGACCTGCTATTAGTCATTTCCTCCATTCAAACATAAAACTCACAGACTCTAGAACGTTGGTGCCTGTCGTCATTCATTCAAGAATGAATACTTCCATTATTGGAACCCAGTGGTTTTCAGTCAACAATCCATCCTCAACACCTTTCTACTTCGTCTCACCTCTCAGTACGGCTAAACAAACATTACCCCACCGTGCCTGCTATTGTAACACAGAGAAACCAGCAAGGAACCCAGCCACCCAGCCACCATTGATGCAGTCTGGTTTGCGTCTCAAATGACACCCTATTGCCTACATAGGGCGCTACTTTTGACTAGGGCCCTTTTGACTAGGGGTCTGGTCAAAATTAGTGCACTTTGTAAGTACTAGGGTGCCATTTTGGATGCAGTAGCTCATTCAGTCAGCGAGAAGATATTGACAGCTTTATGTTGACTAATGGAGAAAAACATTCACCACCAGAAAGACAGAAACAGCAGAGACCCAGGTATCACACAGCGTGATTTGAATTAGCACCACTGAGTCCCTGCGCAGCAGTAAACAGCTCCCGGTGGAAAACTATACTGTACCTTTTACAGAGATAAGAGCTTCTCCAACTAGGTTGTGTAGTTCTGTTGGGGTTCTCTAACTCTAATGACTATCTGGCCCACATCCTCTGCCTTAATTTTCTGTGTTGTGAACTTGTCTAGACAGTTGGGCATTGGAACATAGCTATCTATTGTACATATAGTAATTAACTCCAACAATGGCTCCGGAGAAGAAGGCTGACATAGTACTTGTCCCCAAACAATTTTTAAAAAAGTTTTAGTATTTGCGTTGTTTGTAACTTCTTTTTTTACTTAATTTTTACATAATATTGCCGCTACCGTATCCTATGACCGAAAGTAACTTGTGGACATCAGGACTGTGATTAGTCACCACGGACTGGCAGAATCCTGTTTCCCTTTCAGACTGTTTTGTTGGGGTCTTTACAAGCTACAATATGAATACGTAGACCGAGCACGAAAGGGCATCCTTGTAGCTGTCTAGGCTACTATAGTCCAAATAATTGCCTCAGGATAAGTTGAGCCAATGGCCATTGGGGCAAATTTGAGCTAATGGTCACCATACACAATACACATTGACTACATTTTGTCAGCTTTATTCATAATATGCATAGTATTTGTGCAACGTGTCATGCATTTTGAATTCAAGAAAGTGCATTTGTATTGTTACAGAGCAGAGAGCATCATGCCCCGTGTATGTTAACGTAAAGCAAGCATGGGTCTAGCCCTCCTTGAGGTTCTTGAGAGAGCAGCCAAGTAAGTGAGAGAAGGGAAGAAGTCAATTTGAGCAGCAGCAAATAAAAATAGAATAAAAAACATAGACCGAATGACAATGAAGATTGTACATTGACAATATGAATACCAACATGTACCTGTGTGAAAGAGAAGCCATGATAGAGTAGCAGAGGAACACAAGGTCTTATCTGAATGCATTGAGTCTGAGCTTGTTAAACCAGTTTCATAGGCTTAGTAGGCTCATATGCAGAGAACTTGTCTATGACTTAGCACATCGAAACAATGACCCTATCCCAGACAACTGGTCAGGTAATGGAACAGCATCCCTGTCCCAGACAACTGGTCAGGTAATGGAACAGCATCCCTGTCCCAGACAACTTGTCAGGTAATGGAACAACACCCCTGTCCCAGACAACTGGTCAGGTAATGGAACAGCACCCCTGTCCCAGACAACTGGTCAGGTAATGGAACAACACCCCTGTCCCAGACAACTGGTCAGGTAATGGAACAGCATCCCTGTCCCAGACAACTGGTCAGGTAATGGAACAGCATCCCTGTCCCAGACAACTGGTCAGGTAATGGAACAGCATCCCTGTCCCAGACAACTGGTCAGGTAATGGAACAACATTCCTGTCCAAGACAATTGGTCAGGTAATGGACCAGCACCCCTGTCCCAGACAACTGGTCAGGTAATGGAATAACACCCCTGTCCCAGACAACTGGTCAGGTAATGGAACAGCACCCCTGTCCCAGACAACTGGTCAGGTAATGGAACAGCATTCCTGTCCCAGACAACTGGTCAGGTAATGGAACAGCATCCCTGTCCCAGACAACTGGTCAGGTAATGGAACAGCATCCCTGTCCCAGACAACTGGTCAGGTAATGGAACAGTATCCCTGTCCCAGACAACTGGTCAGGTAATGGAACAGCATCCCTGTCCCAGACAACTGGTCAGGTAATGGAACAGCACCCCTGTCCCAGACAACTGGTCAGGTAATGGAACAGCATCCCTGTCCCAGACAACTGGTCAGGTAATGGAACAGCATCCCTGTCCCAGACAACTGGTCAGGTAATGGAACAGCATCCCTGTCCCAGACAACTGGTCAGGTAATGGAACAGCATCACTGTCCCAGACAACTGGTCCTGTAATGGAATAACATCCCCACTTTCTTCGGGCTAGCTATGTCTTCAAAACTGTAATGTTTACATGAACTCTTATTTTTTCCAGGGATAGACAACATCCTGAAATATATGTACAAATATATTTGTTAGAAATAATACTATATTTCCCTTGATGGTGTGATGCTGAATGTAACAAATGGCTCAACATACCCCACTCTTCCCTATGTGCAGACAGTTAAAAACCACAACTTCATACTTGAGGCATTATTCTGACTTCCCACCCTCAACCTCTTTCTCTTTTGTGGCTGATACTCTTCCTCATCCCTCCACATCCCTCGCTTTGTTTTAAAGTGGTGTGAAAAAGTCTAATGTAATCTCCTCTCCTCCCCTCTTCTCTCATCTCCTCTCCCCTCTTCTCCTCTCCTCTCCTCCCCTCTTCTCCCCTCTCCTCATATCTCCTCTTCTCTATTCTTCTCACCCCAAAGAGAGGGAGTCATTATAAAAACAAGCATGAGAGAAGTACTTCATTAGAATTTTCTTTCATGCCACCATCCTCATCCCTTTCTGTTTGTTTCTGTGGCTTTAAGGGCCACGTTGCCATGGCACCTATCTGCATTTTTCAATTGGGGCCCAAATATTTAGTAACCGTTTCCCTATCTGTGGGTCTGGAGAAATAATTATTTTTTTTCCACTCTGAATGTGCTGCTTCGTTCATTATATCACCCTCAGGGATTGTACTCTTCCAAAGTGACGGTTGACGTTCAGATAGTTGCCAGCAAGCCATCACTAAAACAATAGAACAGACAGTAGAAGCACTTGGAGAGGACCAGCTAGCCAACACTAAAACAATAGAACAGACAGTAGAAGCACTTGGAGAGGACCAACTAGCCATCACTAAAACAATAGAACAGACAGTAGAAGCACTTGGAGAGGACCAACTAGCCATCACTAAAACAATAGAACAGACAGTAGAAGCACTTGGAGAGGACCAACTAGCCATCACTAAAACAATAGAACAGACAGTAGAAGCACTTGGAGAGGACCAGCTAGCCAACACTAAAACAATAGAACAGACAGTAGAAGCACTTGGAGAGGACCAGCTAGCCAACACTAAAACAATAGAACAGACAGTAGAAGCACTTGGAGAGGACCAACTAGCCATCACTAAAACAATAGAACAGACAGTAGAAGCACTTGGAGAGGACCAACTAGCCATCACTAAAACAATAGAACAGACAGTAGAAGCACTTGGAGAGGACCAACTAGCCATCACTAAAACAATAGAACAGACAGTAGAAGCACTTGGAGAGGACCAACTAGCCATCACTAAAACAATAGAACAGACAGTAGAAGCACTTGGAGAGGACCAACTAGCCATCACTAAAACAATAGAACAGACAGTAGAAGCACTTGGAGAGGACCAACTAGCCATCACTAAAACAATAGAACAGACAGTAGAAGCACTTGGAGAGGACCATTTGTGCATTCCCACATTATACTAGGAGTCTGTAATATTGTGTCTACTGGCCTGTTATATTGTGTCTACAGGCCTGTTATATTGTGTCTACTGGCCTGTTATATTGTGTCTTCTGGCATGTTATATTGTGTCTTCTGGCATGTTATATTGTGTCTTCTGGCATGTTATATTTTGTCTTCTGGCCTGTTATATTGTGTCTACAGTCCTGTTATATTGTGTCTTCTGGCCTGTTATATTGTGTCTTCTGGCCTGTTATATTGTGTCTACAGTCCTGTTATATTGTGTCTTCTGGCCTGTTATATTGTGTCTTCTGGCCTGTTATATTGTGTCTTCTGGCATGTTATATTGTGTCTTCTGGCATGTTATATTATGTCTACTGGCCTGTTATATTGTGTCTACTGGCCTGTTATATTGTGTCTTCTGGCCTGTTATATTGTGTCTACTGGCCTGTTATAGTGTGTCTTCTGGCATGTTATATTGTGTCTACTGGCCTGTTATATTGTGTCTACAGTCCTGTTATATTGTGTCTACAGTCCTGTTATATTGTGTCTACTGGCCTGTTATATTGTGTCTACAGTCCTGTTATATTGTGTCTTCTGGCCTGTTATATTGTGTCTTCTGGCATGTTATATTGTGTCTACTGGCCTGTTATATTGTGTCTACTGGCCTGTTATATTGTGTCTACTGGCCTGTTATATTGTGTCTACTGGCCTGTTATATTGTGTCTTCTGGCCTGTTATATTGTGTCTTCTGGCATGTTATATTGTGTCTTCTGGCATGTTATATTATGTCTACTGGCCTGTTATATTGTGTCTACTGGCCTGTTATATTGTGTCTTCTGGCCTGTTATATTGTGTCTACTGGCCTGTTATAGTGTGTCTTCTGGCATGTTATATTGTGTCTACTGGCCTGTTATATTGTGTCTACAGTCCTGTTATATTGTGTCTACAGTCCTGTTATATTGTGTCTACTGGCCTGTTATATTGTGTCTACAGTCCTGTTATATTGTGTCTACTGGCCTGTTATATTGTGTCTTCTGGCCTGTTATATTGTGTCTTCTGGCATGTTATATTGTGTCTACTGGCCTGTTATATTGTGTCTACTGGCCTGTTATATTGTGTCTACTGGCCTGTTATATTGTGTCTTCTGGCATGTTATATTGTGTCTACTGGCCTGTTATATTGTGTCTTCTGGCATGTTATATTGTGTCTTCTGGCATGTTATATTGTGTCTACTGGCCTGTTATATTGTGTCTACTGGCCTGTTATATTGTGTCTACTGGCCTGTTATATTGTGTCTACAGTCCTGTTATATTGTGTCTACTGGCCTGTTATATTGTGTCTTCTGGCATGTTATATTGTGTCTACTGGCCTGTCCTGTAATATTGTGTCTCCTGGCCTGTTATATTGTGTCTACTGGCCTGTTGTACAGTGTCTACTGGCCTGTTATATTGTGTCTACTGGCCTGTCCTGTAATATAGTGTATATTGGCCTGTCCTGTAATATAGTGTCTACTGACCTGTCCTGTAATATAGTGTCTACTGGCCTGTCCTGTAATATTGTGTCTATTGGCCTGTTATATTGTGTCTACTGGCCTGTTATATAGTATCTACTGGCATGTCCTGTAATATTGTGTGTACTGGCCTGTCATATAGCATATACTGGCCTGTCCTGTACTACTGTGTTTACTGGCCTCTTATTTTATATCTACTGTCCTGTAATATTGTGTCTACTGGCCTGTTGTATTCTGTCTACTGGCCTGTTATATTGTCATGCCCTGACCGTAGAGATCATTTTATTCTCTATGTTTGTTTGGTCAGGGTGTGACTCTGGTGGGAAAGTCTATGCTTTCTGGTTCTTTGTTTTTGGTCAGGTACGATTCTCAATCAGGGACAGCTGTCTATCGTTGTCTCTGATTGGGAATCATACTTAGACAGCCTTTTTTCATTTTCTCATTTGTTTTCTTTGTTTAATGCATGTATAGCCTTACGGAGCTTTACGTTCGTTTTTTGTTGTTTATTGTTTTGTTGGCGACATTTAAAAAATAAAGAAAAATGTACGCTCACCACGCTGCACCTTGGTCCGGTCATTTTCAAGACGACGCTCGTGACATATATTGTGTCTACTGGCCTGTTATATTGTGTCTACTGGCCTATTATATTGTGTCTACTGGCCTGTTATATTGTGTCTACTGGCCTATTATATTGTGTCTACTGGCCTGTTATATTGTGTCTACTGGCCTATTATATTGTGTCTACTGGCCTGTTATATTGTGTCTACTGGCCTGTTATATTGTGTCTACTGGCCTATTATATTGTGTCTACTGGCCTGTTATATTGTGTCTACTGGCCTGTTATATTGTGTCTACTGGCCTGTTATATTGTGTCTACTGGCCTATTATATTGTGTCTACTGGCCTGTTATATTGTGTCTACTGGCATGTTATATTGTGTCTACTGGCCTGTTATATTGTGTCTACTGGCCTGTTATATTGTGTCTACTGGCCTGTTATATTGTGTATTCTGGCCTGTTATATTGTCTGCTGGCTTGCCTAGGCATTCTGTTGTCACACAATAGCAGATTTAATGTTGCCAACAGACATTTCTGGATTGAAGGGGTATCATTAAAATCAAGCCTCTACTCTACTGGTGTCAGCCAAGATGTCACAAATGTAATTGTGTATGTTATGCAACTCTGAGCTGAGAGTAGCTACAGGAGCGAGTCAAGGTTTAAAGAGGCATCATCTTTCTTCATATCACCCACCACAACCCGGATGTGCCAACACCGGCGCCTTAGTAAACATCGCATTCAACTTATGAAAAGCTCCGTTCTCCTCTGCTGACCACTGTAAACGCACCGGCCCCCCCTTCAGCAGTGAGGTAATAGGGGCAGCTACCTGACCAAAACCCTGGATAAACCTCCGGTAGTAATTGGCAAATCCCAAGAACCGCTGCACCTCCTTTACCGTGGTCGGAGTCGGCCAATTACGCACGGCCTTAACGCGGTCACCCTCCATTACCAAACCAGAGCTGGAAATGTGATAACCCAGGAAGGAAACTGATTGTTTGGAAAACTCACATTTCTCCGCCTTCACATACAGGTCATGCTCCAGCAGTCGTCTAAGAACCTTGCGCACAAGAGATACATGCGCAGTGCGTGTAGCGGAGTAGATCAAAATATCATCAATATACACCACTACACCCTGTCCGTGCAGGTCTCTGAGTATTTCATCCACGAAGGATTGAAATATAGCTGGAGCATTCTTTAAACCGTATGGCATGACGAGGTACTCATAATGGCCCGACGTAGTGCTAAATACAGTTTTCCACTCATCTCACTCCCGAATACGCACCAAATTATAAGCACTCCTGAGATCCAGTTTAGTGAAGAACTGCGCTCCGTGAAATGATTCCACTGCCGTAGCAATGAGAGGTAGTGGGTAACTAAAACCCACTGTGATGGAATTTAGACCTCTATAATCAATACACGGACGCAAACCACCATCTTTTTTCTTCACAAAAAGAAACTCGAAGAGACAGGTGACATGGAGGGCTGAATGTACCCCTGTCCCAGAGCCTCGGTGATATAAGTTTCCATAGCCACCTTCTCCTCCTGGGACAAAGGATACACATGACTCCTGGGGAGTGCAGCGTTAACCTGGAGATTTATCACGCAATCCCCCTGCCTATGGGGTGGTAATTGGGTCGCTTTCTTTTCACTGAAAACGATAGCCAAATCGTCATACTCAGCTGGAATGCGCACGGTGGAAACCTGGTCTGGACTCTCCACCGTTGTAGCACCGATGGAAACCCCTACACACCTGCCTGAACACTCATCAGACCACCCCTGTAGAGTTCCCTGTTTCCACGAAATTGTAGGATTATGAATAGCTAGCCAGGGAATCCCCAGAACAACTGAAAACGCAGGTGAATCGATAAGGAACAAACTAATTCGCTCCTTGTGATTCCCCTGTGTAATCATCTCCAACGAAATTGTGGCTCTCTTCACCAGCCCTGACCCTAATGGTCGACTATCTAAAGAGTGCACAGGAAAAGGGGGGTCTACTTTTACTAACGGAATCCTCAACCGCGATCTATAAAGTTTCCAGCTGCGCCTGAATCTACCAGTGCCTTATGCTGGAGAGAAGGAGAATAATTAAGGAAACAAATTAATAGAAACATGTGACCAACAGGAAACTCTGGGAGAGTGTGGTGCTTACTCACCTGGGGTGACCGATGAGTGTTCTGCCTGCCCTCATGATTCCCAGATGAATTCCTCCAGCACCGACCAGACGTGTGCCCTCTCCGGCCACAACTGGTACAGGAGGATCTTCCTCCTCCGATCTCCCTTGACGCGGTCCCTCCTAGCTCCATCGGGATAGGGGCAGGAGGATCAGGAGGTAGAACTGACAGGACTCTTTCAGAACGTCCACGAACAGCTAGCAGATGGTCCAACCGGATCGACAGGTCTATCAGTCCATCCAGGCCAAGTGTAGTATCCCGACAGGCCAGCTCCCTACGGACGTCCTCTCTCAGGCTACACCTGTAATGGTCTATCACGGCCCTGTCGTTCCACCCTGCTCCCGCAGCCAAGGTCCGGAACTCCAGCGCGAAGTCCTGCGCGCTCCTCGTCCCCTGTCTAAGATGGAACAATCTCTCACCTGCCGCTCGACCCTCTGGAGGGTGATCGAACACGGCCCTGAAATGGCGGATGAACTCCGGGTAGTTGTCCTTCGCCGAGTCGGGCCCGTTCCAGACCGCATTAGCCCACTCCAGGGCTCTACCGGTCAGGCAGGTGATGAGGACCCCTACTCTCTCCTCCTCCGAGGGGGCCGGCCGAACGATGGCCAGGTAGAGGTCTGATTGCAGCAGGAACCCCTGGCACCCCGTCGCTGCTCCATCGTAATTCCTCGGAGGCGTCATGTGCAGAGCGCTGGAACCGGATCCAGATGGGGGAGATAGTAGAGTTGCTGGTAGGAGGGTCGGTGGGGTAGTCGTAGGGAAACCATTCCTCTCCCAACGATCCATCCTCTCCATCATCTGTTCTATTGCTGATCCTAGGCGATGGAGGATGGACGTGTGATGTTGAACTCGCTCCTCCATAGTGGGAAGAGGAGTGGCTCCTGCTGACTCCATAGTGAGGTGCGGGCTTCTGTTAAGAGTAAATGAGTGAAGAGGTGTGGAGTCAGGCGCAGAGAGCAAAGGATGTGGGAAAAACAACACGCTTTAATGTCCTGGAAACATAACATGTACAAAAGTGGAAACACAAATGAACAGAAATATAAACGGACAGCGTGAAACCCAAAATGCCAACAAAAATACACTCAAACAAGGAAACAGGAGAACAAGCCCGCACGAAACAGAAGCGGGCTGAACAGACTATATTTAACCCTATCCTAACAACCAAACTAGAAACAGGTGCTACCAATTAGACAAAACTAAACGAACACAGAACAATGGATTGGCGACAGCTAGTAGACCGGCGACGACGACCGCCGAGCGCCACCCGAACAAGAAGTGGAGTCACCTTCTGTAATATTCGTGACCTTATCTTGGCAGTTGTAAATGAGAACTTGTTCTCAACTGGCCTACCTGGTTAAATAAAGTTGAAATAAAAATATTAAAAAATTAAAAAATACAATTTCTGAGATACTGGATCCGGTGCACCTGGCACCAACGATCATACCATGCTCAAAGTTGCTTAGGTTAGTTATTTCACCCATTCTAACGTTCAATTGAGAAGTAACTGAATGCCTCAATGCCTGTCTGCCTCCTTTATATAGCAAGCCATGGCCGCGTGACTCACTGTCTGTAGAAGCGATCCATTTTCTTGAACGGGGTTATGTACATAATAAACTGGCCGGTAAGTGTATATTTATACTGAGAATGTTAAAAGACCATGGAGCCTTTTCAGTAGTGTTACTTTGTGGGCGATTTTTTTTCCCCCACATATTTTTTACATTCTTTCAGAAAGAGCCGATGTTCAATTTAATAAAAAACATGTTTTAAAACAATTACTGGAGTAAGTGTCTTTTAAGTGACAAATACAGTAACAGGGTTGACCCTTAAAGGGTTGACCACATTCCCCTTGTGACAGTCTTGTTGTGTGCAATAAGGAGCAAGTTTCAATGTATAGCCTGTCTATGTAGGGTTGATGTGTTTTGCTCTACTCACTCTGTTTTCCACCACAAAACACCAGAAAATGGCCAAAAAGAGTAGAACCAGCTCACCTGCTTTTACACTATGATTTGACTATTAGATGTTCAATGTTTCACCATATTAAAACGAGAGATCAGTTAACAAAACATATTTTTTAAACCTTAAAATGAATCAATAATAACATTAAATAAATCATAATCTTCAGAAATGACTATGTCAAAGCAATAAAATAACTAGGGCTTTTCAATGATGGTGAAAACATGGAGAAATGTTGGGGTCTGTTGCTGTGACCTGGAGTGGTCTGCTGTGGCCCCTGTCTCTCAAACACGTGGGTTGAATATGACCTACTGCTCTAGAAATGCATGCGATATTGACAGTGGAACCGATTGAGGACGTGGCACCTATCTCCCATGAAGAAAAACTTTTCAAATGAATGTAGAGCTCAGCTTTGTGTCAACATACATAAAAGGATGTGAGGCTGGCCAGAGAGAGAGAGAGAGAGAGAGAGAGAGAGAGAGAGAGAGAGAGAGAGAGAGAGAGAGAGAGAGAGAGAGGAGGTTGTGAAAGCCAGGTATGAAGCAGAGTTGTTGCTGCGTTTGACAAAAGATAACAAACCACACAGGGAGGAGGTTAATACAACAGTGTATCTGTTCAACAGAAAACCTGTTGTTGTAGTGTGTGTGTGTGTGTGTGTGTGTGTGTGTGTGTGTGTGTGTGTGTGTGTGTGTGTGTGTGTGTGTGTGTGTGTGTGTGTGTGTGTGTGTGTGTGTGTGTGTGTGTGTGTGTGTGTGTGTGTGTGTGTGTGTGTGTGTGTGTGTGTGTGTGTGTGTGTGTGTGTGTGTGTGTGTGTGTGTGTGTGTGTGTGTGTGTGTGTGTGTGTGTGCGTGCTGTGTTGTGTTGTGTGTTCGCATCTGATTAGCCTGACTGTGAACAGGCCAAGTAAGAGCAAAGTATATTTAGCAATTTCACTTATACATTTCCATAAAAGACAGACTATGGAATATGAATATGGCACATTGAAAAGACACATAAGTTCAACTGATATTGGGACCAATATATCTAAGCCTGGAATCTCAGGTTCAATTGTTTAATGCACCCCAGGAGTTCCAGGAATGTGCCTGCTCTCACATGTGGGAAAGCTTAGCCTCATCTGGTGATTGGGGGATCATTTTCACCCAGCAGAGAACAGAATAATTTTGCACGCCCAATTTTTCAGTTTTTGATTTGTTAAAAAAGTTTGAAATATCCAATAAATGATTCTTCACAAAAAAATACAGTTTTATATCTTTATGTTTGAAGCCTGAAATGTGGCAAAAGGTCGCAAAGTTCAAGGGGGCCGAATACTTTCGCAAGGCACTGTATATCTCTGCATCTCTTAAGTGTTTCTCGTGACACAGATCCCATTTGGCCCTTGTGTACTTTTTACATGTTTTATTTCACCTTTATTTAACCAGATAGACTAGATGAGAACACCTTTATTTAACCAGGTAGGCTAGTTGAGAACACCTTTATTTAACCAGGTAGGCTAGATGAGAACACCTTTATTTAAACCAGGTAGGCTAGTTGAGAACACCTTTATTTAAACTAGGTAGGCTAGATGAGAACACCTTTATTTAACCAGGTAGGCTAGATGAGAACACCTTTATTTAAACCAGGTAGGCTAGATGAGAACACCTTTATTTAAACCAGGTAGGCTAGATGAGAAGACCTTTATTTAAACCAGGTAGGCTAGTTGAGAACACCTGTATTTAAACCAGGTAGGCTAGTTGAGAACACCTTTATTTAACCAGATAGACTAGATGAGAACACCTTTATTTAACCAGGTAGGCTAGATGAGAACACCTTTATTTAAACCAGGTAGGCTAGTTAAGAACACCTTTATTTAAACCAGGTAGGCTAGTTGAGAACACCTTTATTTAACCAGGTAGGCTAGTTGAGAACACCTTTATTTAAACCAGGTAGGCTAGTTGAGAACACCTTTATTTAACCAGGTAGGCTAGTTGAGAACACCTTTATTTAAACCAGGTAGGCTAGTTGAGAACACCTTTATTTAACCAGGTAGGCTAGTTGAGAACACCTTTATTTAAACCAGGTAGGCTAGTTGAGAACAAGTTCTCATTTCTCATTGTCATTAGATAAATCAAAGCAGTGCGACACGCACAACAACACAGAGTTACACATGGAATAAACAAGCGTACAGCCAATAACACAATAGAAAAAAAGAAAGTCTATATACAGTGTGTGCAAATGGCGTGAGGAGGTAAGACGATAAATAGGCCATAGTGGCAAAGTAATTACACTTTAGCAGATTAACACTGGAGTGATAGATGAGCAGATGATGATGAGCAGATGATGATGTGTAAGTAGTCCAGTAGTCTCTCCAAGCCCATTGCACTGGAGTATGGGTTTGCATCCCAAATGGCACCATATTCTATATAGTGTACTACTTTTGACCAGGGTGCACTATATAGGGAATGGGGTGCCATTTAGGATACAGACTGTGACACAACCCACTGTCTTGGTTACAGGAACCAAGGGTTGCCCGGCATTCAATTTTAAGGCAGCATACTGTTTATATGGGCAATGCCAACAGGATCCTGATTGCAAGCCACTCGTTTATGTTGATTAGCCATGGAGACTATTCCCAAATAGATTGGATTTGAATCACCCCTTTTTTAACATTAGGCTCCACCATGCAGTCCCACTCTAAATCTAAGGTTTGGTTTCACCTAGATTAGAGAAAGTTTGTGTGTGTGTGTGTGTGTGTGTGTGTGTGTGTGTGTGTGTGTGTGTGTGTGTGTGTGTGTGTGTGTGTGTGTGTGTGTGTGTGTGTGTGTGTGTGTGTGTGTGTGTGTGTGTGTGTGTGTGTGTGTGTGTGTGTGTGTGTGTGTGTGTGTGTGTGTGTGTGTGTGTGTGTGTGAGCATGTGTGAGTGTATGCGTGCATGAGTGTGTGTGTGTGTGTGTATAGCACTGTGTAATGATGTAGAAAACCCAATTAGTATCTTTGGACTGGTTGAGAGATTTGAAGGTGTTAATCACACAGAACATTGGCGTTTCTCTGAGCTGGTATGGAGAGTAGTGGGCCCTGTCTGTTTTTATTGGATGACCACAGGCTTGCATTTTTATCCAAACACTTCCTTTTTTCCCAGAATGAAATGATTCACCAGGTATTCCCTGCCTTCCCTGTGTTGAAATATTTTCCATTTGGAACAATGATCTTTGTTTCATTAGGAGATAAAGAGACAGAATGGTTGATTTGGATAGCGCGTTACTTCCTTCTGTTTTAGATGGCGTGGTACATTCTACTCACTAATCAATCAGAGAAAGTCTTCATAAGAAGTGCCACATTTCAGTGACAGTACACTAGTTGGACAGAATCTAGTGTCACAACAAGAAGAGGACAGCAGTCACCACCACTATGTTTCCTGTCTATGCCAATGTTATGGTGACAAGGTCATGGGAGGGTTTGTCATCGAACAGTACGTCTGTATGATTATTTTCTTAAGCTTAACTTTATCTCCATATGAAACAACTTTTGGATAGTTTAAAGTTATCATCAAGTGTTGCCACAGCTGTGATTGTGGATATCCAATACAACATGACTCCAACAGAAAGGCTTTCAGCAGATTATCCTCAGATAAAAACACCTAATATAGTCCCAACCCTTTATGCTCCAGTTTCCCATTATTAAATTATTGTAGGATTAATCAGCCAATAACCATTACGGAATAAATCTCTCAAAATGTTTCTCCATTTGTGATGTTCTGTGGTGCCTTCAAGCGTTTTTACAGCAATGAGTAACACTATGACAATATCACTGTGGGGGAGAAGTTTTGATTTAGCCCACTACTTTTGACCAGGTCCATTCCCTATATACAGTAGTCCACTAATTTGGACCAGAGACCTATGGGTCCTGGTCAAAAATAGTGGACTAAATAGGGAATAGGCTGCCAATTGGGATGCAGACTTTAGCCTTTAGAGCATGGAATTTATTCCCTGGGCCTAACTGACTCTTTTACAATCCTTATACTGAATTATGCAAAACACATGAGCTGCCTCAAAGTGGCAAAGCCACTGCTTCAACCTCGCTAAGAAGATCACCTCTGATGTGTCCACATCAAAAACAGTGTTCTAACCGAGACACTGGCGGAACGAAAAGTGGAGGACTGATGTTTCCAACTTATCAAATCATATTGGGTTACACAGTGGCTGACCGTTAGGAAAGCTCTTAGTGGAATTGTCATGGATTCAGTGCTCAAGCTTTCCTCTCTCCATCTACCTTTTCAGCCTGCAACTGATATCTTGGTAGCACTTTAGTTGACACCTAGCGTCATAACATGTTACGACACAGTCATAGCCATGTCCTAATATATCATACCAGCTGACATAAATTGTCATAACCTGTCACAATATGTTCATAACACTGTCATGACCCATATTTTTACACCTGTTGTGACACAAATTGAGTCATTTTGTGTCTGGTTATAACACCAACATAAGAGTTTCAAAACCCATATTTATTCAAATGTGTTTTTCTCTGCCAAGAAGTTTCCTTTCGTTTGAAAGTTTGTTTCTTAAATAATTTGCTGTTGTAATGAATTTTTCACAGTCATTTTTTTTCCATCGTATTTTAAATAACATGTTGAAATGCACTTTATGACACTGTCATGAAGCATTATGACCATCCTGTGTCACTTCACTTGGACTAAGAAAATACACTTTATGACACTGTCATGAAGCATTATGACCATCCTGTGTCACTTCACTTGGACTAAGAAAATACACTTTATGACACTGTCATGAAGCATTATGACCATCCTGTGTCACTTTACTTGGACTAAGAAAATACACTTTATTGCACTGTCAAGAAGCATTATGACCAACCTGTGTCACTTCACTTGGACTAAGAAAATACACTTTATTGCACTGTCATGAAGCATTATGACCATCCCGTGTCACTTCACTTGGACTAAGAAAATACACTTTATGACACTGTCATGAAGCATTATGACCATCCCGTGTCACTTCACTTGGACTAAGAAAATACACTTTATGACACTGTCATGAAGCATTATGACCGTCCTGTGTCACTTCACTTGGACTAAGAAAATACACTTTATTGCACTGTCAAGAAGCATTATGACCATCCTGTGTCACTTTACTTGGACTAAGAAAATACACTTTACGACACTGTCATGAAGCATTATGACCATCCTGTGTCACTTTACTTGGACTAAGAAAATACACTTTATGACACTGCCATGAAGCATTATGACCATCCTGTGTCACTTTACTTGGACTAAGAAAATACACTTTATGACACTGGCATGAAGCATTATGACCATCCTGTGTCACTTCACTTGGAGTAAGAAAATACACTTTATGACACTGTCATGAAGCATTATGACCATCCTGTGTCACTTTACTTGGACTAAGAAAATAAACGTTATTGCACTGTCAAGAAGCATTATGACCATCCTGTGTCACTTCACTTGGACTAAGAAAATACACTTTATGACACTGTCATGAAGCATTATGACCATCCTGTGTCGCTTTACTTGGACTAAGAAAATACACTTTATGACACTGTCAAGAAGCATTATGACCATCCTGTGTCACTTCACTTGGACTAAGAAAATACACGTTATGACACTGTCATGAAGCATTATGACCATCCTGTGTCACTTTACTTGGACTAAGAAAATACACTTTATGACACTGTCATGAAGCATTATGACCATCCTGTGTCACTTTACTTGGACTGAGAAAATACATTTTATGACAATGTCATGAAGCATTATGACCATCCTGTGTCACTTTACTTGGACTAAGAAAATAAACTCTATTGCACTGTCAAGAAGCATTATGACCAATCTCTGTCACTTCACTTGGACTAAGAAAATACACTTTATGACACTGTCATGAAGCATTATGTCCATCCTGTGTCACTTTACTTGGACTAAGAAAATACACTTTATGACACTGTCATGAAGCATTATGACCATCCTGTGTCACTTTACTTGGACTAAGAAAATACACTTTATTGCACTGTCAAGAAGCAGTATGACCATCATAATCATATAAAACATATAGGCCTACCACGTACATGCTCTTACGTCAGTCAAAAAGATTATTCAGTCCCTTTTCAACCCTGAGAGGCCTAAAAAACAGTACAGGACTTAGGTGATAGAACTCTTCATACAGTTTTTTTCTGACCAAAAAGGTGCACATTTTCATCGGGAAGTTGGGTTGGTTATTTTACCAAATATTTAAAAAGGGTGGGGGGAAAAACTCAAACCTTGGCTTAAAGTGTCGTGTTTATTTTGTTATTGAATACAGGGCACTGACTCAGAGCCGGAGAGTTTTCAACATTCACAGGGACTGTAGCTGCATAGGGATCAATTCATGGTTAATCTCACCCAATAGCTTCAGACTCAGTGACCACTATCATGGTGATTGTTCACATATTTTTTTCTTCAACCTCACCTTGTTTTTTCTTCTTCTCTCTCGATCTCTTCTTCTTTAATATGTTTCTGTGCAGCTGTTAACAGATGTTCGGAAAAGAAGAAAGAGAATGTGATTGTTTTCATTAAAAGTCTAACGAGCAGCAAGGGAAGAACCAATAAAACAGAGACTCAAAGTGACAAAACAGCCAAGACAACAGAGTGTTGGAAACATTAACATAGAGAGAGAGAGAAACTCCTGAACGATTTGTGAAGTCATTCCACCAAGATAAATAACAATAAAAAATATCGGATTTTGTGAACAAGCCTTTAAAATCATCAAGAAGAGAAATGTTGTGTTCATATATTTGGCGGGGGTTTCATCATCATGAGATCGCTTTGTTATTGTTTTAATAAAATGTCAAATATATGTCAACAATCCTTCCTCTAAAGGACCTTTCTATGGTCTTGTTTGGCTCTAATTTGGTGAGGAATCACCCTACTGTAGTAATGATGAAACACCCACCACCGCCAAATTACAGTAGGGTGATTCCTCACCAAACTAGAGCCAGACAAGAACGGTCCTTTAGAGGAAGGATTGTTGACATATATTTTACATTTTATTAAAACAATAACAAAGCGATTTCCTTGCCTCTGTTTTGGTAAAAAAGCTTAGGGAAGGACCTGGAGAAATTGAACGACTCTCAAATTCATAGACAGCTATGGATTCAAGGACGAACCATTCATGATATCAAATGTATAGTTTTAACTGTGTTTTGAGGCTATACAGTGATTGTTTACTTTTAAATTGTTTACAAGCATTGGAGTAAACAAGCTTGTGTATTGGGTTCTGATGGTGTACGACAGTTGAACTAAGCTCATGAAGCATTTCAAAATTATATTCTTCAAGAATCAATGTGTATAGTTAATTCATTTATAAGCTTAACTGGATTGTAGGAACTAATGATTCTAGCTTTAACACAATTGAGAAATTATTTATTGTTAGTTTGACAATTTGTGACATTTTGGCCTTAACATCTTGACTCCATAATGTTTCATCTGTAGGTAATACAAAGCAAAAGTTGGGGTCATATGAAGCTTTACCTCTTGCTCTGTAATATGAGTAGTATTTTGATTTCAATAACACATTCCCTACATAAATATTGAAAAACATAAACATGAGTGTTGTCACGGCCGGAAGAAGACCAAGGTGCAGCGTGGTGAGCGTACATTACTTTTTATTTCGGAATGACGCCAACAAAACAAGAAACAAACTGAACAACAGTGAAGGTTACAGGGCTAAGTGCCACAAACAAAGTTAACGAGGGAAGGAGGGAAAAGGGCTATCTAAGTATGGTTCCCAATCAGAGACAACCATAGAAAGCTGTCCCTTGAGAACCATACCCGGCCAAAACATAGAAACACAAAATCATAGAAAACAAAACATAGAATGCCCACCTCAAATCTCACCCTGACCAAACCAAATAGAGACATAAAAAGGCTCTCTAAGGTCAGGGCGTGACAAGTGTTGAATATATACGTATATAAAAGGCTAATATTTCAATATATTGTTGAACATAATATACTCTACGGCTATATCAAAGATCCAGAGTGGGATCTCTGCTACTTTTAGAGTTATGATCCAATATATATACATTACTAACAGAGTGAATGTGAAAATGGATTCAAAATGGTCGCCCTGGTGATTTTCAGGATGTGCAATGCTAGAACTACATTTACATTTAAGTCATTTAGCAGACGCTCTTATCCAGAGCAACTTACAAATTGGTGCGTTCACCTTATGACATCCAGTGGAGCAGCCACTTTACAATAGTGCATCTAAATCTTTTAAGGGGGGGGATAAGGATTACTTTATCCTATCCTAGGTATTCCTTAAAGAGGTGGGGTTTCAGGTGTCTCCGGAAGGTGGTGATTGACTCCGCTGTCCTGGCGTCGTGAGGGAGTTTGTTCCACCATTGGGGGGCCAGAGCAGCGAACAGTTTTGACTGGGCTGAGCGGGAACTGTACTTCCTCAGTGGTAGGGAGGCGAGCAGGCCAGAGGTGGATGAACGCAGTGCCCTTGTTTGGGTGTAGGGCCTGATCAGAGCCGGGAGGTACTGAGGTGCCGTTCCCCTCACAGCTCCGTAGGCAAGCACCATGGTCTTGTAGCGGATGCGAGCTTCAACTGGAAGCCAGTGGAGAGAGCGGAGGAGCGGGGTGACGTGAGAGAACTTGGGAAGGTTGAACACCAGACGGGCTGCGGCGTTCTGGATGAGTTGTAGGGGTTTAATGGCACAGGCAGGGAGCCCAGCCAACAGCGAGTTGCAGTAATCCAGACGGGAGATGACAAGTGCCTGGATTAGGACCTGCGCCGCTTCCTGTGTGAGGCAGGGTCGTACTCTGCGGATGTTGTAGAGCATGAACCTACAGGAACGGGCCACCGCCTTGATGTTAGTTGAGAACGACAGGGTGTTGTCCAGGATCACGCCAAGGTTTTTAGCGCTCTGGGAGGAGGACACAATGGAGTTGTCAACCGTGATGGCGAGATCATGGAACGGGCAGTCCTTCCCCGGGAGGAAGAGCAGCTCCGTCTTGCCGAGGTTCAGCTTGAGGTGGTGATCCGTCATCCACACTGATATGTCTGCCAGACATGCAGAGATGCGATTCGCCACCTGGTCATCAGAAGGGGGAAAGGAGAAGATTAATTGTGTGTCGTCTGCATAGCAATGATAGGAGAGACCATGTGAGGTTATGTCAGAGCCAAGTGACTTGGTGTATAGCGAGAATAGGAGAGGGCCTAGAACAGAGCCCTGGGGGACACCAGTGGTGAGAGCGCGTGGTGAGGAGACAGATTCTCGCCACGCCACCTGGTAGGAGCGACCTGTCAGGTAGGACGCAATCCAAGCGTGGGCCGCGCCGGACATGCCCAACTCGGAGAGGGTGGAGAGGAGGATCTGATGGTTCACAGTATCGAAGGCAGCCGATAGGTCTAGAAGGATGAGAGCAGAGGAGAGAGTGTTAGCTTTAGCAGTGCGGAGCGCCTCCGTGATACAGAGAAGAGCAGTCTCAGTTGAATGACTAGTCTTGAAACCTGACTGATTTGGATCAAGAAGGTCATTCAGAGAGAGATAGCGGGAGAGCTGGCCAAGGACGGCACGTTCAAGAGTTTTGGAGAGAAAAGAAAGAAGGGATACTGGTCTGTAGTTGTTGACATCGGAGGGATCGAGTGTAGGTTTTTTCAGAAGGGGTGCAACTCTCGCTCTCTTGAAGACGGAAGGGACGTAGCCAGCGGTCAGGGATGAGTTGATGAGCGAGGTGAGGTAAGGGAGAAGGTCTCCGGAAATGGTCTGGAGAAGAGAGGAGGGGATAGGGTCAAGCGGGCAGGTTGTTGGGCGGCCGGCCGTCACAAGACGCGAGATTTCATCTGGAGAGAGAGGGGAGAAAGAGGTCAGAGCACAGGGTAGGGCAGTGTGAGCAGAACCAGCGGTGTCGTTTGACTTAGCAAACGAGGATCGGATGTTGTCGACCTTCTTTTCAAAATGGTTGACGAAGTCATCTGCAGAGAGGGAGGAGGGGGGGGAGGAGGATTCAGGAGGGAGGAGAAGGTGGCAAAGAGCTTCCTAGGGTTAGAGGCAGATGCTTGGAATTTAGAGTGGTAGAAAGTGGCTTTAGCAGCAGAGACAGAGGAGGAAAATGTAGAGAGGAGGGAGTGAAAGGATGCCAGGTCCGCAGGGAGGCGAGTTTTCCTCCATTTCCGCTCGGCTGCCCGGAGCCCTGTTCTGTGAGCTCGCAATGAGTCATTGAGCCACGGAGTGGGAGGGGAGGACCGAGCCGGCCTGGAGGATAGGGGACATAGAGAGTCAAAGGATGCAGAAAGGGAGGAGAGGAGGGTTGAGGAGGCAGAATCAGGAGATAGGTTGGAGAAGGTTTGAGCAGAGGGAAGAGATGATAGGATGGAAGAGGAGAGAGTAGCGGGGGAGAGAGAGCGAAGGTTGGGACGGCGTGATACCATCCGAGTAGGGGCAGTGTGGGAAGTGTTGGAGGAGAGCGAGAGGGAAAAGGATACAAGGTGGTGGTCGGATACTTGGAGGGGAGTTGCAATGAGGTTAGTGGAAGAACAGCATCTAGTAAAGATGAGGTCGAGCGTATTGCCTGCCTTGTGAGTAGGGGGGGAAGGTGAGAGGGTGAGGTCAAAAGAGGAGAGGAGTGGAAAGAAGGAGGCAGAGAGGAATGAGTCAAAGGTAGACGTGGGGAGGTTAAAGTCGCCCAGAACTGTGAGAGGTGAGCCGTCCTCAGGAAAGGAGCTTATCAAGGCATCAAGCTCATTGATGAACTCTCCGAGGGAACCTGGAGGGCGATAAATGATAAGGATGTTAAGCTTGAAAGGGCTGGTAACTGTGACAGCATGGAATTCAAAGGAGGCGATAGACAGATGGGTAAGGGGAGAAAGAGAGAATGACCACTTGGGAGAGATGAGGATCCCGGTGCCACCGCCCCACTGACCAGAAGCTCTCGGGGTGTGCGAGAACATGTGGGCGGACGAAGAGAGAGCAGTAGGAGTAGCAGTGTTGTCTGTGGTGATCCATGTTTCCGTTAGTGCCAAGAAGTCGAGGGACTGGAGGGAGGCATAGGCTGAGATGAACTCTGCCTTGTTGACCGCAGATCGGCAGTTCCAGAGGCTACCGGAGACCTGGAACTCCACGTGGGTCGTGCGTGCTGGGACCACCAGATTAGGGTGGCCGCGGCCACGCGGTGTGGAGCGTTTGTATGGTCTGTGCAGAGAGGAGAGAACAGGGATAAACAGACACATAGTTGACAGGCTACAGAAGAGGCTACGCTAATGCAAAGGAGATTGGAATGACAAGTGGACTACACGTCTCGAATGTTCAGAAAGTTAAGCTACGTAGCAAGAATCTTATTGACTAAAATGATTAAAATGATACAGTACTGCTGAAGTAGGCTAGCTGGCAGTGGGTGCGTTGTTGACACTACACTAATCAAGTCGTTCCGTTGAGTGTAATAGTTTCTGCAGTGCTGCTATTCGGGGGCTAGCTGGCTAGCTAACCTAGAAAATCGCTCTAGACTACACCATTATCTTTGATACAAAGACGGCTATGTAGCTAGCTATGTAGCCAGCTACGATCAAACAAATCAAACCGTTGTACTGTAATGAAATGAAATGAAAATGTGATACTACCTGTGAATGCGACCGGGTTGTGAGTCTATTCGGTAGATGTTGGCTAGCTGTCGGCTAGCTGTTGGCTAGCTGTTGGCTAGCTAGCAGAGTCTCCTACGCTAAGGACGACAAATAGCTGGCTAGCTAACCTCGGTAAATTAAGATAATCACTCTAAGACTACACACTCTAAACCTAAACAACACAATTATCTTGGAACGAAGATACGAAGACAGCAAAGACAGCTATGTAGCTAGCTAACACTACACTAATCAAGTCGTTCAGTTGAGTGTAATAGTTTCTCCAGTGCAGCTAATCAGTGGACGTTAGCTAGCTGGCTAGTGAAGACTCTCTCTCCAGATGAAATCTCGCGTCTTGTGACGGCCGGCCGCCCAACAACCTGCCCGCTTGACCCTATCCCCTCCTCTCTTCTCCAGACCATTTCCGGAGACCTTCTCCCTTACCTCACCTCGCTCATCAACTCATCCCTGACCGCTGGCTACGTCCCTTCCATCTTCAAGAGAGCGAGAGTTGCACCCCTTCTGAAAAAACCTACACTCGATCCCTCCGATGTCAACAATTACAGACCAGTATCCCTTCTTTCTTTTCTCTCCAAAACTCTTGAACGTGCCGTCCTTGGCCAGCTCTCCCGCTATCTCTCTCTGAATGACCTTCTTGATCCAAATCAGTCAGGTTTCAAGACTAGTCATTCAACTGAGACTGCTCTCCTCTGTATCACGGAGGCGCTGCTAAAGCTAACTCTCTCTCCTCTGCTCTCATCCTTCTAGATCTATCGGCTGCCTTCGATACTGTGAACCATCAGATCCTCCTCTCCACCCTCTCCGAGTTGGGCATCTCCGGCGCGGCCCACGCTTGGATTGCGTCCTACCTGACAGGTCGCTCCTACCAGGTGGCGTGGCGAGAATCTGTCTCCTCACCACACGCTCTCACCACTGGTGTCCCCCAGGGCTCTGTTCTAGGCCCTCTCTTATTCTCGCTATACACCAAGTCACTTGGCTCTGTCATAACCTCACATGGTCTCTCCTATCATTGCTATGCAGACGACACACAATTAATCTTCTCCTTTCCCCCTTCTGATGACCAGGTGGCGAATCGCATCTCTGCATGTCTGGCAGACATATCAGTGTGGATGACGGATCACCACCTCAAGCTGAACCTCGGCAAGACGGAGCTGCTCTTCCTTCCGGGGAAGGACTGCCCGTTCCATGATCTCGCCATCACGGTTGACAACTCCATTGTGTCCTCCTCCCAGAGCGCTAAGAACCTTGGCGTGATCCTGGACAACACCCTATCGTTCTCAACCAACATCAAGGTGGTGGCCCGTTCCTGTAGGTTCATGCTCTACAACATCCGCAGAGTACGACCCTGCCTCACACAGGAAGCGGCGCAGGTCCTAATACAGGCACTTGTCATCTCCCGTCTGGATTACTGCAACTCGCTGTTGGCTGGGCTCCCTGCCTGTGCCATTAAACCCCTTCAACTCATCCAGAACGCCGCAGCCCGTCTGGTGTTCAACCTTCCCAAGTTCTCTCACGTCACCCCGCTCCTCCGTTCTCTCCACTGGCTTCCAGTTGAAGCTCGCATCCGCTACAAGACCATGGTGCTTGCCTACGGAGCTGTGAGGGGAACGGCACCTCAGTACCTCCAGGCTCTGATCAGGCCCTACACCCAAACAAGGGCACTGCGTTCATCCACCTCTGGCCTGCTCGCCTCCCTACCACTGAGGAAGTACAGCTCCCGCTCAGCCCAGTCAAAACTGTTCGCTGCTCTGGCCCCCCTGATACCACCAGGATCTCAGCCCTGATACCACCAGGATCTCAGCCCTGATACCACCAGGATCTCAGTCCCTGATACCACCAGGATCTCAGCCCTGATACCACCAGGATCTCAGCCCTGATACCACCAGGATCTCAGCCCTGATACCACCAGGATCTCAGCCCCTGATACCACCAGGATCTCAGCCCTGATACCACCAGGATCTCAGCCCCTGATACCACCAGGATCTCAGCCCCTGATACCACCAGGATCTCAGCCCTGATACCACCAGGATCTCAGCCCCTGATACCACCAGGATCTCAGCCCTGATACCACCAGGATCTCAGCCCTGATACCACCAGGATCTCAGCCCTGATACCACCAGGATCTCAGCCCTGATACCACCAGGATCTCAGCCCTGATACCACCAGGATCTCAGCCCTGATACCACCAGGATCTCAGCCCTAATACCACCAGGATCTCAGCCCCTGATACCACCAGGATCTCAGCCCTGATACCACCAGGATCTCAGCCCTGATACCACCAGGATCTCAGCCCCTGATACCACCAGGATCTCAGCCCCTGATACCACCAGGATCTCAGCCCTGATACCACCAGGATCTCAGCCCCTGATACCACCAGGATCTCAGCCCTGATACCACCAGGATCTCAGCCCTGATACCACCAGGATCTCAGCCCTGATACCACCAGGATCTCAGCCCTGATACCACCAGGATCTCAGCCCCTGATACCACCAGGATCTCTGCCCCTGATACCACCAGGATCTCAGCCCCTGATACCACCAGGATCTCAGCCCTGATACCACCAGGATCTCAGCCCCTGATACCACCAGGATCTCAGCCCTGATACCACCAGGATCTCAGCCCTGATACCACCAGGATCTCAGCCCCTGATACCACCAGGATCTCAGCCCCTGATACCACCAGGATCTCAGCCCCTGATACCACCAGGATCTCAGCCCCTGATACCACCAGGATCTCAGCCCTGATACCACCAGGATCTCAGCCCCTGATACCACCAGGATCTCAGCCCCTGATACCACCAGGATCTCAGCCCTGATACCACCAGGATCTCAGCCCCTGATACCACCAGGATCTCAGCCCTGATACCACCAGGATCTCAGCCCCTGATACCACCAGGATCTCAGCCCTGATACCACCAGGATCTCAGCCCTGATACCACCAGGATCTCAGCCCTGATACCACCAGGATCTCAGCCCTGATACCACCAGGATCTCAGCCCTGATACCACCAGGATCTCAGCCCTGATACCACCAGGATCTCAGCCCATGATACCACCAGGATCTCAGCCCTGATACCACCAGGATCTCAGCCCCTGATACCACCAGGATCTCAGCCCCTGATACCACCAGGATCTCAGCCCTGATACCACCAGGATCTCAGCCCCTGATACCACCAGGATCTCAGCCCTGATACCACCAGGATCTCAGCCCTGATACCACCAGGATCTCAGCCCTGATACCACCAGGATCTCAGCCCTGATACCACCAGGATCTCAGCCCTGATACCACCAGGATCTCAGCCCCTGATACCACCAGGATCTCTGCCCCTGATACCACCAGGATCTCAGCCCCTGATACCACCAGGATCTCAGCCCTGATACCACCAGGATCTCAGCCCCTGATACCACCAGGATCTCAGCCCTGATACCACCAGGATCTCAGCCCTGATACCACCAGGATCTCAGCCCCTGATACCACCAGGATCTCAGCCCCTGATACCACCAGGATCTCAGCCCCTGATACCACCAGGATCTCCGCCCCTGATACCACCAGGATCTCAGCCCTGATACCACCAGGATCTCAGCCCCTGATACCACCAGGATCTCAGCCCCTGATACCACCAGGATCTCAGCCCTGATACCACCAGGATCTCAGCCCCTGATACCACCAGGATCTCAGCCCCTGATACAACCAGGATCTCAGCCCATCATACCACCAGGATCTCAGCCCTGATACCACCAGGATCTCAGCCCCTGATACCACCAGGATCTCAGCCCCTGATACCACCAGGATCTCAGCCCTGATACCACCAGGATCTCTGTCTGCAGCCCCTGATACAACCAGGATCTCAGCCCATCATACCACCAGGATCTCTGTCTGTGGGTACTAGGGTCTCTGTCTGTGACAGGCCAGGTTATCTGTCTGTGGGGGGCTGGGGTCTCTGTCTGTGGAGGGCTGATACCACCAGGATCTCTGGCTGTGCCGGGCTGGGGTCTCTGTCTGTGGTGGGCCTTACATATTACACACATATTTCTAAAGTTGCTCCCTAAATGGCACCCTATCCCTATATAGTTTACTAATTTTAAGGGGATCATTAAAAAACATACACTATTTAGGGAATAGAGTATGCACCATTTCTGCATTCCTTGGCTAAACATATGGAGTGAACAGTATTGCTTCACTCTTGTCTTTAGGGTAAGTGGATGAATCCTTGAGCTTGGGTTGGGCAGGGCAGCAGATAGCCTAACGATGGGAACCTAGTGAGTGTTCCATCGACCTGAAGTAGGAGCGTAGTAGTAACTGATTGTAGAAGAGTTGGCAAAGACTCAACAGAGATCCAACCCCTAACTTTAAACTGAATGATGATATGTGTGATTGATGTGGCCCCTCCACTTGGCCCCCAAGAGGTCATCTGCTTCCCATGTGAAGGAGTTTTACATCAATTGTCTCTAAACAAAGCATCTAGCCTTGTTTTGTTAATCTGACAAAAGCTGCTTGACTTGTCATGTTTGTCATTTATTATCATGTCTTGTCCCTGTGCTCCCCATTCTATTCGTTTCCCTCTGCTGGTCTTATTTGGTTCTTTCCCTCTTTCTATCCCTCTCTCTCCCCCTCCCTCTCTCACTCTCTCGCTCTCTCTTCTCTCTATCGTTCCGTTCCTGCTCCCAGCTGTTCCTATTCCCCTAATCATCATTTAGTCTTCCCACACCTGTTCCCGATCCTTTCCCCTGATTAGAGTCCCTATTTATTCCTTTGTGTTCCGTTCCTGTCCCGTCGGTTCCTTGTTTAGTATTCACCGTGCTGTGATTGTGTTTCGCCCTGTCCTGTCGTGTTTTTTGCCTTCATCAGATGCTGCGTGTGAGCAGGTGTCTCTGTCAACTACGGCCTGCGCCTACCCGAAGCGACCTGCAGTCTGTGGCCGCTTCTCCTGTTATTCCCCTCTACAGACTAGAGGATGTCTGTTATTCCCTGTTTGGACTTGAATAAACTCTGTTTCTGTTAAGTCGCTTTTGGGTCCTCTTTCACCTGCATGACATGACTTCCAGCAGCATTTTAAAATGTGAAAAGGTGTATTGCATTTGTTGCTTAATGTATAACAGGGCCTTTGAATATCTTGACACACCAGTACACAGAATATACAGTGCTAAGTAAGTCGATTCATTCAGTTAATGCTGCTTTCTCCTCCATAAAGTTTCTATTTTTTTCTGGCAATTACTCACCTTCTCTGATTCCTATTCAGAGTTAGCTACCATCATATAATCTTGTTCAACATTGAAAACATCAAACCTCTAATCCTTTGTCAGTTCCCCAGGCTGCAGCTCTGGGCCACTTGGTTAGTTTTGTTCTGCTCCGGTGCTTGAAGAGCCTCTGTAGTGTTGTGTTACAATACATGTCTTGTTTCTGTTAGGGGCCAGGAAACCGAGTCAGAGGCTGCTTTCCCAAAACCTTTCCTGTGTGAATTGGCCACTTGTTTCAGGTTTCTGGTTGCATCCCCCCAGCCGCCAAACCAACCGGTCCCAAATAGTGACATTTTATGCAGGTGACCTTTAACCTTCACCACCGTGTCCAAAATGGTACTCCTGCTGTCTCTGTTTCAATACAAAACTCAAAGATGGACAGCAAACTCTGCTGAGTGGAGGTACTGTGTTTAGACTAGACAGTAAGTTGACAGTGAAAACACATGAAACTAATGACATGGTGCAGTGTTGTTCTGCTCCTGGTAAATCATTTATATCTGGTATGTACATTAAAGCTGCTTTGATATCAATTCTCCACACAGCAGTGAGGGCCATATGTGAAGCAAGGGCGCCATCTAGAGGTAAAACAGATGTGGTCTTGGAAAAGTAGAAATATGCCAGAGAGAGAGAGAGAGAGAGAGAGAGAGAGAGAGAGAGAGAGAGAGAGAGAGAGAGAGAGAGAGAGAGAGAGAGAGAGAGAGAGAGAGAGAGAGAGAGAGAGAGAATATCAACAATTAAAGACTACCAAAACACATTGGATTCTCCAATTACATTGAATGAACTACAGGACAAAATACAAACCCTCCAACCCAAAAATTCCAATTGGGTATACTTAAACTCTTTAACATCATCCTCAGCTCTGGTATCTTCTCCAATATTTGGAACCAAGGACTGATCACCCCAATTTGGGGACGAATTTGACCCCAATAACTATTGCGTCAACAGCAACTTTGGGAAAATCTTCTGCATTATCATTAACAGCAGACTCATACATTTACTCAGCGAAAACAATGTATTGAGCATATGTCAAATTGGCTTTTTACCAAATTACCGTACGACAGACAACGTATTCACCCTGCAGACCCTAAATGACAAACAAACAAAACAAAGGCAGTCTTCTCATGCTTTGTTGATTTCAAAAAATATTTTAAATCAATTTGGCATGAGGGTCTGCTATACAAATGAATGGAAAGTGGTGTTGGGGGAAAAACATAAAACGTAATCAAATTCATGTACACAAACAATAAGCGTGTGGTTAAAATTGGCAAAGAAAAGACACATTTCCTTCCACAGGGCCAGAAGGTGAGAAAGGGATGCAACTTAAACCCCATCCTCTTCAACACATATATCAACCAATGGGCGAGGGCATTAGAACAGGCAACCAGCCTCACCCTACAAGAATCTTAAGTCAATTGTCTACTATTTGCTGATGATCTGGTGCTTCTGTCCACCCCAGTCATAGACTGTTCTCTCTACTGCCGCATGGCAAGCTGTACCAGAGTGCCAAGTCTAGGAAAAAAAGGCTTCTCAAAAGTTTACCCCGAAGCCATAAGACTCCTGAACAGGTAACCAAATGGTTACCCGGACTAATTGCATTGTGTGCCACCCCAATCCCTCTTTTACGCTGCTGCTACTCTCTGTTTATCTTATATGCATAGTCACTTTAAAGATACCTACATGTACATACTACCTCAATCAGCCTGACTAACCGGTGTCTGTATATAGCCATGCTACTCTTTATTCAAATGTCTTAACTGTTGTTTTATTTCTTTACTTACCTACACACACACATACACATACCTTTTTTTCACAACATTGGTTAGAGCCTGTAAGTAAGCATTTCACTGTAAGGTCTACATCTTTTGTATTCAGCGCAAGTGACAAATACACTTTGATTTGATTTGATGTGATTTGAAAGGAGGCCCTACAGCAGCACCTATATCTTCTACACAGATTATGTTAGACCTGGACCCTAACATTAAATCTCAGTAAGACAAAAATAATGGTGATCCAAAAAAGGCCCAGTTGCCAGGACCACGAATACAAATTCCATCTAGACACCATTGTACTAGAGCACAAAAAAAAAGATACAGTCGGGAGAACAAGTATTTGATACACTGCCGATTTTGCAGGTTTTCCTACTTACAAAGCATGTAGAGGTCTGTAATTTTTATCATAGGTACACTTCAACTGTGAGAGACGAATCTAAAACAAAATCCAGAAAATCACATTGTATGATTTTTAAGTAATTCACTTGCATTTTATTGCATGACATAAGTATTTGATCACCCACCAACCAGTAAGAATTCCAGCTCTCACAGACCTGTTAGTTTTTCTTTAAGAAGCCCTCCTGTTCTCCACTCATTACCTGTATTAACTGCACCTGTTTGAACTCGTTACCTGTATAAAAGACACCTATCCACACACTCAATCAAACAGACTCCAACCTCTCTACAATGGCCAAGACCAGAGAGCTGTAAGGACATCAGGGATAAAATTGTAGACCTGCACAAGGCTGGGATGGGCTACAGGACAATATGCAAGCAGCTTGGTGAGAAGGCAACAACTGTTGGCGCAATTATTAGAAAATGTGAAGAAGTTCAAGATGACGGTCAATCACCCTCGGTCTGGGGCTCCATGCAAGATCTCACCTCGTGGGGCATCAATGATCATGAGGAAGGTGAGGGATCAGCACAGAACTTCACGGCAAGACCTGGTCAATGCGCTCCAGCAGGTGTATCTCATTGATCATCCCTAAAGCCAACACCTCATTCGGCCGCCTTTCGTTCCAGTACTCTGCTGCCTGTGACTGGAACGAATTGCAAAAATCGCTGAAGTTGGAGACTTTTATCTCCCTCACCAACTTCAAACATCAGCTAGCTGAGCAGCTAACCGATCGCTGCAGCTGTACATAATCTATTGGTAAATAGCACACCCATTTTCACCTACCTCATCCCCACAGTTTTTATTTATTTACTTTTCTGCTCTTTTGCACACCAATATCTCTACCTGTACATGATCATCTGATCATTTATCACTCCAGTGTTAATCTGCAATATTGTAATTATTCGCCTACCTCCTCATGCCTTTTGCACACATTGTATATAGACTCCCCTTTTTTTCTCTGTGTTATTGACTTGTTAATTGTTTACTCCATGTGTAAGTATGTGTTGTCTGATCACACTGCTATGCTTTATCTTGGCCAGGTCGCAGTTGCAAATGAGAACCTGTTCTCAACTAGCCTACCTGGTTAAATAAAGGTGAAATAAATAAAAAATTAAAAAATGACCTGAAGATAGCTGGGACCACAGTCTCAAAGAAAACCATTAGTAACACACTACGCCATCATGGATTAAAATCCTGCAGCGCACGCAAGGTCCCCCTGCTCAAGCCAGCACATGTCCAGGCCCGTCTGAAGTTTGCCAATGACCATCTGGATGATCCAGAGGAGGAATGGGAGAAGGTCATGTGGTCTGATGACACAAAAATAGAGCTTTTTGGTCTAAACTCCACTCGCCGTGTTTGGAGGAAGAAGAAGGGTGAGTACAACCTCAAGAACACCATCTCAACTGTGAAGCATGGAGGTGGAAACATCATTCTTTGGGGATGCTTTTCTGCAAAGGGGACAGGACGACTGCACCGTATTGAAGGGAGGATGGGCGGGCCATGTATCGCAAGATCTTGGCCAACAACCTCCTTCCCTCAGTAAGAGCATTGAAGATGGGTCGTGGCTGGGTCTTCCAGCATGACAACGACCCGAAACACACAGCCAGGGCAACTAAGGAGTGGCTCTGTAAGAAGCATCTCAAGGTCCTGGAGTGGCCTAGCCAGTCTCCAGACCTGAACCCAATAGAACATCTTTGGAGGGAGCTTAAAGTCTGTATTGCCCAGCTACAGCCCCGAAACCTGAAGGATCTGGAGAAGGTCTGTATGGAGGAGTGGGCCAGAATCCCTGCTGCAGTGTGTGCAAACCTGGTCAAGAACTACAGGAAACATATGATCTCTGTAATTGCAAACAAAGGTTTCTGTACCAAATATTAAGTTCTGCTTTTCTGATTTATCAAATACTTATGTCATGCAATAAAATGCAAATTAATTACTTAAAAATCATACAATGTGATTTTCTGGATTTTTGTTTTAGATTCCGTCTCTCAACAGTTGAATTGTACCTATGATAAAAATTACAGACCTCTACATGCTTTGCAAATAGGAAAACCTGCAAAATAGGCAGTGTATCAAATACTTGTTCTCCCCACTGTACATACCTCGGGATTAACATCAAAGCCACAGGTAACTTCCACAAAGCTGTGAAGTATCTGTGAGAAAAAGCAAAGGCCTTCTATGCCATCAACAGGAACATCAAATTTGACATACTAATTAGGATCTGGCAAGTAATATTTGAATCAGTTAAAGAAACCATTGCACTTTATGGTTGTGAGCTCTGGGGTCCGTTAACCAACCAAGAATTCACAAAATGGGACAAACAACCAAAACTATCTTCCGTTTATAAAGTAAAACATCAAATAAGGCATGCTGGACAGAATTAGGATGATAAATTCTACAACCACCTAAAAGGAAGCGATTCCCAAACATTCCATAACAAAGCCTTCGCCTACAGAGAAATGAACATGAAGAGCCACCTAAGCAAGCTGGTCCTGGTGCTCTGTTCACAAACACCAACAGACCCCAAAGAGCGCCAGGAGAGCAACACAATTGAACCCAACCAATTCATGAGGAAACAATAACTTAATTACTTGACACATTGGAAAGAATTTATAAAAGAAGAGAGCAAACTAGATGCTACAGTTGAAGTCGGAAGTTTACATACACTCAGGTTGGAGACAACTTGTTTTTCAACCACTCCACAAATGTTTCGTTAACTATAGTTTTGGCAAGTTCGTTAGGACATCTACTTTCTGCATGACACAAGTAATTTGTCCAACAATTGTTTACAGGCAAATTATTTCACTTATTTGATCATAATTCCAGTGGGTCAGAAGTTTACATACATTAAGTTGACTGTGCATTCAAACAGCTTGGAAAATTCCAGAAAATTATGGCATGGCTTTAGAAGCTTCTGATAGGCTAATTGACATAATTGAGTCAATTGGAGGTGTACCTGTGGATGAATTTCAAGACCAACTTCAAACTCAGTGCCTTTTTGCTTGACATCATGGGAAAAGCAAAAGAAATCAGCCAAGACCTAAAAAAGACACATTCTGTCTCCTAGAGATTAACGTGCTTTGGTGCAAAAAGTGCAAATCAATCCCATAACAACAGCAAAGGACCTTGTGAATATGCTGGAGGAAACTGTTACGAAAGTATCTATATCTGTAGCGCGGTGCGTAATTGGTGGCAGAGAAGTCAGGCGCAGGTAAGCAGAACTGGGTAATAACCGGAGATTTATTAAGCAAAACCAACTGCATCCAGAACAACAAGATAAATAGGCACAAAAATAACCCATCGCGTGCTCACGGGGAACGTGCACAAGCACTACAACAAACAATCCCACACAAAGACATGGGGGGAAGAGAGGGTTAAATACAAAACAAGTAAATGAGGGAATGGAAACCAGGTGTGTAGAAAACAGGACAAAACAAATGGAAAATTAAAGTGGATCAACGGATGGCTGTGTCACATCCTGACCATAGAGAGTCCTTATTTTCTATGGTGGAGTAGGTCAGGGCGTGACTGAGGGGTTAGTCTAGTTTATTATTTCTATGTGGGTGTTCTAGTTTTCATGTTTCTATGTTAGTGATTTGTATGATTCCCAATTAGAGGGAGCTGGTAGTCGTTGTCTCTAATTGGGGATCATATTTAAGTAGTGTTTGTTCCCACCTGTGTTTGTGGGATATTGTATTTTTTGAGTAGTTGTATGTCAGCACTCAATTGTCGTTTCGTTATTAGTTTATTGTTTTTGCTAAGTTTCACTAATAATTATGTGGAACTCAACATTCGCTGCACCTTGGTCTGTTTCTACAAACGATCTTGACAGCTAGAAGATCGGCGACGCCAACCACCGAGTGCCGCCCGGACAAGGAGAGGACTTCGTGGAAGTCGTGACAAATTCCAAAGTAAAACGAGTCCTATATTGACATAAGCTGAAAGGCCACTCAGCAAGGAAGAAGTCATTGCTCCAAAACCGCCATAAAATACAGACTACGGTTTGCAACTGCACATGGGGACAATAGATCTTACTTTTCGGAGAAATGCCCTCTGGTCTGATGAGACAAAAATAGAACTGTTTGGCCATAATGACCATCGTTATGTTTGGAGGAAAAGGGGGAAGCTTGCAAGCCGAAAAACACCATTCCAACCGTGATGCACGGGGGTGACACCCTGCTTTTCAGAATGGGAGAGAGTTTAGACACCTACCAATGTGCTGCAAATCATTCTAGATAAGAGTGTCTGCTAAATGATTCAAATGTAAAAGTTATGTAAATGATGATCACTGCAGACTGCTGCATGAATGTCAGTTGTGACACACCTGTACATGTAATTAAGCTTTAAATTAAATAATGTGAAGAAAATAAAATCAACATTTGTCTGTTCATTTGGAATGCATTACACTGTTGCTATTGGTCAATCATTAAAGGTATAATCACAAACTTCAGGTTCTGCTGTTTTTAAAGAGGTGACTGTTTCAGGAAGGGTTGAAATTCATTCTGGACTGTCTTTCTCTGCAACTGGAACACAGACCGCTGCCACATGGGCATAATACTGTGTACAAGTAGATAGGAACACAAGCACCAAAGGACATCACTATTTGATAGGTTACATTTACATGAGGTTACAAATAACATGGAACTTGGGCAGTGAACTGATTTGCACTTGAACACCGTGTCCACGCCACTACTCAGCCGCATGGCATACAACAATACACTTGACATAGCTGCTGAAATTATATTTACAGTCATTTCACATACTGTTATCAGACATGAACATAGCATATATATACTGGCAGCACAATATTCCTCCTCTTACTATAAAACTATTTAATCACTGGCAAGTTCTCTAAATAATTTATTGTAAAACTAAAATTACAATTTTCTATAAGATAAGTGATCAATGTAAATAAAAAACAGCTTGCTGTCAAATTGACAGGAAGCATTGCGAGCGATCAAGATGATTGGGACTCAGTGTGAGAGAGATGGCAGGAAGCCGCTCAGCTTGTCTTTGTTTGCTTTGGATTACCTTTAGTTGGGCCTTTTCTCGTGTGGTTTATGTACATATTTATTTAGTCACCATGAACATATGAACAACCTGCTTGGACTGGCTCACCATGGGAGTCACAACTGAGCTGGCCCTGGACCTAAGGTAAGGTGTCTCCTGGGTACATGCTCATTCAACACCTGGTCACATACGCATCCTTCTCACATTAATGCACACATTAAACCAGGTGGTCAAGAAAATATGTAGGGAATAGGGTGCATTTGGGATGCACACCCAGACTTTACACTATAGGCCTTGTTACTGTATTAATTGCTAGCAGCGGGTGCTCCAACGTTACAAAAACACCGTGGTTACTGTTACTGACCTATCCAGCAGCAGCAAACATTTTACATTCCACAGTAGACATTCCGCTCTTCCATCTGCATGGCTGCAAACCTAGGGCTGGGATCCACCGCTACCGATGGAGCTGCATGGAGTTGGCAGCTATTGGCTGAGAAAAGGGAAAAAAGGAGCGGACTGGAAATAGTGAACTTTGAAAAGTGCACAAAGCTGAGACCAACCAAAATGTCAATGATCATTGTAGTCTACTTTCATTAGATTTGGGTATGTCATTTTAGGCGAACATTGAAAAAAAAATAGATCCTTAATCAAACGTGACATTCTTATCTTAACCATTCATTAACACAGGTAACCACTGACCACTGCCTTTACATGTTGACCTATGCCTATACCGATATTAATTCCTGATGGCAAGAAAAATACACAAAAACATTTCCAACAGCAACACTCACAGAGCTTTGGATCATGGCATGTCTCCTGGCCTCCATCTATGGAGTCGGTGTCAGCAGGCGTGTAAAGTACTGGGGTATCTGTACTTTACTATTTATATTTTTGACCATTTTTAGTTCACTACATTCCTAAAGAAAATAATGTACTTTTTACTCCATGCATTTTCCCTGACACCCAAATGTACTCGTTACGTTTTGAAAGCTTAGAAGGACAGGAAAATGGTCTAATTCACACACTTGTCAAGAGAACATCCCTGGTCATCTCTACTGCCTCTGATCTGGTGGACTCACTAAACACAAACGCTTCATTTGTAAATGATGTGCCTTGGCTATTAATAGATTAAAATATATATATATATATATATATATATATATATATATATATATATATATATATATATATATATATATATATATATATATATATATTGTGTCATTTGGTTTGCTTAACATAAGCAATTTGAAATTATTTATACTTTTACTTTTTATACTTAAATATATTTTTGCAGTTACATTTACATTTATGTCTATTTAAAACCAAATACTTCAAGACTTTTACTCAAGTATGACGTTTAGGTACTTTTTTCACCACTAGATGTCAGTCTCATTGTGCATGTTGACAGCCTCAAAGAAGCAGCTGGCCTGGATGAGAAGGTCCAGGTCCGGATGATCCTCCTGAGAGTTGAAAGAGTTGGTTGATTCTGGAATAGAGGTGTCAACCTCAGGATCATCATTCTCCAGCACTGAAGATAAACTATAATAAACTCTAAAACAAAATCAGTTTTTAAAATAACAATTTCATAACCTTTTATAGTTTTGCATGGAATATTGTACGGTGTGTGTGTGGGGGGGGGGTGCTCTAGATGGCACGGTAAAATTAACTTGAAAATGGAGACTGAAGTACTATTACTATTAGCATGGTAAAATCTAACACAGTGGATGCATGCACACATCAAACTGCAAAACTGCTCATTTACATTTCCCTTTGACCTTCAAGCTCTATATATTACGGGGAACATCTGTCTTTTCAAGTTACCAAGGATGTGAAGAGGCTCTGCATTGCAATAGACAAAGAATTCCTAAAAGATAGTTGTATTTGTGGCCAGTGGTGGCTGCGACTGAACAGTCCCAAGTGTCAACCATCTCCATCGCAAGTTTGGTGTCAAGTGGTCATATCTTATGGAACACTTGGCTTCTGTCATGACTTGGTATAGGTGACATCTTTCCAAATGTCTCTTGCAGTACTTTTTGAATAGTTTTGAGAATCTCGACAGTATGGAACCAGAATGCCAGTGAGGATAAAGTTGTTTCCGACTGGCTCCACTGCAACCTGTCTGGAACTTCAGTGTGTCTCTTTATTTTTTTATTTGATTTATTTCACCTTTATTTAACCAGGTAGGCTAGTTGAGAACAAGTTCTCATTTGCAACTGCGACCTGGCCACGATAAAGCATAGCAGTGTGAGCAGACAACACAGAGTTACACATGGAGTAAACAATTAACAAGTCAATAACACAGTAGGGGAAAAAAAGGGGAGTCTATATACATTGTGTGCAAAAAGGCATGAGGTAGGCGAATAATTACAATTTTGCAGATTAACACTGGAGTGTTGCTTGGTTGTTTCCATGAGACACAAGCGACAGCTTCAGAGGTAAAATGTTGCCTACTTGGATGCTGAAAAGGAAACGCGAAAACAGAGATTATTAATTTGTTAAATCATGCTAGAGCAGTTTTGTTTCAAGATAGCAAAAACTGTGCGCCGCCCGGGAATCGAACCCGGGTCGAAAGAATGGGAATCTTCCATGATACCATTACACCAGCGGCGCAGTTAAGTATGAGGTATTTTTTAACTCATATAAAGAAAGTATAAATCAGTTTAGATATTGTATGCATATTTTAGAACGTATGAATAATACTCTAGTCATTAAAGCATCATCGATAATTTAAAAAATGTATAATAATTGTAAAAAGCCACATTTAGAATCAATCGTTTGCAAGGTTTTCACTTCCGGTTCATGAAAAGGGCAACAACCATAATCCGAACATTGTTACAAGCTACCCAAGAACTTTTACCACAAAAGTCAAACCAGTTTTCCAAAAGTAACAAACACACTAGTACCTTAACGATAACTAAGATTATTACCAAGTAATTAGATACAGGTTTCAGGTGGATTCATTTGTACAGGTTTGTCCTAACATCATTGTAAACACAATATTATGATAAAAATGCTAGCTAGCAATGTGGAATTAGCATTAACTGGCTAGCTAGAAAATGCTAATTACACATTTCTAGCTAGCATGTTTTTCTGTAGCTAGCTAGCTAACAACATTGTGTATTATGACCTTCAGATATGTTTTGTTTTCGTTTGTAGCTAATGTTCATTGCGCAGTTAAATTAATTCGTCAAATTGGTATAGAATCAGGACAAAATGGCTGTTGCCATAGTTAACACACAGGGTGACGGTTTTATCCGAATACATGGCTGTTGTGTTGTGCTTGCTGACACTGTCATTTTGCTACCCTACCAACCGACTACAGATCCTGCAGTCATGTCTGAAGAAGTGATCATCGTGGAGTGGGCAGAGACTGGTGCATCAGAAGAGGGATGTCAAGCCCAACTCATTACAGACGACGCCTCTGCAGGTGCTGTACTCTGGCTACAGTAGCCTAATTCAATCAGAGTTTCATATTCTGTTTGACATGTACTCCTATGTCAGGAATGTTTGTCATGTACTCCTGTTTCTCACTGGATCTGTGTTGTCACAGTGTTGCCCGACAGCCTGGTCCAGAATATATTGGTGAACACTGTGGTACAAGGCCAAGAGGAGGATCATGAACTACTAGATGACAACAGGAATGACCTCTGTGAGTGACAACAGATTCTGTGTACTCTGACTATCTTGAATTCAGAGGCTGTCAATGGTTTTTCCATGCATCTTTCAAATCATAGGTGCTTAGATCTACGGTTAGTAAGTGTAAGGCCTTGTTATGTCCAGTTTAGTTTACCACATGATTGTGTCATCTTACTGGAGTGGGAGAGTCCAGCATGACGGACAGACTTCCTTGGATATCACACTGGTCTATCACTTTGTATTTTTATTTTTTACAGATTGTGAGGAGTGTCATTCCTCCTACAAAGACCAGTGTGATATCCAAGGTAGTCTGTCCTTCATGCTGGACTCTCCCACTCCAGTGGGCTTACCCCAGAGGGCCCTCCTCACCCTACCCCACGGGCTGGTGGTGGGCAGGTCCAGTATCCCTGGGGCAGGCCTGGGGGTTCTAAACCAAGGAGCAATTGTGGCCCCAGGAATGCACTTTGGCCCCTGTGAGGGGGATGTGACTACCAGGGACAGAGCAGTAACAAGTGACTACTCCTGGGAGGTGAGTACTGATGGATGCTTTTTTCAAATTGTATTTATTTAACCTTTATTTAACCAGGCAAGTCAGTTAAGAACAAATTCTTATTTACAATGGCGGCCCACCAAAAGGCAAAAGGCCTCCTGTGGGGACAAGGGCTGGAATTAAAAATAAAATACAAATATAGGACAAAACACACATCCAGGACAAGAGAGACACCATAACACTACATGAATGGTTGAGTCGTGCTTAAGAACAACCCTTAGCTGTGTATATAGGCCAAATACCACACCCCCTCTGGCCTTATTGCTTAAGTATATTGAGTGAGTTAACTTCAACTGTGCCTCCAAATCTTTTTGAAAATCGGAGCATATGTGCCTGCAATTCTACCTCACAAACATTGTAATTGCGGCAGCTTCACCCGGGACATCCATCATCTCTCTAGCACAGCACTGTGAACCACAGCAGATTGAAGCTTGTGATTGGTTTAGTAAGGGACCAGAACCAAGGCGATTGGATGCGTTTGTAAAGAAACGCCCCTTATGATTAGAGTGGACTGCAGACTGGACAGCCACGTTTATTCTACTCGCTGAGTCTATAAAAAGTCTATAAACTCAATTGTCAAATAAGCATTACGGCAACTTTAGTGCTGTTTTGTAAACATAAATGTCAAGAAATACATTTGGTTCACACCTGTCCCAGAATGCTCCCTTATGACAGCATGTGATAATAGGCTGTAGCATACTAGTACTGATTTTAATATAGGGTTGGGTGGTATCCAAGGGATCCCGAGTGGCGCAGCAGTCTAAAGCACTGCAACGCAGTGCTAGAGGCGTCACTACAGACCCGGGTTCAATATTTGTTCTTAACTGACTTGCCTAGTTAAATAAAGGTTAAAAAAAAATAAAAAAAATCCAGATTTTCATATCGTCATACCGTCCTTGTCTCATGCAGGGATTTATGGTATGAGGCCAAAAAAAGGGATATTGGGCATCTATTACCAGAATGCTACAAAATGTATCACAAGTAACAGCACATTTCCATGGAGGCTGCTAGCTAAATATGCTAAAGAATGAAAATGAAAATAAAATAATTGCAAAGACAGGCAATCCAGCTACTGAATGTCATTTTTGGTGAGTCTGGACATTTTGCAAGCAAAATGTGAACAAGAGACACTGTGCAAATGAACAAAGTTTTGATGCATGCTGGTCTGAAGGAAGAACAGTACTGGCTCTGGAGCAGCATATGTACAAGCTGTGTCTGTATGTAGTCTAGAGTTGCTAAGGCAACTGGCCTGCCTGCTCTGCTCGGAGAAGATGGGGGAGGAGCAGACCAGCCAAGAACTGAGAGGAGAAGATGGGGGAGGAGCAAACAGGGCGAGAACTTAAGAGGAGAAAAGAAATGCTAGAAAATCAAAGATAACTCTTCCAAAGGGCTTTGACTTCTCAAACATGGCAGATAGATAACACAATATGATGCCCCATCACATTATTAATTCAGCCACTTACTTAGATAACTAGCCAGTTAAACTTAGGGGTTGCGTTGATGCACAATTACAGTGCCTTGCAAAAGTATTCGGCCCCCTTGAACTTTGCGACCTTTTGCCACATTTCAGGCTTCAAACATAAAGATATAAAACTGTATTTTTTTGTGAAGAATCAACAACAAGTGGGACACAATCATGAAGTGGAACGACATTTATTGGATATTTCAAACTTTTTTAACAAATCAAAAACTTAAATTGGTCGTGCAAAATTATTCAGCCCCCTTAAGTTAATACTTTGTAGCGCCACCTTTTGCTGCGCTTACAGCTGTAAGTCGCTTGGGGTATGTCTCTATCAGTTTTGCACATCGAGACACTGAATTCTTTTCCCATTCCTCCTTGCAAAACAGCTCGAGCTCAGTGAGGTTGGATGGAGAGCATTTGTGAACAGCAGTTTTCAGTTCTTTCCACAGATTCTCGATTGGATTCAGGTCTGGACTTTAGACTTGGCCATTCTAACACCTGGATATGTTTATTTTTGAACCATTCCATTGTAGATTTTGCTTTATGTTTTGGATCATTGTCTTGTTGGAAGACAAATCTCCGTCCCAGTCTCAGGTCTTTTGCAGACTCCATCAGGTTTTCTTCCAGAATGGTCCTGTATTTGGCTCCATCCATCTTCCCATCAATTTTAACCATCTTCCCTGTCCCTGCTGAAGAAAAGCAGGCCCAAACCATGATGCTGCCACCACCATGTTTGACAGTGGGGATGGTGTGTTCAGGGTGATGAGCAGTGTTGCTTTTACACCAAACATAATGTTTTGCATTGTTACCAAAAAGTTCAATTTTGGTTTCATCTGACCAGAGCACCTTCTTCCACATGTTTGGTGTGTCTCCCAGGTGGCTTGTGGCCAACTTTAAACGACACTTTTTGTGGATATTTTTAAGAAATGGCTTTCTTCTTGCCACTCTTCCATAAAGGCCAGATTTGTGCAATATACGACTGATTGTTGTCCTATGGAAAGAGTCTCCCACCTCAGCTGTAGATCTCTGCAGTTCATCCAGAGTGATCATGGGGCTCTTGGCTGCATCACTGATCAGTCTTCTCCTTGTATGAGCTGAAAGTTTAGAGGGACGGCCAGGTCTTGGTCGATTTGCAGTGGTCCGATACTCCTTCCATTTCAATATTATCACTTGCACAGTGCTCCTTGGGATGTTTAAAGCTTGGGAAATCTTTTTGTATCCAAATCCGGCTTTAAACTTCTTCACAACAGTATCTCGGACCTGCCTGGTGTGTTCCTTGTTCTTCATGATGCTCTCTGCGCTTTTACTGGACCTCTGAGACTATCACAGTGCAGGTGTATTTATACGGAGACTTGATTACACACAGGTGGATTGTATTTATCATCATTGGTCATTTAGGTCAACATTGGATCATTCAGAGATCCTCACTGAACTTCTGGAGAGAGTTTGCTGCACTGAAAGTAAAGGGGCTGAATAATTTTTGCACGCCCAATTTTTCAGTTTTTGATTTGTTAAAAAAGTTTGAAATATCCAATAAATGTCGTTCCACTTCAGTTTTATATCTTTATGTTTGAAGCCTGAAATGTGGCAAAAGGTTGCAAAGTTCAAGGGGGCCGAATACTTTCTCAAGGCACTGTATACATTTTTTACGGAGGACAAAGATTCAATGCATAACAAATATCTTGCTGTGTTTTGTAAACGCAGATGCAATATACTTCTATTGTAATTTCTCCTCAGCATCAGATTAATTTTGTGCTTAAGTTGCACCTCTCCACTCAGATGTGAGTTCATGACCATGCTCTGACTGATGTATATCTACTTTTCTCCCGTGCTTTTCTCAGTCTAGCCAGCTTACATTTCTCTGATAAAATGCAAGATGAACTTTTAAGAAAAACATTAGAAAATGTAGCTTACATTTTTTTTTTCTATGATAAACATTAGAAATATAATGGCCATGCATCGTTTTTGTCCCAAAAAAGACCTTGCTTTTTAATTGTATGCTCACTTAGTGTGTATGTAGGGAATGCGGTGCCATTTGGGACACAACACTGTACTGTAGTTTGTGTAAAACCTAACCCATGTCATTCTGGAGCATTGTCTCTATGCTCTGTCTATCTGAGCATGGTCAGCTGAAATTATGAGAGGCAGGGTAGCCTAGTGGTTAGAGCGTTGGACAAGGAACTGAAAGGTTCCAAGTTCAAATCCCTGAGCAGATAAGGTGCAAATTTGTCATTCTGCCCCTGAACAGGCAGTTAACCCACTCTTCCTAGGCTGTCATTGAAAATAAAAATTTGTTCTTAACTGACTTGCCTAGTAAAATAAAAAAATGTGTCCATATTCTTTACAAAGCGCTTGTCTATTTTCAGGTTTGGAACAGTAAGGGTGAATCTGAGTACATTGATTCTGCAAGAGACACTCATTCCAACTGGATGAGGTAACTTGTGTTGTAGAACGTACCTTATTTTACACTGCATCTGTCTGTCTGTTCTGGAGTGCTTAGTCCCAGTGCACTCTCTCTCTTTTAGGTATGTTAACTGTGCTCGTAATGTAGAGGAGGGTAATCTCATAGCACTCCAGTACAGGGGGATTGTTTTCTTCCACTGCTGCCACTCCATCCTCCCAGGAGATGAGCTCCTGTTTTGGCCTGGGGGGCGATTCATCGACAGGTTTAGGGACCCCTCTGACCAAATCTGGCTGCGAAAGATCACCCCTTCAGGTACTTCTCATCCCGTCTCTTTTCACAACCTTGCTCTGGCATTAGGCATCTAGAAGGTTCTGTGAGGGTGTATAAGAGATAACAATAATAATACATTTCTCCAAACAGTTGAAAGAACGTCACTAGTTTAATAAGACCTAACCTTTTCTTCTTCTTTCTCTCCGTTTTAGAGGTTAATACAGATTTATCGTCTCAGGTTTTCCCCTGCTGTCAGTGCCAGCTTTCTTTCACCACTGAGACCTACATCCAAAGACATAAAGAGCAATTACACCCTCTGGACCTATCACCTGCATCTGCACTGAGTGAGCTTGAAAATCACCTTTCTAAAAGTAACATGAACCCAGACCCTATGTCGTCCTCTGTCCGTAAGTTGAGCTACCGGTGCCCTCAGCGTCCTAAGAGCTTTAAGAAGAAGGGCCACGTCCAGAGAACCATGCGAGCTGTCCACTCCAACGTCAGACCCTACTGCTGCCCCCTGTGCAGGAAGTGTTTCGCTCAGGGGTACGACCTGGCAAGTCACCAGCTACGAGTTCACGGAATGAAGAAAAGGACTGGAGTGGTAGAGGTCAGAGGTAAGGAGGTCAGTTGTGAGAGTTCGCTCCCGCCTCCTGACAGCGCCTGGGAACCCGAGCCTCCGTCCAATGATCAACCTACAGAGACCCAGACAGGGAGAGCTTCCTCACAGAGACTGAGGAACCTCAGGGTAAAGTCCACCAGGAACTCTAAAGCCAAAACTAAGGCAAACACACCAAAACAAGGAGAAACCAGTACCAAGAAGAGGAGCCATTCAGATCCCAATCCAGATGCTCTGGACATGGAGGAGGAGAGGATAGAGGCTGTAGGAGAGGCACAGTACAGCTGCAGTGATTGTCAGAGAACCTTCGGCAACCCAGAGTCCCTTAAAGCCCATCAGTGCATCCGGGTCGTGGTGGGGCCCCCGCTGTACTCTTGTTCTACATGCAGGGTTACCTTCAAACGGTACACCACCCTGAAGAAGCACAAGGTCAACAAGCACCCGAAGGAAAATATGCTTTATTGCTGCACCCACTGTGGGAGGTTCTTCAGTCAGGCTGCCAGTCTACAGCACCACCTGGATGCAGAAGTATGTAAGGACATACAGCTGAGCTCTAAAGCTGTTCCTTGCTCCTACTGCCAGTTCTCCTTCACCGAGGAGAGGTACCTCCGGAAGCACGTTAAGAGACACCACCCTGATGAGCATGTCTCTCAGGTCACAGGCCTGGGCTCAGAGCTAATTCAGTCGGAGCAGAAGGCAGGAGAAGTCCACCTGTGCTTGCAGTGTGGACAGAGCTACGAGCACGTTCAAAGCTTCAAAGCTCACCGGTGTTTCCAGTCAGACGCAGCCAAACTGCACTTGTGCAATGACTGTGGGAAAAGTTTCTCTTGTTTCTACAGCCTTAAGCAGCATCAGCGGATTCACACGGGAGAGAAGCCATACCGCTGCTCTTACTGTGAGAAGTGTTTTAGCCACTCTGGACATCTGAATGTGCACGTGAGGATACACACAGGGGAGAAATCTTTCCTGTGTACTGAGTGTGGAGAGAGTTTCCGTCAGTCTGGGGATCTGAAGCGCCATGAGAGAAAACACACTGGGGTGAAACCATGTACCTGCCCTGAATGTGGGAAAAGCTTCAGTCGACCTCAGAGTCTGAAAGCTCACCTGATGCTGCACAACGGAGAGAGACAGTACAAGTGTGATCAGTGTGGGAAAAGCTTTTCACGAAATTATCACCTGACGAGACACCATGAAAAGACACACTCATAATTTGGTTGTATCACACATACACTATTGACTATTGTTTCTTTGAAAGCACTTGGTTAAGTTGATACATACCCATTGCAGCATTCACGGCTGAGAATACCAGTACATTCGACAAGAATTCATGTAAAATAATGTGATTTTTGTTCATACTTTGGTTTTCTAAGAAAATAATGGGTTAAAGGCACTACAAGTCCTTACACAATGGCAACCCAAGTTATGGGTATTGATCATGTGCCGGCCTTAATAAGCTATGTTTAGACTGTTCTGGTCCATTTTTGATGTGTTCTAGTGTACTATAAAATAGATGGCTCTCCTATTCTTAATACCTAGCCCAGTCATATTCAAGGTTAGAACTACCTTTCTAGGGGTTCTGATAATTCTAGCCTTGGGATGCATTTTTGATAGCATATCTACAGTATTTCACTTTTTAATGTGTATAGTATTGTTTACTAGGGATGTCCAATGAATTCTGTAACCACTCCCTCTTCAAATCAGGGTTGATTGGGAAAAGCTGTTCAAAAGAGGACATTGTATTGTCATATCTTTGTACTCCTTGACGAAGGCCACGCAGCCAAAAGGCGTCAGTTTTGAAACTGTTTCCATTGAACATGTCATACAAAAAGGCTTTTTAATGAATTATATGAGGAGTGCCTTGGTCTTCCTTTCTTTTTGATGACCAATGTGTTTATTATTCATAGTATGCCATTTCCAATTTAGAGTAGAATATATCTCAATTTGTAAGTCGCTCTGGATAAGAGCGTCTGCTAAATGACTTAAATGTAAATGTCTATTGTCCCTGGAGTATAATTCAGCTTGTGATCTGAAGATGAGGGAAATGTCAAATGGAAGAAGTTATTAAAAAATAACTGACTTCAGTATCACAGTTCACCATTTATTGCACAAAACAATGCAAAGCATGTGCCCTGTCCAAGCCTAAAATCTGATGAAAACACTCATGAGATACAGTATGTGTTCATTTGATAACATTATCTAACACTGTCTTCATAAAACCCCCCAGGTCTAGCCTCTCTGAAATTCATTCCTCCTTTCCATTCCTCCTTTAAATAAATAAAGGTAAAATTAAAAAATAATCAACACTTGTTTCTTTGCATTGCTTTTTTCCAATACCTCACATATGTTTACGGGGAGGAATGTTTCATCACCTTCAAAGTCCATGGTTGTGTTCACGATGGACAAGTTCGGTTATGCCTAGTCCCTCTGTTTCAGTCCATCAGTCACCAATTCTTGTGTCTGCCATTCAGTCGGTGTTGATCACATCTTTGATAACATTCACAATAAAATTTTAAAAACGCCAAGATTCCAATCATGTCACGTCCCTTTGTGGTACAGCACATATGGAAGATTCTCTCCTTTTTATAAGGAGTTATGGAAGTTGAGTTAGTTAAATAAGGTGTTATTACTGAAGGTTTAGTATACTCTTACTGAATCCCATCAGTAGCCATTACTGGGTAGCGGAGATGACTAACAATACACATACTGTATGGCTGTGGCAGCAGTTGACTGCTTGAAGTGTCAAACTCCTGCAAAAGTTGGATTCCTGATGTAATTGTAGAAGATGGCCCACCTCTTGCCCCTTTCACTCCAGTGAAGCACCAAACGTTCAATCAAGCTACACTACCGTTCAAAACATTTGGGGTCACTTAGAAATGTCCTTGTTTTTGAAAGAAAAGCTAAATGTTTTGACCATTAAAATAACATCAAATTGATCAGAAATACAGTGTAGACATTGTTAATGTTGTAGCTGGAAACGGCAGATGTTTTTATGGAATATTTACATCGGCGTACAGAGGCCCATTATCAGCAACCATCACTCCTGTGTTCCAATGGCACGTTGTGTTTGCTAGGCAGAGTTGCAAAGAAAAAGCCATATCTCAGACTGGCCAATAAAAATACAAGATTAAGATGGGCAAAAGAACACAGACACTGGACAGAGGAACTCTGCCTAGGCCAGCATCCCGGAGTCGCCTCTTCACTGTTGACGTTGAGACTGGTGTTTTGTGGGTACTATTTAATGAAGCTGCCAGTTGAGGACTTGTGAGGCGTCTGTTTCTCAAACTTGACACTAATGTACTTGTCCTCTTGCTCAGTTGTGCACCGGGGCCTCCCACTCCTCTTTCTATTCTGGTTAGAGACCGTTAGTGCTGTTCTGTGAAGGGAGTAGTAATCAGTGTTGTACGAGATATTCCGTTTCTTGGCAATTTCTCGCATTAATAGCCTTCATTTCTCAGAACAAGAATACACTGACGAGTTTCAAAAGAAAGTTCTTTGTTTCTGGCCATTTTGAGCCTCTAATCGAACCCACAAATGCTGATGCTCCAGATACTCAACTAGTCTAAAGAAGGCAAGTTGTATTGCTTCTTTAATCAGAACAACCGTTTTCAGCTGTGCTAACATAATTGCAAAAGTGTTTTAGCCTTTTAAAATGATAAACCTGTATTAGCGAACACATTGTGCCATTGGAACACAGGAGTGATGGTTGCTGATAATGGGCCTCTGTACCCATATGCAGATATTCCATTAAAAAATCTGCCATTTCCAGCTACAATAGTAATTTACAGCATTAACAATCTCGACACTGTATTTCTGATCAATTTTATGTTATTTTAATGGACATAAAATGTGCTTTTCATTCAAAAACAAGGTCATTTTTAAGTGACCCCAAACTTTTGAACGGTAGTGTATATCTTCTCCAGTGTGGACATTTGACTAGTTACACATCTTCCTCAGTCACAGAAGCACAAACGGTTGACTCCATTATGTCGTACTGTATATGTTAAATGTTATACATATATTAATAAAAATACAACGCAAACTTTTGTTTTATAAAACATACAGTATTACAGCTGTACAATGACAACCCAGAAAATGAAACTGCACTTACAAAATAGGCAAATAAAATAAAATACATTTGATTTGTTTGTTTTGGCAATTGAAATCAAAAGCCCGGTCTTCTAATTCACCCAAAAACACAATTTGTGATCAAATTATAAAATACTGAACATTAGGAATGAAAAATTAGGAACAGCAACAATTAGAGCTCCGTGGACGTTCTTGTCAGTATTTTGGAATATTAAGAAAATGGTTGATTAAACTGTTTGTCAAACCAGTAGTTATTGGCAATATTACCAGCTGGGAAATCTAAAAACAAAACAGGATTGAAAGAGTTGTTACATAAAGAGACTACATAAAGAAATACAAGGCCTGAGGGTACCTGTATTCCACCGCAAACCAGGCTAAAGTTTGAGACAAGAAATACCCTGGGTCCACTGCAAGTACAATAACACTGTCCTCTATTCACTTCTGCCAATCCTTGAAGAGACTCTCTTAGAAAACAAGGCTTTTATAAAGGTTCAGATTTCAGTTCCTCAACCCTGCATTCCAGATCTGCTACCTGCAAACAAACACAGAAAGTTATGGTTACGTTTGTGTATTATAGATGATGTACTACTAGAAACTTTCAATTGTTACCATAATACATTCAATCAAGTTTCTCAATCACAAAGTTGTCTGCAACTGCCAACGTTCTGTGTAATCATCTTCCTGATGGCTGCACACGATGACATTTATAATATGATAATATATGCCATTTAACAAACAGTTTTGTCCAAACTGACTTACAGTCATGCGTGCATTTATTTATCATATTGGTGACCGCAGTGGGAATCGAACCCAGGAACCACACATCCAACCATCAGTCTCCACTATTACCTGTTCATGGAGCTGTCCTGACTCCTCGCTCAGTGATGCCTCGGCCCCGTCCTGAAGACAGCGCTGAGTCTCCTTCTTCAGGTACTCAATCTCCCTGGAGAAGAGCCATCACAGACACCAATCTAAAACCACTTGTATTTCCACTGTAATGAATGAGCTCTGAGAAAAGCCTTGGGGCTGAAACATTGGAAACATTGCCGCAGACTGAACAAGTTTTCTTTTCTATGAATCACTGTAATTAACATAATTGTATATTGACCTGTTATGTACATCCTTACTACACTCTCAATGCTTTGTGTGTGTGTGTCCCGGCCTTACTTCTGCTGGTACTCCTTGATGAGGCGCTTGGCCTTGCTGTACTTGCGCTCCAGAGCCTGGTACTGGGCCTGGGTCTCCTTCAGGTGCTCGTCCACAGCCTGACACAGACTCTGGGCCTCCATCCAGTAACCCTCCAGCTTCTCCATGCGCTCCTTGTTCTCCTGCAGGGTCTGCTCCAGCTGGGTCTTGTCCACGCGCCAGCGCTGCTTGTCCTGCTTTGCATGGTTCAGCTGGGAGTGTGGAGAAGCACACACATGCACATGTACACAGACAGGCAGGGGATGAAAACTGTTAAGTCCACTGTATATCAACTTGCCATATTTACAATGAAACATAAGGACATAATAAGAATGACATAATATAACAACCTTTCTTTTCAGCTGTTGGATCTCTGCCTGTGTTACAGCATGCTTTATGTGAAGCTGAGGAGAGAGAGAGAGAGAGAGAGAGAGAGAGAGAGAGAGAGAGAGACAGAGAGAGACAGAGAGAGAGACAGAGAGAGGTGGAGAGAGAGAAAGGGAGAGAAAGGGAGAGAGAGAGAGACCGGGAGAGAGAGAGAGACCGGGAGAGAGAGGTGGAGCGAGAGTGAGTGAGTGAGTAAGTAGTGCGCTACATAAGGAATAGAGTGATGCAGGCCTTTGTCTTTAACTTTGTCTTCTCTCACTTCCTGGTACTTATGGGCCAGCTTCTCAGGGTCGGTCTCCAGTGGAGAGATGTCCTCGTTCTCAGCCAGGTCAAACACCTCGATGGCAGAGGGATGTGTGGGGCTGACCTCCTCCTCATCATCCTCCTCCTCGTCACTACCATATTCACCACCCTGGGGGAAGAACGGACAGGTGAGCCTGAAGTCTCGATTGGGTCTGGGGTTTTCCACAATGCCTCCAGGTCTTAACTGAGACGGCCAAAGTGTCTGCATATTTGAACAGGTTCAATATAGTTCCATCTGTCCATCCATCCCACAGCATTTTTATAATTGCCTGTGACTGCTGCCTCTACATGAGCTTCATGGTTGTTTCTCTATTGGTACGGAGACTGGCCACTAGATGGCATATAACACCAGTGAAGCAGGTCCCTAGATAGGGGGTGAGAACACACCAGAACTAAACCTCAGCCATTATGCTATCATTCTGCATGTCATTGTAATAAGATGGAGAATATAAGAATGTCCTGCATCCTCATAGGATTTTGATTGCATAGAGGTCATCCTCGTTGTGGTAGGTGATGACATTTACATTTGAGTCATTTAGCAGACACTCTTATCCAGAGAAACTTACAGTTAGTGATTCACCTTAAGATAGCTAGGTGAGACATCAACACATCCCAAGCATATCAAGTACATTTTCCCTCAACAAAGTATTCATCAGCAAAGTCAGAGTTAGTAGGAGAAGACAACTTCCTTTTTGAAGGGGAAGTGGGCATCTGGGGAGTTGTGAAAGTTATTTAAGATACTCTTCAATAAGGTAAGGTGCCAGGACAGAGAACAGCTTGACTTTAGGGGGAACCTGGTTCCACCATTGGGGTACCAGGACAGAGAACAGCTCGACTTTAGGGGGAAGCTGGTTCCACAATTGGGGTACCAGGACAGAGAACAGCTTGACTTTAGGGGAACCTGGTTCCACCATTGTGGTACCAGGACAGAGAACAGCTTGACTTTAGGGGGAACTTGGTTCCACCATTGTGGTACCAGGACAGAGAACAGCTTGACTTTAGGGGGAACCTGGTTCCACCATTGGGGTACCAGGACAGAGAACAGCTTGACTTTAGGGGGAACTTGGTTCCACAATTGGGGTACCAGGACAGAGAACAGCTTGACTTTAGGGAGAAGCTGGTTCCACAATTGGGGTACCAGGACAGAGAACAGCTTGACTTTAGGGGGAACCTGGTTCCACCATTGTGGTACCAGGACAGAGAACAGCTTGACTTTAGGGGGAACCTGGTTCCACCATTAGGGTACCAGGACAGAGAACAGCTTGACTTTAGGGGGAACCTGGTTCCACCATTGTGGTACCAGGACAGAGAACAGCTTGACTTTAGGGGGAACCTGGTTCCACCATTGTCGTACCAGGTCAGAGAACAGCTTGACTTTGGGGGGAACCTGGTTCCACCATTGTGGTACCAGGACAGAGAACAGCTTGACTTTAGGGGGAACCTGGTTCCACCATTGGGGTACCAGGACAGAGAACAGCTTGACTTTAGGGGGAACCTGGTTCCACCATTGTGGTACCAGGACAGAGAACAGCTTGACTTTAGGGGGAACCTGTTTCCACCATTGGATACCAGGACAGAGAAGAGGTTGACTTTAGGGGGAACCTGGTTCCACCATTGGGGTACCAGGACAGAGAACAGCTTGACTTTAGGGGGAACCTGGTTCCACCATTGGGGTACCAGGACAGAGAACAGCTTGACTTTAGGGGGAACCTGTTTCCACCATTGGATACCAGGACAGAGAAGAGGTTGACTTTAGGGGGAACCTGGTTCCACCATTGGGGTACCAGGACAGAGAACAGCTTGACTTTAGGGGGAACCTGGTTCCACCATTGGGGTACCAGGACAGAGAAGAGCTTAACTTTAGGGGGAACCTGGTTCCACCATTGGGGTACCAGGACAGAGAAGAGCTTGGACTGTGCTGATGACCTGAATCAATTGTGGGTTGGAAGTCCTATAAAATGTCTACCCCAACAACCCAGAGAGGAAGTGGCCAGAACATCATAAACAGATTAAAAAAGGAGTCCTAGGGGGACATCTTTTAATTGATTTTATTTGGCCTAGGCTCTCTGAACTGACCTGTTGACCTGCATCACAAAGGGCACCCTATTGTCTATATAGTGTACTACTTTTGACTAGTCCATAGGAAGAATAGTATATTTCTGGAAGCAGACTTGTGTTTGCAGGCTACACTGAACAGTAACAGCGTACCTATGGACACACTCCCATTCATTTCACTCAATACAGGCACCGGCTTTGGGTCCATTCTGACAAAGATGCGATTGGCACACATATCTTAATCCTAAAGCTGAGGGGAAAAGAGAACACACAAAGGCAACGATTGACCTAAAAAGCTTCATAGTCATTTGAAAAATTCAAATAGTGATCAGGCTTCTATTTCTGTCTCTAAACTGGCTGTGTTCAGGCTCATGTTATTTTGGGCACACAGTAGCAAAACCTTTTTTCAACATAAAGAAAACATCGGTTTTCTTATTGGACTAGTCTTTCTGTCCATCTGTACTGTACCTCTCGGTTGCCCGTTCACTGGCTAATTTGGTTGTAAACCTACCTATGCTGGATGTAGACTGATTGTAGACTGGTTGGAGACTTACCTCTTGGTCCTCCATGTACTGGCTGTAGCGTTGTTCCATCACCTCTCTCTGCCAGCGCTCCTGTTCCAGGGTCTGTTGGATCAGCTGGGCCACCTCACTCTGTTCGCCCGGCTTCTCTCGACCAATCAGAAACCTGCATAACATTACACAGCTTTTGAAAATGTCTTCCTATGTGGACTGCAATAAGAGGAACCTCTATGATATGGTTGAAATAATTATAAATAATTATATAGCCTGTTTCAACATTTAGATGATTTTGACTCAACATATGTTCTGTTTATCAGTGTAATACCCTCCTCGGCTATGTAAAAAGAATCTGAGCAGTGCAGTTCAGAATGAGTACCCATAGTACCCATAGTCAGTCAGTTATCAAGACCACCATAACAGACTTACAATTCCCTCTGCTAACTATCATGTAATTAAATGCTAAACACAGTTCCCATCCTCAGCCATCCATCCATTCCTCTGGCTGACATTTTTATGAATAGGACTGACCGCCTGACCGTCTGCCTCAGCCCTTCCTTCCACGTCTACCCTGTTCTATAATTCATGAGCAATCTCTGAAGAGGACTCTGACTTTCGACAAGTCACACAACAAACAATTACACACGCACACAGGAACACACACACGCACACAGGAACACACATACGCACACAGGAACACACACACGCACACAGGAACACACACACCAACAATTACCCCCATAGCTCCACTGACTACTAGTTCCTGAATAATGAATGAATGAGCCTATAGGACGACAAAGGATTGTTGGGGATTGGGGAACTCTGGTGCCCCATTCAGTCAGCCACAATTAGACCCCTCTGGCATTTCGGAATGATAATTGTGTTGTTGCCTGCTGTGAGGTTGATGGTGATGTTTTTATGCTCTACTATGGTCCAAATGTAGAGTTTCAGCTTTGTCTGTGGTTCTGTTGCTATATCTATGAAGGGAAGTGTTGGCTCTTCATCATACTATCATCATGGCCCTATTTGGCTAATGATGAACACTCTGCGCAACCTGATCTATGCAGTATGTATGTGGGAGAATGTGATAACTGACTGACTATGGGTACTAGACTATGGGTACTAGATCGGTTGCTAGATCGAATGCCCGAGCTGACAAGGTATAAATATGTTGTTCTGTCCCTGAACAAGGCAGTTAACCCACTGTTAACCAACTGTTAACCAACTGTTAACCAACTGTTAACTGCCGTCATTGTAAATAAAAATGTGTTCTTAACTGACTTGCCTAGTTAAATAAAGGTTAAAAAAAATGTTATTCTGAACTGCAGATTCTTACATAGCTGAAAAACATCTCTCTCAGAGCATATAATGAGTCATTTTGACAGTCTCTCTAGAGTCTAAAGCTGCTGCAAACTAGGAAGAACATGTCTCCAGAAAACCTTACTGGTGTCTGACATCACGTTGCACAACACAAAGAAGAGATCAGACTTGATGGGCCCAACTTCATACAGATCCAAGCAATTTAACCTGCCTGTCTGTATTCAAGTGTTTGGGAGTGACGTCCATCAAAGCAACTCTATTCTTTCTCAGTAGCTCCTTGTTTTAAAATGGCTTTAAAAAGGTGCAGTAGTTGGGCCCTGGTCAAAAGTAGTGCACTATAAAGGGAATAGGGTCATTTGGGACGAATCCCCCAAACCGTATCCTCACTTGACGGTGCCTGTGGTGTTCCTGAGGACGGAGGCAGCGAAGGTCTGTGTAACCCCCACCAGACTGGTCCCATCCACCTCCACGATCAGGTCATTCACCTGGATCCTGGGTGGAGAAACACAAAGCAGCACAACAGCCTCAGTCAGGACTTGTATCACATGCTTACTTTTTCAGCCATCTTTCATTCAACTTTTATTATATACAGGTTTGTCTCATTGAGATAGATTTCTGTCTTGCAAGCGAGACATGCTCACGCAAGGAACCATATCAAATCAGCTAGCTAGACCAAGATGTGAATACTACTACTAGATACACTAGTATGGCTCATCTCACATGCTCGATTGCTTCTTACAATATTAAATCATCATACCTCCCACCCTTTCTTCGGGTCAGGGAGGTGGGGTAGGGTAGATGAAGATGCGGGAGGAGGGGGGCTTGGCGGTGTGGGAAGGGCTGGGAAACATGGTTTCCAGTGGGTAGGGAGGATGCAGGCGTGTGGATGGGGACTGAGGGGGTTGAGGGAATGGGTTGGGGAGGGGGACTGAGGGTGTTCAGGGAATGGGTTGGGGAGGGGGACTGAGGGTGTTCAGGGAATGGGTTGGGGAGGGGGATTGAGGGGGTTGAAGAAATGGGTTGGGGAGGGGGATTGAGGGGGTTGAAGAAATGGGTTGGGGAGGGGGATTGAGGGGGTTGAAGAAATGGGTTGGGGAGGGGGATTGAGGGGGTTGAAGAAATGGGTTGGGGAGGGGGATTGAGGGGTTGAGGCAATGGGTTGGGGAGGGGGACTGAGGGTGTTGAAGAAATGGGTTGGGGAGGGGGACTGAGGGGGTTGAGGGAATGGGTTGGGGAGGGGGACTGAGGGGGTTGAAGAAATGGGTTGGGGAGGGGGACTGAGGGTGTTGAAGAAATGTGTTGGGGAGGGGGACTGAGAGTTTTGAAGAAATGGGTTGGGGAGGGGGACTGAGGGGGTTGAGGGAATGGGTTGGGGAGGGGGACTGAGGGGGTTGAGGGAATGGGTTGGGGAGGGGGACTGAAGGGGTTGAGGGAATGGGTTGGGGAGGGGGACTGAGGGGGTTGAGGGAATGGGTTGGGGAGGGGGACTGAAGGGGTTGAGGGAATGGGTTGGGGAGGGGGACTGAGTGGGTTGAGGGAATGGGTTGGGGAGGGGGACTGAGTGGGTTGAGGGAATGGGTTGGGGAGGGGGACTGAGGGGGTTGAGGGAATGGGTTGGGGAGGGGGACTGAGTGGGTTGAGGGAATGGGTTGGGGAGGGGAAGACATTATTTTCTTTATATGTGTATGCATTATTTTTGTGTGTTTTTTGTTTTTGTGGCAGCCCACAGGTACAAGAAATACAGTTTGTGAATATATGAAATGCAAATATGATAATTGAATATATGAATATCACTGAATTAAAATGACTTTGAATGTTAAACATGTACCTGTAACCCCCTTCTGAATAAATGACTTTGAATGTTAAACATGTACCTGTAACCCCCTTCTGAATAAATGACTTTGAATGTTAAACATGTACCTGTAACCCCCTTCTGAATAAATGACTTTGAATGTTAAACATGTACCTGTAACCCCCTTCTGAATAAATGACTTTGAATGTTAAACATGTACCTGTAACCCCCTTCTGAATAAATGACGAACGAAATTAAAAGTTGGTCACAAAAAAAGATGATTAAATCATGCAGAACTTGTTCAGGTAAATCTGCCAGGAGTATAGAAGAACAAACCGTAGATGGAGGCCACCATTTTGTGACATACCTGCCGTCCCTGTGCGCTGCTCCTTTATCGGTGACCGTCTTGACAAAGATGCCCAGTTTCTCCAGACCCATGTCTGCCCCCGCCCCCATCCCAATGATACTGATACCAAGCCCATCACCATCTGAAGACACAGTGGATATAGGAGAAATACTGTGAGAAGAAAATACAATCATAGTTATCTCAATCCATGATGAAAATGAAATGCTGTTTTGTTTCATAATAGCTTTTCAAATCAATGTTTTCCTGTTACAGTCATTTTACCCTATGTTAACATCCTGTCAATGAGAAGATGGAGTGATTGAGAATTCCCATTTAGGAGGAGTGATTACTGGAGGGAAGATGGAGTGATTGAGAATTCCCCACTTGGAAGGAGGGATAACTGGAGGGAAGATGGAGTGATTGAGAATTCCCCACTTGGAAGGAGGGCAAATGGAGGGATGATGGAGAAATGATGGATGCGTGCTAATGGGGAATGATTGTATGATTTGTATCTCCATTCTAATGAGACACTCTTCTTTAGAGTACTGTGAAATATAAGTATGGTGAAGAGGAGTTTTCTTAAATGGGCAATTGCCACATTAAAGTTATGGGGATTACTGAATCCCAGATTGCCACATTAAGGTTATGGTGATTACTGAATCCCAGATTGCCACATTAAGGTTATGGGGATTACTGAATCCCTGATTGCCACATTAAGGTTATGGGGATAACTGAATCCCAGATTGCCACATTAAGGTTATGGGGATTACTGAATCCCAGATTGCCACATTAAGGTTATGGGGATTACTGAATCCCAGATTGCCACATTAAGGTTATGGGGATAACTGAATCCCAGATTGCCACATTAAGGTTATGGGGATAACTGAATCCCAGATTGCCACATTAAGGTTATGGGGATAACTGAATCCCAGATTGCCACATTAAGGTTATGGGGATAACTGAATCCCAGATTGCCACATTAAGGTTATGGGGATAACTGAATCCCAGATTGCCACATTAAGGTTATGGGGATTACTTTAATCCCAGATTGCCACATTAAGGTTATGGTGATTACTGAATCCCAGATTGCCACATTAAGGTTATGGGGATTACTGAATCCCTGATTGCCACATTAAGGTTATGGGGATAACTGAATCCCAGATTGCCACATTAAGGTTATGGGGATTACTGAATCCCAGATTGCCACATTAAGGTTATGGGGATAACTGAATCCCAGATTGCCACATTAAGGTTATGGGGATAACTGAATCCCAGATTGCCACATTAAGGTTATGGGGATAACTGAATCCCAGATTGCCACATTAAGGTTATGGGGATAACTGAATCCCAGATTGCCACATTAAGGTTATGGGGATAACTGAATCCCAGATTGCCACATTAAGGTTAAGGGGATTACTGAATCCCAGATGTCACATTAAGGTTATGGGGGTCATTTGTTTTAGGTGTACCTTTCTCCAGCGCAACGGGGAACAGATCGAGCCTCTCCACCCTCTTCTCCAGCTCGTACTCGGCAGACGCAGCCATGGGGTCCACGTCCTCGTTCCGACGGTCATAGTCCTCGTTGGGGTAGGTGGCAAACACCTGAGAGATGGACCGGTCACAATGAAGTTTATTACAAAACTGTTTATTCAGACTGATTTTACTTAGGCTAGGTGTCTGATTGATTGACAAGTAGTTGCATGTTTATAATTCAGGATGTTTCTGTCCATGTGGGAAGGCCTTAGATCCAATATGTTCAGATGGGTAGGTGGAGTTGGGACAGAGTTGACAACATAGTGTTGTCTTTAGTGCATTACAGTGACACGTCATTCACCTCTAATAATGAATACAAACCATTTCCATCACCAAATTTGCCTCAGTCAGAGCCTGCTTTAACTACCAAAGTGCTACTATATTTCAGTAACAGGCCTCAAATCAACCCCCGCATAAAACAAAGCACCTCTCATAGAATAGATAGTGGCCCATTTCAGAGCAGAGATTCCCACATTGGCCCAGCTCCAACAACACACGTCCATCCCAAATGACACACTATTCCCTACATAGTACACTGCTTTTGACCAGAGCCCTATGGGTGGTACACTTTATAGGGAATGCGGTGCTATTTGGGACGTGGACCATGACAGTTTACATAAGCACCTTCAGCATGCTAATGCAGGCCTGGCCACTGCAGCTGCTACACACACACAAGGAGAGATGGAGCTGCCAACATGGCTTAACTGTCTTTACGTTAATATCCCTCTTCCTCCATGTTAAACAGTCTTTACGTTAATATCCCTCTTCCTCCATGTTAAACTGTCTTTATGTTAATATCCCTCTTCCTCCATATTAAACTGTCTTTATGTTAATATCCCTCTTCCTCCATATTAAACTGTCTTTACGTTAGTATCCCTCTTCCTCCATATTAAACTGTCTTTACGTTAATATCCCTCTTCCTCCATGTTAAACTGCCTTTACGTTAATATCCCTCTTCCTCCATATTAAACTGTCTTTACGTTTATATCCCTCTTCCTCCATGTTAAACTGTCTTTACGTTAATATCCCTCTTCCTCCATATTAAACTGTCTTTACGTTTATATCCCTCTTCCTCCATGTTAAACTGTCTTTACGTTAGTATCCCTCTTCCTCCATGTTAAACTGTCTTTATGTTAATATCCCTCTTCCTCCATGTTAAACTGTCTTTACATTAATATCCCTCTATGTTAAACTGTCTTTACGTTAATATCCCTCTTCCTCCATGTTAAACTGTCTTTTTGTTAATATCCCTCTTCCTCCATGTTAAACTGTCTTTATGTTAATATCCCTCTTCCTCCATAATAAACTGTCTTTACGTTAATATCCCTCTTCCTCCATGTTAAACTGTCTTTACGTTAATATCCCTCTTCCTCCATAATAAACTGTCTTTACGTTAATGTCCCTCTTCCTCCATATTAAACTGTCTTTACGTTAATATCCCTCTTCCTCCATATTAAACTGTCTTTACGTTTATATCCCTCTTCCTCCATGTTAAACTGTCTTTACGTTAGTATCCCTCTTCCTCCATGTTAAACTGTCTTTATGTTAATATCCCTCTTCCTCCATGTTAAACTGTCTTTACATTAATATCCCTCTATGTTAAACTGTCTTTACGTTAATATCCCTCTTCCTCCATGTTAAACTGTCTTTATGTTAATATCCCTCTTCCTCCATAATAAACTGTCTTTTTGTTAATATCCCTCTTCCTCCATAATAAACTGTCTTTACGTTAATATCCCTCTTCCTCCATGTTAAACTGTCTTTATGTTAATATCCCTCTTCCTCCATAATAAACTGTCTTTACGTTAATATCCCTCTTCCTCCATGTTAAACTGTCTTTACGTTAGTATCCCTCTTCCTCCATAATAAACTGTCTTTACGTTAATGTCCCTCTTCCTCCATATTAAACTGTCTTTACGTTAATATCCCTCTTCCTCCATATTAAACTGTCTTTACGTTTATATCCCTCTTCCTCCATGTTAAACTGTCTTTACGTTAGTATCCCTCTTCCTCCATGTTAAACTGTCTTTATGTTAATATCCCTCTTCCTCCATGTTAAACTGTCTTTACATTAATATCCCTCTATGTTAAACTGTCTTTACGTTAATATCCCTCTTCCTCCATGTTAAACTGTCTTTATGTTAATATCCCTCTTCCTCCATGTTAAACTGTCTTTACATTAATATCCCTCTATGTTAAACTGTCTTTACGTTAATATCCCTCTTCCTCCATGTTAAACTGTCTTTATGTTAATATCCCTCTTCCTCCATAATAAACTGTCTTTACGTTAATATCCCTCTTCCTCCATGTTAAACTGTCTTTATGTTAATATCCCTCTTCCTCCATGTTAAACTGTCTTTATGTTAATATCCCTCTTCCTCCATGTTAAACTGTCTTTATGTTAATATCCCTCTTCCTCCATAATAAACTGTCTTTACGTTAATATCCGTCTTCCTCCATATTAAACTGTATTTACGTTAATGTCCCTCTTCCTCCATATTAAACTGTCTTTACGTTAATATCCCTCTTCCTCCATATTAAATTGTCTTTACGTTTATATCCCTCTTCCTCCATGTTAAACTGTCTTTACGTTAGTATCCCTCTTCCTCCATGTTAAACTGTCTTTATGTTAATATCCCTCTTCCTCCATGTTAAACTGTCTTTACATTAATATCCCTCTATGTTAAACTGTCTTTACGTTAATATCCCTCTTCCTCCATGTTAAACTGTCTTTTTGTTAATATCCCTCTTCCTCCATGTTAAACTGTCTTTATGTTAATATCCCTCTTCCTCCATAATAAACTGTCTTTACGTTAATATCCCTCTTCCTCCATGTTAAACTGTCTTTATGTTAATATCCCTCTTCCTCCATGTTAAACTGTCTTTATGTTAATATCCCTCTTCCTCCATGTTAAACTGTCTTTATGTTAATATCCCTCTTCCTCCATAATAAACTGTCTTTACGTTAATATCCGTCTTCCTCCATATTAAACTGTATTTACGTTAATGTCCCTCTTCCTCCATATTAAACTGTCTTTACGTTAATATCCCTCTTCCTCCATGTTAAACTGTCTTTACGTTAATATCCCTCTTCCTCCATGTTAAACTGTCTTTATGTTTGCGAACTTTTCTCATTGTCTTACTCTAGATCTGTTTATGCCTCAGAGTAGTCACTATGGACATACACAATAGCATCTCTTTGGTTGATCAGTGCTCTTTAAATCACATGGTCTCTGTCTCCGTAGCAACCGCACAGTGAAGTGCTTGTTAAATTTGACATTGCCCCTATGATTCAATCAACCTCCCCCCGAGAGAAGTACATAAGAGTATTATCTGGGTTTTCATACAGCATTGAATACTAGGAAGTTTGAGGTGAGGCACATTTCTTTGACTGGGTCAAACTGTACCTAGGTCTGTGCAGTTGGATCAAACATTGTCCAATAGAACACTAGGAAGAGAAGGCCTTGCATCAAAGCAGCCATCGTCCAGTACATACACTGTTGGTGACACTTCCCATGGCCATATAAATGCCAGCTCAGAACTATACAGTCATGCGCGCGCGCGCACGCACGCACGCACGCACGCACGCACGCACGCACACACACACACACACACACACACACACACACACACACACACACACACACACACACACACACACACACACACACACACACACACACACACACGGCCTAAACCGGTAAACCTCTGACTGGTGTAGACCAATGGCGTGGGTTTGGCATATGGTCTTAATGGGTTGTGTGATTTATGTTGCCTTTGTATTTAGGCGGATTAGGATAATATGGATTATAGGCAGACAAAAAAATATGTTTTGCCTTCGTATGAATGGATGTAGCCTGGCTTTAACACATGGGTATTCAAATCTTACCCTACGAGGTACGGACTGGTATTCTGTTTTACCTAATAATTAATTGCACCCAGCTGGTTTCCCAGGTCTAAATCCCTGATTAGAGGGGGGAAATAAAATAAACTAGTGGAACTGGCTTCGAGGTCCAGAGCTGAGTTTGAGGGCATTAGCACATCAACACTTAAAACAACTGAAAGTGGTCATACAAATCTGTCTTACTCTCTGTTACTGTGTGTGTCCAAAATAGCACCCTATTCCCTATATAGTGCACAACCTTTAACCAGAGCCCTGTCTGTTTGTGTCTGAAGCACCACCATAGCACTAGTAGACTTGGCCTAAGGGCACAAATAGAGTTCTCAATTGCTTTTCAAAAGTAGTGCACTACATAAATAGGTTGTAATTTGGGACTGTCTCACACGGAAGTTTGCTCCTTAAGTTTAATGATCAATTGGCCACAGCTGGTGGGCCTTCCTACCCCCATTTCATGGTCTTGTGAACAGAGACCAGTGTATTAAAACCCTACATCCAGATGTGTCTGTACTACCTGTCTGTGTTGGGCTTCAACTCTGCACATTGACTGACAAGGCAAACACACACAAACACACTGACTGACAAGGCAAACACACACACTGACTGACAAGGCAAACACACACACTGACTGACAAGGCAAACACACACACTGACTGACAAGGCAAACACACATACTGACAAGGCAAACACACATACTGACAAGGCAAACACACACTGACTGACAAGGCAAACACACACACTGACTGACAAGGCAAACACACACACTGACTGACAAGGCAAACACACACACACACACACAAACTGACAAGGCAAGCACACACAAACACACCGACTGACAAAGCAAACACACGGACGGACAAGGCAAACACACACAAACACACGGACTGACAAGGCAAACACACACACGCATACACACACTGACTGACAAGGCAAACACACAAACACACCGACTGACAAAGCAAACACACAGAAACACACCGACTGACAAAGCAAACACACAGACTGACAAGGCAAACACACACAAACACACTGACTCACAAGGCAAACACACACACACTGACTGACAAGGCAAACACACAAACACACCGACTGACAAAGCAAACACACAGAAACACACCGACTGACAAAGCAAACACACAGAAACACAACGACTGACAAAGCAAACACACAGACTGACAAGGCAAACACACACAAACACACTGACTCACAAGGCAAACACACACACACTAACTGACAAGGCAAACACACACACTGACTGACAAGGCAAAAACACACAAACACACTGACTGACAAGGCAAACACACACAAACACACTGACTGACAAGGCAAACACACACAAACACACACTGACTGACAAGGCAAACACACACAAACACACGGAATTACGAGGCAAACGCACACAAACACACGGACTGACAAGGCAAACACACTGACTGACAAGGCAAACACACACAAACACACGGAATTACGAGGCAAGCACACACAAACACACTGACTGACAAGGCAAACACACACGCATACACACACACACACTGACTGACAAGGCAAACGCACACAAACACACAGCCTGACAAGGCAAACACACACACATATACATACACAGCCTGACAAGGCAAACACACACAAACACACTGACTGACAAGGCAAACACACACAAACACACTGACAAGGCAAACACACACAAACACACAGACTAACAAGGCAAACACACACAAACACACAGACTGACATGGCAAACACACACAAACACACTGACTGACATGGCAAACACACGCAAACACACAGACTGACATGGCAAACACACGCAAACACACAGACTGACAAGGCAAACACACACAAACACACAGACTGACAAGGCAAACACACACAAACACACAGACTGACATGGCAAACACACACAAACACACAGACTGACAAGGCAAACACACACAAACACACTGACCGACAAGGCAAACACACAGACCGACAAGACAAACACACACAAACACACAGACCGACAAGGCAAACACACAAACCGACAAGGCGAAAACACACACACTAACTGACCGACAAGGCGAAAACACACAAACACACTGACCGACAAGGCGAAAACACACAAACACACTGACCGACAAGGCAAAAAAACACACAAACACACTGACTGACGAGGAAAACACACAAACACACTGACTGACATGGCAAACACACACAAACTGACATGGCAAACACACACAAACACACTGACTGACAAGGCAAACACACACAAACACACAGACTGACATGGCAAACACACACAAACACACAGACTGACATGGCAAACACACACAAACACACAGACTGACAAGGCAAACACACACACTAACTGACCGACAAGGCGAAAACACACACACTAACTGACCGACAAGGCGAAAACACACAAACACACTGACCGACAAGGCGAAAACACACAAACACACTGACCGACAAGGCAAAAAAACACACAAACACACTGACCGACAAGGCAAAAAAACACACAAACACACTGACCGACAAGGCAAAAAAACACACAAACACACTGACCGACAAGGCAAAAAAACACACAAACACACTGACCGACAAGGCAAAAAAACACACAAACACACTGACCGACAAGGCAAAAAAACACACAAACACACTGACCGACAAGGCAAAAACACACACAAACACACTGACCGACAAGGCAAAACACACAAACACACTGACCGACAAGGCAAAACACACACACACACTGACTGACAAGGCAAAACACACACACACACACACTGACAAGGCAAAACACACACACACACTGACTGACAAGGCAAAACACACACACACACACACTGACTGACTGACAAGGCAAACACACACACACTGACTGACAAGGCAAACACACACACACACACACGGCCAATACTTTCTCCTCCAAAATCAAGAGATTTACTTCTTCCTGGGACTGGGGAGGCTGGGTAGGCTGTGGCAGGGCTGGGACAGTGCTGAGGGAGGCTGGGGCAGGGCTGGGGGAGGCTGGCGCTTGGGATGCTGGGAAGTCTGGGTCTGGGCTGGGGGAGGATACATGCAGCACTGCACTCTCCTGCTGCTCCAGGTGTGACAGATAGTAGGTCACAGTGGCTAACAGATGGCCAGGAACACCCATCCCTCTATCCCTGCCTCCCTCTCTGCCACCAGCTGACTGACTGGGATGCCCTACAAAAGCTCTGTATAGCTAGTAGCTAAACGGGAAACCACGTATTCAAATTCCCCAGCAAGTGACAACCACTTTTTTTTCTACAATGTAGTTTGCCTATCGTGAGTTACTGACAAAAACACACTAATGACTAGGTTGGCACTAGAGGTATATAGAGGCATGCCTTCTGCTATTTTTCCCCAACAATTACCACAATGGCTCCTTGGCAGCGCCCCAAATGGCACCCTATTCCCTATGGGCCCTGGTCAAACATAGAGAACCATCTAAGGGATAGGGTGGCATTTGGGACACAGCCCTTGGCTGGGAGGGATGTGGTTGGATAACAGTGTGGTCAAGTGGTTACATCCTCCCAGTAGAAAGCTGTTTGCCCTGTTCCTCCTCTTCTTGCTTTCCCAAAAAAAACAAATCTAAATTTGGCTAAAGTCAGAGTTAGGCTGTGTGGAGGTGGTGGTGACGAGTTCTACGGTTTCACACAACAGGAGGTGTAGAGGTGGTGGTGATGGGTTCTATGGTTTCAAACAACAGGAGGTGTAGAGGTGGTGGTGAAGGGTTTTATGGTTTCAAACAACAGGAGGTGTAGAGGTGGTGGTGAAGGGTTATATGGTTTCAAACAACAGGAGGTGTAGAGGTGGTGGTGATGGGTTCTATTGTTACACACAATAGGAGGTGTGGAGGTGGTGGTGACGGGTTCTATGGTTTCACACAACAGGAGGTGTGGAGGTGGTGGTGACAGGTTCTATGGTTACACACAACAGGAGAGGTGGTGGTGATGGGTTCTATTGTTACACACAACAGGAGGTGTGGAGGTGGTGGTGACGGGTTCTATGGTTACACACAACAGGAGAGGTGGTGGTGATGGTGATGGGTTCTATGGTTTCACACAACAGGAGGTGTGGAGGTGGTGGTGATGGGTTCTATGGTTTCACACAACAGGAGGTGTGGAGGTGGTGGTGATGGGTTCTATGGTTTCACACAACAGGAGGTGTGGAGGTGGTGGTGATGGGTTCTATGGTTTCACACAACAGGAGGTGTGGAGGTGGTGGTGACGGGTTCTATGGTTTCACACAACAGGAGGTGTGGAGGTGGTGGTGATGGGTTCTATGGTTTCACACAACAGGAGGTGTGGAGGTGGTGGTGACGGGTTCTATGGTTTCACACAACAGGAGGTGTAGAGGTGGTGGTGATGGGTTCTATGGTTTCACACAACAGGAGTTGTGGAGGTGGTGGTGACGGGTTCTATGGTTTCACACAACAGGAGGTGTGGAGATGGTGGTGATGTGTGAGGTTCTATGGTTTCACACCACAGAAATAGCATGCTCCTCTCCACACGGTCTCTCCACAAGCTCTGCTGCTAACCTGTCAACATAACCACAGTGGCGTTTCACACACTTTTATAACACTCTCACTCTCTTCCTATTATATTGATTTTGTTCCATTTTTAAAAGTCTTCACTCTCTATACTATTTGCTCTCCCGCATGGGAGAATCAACGGTCCTGACTTCCTGCTCCAGAGGTTCCTCCCCTTTGACCTTCTCCTCCAATGGGTTTTGTAAAGGAGGCGAGAGGTCACAAGGAATCAATGCAATGCAACAGAGATTCTCCCCATGTCAAATTGAAATGGCACTTTGATCGTTGAAGAAAGCTCTGACTGAACTAGAATTATGGGGTGGAAAGTGGTACCCCACTAGTGAGATGGGGTCAAAAGTGGTACCCCATTGGTGAGATGGTGTAGAAAGTGGTACCCCATTGGTGAGATGGGGTGGAAAGTGGTACCCCATTGGTGAGATGGGGTGGAAAGTGGTACCCCATTGGTGAGATGGGGTGGAAAGTGGTACCCCATTGGTGAGATGGGGTGGAAAGTGGTACCCCATTGGTGAGATGGTGTAGAAAGTGGTACCCCATTGGTGAGATGGGGTGGAAAGTGGTACCCCATTGGTGAGATGGGGTGGAAAGTGAATCCCCATTGGTGAGGTGGTTGTCCCATTGCCATCTTCGCTCTAGACTGCCTGTTCTGAACAATCTGCTACTCTCAGTCTCAGAGTGTTTCATGTCATACGTTGCAATTAACCCACTCTATGTGGGCTAAATTGGTTTTAGAGAGCTGGCGTGTGGCATAATGAAACTGCAGCAGCAACAAGCTTACCACAAAAACAGAGACTTAACGTCCCTCCGAAAATTACTCAGGCTGGCCTACCACCAACAAATAATCTCCCACTAACTGTCTTGACTACAATTAAACCATAATCAAACTTCAACAACAAGCTACGAATGTATAACAGAGACTTAATGTCCCTCCAGGAATTATGTAAACGGTCCCTCTGAGGATATAGATGTACCTACAACAAACCCTCAATGCCACTAAGTCTCCTGATGACAATTCAACCTTAATCAAGCCGCAGCAACAATGTAAAGAAGGGATACCTCCAACACTCACAATCGGTAAGTATTTGCTCGCCACCCCTTCTCCTTCCCCATAACACGTTGGTGAGTGCACATCTGAATAGTCTGGAAGGTATAAGCAGTGTGGTGGTGGAAGTTGCACCATATACAGTTGAAGTCGGAAGTTTACATACACTTTGGTTGGAGTCATTAAAACTTCTTGTTCAACATCTCCACAAATTTCTTGTTAACAAACTATAGCTTTGGCAAGTCGGTTAGGACATCTACTTTGTGCTTGACACAAGTCATTTTTCCAACAATTGTTTACAGACAGATTATTTCACTGTATCACAATTCCAGTGGGTCAGATGTTTAAATACACTAAGGTGACTGTGCCTTTAAACAACTTGGAAAACTCCGGAAAATTATGTCATGGCTTTAGAAGCTTCTGATAGGTTAATTTACATCATTTGAGTCAAATGGAGGTGTACCTGTGGATGTATTTCAAGGCCTACCTTCAAACTCAGTGCCTCTTTGCTTGACATCATGGGAAAATCAAAAGCAATTTCCAAATGCCTGAAGGTACCACGTTCATCTGTACAAACAATAGTATGCAAGTATAAACACCATGGGAACACGCAGCCGTCATACCGCTCAGGAAGGAGACATTCTGGCACCTAGAGATGAACATACTTTGGTGTGAAAAGTGCTAAATCAATCCCAGAAGAGCAGCAAAGGACCTTGTGAAGATGCTGGAGGAAACAGATACAAAATATCTATATACACAGTAAAACGAGTCCTATATCAACATAACCTGAAAGGTGCTCAGCAAGGAAGAAGCCACTGCTCAAAAACCGCCATAAAAAAGCCAGACTACAGTTTGCAACTGCACATGTGGACAAAGATCATACTTTTTGGAGAAATGTCCTCTGGTCTGATGAAACAAAAATAGAAGTGTTTGACCATAATGGCCATTGTTATGTTTGGAGGAAAACGGGGGAGACTTGCAAGCCGAAGAACAGTCATATGTAACACATTGCATCCAGTGAATATATTGGCCAGTCATATCTAACACACTGTATCCAGTGAATATATTGGCCAGTCATATCTAACACACTGTATCCAGTGAATATATTGGCCAGTCATATCTAACACACTGTATCCAGTGAATATATTGGCCAGTCATATCTAACACACTGTATCCAGGGGGTGGTTGGGGGGGTCCAGGCAGATAATCAACATGGTCTGTTCCTCTTTTCTGGCTGGGCTGCACCGTGTTATACAGTCTATGGGCTGCACCGTGGTATACAGTCTATGGGCTGCACCGTGGTATACAGTCTATGGGCTGCACCGTGTAATACAGTCTATGGGCTGCACCGTGGTATACAGTCTATGGGCTGCACCGTGTTATACAGTCTATGGGCTGCACCGTGGTATACAGTCTATGGGCTGCACCGTGGTATACAGTCTATGGGCTGCACCGTGTAATACAGTCTATGGGCTGCACCGTGTAATACAGTCTATGGGCTGCACCGTGTAATACAGTCTATGGGCTGCACCGTGTAATACAGTCTAATGGGCTGCACCGTGTAATACAGTCTATGGGCTGCACCGTGTAATACAGTCTATGGGCTGCACCGTGTAATACAGTCTATGGGCTGCACCGTGTAATACAGTCTATGGGCTGCACCGTGTAATACAGTCTATGGGCTGCACCGTGTAATACAGTCTATGGGCTGCACCGTGTAATACAGTCTATGGGCTGCACCGTGTAATACAGTCTATGGGCTGCACCGTGTAATACAGTCTATGGGCTGCACCGTGTAATACAGTCTATGGGCTGCACCGTGTAATACAGTCTATGGGCTGCACCGTGTTATACAGTCTATGGGCTGCACCGTGTTATACAGTCTATGGGCTGCACCGTGTTATACAGTCTATGGGCTGCACCGTGTTACACAGTCCCAACCGTGAAGCACGGGGGTGGCAGCATCATGTTGTGGGGGTGCTTTACTGCAGGAGGGACTGGTGCACTTCACAAAATAGATGGCATCATGAGGGAGGAAAATTACGTGGCTATATTGAAGCAGCACGTCAGTCAGGAAGTTAAAGCTTGGTTGCAAATGGGTCTTCCAAATGGACAATAACCCCATGCATACTTCCGAAGGTCTGGCAAATAGTCTTAAGGACAACAAAGTCGAGGTATTGGAGTGGCCATAACAAAGCCCTGACCTCAATCCTATAGAAAATTTGTGGGCAGAACTGAAAAAGTGTGGGCGAGCAAGGAGGCCTACAAACCTGACTCAGTTACACCAGCTCTGTCAGGAGGAATGGGCCAAAATTCACCCAAATTATTGTGGGATGCTTGTGGAAGGCAACTCGAAACATTTCACCGAAGATAAACAATTTAAATACTAATTGAGTGTATGTTAACTTCTGACCCACTGGGAAATCACTCTCTACAATTATTCTGACATTTCAAATTCTTAAAATAAAGTGATGGTCCTAACTGACCTAAGACAGGAAATCTTTACTACGATTAAAAGTCAGGAATTGCTACATTTATTTTTTAAATATATTTGGCTAAGGTGCATGTAAACTTCCGACTTTAGAACTGTAGATCTGCTCACATTGAAAGCCCAAAAGTAATGGGTAGGAGTGAATTGGGACTGGACAACCACAAGGCTCCAGACTACAGTGTAATCAGGTTAGATTGACTGGTCTCAGGCCAAAGGGGGAGGTGGATAATTATTCCAAATCCTCTAAATGAAAATGAATCCCAGTTCCAGAAGAGAGTCCTGTCTGGTCATGCAGCCATGATGGATGGAGACAGAACCCTGGGATGCATGTAGCCCTACCAGTGGCGACCCGTCAATGAGCCCCACCTGTTTTGAGCCACACCTTCATAACAAAACGAAACAAATTTGGAATGTTATTCCGGCTTTAATACATGTCACATATCAGTTTGCAAACAATGTAAAAAAAAGTGAGTCAATAAAGCTGCATACAAACATGGTCTCTTTTTTTGCTTTCTTAAGTAAGGCAGCTCCAAAATGCACGTGCTTCAGCCGAGCTCAGTACTTTTTGTGGTGGTGGGGCAGCCAGCAGGAAATACAGACTATAGTGGTTGATAATGTTCTCTAGCTGCACTGTGATTGGCTCAGTGTTCTGTCACTCATGTGGACACTACGTCAATGCAAAATCTACAGGGAGAGCTCAAAAATTGGCACCTTGGGAGCTGCAATAGCTTTACATTAGACGTGCATATCCAAAAATCCTCTAGGTCATTGGCCACAGATACAATTATAATGGACTGATCATGTCAACATCAAACTTTCAAAGTCTTAGCTAGCAAGCTAGACAAGCAGTCATCATCATGAATCAAGTCGACAATCTACTGGCAAATCCTTTTCAATTCTTGTCAGATGAAAATGAATTAGATATAAAACGTACCGGGGCTCCTCGACCATTGGATATAGACAACAAGTTGGAAATCGCAAATTCAACTAGGAGTGGTTTGGAAGGAATCGGTGGCTAACTGCAAGCGTTGCAAAGCCATCACTAGCCTGCTATTCAGTAGAGAGAGTGTGTGATCTATGTCTGGGTTTAAGGGTCTCTTTTCCAAGTTTAAAAGGATAAACATTCACATGCAACACCATGGGCCAGAAATGGTTGGCATGCTGTCAATCCAGCATGACTTCTGCTGCATTCACAACAACTGGAAACTCGGAATTGGGAAATCTCAGACTTCAGTGAGTTCAAGTCAACTGGGAACTCGGAGAAAAAAACTCTCCGAATGGGGAAAATACATTTTGAATGGTCATCCAAATTGGAATTCCAAGTCGGGAACTCGGGACTCTTTTTATAGCCTCAACCTGAAGATCACTGACATCATAATTCAGCCTTGTTTTTTTTCAGAGTACCCAGTTGTCTTGAAAGCACCATAAATCCAGAGGATGCTGGACTTTGATGACAGAGTTTCATGACAAAATTCCTGTTCAAGCAAGCACAGCATAACAAGGTGAGTCAAAAAAACGTATTGTATGCCTCTGCATACATGATGTAATATGCCAGGGAGATACATTTGAAGTCAGAAGTTTACATACACCTTAGCCAAAAACATTTAAACTCAGTTTTTCACAATTCCTGACATTTAATCAGAGTAAATATTCCCTGTTTTAGGTCAGATAGGATCACCACCTTATTTTAAGAATGTGAAAGGTCAGAATAATAGTAGAGAGAATGATTTATTTCAGCTTTTATTTCTTTCATTATATTCCCAGTGGGTCAGAAGTTAGCATGCACTCAAATAGTATTTGGTAGCATAGCCTTTAAATTGTTTAACTTGGGTCGAACTTTTTGGGCAGACTTCCATAAGCTTCCCACAATAAGTTGGTTGAATTTTGGCCCATTCCTCCTGACAGAGCTGGTGTAACTGATTCAGGTTTGTAGGCCTCCTTGATCGCACACGCTTTTTCAGTTCTGCCCACAAATGTTCGATAGGATTCAGGTCAGGGCTTTGTGATGGTCACTCCAATACCATAACTTTGTTGTCCTTAAGCCATTTCACCACAACTTTGGAAGTATCCCTGTGGTCTGTTTGAAGGTAGGCCTTGAAATAGATCCACATGTACACCTCCAATTGACTCAAATTATGTCAATTAACCTATCAGAAGCTTTTAAAGCCATGACATAATTTTCTGGAATTTTCAAAGCTGTTTAAAGGCAGAGTCAACTTAGTGTATGTAGACTTCTGGCCCACTGGAACAGTGAATTAGAAGTGAAATAATCTGTCTGTAAACAATTGTTGGAAAAATGGCTTGTGTCATGCACAAAGTAGTTGTCTTAACAGACTTGCCAAATCTATAGTTTGTTAACAAGAAATTTGTGGAGTGGTTGAAAAACAATTTTTAATGACTCCAACCTAAGTGTATGTAAACTTCCGACTTCATCTGTATGTACAGCATACTTTAGCTCAGAAAGTAATACTGGGTGTATGTTGTGAAATAAGCTGTTATTAGCCCATGTGCCTCACCCTAATAATTTGTTCCCTTTCCCCTACATACCATAGCCTACTGTTCTGACTTGGTGGTGCACATGTCATCAGAAATGTCATCATCAAATATTGTAAGAGCTTTCATTGTCTGCTTATCTTCATTCAAAGACTCAATCGAGGACACTCTTACTGTGTCCTCGATTGACAGTTGTATTGTTGTCTCTACCTGTTTGCCCTTCGTGCTGTCGTCTTTGCCCAATAATGTTTGTACCATGTTGTGTTGCTACCATGCTGTCTTGAGCACCGACCATCAAACCAACCATCTCTCCACCCTTACCATCGCTCCACTATCCATCCCTCCCTCTGTCCTACCACCCTTCCATCCTACCACCTTTCCATCCTACTAACCCTCCATCCATTTATTTGACCTTTATTTAACTAGGCAAGTCAGTTAAGAACTATGTTTTAATTACACTGATGGCCTAGGAACAGTGGGTTAACTGCCTTGTTCAGGGACAGGACAACAGATTCTTACCTTGTCAGCTCGGGATTTGATCTAGCAACCTTTCGGCTACTGGCCCAACGCTCTGACCACTATGCTCCCCTACTATCCATCCATTCTACCATGCCTCCCTCCATCTGTCCATCCAGCCATCCTGCCACCCCTTCATTATGCCACCCCTCCATTATGCCACCCCTCCATTATGCCACCCCTCCCTTATGCCACCCCTCCCTTATGCCACCCCTCCATTATGCCACCCCTCCATTATTACACCTCCCATTATGCCACCCCTCCATTATGCCACCCCTCCATTATGCCACCCCTCCATTATGCCACCCCTCCATTATGCCACCCCTCCATTATGCCACCCGCTCCATTCTGCCACACCTCCATTATTCTACCCCTCCCATTATTCCACCCCTCCATCCTGTCATCCCTCCATTATGCCACCCCTCCATTCTGCCACCCCTCCATTCTGCCACCCCTCCATTCTGCCACCCCTCCATTATTCCACCCCTCCATTATTCCACCCGTCCATTATTCTACCCGTCCATTATTCTACCCGTCCATTATTCTACCCGTCCATCCTGTCATCCCTCCATTATTCCACCCCTCCATTATTCCACCCCTCTATCCTGTCACCTCTCCATCCAGCCATCCCTCTTCCAGCCAAGAAAGTGGATTCCTTTGTCATGGTAACGGTGAGGAGCAGAGCGTGTGTTTTTGCTGGCAGGGCAGGCTTGGTCAGCACTGTGTCACATTGAGCTTAGTCAAGCCGAGGTGACCCTGGGTGGGCATTAACACAGCACGAGAACAAGGTCAGCCACAGAGCTGAATGACACTACGTGTGAGTCTGAAATGGCATAGGGAATAGGGTGCCATTTGAGACTCAACTCCATATGGGTAAGGAATGACAACACAGGCATTGGAGAACTGTATGAAGAAGACCAAATGAGGATGTAGCCTACCTGTTGTGCTTACATAAACTATTCCTGCTGTACTATATTGGTATTGCACTTTGTCATGGGCTAAAAAGTTGTCAGAAAAGAGAAGTAATCTATTAGTGCATCTACTCATCCCCAGAAACCACCAGAAAGCACTAGTGTGCAGCGTTACGTAACAAGGTATGTAGATGCACTAATCTGAGGTGGTGCTCTTCACATACAGAAACCACACAGAGGCTGCATGCAGCAGGACTGTACTGTAGTGTGCATTGAGCTGTGTGACGCAGCCCATAGAGGAATAGACAGTCTAGTATGGTGCAGCCCATAGAGTGTATACCACGGTGCAGCCCATAGAGTGTATACCACGGTGCAGCCTAGACTGTATACCACGGTGCAGCCCACAGACTGTATACCACGGTGCAGCCCACAGACTGTATACCACGGTGCAGCCCACAGACTGTATACCACGGTGCAGCCCACAGACTGTATACCACGGTGCAGCCCACAGACTGTATACCACGGTGCAGCCCACAGACTGTATACCACGGTGCAGCCCACAGACTGTATACCACGGTGCAGCCCACAGACTGTATACCACGGTGCAGCCCACAGACTGTATACCACGGTGCAGCCCACAGACTGTATACCACGGTGCAGCCCATAGACTGTATACCACGGTGCAGCCCATAGACTGTATACCACGGTGCAGCCCATAGACTGTATACCACGGTGCAGCCCATAGACTGTATACCACGGTGCAGCCCATAGACTGTATAACACGGTGCAGCCCAGCCAGAAAAGAGGAACAGACCATGTTGATTATCTGCCTGGACCCCCCCAACCACCCCCTGGATACAGTGTGTTAGATATGACTGGCCAATATATTCACTGGATGCAATGTGTTACATATGACTGGCCAATATATTCACTGGATGCAATGTGTTACATATGACTGGCCAATATATTCACTGGATACAGTGTGTTAGATATGACTGGCCAATATATTCACTGGATGCAATGTGTTAGATATGACTGGCCAATATATTCACTGGATGCAATGTGTTACATATGACTGGCCAATATATTCACTGGATGCAATGTGTTACATATGACTGGCCAATATATTCACTGGATGCAATGTGTTACATATGACTGGCCAATATATTCACTGGATGCAATGTGTTACATATGACTGGCCAATATATTCACTGGATACAGTGTGTTAGATATGACTGGCCAATATATTCACTGGATGCAATGTGTTAGATATGACTGGCCAATATATTCACTGGATACAGTGTGTTAGATATGACTGGCCAATATATTCACTGGATACAGTGTGTTAGATATGACTGGCCAATATATTCACTGGATGCAATGTGTTACATATGACTGGCCAATATATTCACTGGATGCAATGTGTTACATATGACTGGCCAATATATTCACTGGATGCAATGTGTTACATATGACTGGCCAATATATTCACTGGATGCAATATGTTAGATATGACTGGCCAATATATTCACTGGATACAGTGTGTTAGATATGACTGGCCAATATATTCACTGGATGCAATGTGTTAGATATGACTGGCCAATATATTCACTGGATGCAATGTGTTAGATATGACTGGCCAATATATTCACTGGATACAGTGTGTTAGATATGACTGGCCAATATATTCACTGGATACAGTGTGTTAGATATGACTGGCCAATATATTCACTGGATGCAATGTGTTACATATGACTGGCCAATATATTCACTGAATGCAATGTGTTACATATGACTGGCCAATATATTCACTGGATGCAATGTGTTACATATGACTGGCCAATATATTCACTGGATGCAATATGTTAGATATGACTGGCCAATATATTCACTGGATACAGTGTGTTAGATATGACTGGCCAATATATTCACTGGATACAGTGTGTTAGATATGACTGGCCAATATATTCACTGGATGCAATGTGTTACATATGACTGGCCAATATATTCACTGGATGCAATGTGTTACATATGACTGGCCAATATATTCACTGGATGCAATGTGTTACATATGACTGGCCAATATATTCACTGGATGCAATGTGTTACATATGACTGGCCAATATATTCACTGGATACAGTGTGTTAGATATGACTGGCCAATATATTCACTGGATACAGTGTGTTAGATATGACTGGCCAATATATTCACTGGATACAGTGTGTTAGATATGACTGGCCAATATATTCACTGGATACAGTGTGTTAGATATGACTGACCAATATATTCACTGGATACAGTGTGTTAGATATGACTGGCCAATATATTCACTGGATGCAATGTGTTACATATGACTGGCCAATATATTCACTGGATGCAATGTGTTACATATGACTGGCCAATATATTCATGGTATGGACAGTTTTAGGATAGCTGGCCACATTGTGCTGCATTACATCATCCTGGCTTCCTTGGTGATCCAACTAAAGACCCTCCATTTTACTAATGCTGCAAATATACTACAATTTCTGCCTGCTAAATGGGTTTAACACATTTCAACATCTAGTCAACAAAGTCTACTGGGCTGTAATTGCATCAAATACCATTTTTGTATTCGTTATTTACTTGAATTGCAGAGAGCGTAAAAAAGGGATGCGTGTTTGTGACTGAAGCAGCACTGACTGATTATTATGTGCTGTCACTGTGTAGGCTGCAGATATACATCAGAGAGAGAGGACTGGGGAAGGATGGTCGAGGTGGGACGATAGTTGGAGAGGGAGCAAGCCAGGTGAATTCTGACACTGGTTGACATTAGTGGTACAAATTCAAATGAGGTTCTCTCAACAACAACAACAAATCTCCCAATCAATATCAGGCTCAATAATTCAAAAGCATATTGTACCGGGAGAACAGGAGAGAACAGTTCATAAATGCAGCTATGTATGAACAGGAAATATAGAGTATGTACAACCAAATAAACCAATCAATAAGAAATGAGGAGCTGAAGAGCAGCTTCCTGTGTTTAAAACAAGCAGACAGCCCAAAGGAGATGCCTGTCTGGGGTGATCACAGTGCTGCTATTTTTATCCACTTGTAAAAAACAAACAGGAGAATGGTGGCAGATAGAGAGAGGGAGTGAGAGAAAGAAAGCAGGGTGTTAGAAAGAGTGAACAAAGCAGGTAGTGTGAACTGAACTCTAGCAGTGATGCTGTTTGTGCCAGTTTTAGAAGAGAAAAAATATATACATTTAACACAGACCCCAACGGTTGTCACCACAACAACCCCTGTGCGTGGACGTCTGGGTGAGTGGGAGAGCATGGTTACAATGAGGGGGATATATTCACAAAAATGGCCAAGCATGAGCACTTCCTTTACCACAGAGAGACAGAAAGAGAGAGAATGGTACACAGAGATAGAGATTCACTGGAATCAACACAATTAGACCCAACCAAATCATGAGAAAAACAAAAAGATAACTGCTGGAATGTTATTCGGCCTCAAACAGAGAGTACAGGAACGCTTTGACTATATAGCATTGCTATTGAGAGAGGCCGCTGTAGGCAGACCTGGCTCTTAAGAGAAGACAGGTTATGTGCACACTGCCCATGAAATGAGGTGGAATCTGAGCATCACTTCCTTACCTCCAGCCAAATGTATGACCATATCAGAGACACATACAGTATTTCCCTCAGATTGCACAAATCCATTTTTGATAAACTCACATCTATTGAGTGAAATAACAGTGTTCCATCACAGCAGCAAGATGTGTGACCTGTTGCCACAAGAAAACGGCAACAAGTGAAGAACAAACACCATTGTAAATACAACCTATATTTATTTTCTGTTTTGTACTTCAATTATTTGCACATTGTTACAATACTGTGTAATGTTTACTCTTTAGTTCAGTGAGTGAGTGAGTGAGTGAGTGAGTGAGTGAGTGAGTGAGTGAGTGAGTGAGTGGTGGTGAGTGAGTGAGTGAGTGAGTGAGTGAGTGAGTGAGTGAGTGAGTGAGTGAGTGAGTGAGTGAGTGAGCGAGCGGAGAGACATGTGACCTAATAGTATCAAGGCAGGGCTTCTCTCTCTCCTTGTGAATTCTGGAGACCTCAGGGCAATGCAGTGAGACTGAGCTGGGATTGCAAAGAACATGGCTAAATCCCAAATGGCACCCTATTCCCTACATAGTGCACTACTTTTGACCAGAGCCCATTCCCTACACAGTGCGCTACTTTTGGACTATGGGCCCTGGTCAAAAGTAGTGCTCCCTATAGGGAATAGGTTAACATTTGGGACGCATGCCATGACAGAGCAGGGAGACTGAGATGGGGTAGCAGAGAATCGTGCACTGCTTTTCAGATCCTTACACTTCCCAGTCAGTAGAGACTCTCTGAATCAACTTCTCTCGTCCTTGCCTGGTTACGGCTTGGCTGTAACCTCCGTCTTATTATGCTGTCTCCAATAGCGTATGGTGTATGTCTATAATATATACAGATCTTTTTTTACTTGTATTTATTCGGAACCCAATTAAGACCAGGGTCTCATTCACAATGGTGCCCTGAGTACAAATATTTTCACAATCAATAAAACGAACATTCCAAATAAAACAATAACAATAAAAAGAAAATACTACAATTTCAACAAATAAACCACTATGATAAATTGAAACAACTGCAATCCTCAATGAATTAATTTAACACCAAAGTCCTAAACTGCCCTAGCGGCACCAGGGAATCAAGTTGCAAGAAATTTTGCAGGTTACTCCAACAATGGGGTGCACTAACACTAAAAGAGAATTTACCTAAATTGGTGGAGACCAGAGGGACCTGAAGAGTTAACCAATCGTGAGAGCTCATTCTTTTTTACACTTTAACAACACAGTTAGGGAAGTTGGGAGTTTGTGTAGTAAAGCTTTGAAAAACAAAAAGGGAGTAACGACATGATTTTAATGAGGACCAGCCAACATTTTGATACAGGATTTTTTTGTTTATTAAATTTTTGTTATTTATTTTGTTTACCTTTATTTAACTAGGCAAGTCAGTTAAGAGCAAATTCTTATTTTACAATGACTGCCTACCCTGGCCAAACCCGGACGACGCTGGGCCAATTGTACCCCACCCTATGGAACTCCTGATCACGGCTGGTTGTGATACAGCCCGGGATCGAACCAGGGTCTGTAGTGACAACTCTAGCACTGAGATGCAGTGCCTTAGACCGCTGCACCACTTGGGACCCCCAAGGACGCAGTGTTGAGTATTAAAACGGTCATCTGTGATAAAGCAAAGGGCACTATGGTAGACAGCATCCAATGGTTTAAGAGCAGTGGCTTCTGCAATCTGGTAAACGGTGTCATCAGTCAAGAACTGTCTGGAAAGTTGACTGTACAATCTGCTTCCTGCTATTTAGGGAGAGGCAAGATCTATCTAAAAATAATAATAATCCCACTTCAGATTTCTATATATTATTAATAAGTTTAGTGTGGATTCTGCTTACTGTGGATTCTGCTTACTGTGGATTCTGCTTACTGTGGATTCTGCTTACTGTGGATTCTGCTTACTGTGGATTCTGCTTACTGTGGATTCTGTTGACTGTGTATTCTGTTTATTTTGGCAGCACCATTTCACCTAATCAAATTATGGGTAAATGCATTATCCCTTTCATACACATACCAAAATCCCACTAAATGATCATGCCTGCATTTGTATACCAAGGTTTTGGTATATCTGAAAGCGGTTGGAGGTAAAAAAGAAAAAAAGAAAAACATGGAAAAATAAAAGCCACCTAAAGACTGTCTTGATTCCTGCATTTTCACAGACCTTGTAACCAAAATACAGGTATCAGGTATGTGTGAATGGTCATCTTGTCTATAGGTATCATGTCTGTGGGAATGGTCATCTTATTCTCTATAGGTATCAGGTCTGTGTGAATGGTCATCTTCTCTATAGGTATCAGGTCTGTGGGAATGGTCATCTTGTCTATAGGTATCATGTCTGTGGGAATGGTCATCTTATTCTCTATAGGTATCAGGTCTGTGTGAATGGTCATCTTCTCTATAGGTATCAGGTCTGTGGGAATGGTCATCTTATTCTCTATAGGTATCAGGTCTGTGTGAATGGTCATCTTCTCTATAGGTATCAGGTCTTTGGGAATGGTCACCTTATCATCTATAGGTATCAGGTCTGTGTGAATGGTCTTCTTCTTCTCTATTGGTCATCTTATTCTCTATAGGTATCAGGTCTGTGTGAATGGTCATCTTCTTCTCTATAGGTATCAGGTCTGTGTGAATGGTCATCTTCTCTATAGGTATCAGGTCTTTGGGAATGGTCATCTTATTATCTATAGGTATCAGGTCTGTGTGAATGGTCTTCTTCTTCTCTATTGGTCATCTTATTCTCTATAGGTATCAGGTCTGTGTGAATGGTCATCTTCTTCTCTATTGGTCATCTTATTCTCTATAGGTATCAAGTCTGTGTGAATGGTCATCTTCTTCTATATAGGTGTCAGGTCTGTGTGAATGGTCATCTTCTTCTCTATAAGTATCAGGTCTGTGTGAATGTTCATCTTCTCTATTGGTCATCTTATTCTCTATATATATCAGGTCTGTGTGAATGGTCATCTTCCTCTATAGGTATCAGGTCTGTGTGAATGGTCATCTTCTCTATAGGTATCAGGTCTGTGTGAATGGTCAACTTCTCTATAGATGTCAGGTCTGTGTGAATGGTCATCTTTTTCTCTATAAGTATCAGGTCTGTGGGAATGGTCTTCTCTATAAGTATCAGGTCTGTGGGAATGGTCATCTTCTTTTCTATAAGTAGCAGGTCTGTGGGAATGGTCATCTTCTTCTCTATAAGTATCAGGTCTGTGTGAATGGTCATCTTCTCTATAAGTATCAGGTCTGTGGGAATGGTCATCTTCTCTATATATATCAGGTCTGTGTGAATGGTCATCTTCTTCTCTATAAGTATCAGGTCTGTGGGAATGGTCATCTTCTCTATATATATCACGCCGTTACAGAAACACCCACCACTCACGGACCGAGCGGTGTGTAAACTGGCTACGACAGCGACAGTTTCAGGAGCTAAAGGAGGACGTTATGGACGGTAGAGGCATGGATTATACGACGTGGGAAGAAATCGACAGGTGGGCGGCCGACCCAGAGAGAGTGCAGGCGACCGCCTGGGATTCGCTTCAGCAGTGCGAAGAGGGCTACAGGCGAATGGAGTCAAAAAGGAAAACAACGCGACGCAGAGCGAAAACCAAAAGTAACCCCCAAATATTTATTGGGGGAGAGCGCAGAGAGAGAGTGGCTGAGTCAGGAGTCAGACCTGAGCCTACTCTCCCTGTTAATTGTGAGGAGCAGCAATATAAGGACTTCTGGTCTTGGGAGATGATATTAGACGGAAAAGGACCCTGGGCGCAGCCGGGAGAATATCACTGTCCCAAGGAAGAAATAGAAGCAGATAAAGCGGAGAGGCGCTGGTATGAGGAGGCAGCACGGCGACGCGGTTGGAAGCCGGAAAAGCAGCCCCAAAAAATTATTGGGGTGGGGGCTAGAAGGGAGAATGTTTATGCCAGGTAGGAGACCTGCGCAAACTCCCTGTGCTCACCGTTGGGCTAGAGAGACCGGGCAGGCACCGTGTTATGCTATGGAGCGCACAGTGTTTCCAGTGCGGGTGCAGAGCCAGGTGCGGCACATACCAGCTCTTCCTATTGGCCGGGCTAGAGTGGGCATCGAGCCAGGTAAGCTTGGGCAGGCTCGGTGCTCAAGAGCTCCAGTGCGCCTGCACGGTCCGGTCTATCCAGAGCCACCTCCACACACCAGTCCTCCGGTAGCAGCTCCCCGCACCAGGCTTCCTGTGCGTGTCCTCGATCCAGTACCACCAGTTCCAGCACCACGCACCAGGCCTCCAGTACGCCTCGCCTGTTCAGCGCAGCCAGCGCTTTTCTCCTCTCCTGCGCTGTCGGAGTCTCCCGCCTGTTTAGCGCAGCCAGAGCTTTTCTCCTCTCCTGCGCTGCCGGAGTCTCCCGTCTGCCCAGCGCCGCCAGCGCCGCCAGCCTCTTCCAGATCTGCCAGACAACCAGCCTCTTCCAGATCTGCCAGACAACCAGCCTCTTCCAGATCTGCCAGACAACCAGCCTCTTCCAGATCTGCCAGACAACCTGAATCTTCCAGTTCCGCCAGCCAGCCAGGATTTACCGGAGCTGCCCCTCTGTCCCGAGCTGCCCCTCTGTCCCGAGCTGCCCCTCTGTCCCGAGCTGCCCCTCTGTCCCGAGCTGCCCCTCTGTCCCGAGCTGCCCCTCTGTCCCGAGCTGCCCCTCAGTTATGTGGGGATCTGGGTGAGGACTATTAGGCCATGGTCGGCGGAGAGAGTGGATTATCACAGGACGCGAAGGGGAGGAACTAGGACATTAATGGAGTGGGGTCCACGTCCCGAGCCAGAACCGCCACCATGGACAGACGCCCACCCGGACCCTCCCTATGCTCTTGAGGTGTGTCCGGGAGTCTGCACCTTAGGAGGGGGGGGGGGTCTGTCACGTCTTGGTCATTGTATTTTGTGTTTTTGTTATATGTTTGGGTAGGCCAGGGTGTGACATGGGTTTATATGTTGTTTTCGTATTGGGGTTTGTAGTATTTGGGATCGTGGCTATTAGGGGTGTTGTATAGGCTTGGCTGCCTGAGGCGATTCTCAATCAGAGTCAGGTGATCCTCGTTGTCTCTGATTGGGAACCGTATTTAGGGAGCCATAGTTTCGCTTTGTATTTCGTGGGTGTTTGTTCCTGTCTTTGTGTAGTATTCACCAGATAGGCTGTAATTAGTTTCACGTTCCGTTTGTTGTTTTCGTCTTTCAGTTATTTCATGTACCGTCATTTCTTTCATTAAAGTCATGAGTAACCTACACGCTGCATTTCGGTCCGACTCTCTTTCTTCAACAGACGAACGCCGTTACAATCAGGTCAGTGTGAATCATTCTGTTTTTTTTGCAGGTAAATCATCAACACTTCCATTGTTTAACACCTCCCTATGTTGAACTGTAAACAGCCCCCATGGTTTAACAACACCCACCACTCCTCCAAATGTTCAAGTTACCCACTGATATGTAGAAACGGGTCTACCTGCACATAAGTGGTAACTAAAATTTTTTTTTTTAAAGTTGGTCATGTAAAGATTTCCTTAGATTTTTTACAGGTAACATACCACACCTTCTGTCTGACATGAGTATAAATGCCATTGGTAAATACAGGTAATTATGCCAGGTGTGAATGTTCTAGCATATGCCTAGCTAACCAGATTGTATTCAATGGGAACCCCATCCACAGTTGATAGCCCATCAGCAGGAAATTAAGCATGCTAATTCTGGATAATGGAGGCTACAGCCATATCAGGGCTACTTCTCTACCATGCTGAGAGAGAAATCCTTAATATGACTTTTCCTCATCTAGTGATGTACCGTGACTTACTAAAAGCACATGAGCATGAACCAACCACCAACCAGCCCATATAAACCAACCACCAACCAGCCCATATAAACCAACCACCAACCAGCCCATATAAACCAACCACCAACCAGCCTATATAAACCAACCACCAACCAGCCCATATAAACCAACCACCAACCAGCCCATATAAACCAACCACCAACCAGCCCATATAAACCAACCACTTATTCTTCTTTGGAGTTTAATGGCAGTTTGCAAAACATGTTTGTAGGTACATTACTGCCACCCATATAAAACCAACCACTGCATTATTGTTGACCTTTTATAAACCCAGCCAGTCAGAATATCCCGACACACAATGAGAGAAGCTACGCTAATTATTCTGCCTCTTTGTTCCTCCCTAACAATTATTTACAGAGTAGAGAGAGTGTAAATAGAGAGAGTAGAGAGAGAGAAATTAGTAGAGAGGGAGAATGAGAGAGTAGATAGCAAGGGAGAGAGGTAGAGAGAGTAAATAGAGATTAGATAGAGTAGAGAGAGTAAATAGAGATTAGATAGAGAGAGTAGAGAGAGTAAATAGAGATTAGATAGAGAGAGTAGAGAGAGTAAATAGAGATTAGATAGAGAGAGTAGAGAGAGTAAATAGAGATTAGATAGAGAGAGTAGAGAGAGTAAATAGAGATTAGATAGAGAGAGTAGAGAGAGTAAATAGAGATTAGATAGAGAGAGTAGAGAGATTAGATAGAGAGAGTAGAGAGAGTAAATAGAGATTAGAAAGAGAGAGTAAATAGAGATTAGATAGAGAGAGTAAATAGAGATTAGATAGAGAGAGTAGAGAGAGTAAATAGAGATTAGATAGAGAGAGTAGAGAGAGTAAATAGAGATTAGATAGAGAGAGTAGAGAGAGTAAATAGAGATTAGATAGAGAGAGTAGAGAGAGTAAATAGAGATTAGATAGAGAGAGTAGAGAGAGTAAATAGAGATTAGATAGAGAGAGTAGAGAGAGTAAATAGAGATTAGATAGAGAGAGTAGAGAGAGTAAATAGAGATTAGATAGAGAGAGTAGAGAGAGTAAATAGAGATTAGATAGAGAGAGTAAATAGAGATTAGATAGAGAGAGTAGAGAGAGTAAATAGAGATTAGATAGAGAGAGTAAATAGAGATTAGATAGAGAGAGTAGAGAGAGTAAATAGAGAGAGTAGAGAGAGTAAATAGAGAGAGTAGAGAGAGTAAATAGAGAGTAAATAGAGAGAGTAGAGAGAGTAAATAGAGAGTAAATAGAGAGAGTAGAGAGAGTAAATAGAGAGTAAATAGAGAGAGTAGAGAGAGTAAATAGAGATTAGATAGAGAGAGTAGAGAGAATAAATAGAGATTAGATAGAGAGAGTAGAGAGAGTAAATAGAGATTAGATAGAGAGAGTAGAGAGAGTAAATAGAGATTAGATAGAGAGAGTAGAGAGAGTAAATAGAGATTAGATAGAGAGAGTAGAGAGAGTAAATAGAGATTAGATAGAGAGAGTAGAGAGAGTAAATAGAGATTAGATAGAGAGAGTAGAGAGAGTAAATAGAGATTAGATAGAGAGAGTAGAGAGAGTAAATAGAGATTAGATAGAGAGGGAGAGAGAGTAGAGAGAGTAAATAGGGTAAATAGAGATTAGATAGAGAGGGGGAGAGAGTAAATAGAGTAAATAGAGATTAGATAGAGAGGGAGAGAGAGTAGAGAGAGTAAATAGAGATTAGATAGAGAGGGAGAGAGTAAATAGAGATTAGATAGAGAGGGAGAGAGAGTAAATAGAGATTAGATAGAGAGGGAGAGAGAGTAAATAGAGATTAGATAGAGAGAGTAAATAGAGTAAATAGAGATTAGATAGAGAGAGTAAATAGAGATTAGATAGAGAGGGAGCGAGAGTAGAGAGAGTAAATCGAGATAGAAAGGGGGAGAGAGAGAGTGAGAGAGAGTAAATAGAGATTAGATAGAGAGGGAGTAGAGATAGTAGAGAGAGTAAGAGAGAGAGAGAGAGAGTAGAGATTAGATAGAGAGGGAGGGAGAGTAGAGAGAGTAAATAGAGATTAGATATAGTAGAGAGAGAGAGAGAGAGAGAGAGTAAATAGAGATTAGATAGAGAGGGAGAGAGAGTAAATAGAGATTAGATAGAGAGTAGAGAGAGTAAATAGAGTAAATAGAGATTAGATAGAGAGGGAGCGAGAGTAGAGAGAGTAAATAGCGATTAGATAGAGAGGGAGGGTAAATAGAGATTAGATAGAAAGGGAGAGAGAGTAGAGAGAGTAAATAGAGATAGAGAGGGAGAGAGCGTAGAGAGAGTAAATAGAGATTAGATAGAGAGAGTAGAGACAGTAAGAGAGAGTAGAGACAGTAAGAGAGAGTAAGATAGAGTAGAGAGTGAGAGAGAGAGTGAGAGAGAGTAAATAGAGATTAGATAGAGAGGGAGAGAGAGTAGAGAGAGTAAATAGAGATAGAGAGGGAGAGAGCATAGAGAGAGTAAATAGAGATTAGATAGAGAGGTAGAGAGAGTAAATAGAGATTAGATAGAGAGGGAGTAGAGATAGTAGAGAGAGTAAGAGAGAGAGAGAGAGTAGAGTTTAGATATAGTAGAGAGAGAGAGAGTGAGAGAGAGTAAATTGAGATTAGAGAGAGAGAGAGAGTAGAGAGAGTAAATAGAGATTAGATAGAGAGAGTAGAGAGAGTAAATAGAGATTAGATAGAGAGGTAGAGAGAGTAAATAGAGATTAGATAGAGAGGGAGTAGAGATAGTAGAGAGTGTGAGAGAGTAGAGATTAGATAGAGGGAGGGAGAGTAGAGAGTAGAGAGAGTAAGAGAGAGTAGAGAGAGTGAGAGAGAGTAGAGAGAGTGAGAGAGAGTAGATAGAGTAAATAGAGATTAGATAGAGAGGTAGAGAGAGTAAATAGAGATTAGATAGTGGGAGAGAGAGTAGAGACAGTAAGAGAGAGTAAGAGTAAGAGAGTAAGAGAGAGAGAGAGAGTAAATAGAGATTAGATGTAGAGATAGTAGAGAGAGAGAGAGAGAGAGGGAGAGTAGAGAGAGTAAATAGAGATTAGATAGAGAGAGAGTAGAGATAGAGAGTAAATAGAGATTAGATAGAGAGGGAGGGAGGGAGAGTAGAGAGAGTAAATAGAGATTAGATATAGTAGAGAGAGAGAGAGTGAGAGAGAGTAAATATAGACTAGATAGAGAGAGAGTAGAGAGAGTAAATAGAGATTAGATGGAGAGTAGAGAGAGTAAATAGAGATTAGATAGAGAGGGAGGGAGAGTAGAGAGAGTAAATAGAGATTAGATAGAGAGGGAGAGAGAGTAGAGAGAGTAAATAGAGATTATATAGAGAGTAGAGAGAGTAAATAGAGATTAGATAGAGAGGGAGGGAGAGTAGAGAGAGTAAAGAGATTAGATAGAGTAGAGATAGTAGAGAGAGTAAGAGAGAGAGAGAGAATAAATATAAATATAAATTCAAATATAAATTCCATCTAGTCACCTTTACCCTAGAGCACACAAAAATCGATACATACCTCTGCCTAAACATCAGTGCCACAGGTAGCTTCCACAAAGCAGTGAATGATCTGAGAGACAAGGCAAGAAGGGCCTTCTATGCCATCAAAAGGAACATAAAATTTGACATACCGATTAGGATCTGGCTAAAAATACTTGAATGATTTATATAATCCCTTTCTGGTTGTGAGGTCTGGGGTCCGCTCACCAACCAAGAATTCACTAAATGGGAAAAACATTAAAATGAAACTCTGCATGAACAATTCTTCAAAAATATCCTCTGTGTACAACATAAAACACTAAATAATGCATGCAGAGTAGAATTAGGATGATACCCGCTAATTATCAAAATCCAGAAGAGCCGTTCAATTCTACAACCACCTAAAAAAACAGCTTCTATCTCAAGGCCATCAGACTGTTAAACAGCCACCACTAACACTGAGTGGCTGCTGCCAACACACTGTCATTGACACTGACCCAACTCCAGCCATTTTAATAATGGGAATTGATGGGAAATGATGTAAATATATCACTAGCCACTTTAAACAATGCTACCTTATATAATGTTACTTACCCTACATTATTCATCTCATATGCATATGTATATACTGTACTCTACATCATCGACTGCATCCTTATGTAACACATGTATCACTAGCCACTTTAACTATGCCACTTTGTTTACTTTGTCTACACACTCATCTCATATGTATATACTGTACTCGATACCATCTACTGTATGCTGCTCTGTACCATCACTCATTCATATATCCTTATGTACATGTTCCTTATCCCCTTACACTGTGTATAAGACAGTAGTTTTGGAATTGTTAGTTAGATTACTTGTTGGTTATCACTGCATTGTCGGAACTAGAAGCACAAGCATTTCGCTACACTCGCATTAACATCTGCTAACCATGTGTATGTGACAAATAAAATTTGATTTGATTTGATTTAAAAGGAAGCCAATCAAACCATCCATATCAAAGCCTCACTTCCAGAGAGATGAACTTGGAGAAGAGCCCCCTAAGCAAGCTGGTCCTGGGGTTCTGTTCACAAAAACAAACAGACCCCACAGAGCCCCAGAACAGCAACACAATTAGACCCAACTAAATTATGAGAAAACAAAAATAATTATTTGACACTTTGGAAAGAATTAACAAAAAAACTAGAATGATATTTGGCCCTTAACAGAGAGAACACAGTGGCAGAATACCTGACCACTGTGACTGACCCAAACTTAAGGAAAGCTTTGACTATGTACAGACTCACGTGAGAATTTCTATTAAGAGAGGCTGCCGTAGGCAGACCTGGCTCTCAAGAGAAGACAGGCTATGTGCACACTGCTCACAAAATGAGGTGGAAACTGAGCTGCACTTCCTAACCGCCTGCCCAATAGGGAAATAGGGGATAACTAGTCAGTTGTACAACTGAATGACTTCAACTGAAATGTGTCTTCTGCATTTAACCCTGAATCAGAGGTGTGGGGGGCTGCCTTAATCGACATCCACGTCTTCGGCGCCCGGGGAGCAGTGGGTTAACTACTTTGATC